>NC_059417.1:644194-1273389 GCF_905220565.1 Melitaea cinxia
CAGCCCCTGCGACGACCCCCTGGTACCTGACGATATACCTCATCACAGATCACTATGTATATGCCTATCACACTCCCTTGAAAGTTCCTTAAAATCGAAGAAGAGACTTAAGTATTTTTACAAAGCTGGCGACTTTAATTCTATTAGTACTTCTTTGAATGTTATTAATTGGACTGATAGCTTGTACAACAAGTCGTTAGATGACGCTGTGAAATACTTTTATGACACAATATACGATCTTCGTAATACCTATGTACCTCATAAATTTTTCCAGCCGAATTCTTACCCTCCATGGTACAGTTTGGCTCTTATTAAAATACTAAAAGAAAAACACAAATTTTTCCGAAAATTTAAACTTCATGGGAACCAAAGCGACTATATGACTTTTTCACTACTTAGAAAAAGGGCTAAGTCTCTTGAACATTCATGTTATGAATCTTACATAAATAAAACTGAAGATGCTATAACAACTAATCCTAGAGCTTTTTGGTCCTTTATAAAGTACAATAGCAAAACTTCTTCCACTTTTCCTTCCTCCATGTCTTATAATAGTGAAACTGCTTCCACCGGTGACAAAATTTGTGATTTGTTTTCAAATTATTTCCAAGCTAACTTTCTTAAGTCTAGTCCGAACTCCAACTTCACCTACCCCGTGACGCAGAAAATAAATAACTACAACATTGGAGACATACATATTGATAATGACGAGCTCCTCAAGCTTTTGGAATCCGTTAACTTAAATAAAGGTGCCGGCCCCGATGACATTCCTCCTTTGATGATTTTAAAATGTGCTAAAAGCTTTGTTACCCCTTTGAGTATGCTTTTTAGACGATCATTGGATGAAGGCTATGTACCAAACATGTGGAAGTCAGCGTTTATAACCCCTATATATAAAACCGGCGATAAAACTAACATAAAAAATTATAGACCAATCTCGAAACTTTGCATTTTTGCCAAAATCTTTGAGAATATCGTTTATCGACAGGTTTATGCTACAATTCAGGCTTGGTTCATTCCAGAGCAGCATGGTTTTTTGAAGGGTCGCTCGACCACATCTAATCTTCTTCTTACATATGACTATGTTAGCTCATCAATGGATTCGGGTGCACAGGTTGACATAATATATACCGACTTTAGTAAGGCTTTTGATCGTATTGACCACTGTATTCTGCTTCAAAAGATCTATATGGCGGGAATACACGGAAATCTATTCCGTTGGTTCTCCTCATATATAAATAATCGCTCCCAGGCAGTAGCCTTAAACGGCTACGTCTCTGCCTGGGTGTCTGTTCCCTCTGGAGTGCCGCAAGGCTCATTATTGGGGCCACTTCTCTTTGCCATATTTCTGAACGATGTATCATCATGTTTTCATCATTCTCTTTGCTTATTGTATGCTGATGATGCTAAAATAATAAAACGTATTTCTTCAATGGATGACTGTCGATTGCTGCAGGACGACCTAAACAGATTCAACAATTATTGCCAAATTAATAAATTAGACCTTAATGTCTCGAAATGCCACATCATGAATTTTACTCGCAAATTAAACACTCTTAGATACAATTACACCCTAAAAGATCAAACAATGGTACATATAAATAAAATTAAAGACCTAGGTGTAGTTGTAGACTGCAAGTTGTTATTCAACGAGCATGTCGAATATATCGTAAAAAAGGCCTCAAGGGCTTTGGGGTTTGTTATTAGATCTTGCAAAAACTTTAGAACACTTAAGCCTGTAAAAATTCTATACTGCTCATACGTACGTAGTATACTTGAGTATTGTTCTGAAATCTGGAACCCAACATATAGTACGTATGTAAATAGAATCGAATGTATCCAGAAACGGTTTTTAAGATACTTGCAGTATAAATGTGGTGATAATTTAGTTGACTATGAAAGCAGATGTAAAAAATACCACTTTCTTCCCTTGAGATTACGTCGAAATGTTTCTGATTTAGTATATCTAAATAAAATTATCAACAATATTATAGATAACACAGACTTGCACGACATAATTAAATTTAATGTACCCAGTAGGTTCCTTCGTAATTTTGCCCCATTTTTTGTCCCACCTTGTCATACAAATTATCGTCGAAATTCCTTTATTTGCAGATCTACTACGCGATTTAATGACTTTTTGCGCGACCATCGTGACGTTGATGTTTTTCTCATTAAACCTTACTCTATTAGACGATTGGTGACCACAGAATACTTCTCTTCCGATAGTTAATAATGTCTATGCAGTTTAATGATCCAGCTAAGTTCTCAAACCATCCTAAGTTTAAGTTTTGTTTTACTCAAGCTCTTAATTTAGTACAGCACTCTTTAGTTGTTAATTGTAAAAACTTATAAATGGCTTTTAGTTTTTTAATTGTATTTTTAATTTGTTATGTATAGCTGTAAGTTTTTCTGAATAAATAAAATAAAAAAAAAATAAAATAAAATATTAAATACAAAAAACTTAATCAATTCATATATTGGTACGACAGGAACGATGAAGCATCGTCACAAAAATATTGTTTCAATTAGACAGTAAAAACACATACACAAAATAAAACATTTATTAAATAAATAAAAAATATTTGAGAAAAAACAACTTGTTTTCCTTGTAAGACGCAGTTCAAAACACATTTTTGTGACAGTTATAATTTTTAAAAAAATTAAGCTTCCATCTTATTTACCTTAACTAATATTTATGTACCGTAATGACGTATGAATACTTATCAATTAGGTTTACGTCATTATTATATGTCTCTTTCAGTAATATCTTTTAATAACGAACCTTGTTGTAATTTTAGATGACCAGGAAACTAAACCAAAACCGGTACACCACTTTCTTGGCCGACCGTACATACAAAAATTAATAAAAATAATAAATATGTCTCAGTAATAATCAAGATGTGTTCATACCTTATATACTATTCAAATATAAACAAATTGTAAATAAGAAAAATAGACACGGTTAATTGCGTTTGCTATCAGCCATATCATATATCTACGTAACAGTAATGAGCAAACGATTAATCATGTGTATAAATATCTAATTATTGGATTATCACTTACGATAGACGAGCGACATCAATTATTGTCCAATAACTCTTGACATCTATACATACAAATTGTAGGAAAGTCAAAACTGTACATTGAATATTTTTTTTAAAGAATACTTGAGGTGTGATCTACAGTCGATACGGAAGCCAAAAATATAGTTTTTAGAATTTTTGTCTATTTGTCTGTTTGTCTGTATGTATCTCCGGGATAAACTGAAAAAGTACAGCATGGATTTACTTCAAATTTGGCACGAATATAATTAAGAAGTCAGGTCAACATATAGGCTACATATTATCACGCTATCACATACGGGGTACGAGCAGTGAACCTTTATTTCTTCAACGCATTCTGTAACAACGTGTAATCTAATGACGCATATTTGAATGTTGTTATTATGTTAATAACCATGCTATAAGCTAGCTTCACACTATAAATAAAGACATTCTGTAGTATATTTAGTATCAGCATTGCACCCGCGTGAAGCCGGGGCGGGTTGCTAGTAATATAGTAAATTCGACCAACAATTCTCACTATAACATTTTTCAAATTATTTTAGAAATAAAAATATATAATTTTAAATTTAAAAAAAACTTTTTAAGTTAAACGGTTTTATGTTAAACATACATTGCAATGTTTAAGATAAATGTACTAAAAACCAAAAAATAATAAAATAGATACAGTCGTGGGAATTATAAACATATGCATAGACTAGACTAAAATAAAACCGTGGGGCACGTCAATTGTCTACAATCGTTGATTAAAATGTTTGTTTTGTAATGTTACACTATAATTAGGCAGTTGTTCAACCGACAACGATGGACGTGTGATAAGTAGGGCTAGAATGTGGAAACAAGCTAGCAAGCTCGATTATAAGCGAGTTTTAGGGTTTCATAGTGGTGAGCGAGTAGTACTTTTATCATATGTTTTGTCGATTAAAGACAAACTACGAGCAGTGAAACGATTCCTCGCCAGCCAGCAGTGTGAATGTCCAACGATAAACTAGTTGAAACATCTCTTTTATTTACATGGAGTGTATAACTATTGGAATTTCCATGAGCAAGAAAATAGTAAGTAATTTCCTCACCGTCTGCGGGCCAACTACCTATTTTAACGACGAATTAAACGATTCTTCTATCGCACATTAAGTCGATAATTTGTAGACAATTGACGTGCCCCACGGTTTTATTTTAGTCTAGTCTATGCATATGTTTATAATTCCCACGACTGTATCTATTTTATTATTTTTTGGTTTTTAGTACATTTATCTTAAACATTGCAATGTATGTTTAACATAAAACCGTTTAACTTAAAAAGTTTTTTTACCTATTTTTATTTTCTAGTTTTTAGTTTTTATTTCGCATTCTGTTTAATTCATTTAGTGCTTCATTTTTGCAAGGCCCATCTTAAATATTGAGCTTGTATAGTGCACTGTATTCATATTATTTGATACCCATATTGGTGGGATTGATAAAAAATTGTTATCAGACATTTGGTAGCGGTGGCCAGCTTAGATTTCAATTTTGCATAGTAAATTGTATTCTACTTGTTGAGACCTTTCATTTGATACCCATGTTGATGGGATTGATAAAACCTAAGTTATCCGCCATTTTGTAGAGGCCGCCATCTTGGATTTTAATTTTATATAGTACATTGATTATACTGGTTGAGCACTTTCATTTGATACCCATATTGATGGGATGGATAAAACCTACGTTATCCGCCATTTTGTAGCGGCCGCCATCTTGTATTTCAATTTTTTATAGTATATTGTATTCTGCTTGTTGAGCCCTATCATTTGATACCCATATTGATGGGATTGATAAAACCTACGTTATCCGCCATTTTGTAGCGGCCGCCATCTTGGATTTCAATTTTTTATAGTATATTGTATTCTGCTTGTTGAGCCCTTTCATTTGATACCCATATTGATGGGATTAATAAAACATGAATTATCCGCCATTTTGTAGCGGCGGCCATCTTGAATTTATAATGATAATGAATAAACATAATTGTATTGTCACCAAAATCCAAAGTGTATACAAAATTTCAGATTAATCGGTTGACAGGAAGAGGGTGAAATTTGAATTACTAAATTTGACCCAAGAATAAATAATAAATAAAAAAAATAAAACAAACGGGGTGAGCTAAATAAAACCGTTTAAAATGCATCTAATATGTGAAATACTTATAAATACAATTGATTCTCTTTCAATCTTCAATTATTTTGATTTTTGGTCATTAATTATTGTGAACACGTTGTGACATTTTGAAAATATTACGATTGTGAATTTAATGTTTTTATTATTATTTTGTTGTGTGAAATTTATAATAATTGTGTATATCTATTGACATATGGAGGGGTTCTCTTAATTTTGTAATGTATTATAGTTTATTCTGAGATTTTAGATATTTGTTCTTGTTGTTTATTGTTTTGTTACTAATCAAATAACTACAGTTGTTCATTTATTGACTATGTTGCGCTTTGGATCTTTTCTATGTTCTCTATTTGTTATATTCATTATTACTATTATTTTAAATCATTGTCTTTAAGACTTAAGAAATTGTTAAATTATTAAGTCAGCCCAACTGTAAATTCTTTTTAATCTAGAATTATGCGAAAAATTGAAAAGCTATAGAACATTTATTAAAATTAAATATAATTAATTAAAATCAATTAATTAAGAACGTCACATTATTTAAATTGAAACGGTCAAAATAATGTGACGTTATTTTGACCATTTAAATTTAAATAGAGAATAAAACGTACATTAAAGTACAGTTGTTTTAGATCAAATATTAACTGTTCCGATTTATAATATTTCCATATTTTGATCTCACTTTTCAGTAATAATAAAAAAAATGAAAAAAAAAATTAAAAAAATGAAGAACTTAAAGCCGTCAATAAATGTAACTAACATTAAGCAAGATTTAATATAATTATAATAAAATTATACTACATTATTTGAGTGAGTTTTAAGCAGTAATGTATTCTTTTTCTTTCTCTCCTATACATGTGTTTTTTTTTTCTTTATGTTGACGCATTTTCACTTCATCTAGCTTCAAACCACAACGAAGCTAAAAAAGTTTCACTTAAAAAATATATCATTATATAAAAATTGCTGGGTTAAGTTTTAATATAGCCAAATCCTTGTACCTGCCATTACAAACAATAGTTCTTGACTTCTACCTTTACATTGTACTAAGACAAAACTAGCGGTACAAGGTACGAGACAGTTAAATACAATTAAGTTAAAGATAAAGATAATCATACAATAAATAAGAGTAGAAAATACTTCGCTTAAAATAAAGTTATTCGGTCAGATCCTACTCCTGCTTACAGAAGATCACTGTTAATATCCGTGCTATTGCAGGCCATGGAGTGTGAAACTTACTTAATTTAACGTTTTCTTGGTTTTCAATTATTAAAAAAATTAAAAAGTTAAAATTATGAATAACAATCACCGGAAGAAATTTCAAAGAAATTTAAATTAACGTCCGAACAAAAAACTAAAATTGAATTTTTTGCACCGACTGTTTCCCGACAATTTTTTCAATTGTATAATTTTAAGTTCTCAAGTTATCAACTTCAGTTTATAGAGGAGCGAAATTCAATAAGGAGAAAGGAGCAAATATAAATAAGAGGAATAAGGAGTAAATGGGTTACAGGGACTCTTACCCCATTTACTTATTAATTTAAAAGATAAGGCGTATTAACATATAAAGTAAAATAAAAAAATAGATACAGCAATGAAGTCTTCGCAATTTAAAAATAAATATTTGATAGGTTGTACGTTCTCAAGCAAAATAAAAAAAAACGACTTCAATAGACAACGACTAGTAATTGAATGAGCTAACATCATCAAGTACGACTTGATTAAACGCTTCAGCCTGTAATAACCCACTACTAGGCATAGACCTCTTTCCCGATGTAAGAGATGGATCAGAGTTTAATCCACCACGCTGCTCCAAAGCGGGTTGGCGGATATATTCCCTACTATGAGTAACGATCGCTATCAGGTGTACATGATAACAACCGGGAACGACGGCTTAACGTGCTCTCCGAGGCACGGTGGGGAGACCCACAAGGACTGCACAAACACGCAGACCACGGCAAACATCTGTATAGCCAATACAAATGTTTGTCATGTGCGGGGATCGAGCCCGCAACCGCCAGCGCAACAGGTACAATCCATGGCTGTAACTGTTGCGCCAACGCGTCGTCTAATTAATTAAATATTACATGAAAGTAGATGGCAAACAAAAGAAAAGGAGATTCTCAGGTAACCATACATGAAAAAATACAATCAAATTAAGAACCTCCTCCTTTTTTGAAAGTTGTTAGAAGTAAATCACATTATATATGTGGATGATTAAATTAATCAACACATTCCTCTAACTACATCCGACCATTTACTATCAAATTAGTCGCTAATTCACAATCAACAGAATTTAAATCCAAATACAATTGTTGGGGCTGTGCTTAGCTACTCTAAATTAACAATATAATTTCGTTTGGTACGTTTTAAATGTTTCAATTTAGTCATAAATGAATTTCGTTTAACAGATTGTTTAGCTGAATCGCTGGACAAATTAATACGTAACATACTGAAATGGTTAAAATTTGAAATATTGTTTCATCATTTCTGCCTATCGCAGTCCACTGCTGGACATAGGCCTCCACAAGTTCATGCCAAAAACGGCAGACGGGTTGGTGACCGCAGGGCTGACTTTGTCGCATCGAAGACGCTGCTGCCCGTCTTCGGCCTGTGTATTTAAAAGCCAGCAGTTGGATGGTTATCCCGCCATCGATCGGCTTTTTACGTTCCAAGGTGGTAGTGGAACTGTGTTATCCCTTAGTCGCCTCTTACGACACCCACGGGAAGAGAAGGGGCTATATTCTTTACTTCCGTAACCACACAGCATTACTGAACTTTTATTTCATGATCATTGCCTGGTATAGATTGTGTATGCCATACAGATAATGTATAGTAAAGATTTTCAATGAGGTAGGCCAACAGGGAGTTGTGTTCTTATGGTAAGTTGGCCAGAGCTAGGGAAGATCAGTGGCAGGATCGGCAAAGTGGTGCTAGGTATCCATTTACCATTAAGCAAATCCTATGCTTGTTTGCCACTTTCGTAATATGAGAATAAGTGTGCTTTAGACCACACGACTGAAATAAAACTTTCTATCTTCACTAACTCATACCTCCCTCTCAACTCCCGTTCGCTTCGCCCGATTACACTTTTCGTAACGCTCTCGTCACGCATTCACAAGCTTACTACCCAAGTCGAGTGTGCGTAAGAAAGTTTTACTTCATTAAGATATTTTAGGTAAGATTTTTTGATCCCTTATATAAGGTCCTACTCAGGTTACCTGGACGAGATCACAGTATAGGTGATAAGGTCGTTTCTAATGCAATTCTTATTTTTGTGGTTTTAAATCCAATCTGGTTGACAGTAAAGATTATTTACGTATATTTCATTGTAATATGAAACTTTGAATAGTTACGGGTTTCTGTAAAGAACTCACTATAGACGGCGCCACGGTTCGCTTAAACCGAAAATAAAAATCATCATATCAAAAATTTCGCTCTAGCGGGTACATCGTTCCATAGCTTAATTGGCTAGAGCACCGACACGGTCAGTCGGAGACGCGGGTTCGAATCCCGCTGGAGCGGTCAATTTTTGATATGATATTCAAAAATGTTTAGTATTTACGTAATCATGTAGCATGCAGTGTAAGTCACTTAAAGACACTAATATTAGTAAAACGCCAAATTACCTTACGCTTAGTAAACGCTTTTATACGTCGATATACATTTAGTAAAAAGTAGTTATTTTAATATTACAAATATACACTCAAATTTAATTTATTTGTATAGATATAAATAAAGAAAGACTAAGTCCTGTTACTTGTATTTATATTAGATTCGTGCTACGACACAATTGTTTGACGATCATAACAGTAGATATTTTATGGTAATTTTCTTTATTATGGTAATTATACAATACTTGATAACGCTTGGTTACGTTACATAGTTGGGGGAAATGTTTATTTTATTTCAAAATAAGTATTTATTTATTAATAAGTTATTACTAGCTATACCCGGTCAAATAATTCGCACTAAATAAGTATAATAATTATAACTTTACAAAACTACAAAAAAGTATTTATACGTGAGTTGATTTGAAATTGAACACAATAGTTGTGTTTGCTCGCAAACGAAAAAAAACCGACTTCAATTACATCGACGAGTAATACAACGTGGATCGACAAAAAAATAGTCAAGTAACTACGCGTTATCAAAGATTACTCAAAAAGTAGTTATCAGATCTCAATAAAATTTATATGTGACCACATGACAAACATCAGCTTTCGATTAAATTAAAAATTATTAAAATCGGTACACCCAGTAAAAAGTTATTGCGGATTTTTAAGAGTTTCCCTCGATTTCTCTAGGATCCCATCATCAGATCCTGGTTTCCTTATCATGGTACTAAACTAGAGATATCTTCTTTTCAACAAAAAAAGAATTATCAAATTCGGTACACCCCGTAAAAAGTTATTGCGGATTTTCAACAGTTTCCCTCGATTTCTCTGGGATCCCATCATCAGATCCTGATTTCCTTATTGCGATACCAAACTAGGGATATCCCCTTTCCAACAAAAAAAGAATTATCAAAATCGGTACATCCAGTATAAAGTTATGCGGTATAATACAACGTAGGTCGACGGAAAAAGCGTCAAGTAAAAACGCATTATTAGATATAACTCGAAAAGTAATAGTTAGATCTCAAATAAATTTAAATGGGACCAATTGGCACACACCACCTTTCGATTAAAACAAAATTGTCGAAATTGGTCCACACGGTCAAAAGTTCTGATGTAACATACATAAAAAAAATTGTGTTTGCTCGCAAACGAAAAAAACCGACTTCAATTACATCGACGAGTAGTACAACGTACATCGACGAAAAAATAGTCAAGTAACTGCGCGTTATCAAAGATTACTCAAAAAGTAGTTTTTAGATCTCAATAAAATTTATATGTGACCACATGACAAACATCAGCTTTCGATTAAATTAAAAATTATTAAAATCAGTATACCCAGTAAAAAGTTATTGCGGATTTTCAAGAAGTTCCCTCGATTTCTCTAGGATCCCATCATCAGATCCTGGTTTCCTTATCATGGTACTAAACTAGGAATATCTTCTTTCCAACAAAAAAAGAATTATCAAAATCGGTACACCCACTAAAAAGTTATTGCGGATTTTCGAGAGATTCCCTCGATTTCTCTGGGATCCCATCATCAGATCCTGGTTTTCTTATCATGGTACCAAACTAGGGATATCTCCTTTCCAACAAAAAAAGAATTATCAAAATCGGTACATCCAGTAGAAAGTTATGTAGTATAATACAACGTAGGTCGACGAAAAAAGCGTCAAGTAAAAACGCATTATTAGATATAGCTCGAAAAGTCGTTGTTAGATCTCAAATAAATTTAAATGGGACCAATTGGCACACACCACCTTTCGATTAAAAGAAAATTTGTCGATATCGCTCCACCCAGTCAAAAGTTCTGATGTAACTTACATAAAAAAAAAAAATACAGTCGAATTGAGAACCTCCTCCTTTTTTGGAAGTCGGTTAAAAAAAATACAGTCGAATTGAGAACCTCCTCCTTTTTTGGAAGGCGGTTAAAAAATAACCAACCGTCAATCATGTTGACGTTGTTTCAAAATTAAAGCCATCATTATATATAATTTAATATTTAATTAATTTACAAAAACAAAAGCAATAATATTTTTTTTTAGTTCTTGATGCCGGTAGAGCAAACATTTATCTATAAAATGATATATATAGTAGTTGTGAGGTTTTTCCTTAAAAGAGAGGCAAACATCTTAACTTTAGTCTATAATTATATATGATTTAACCGGTAATATATCCCCCCAGGAGCTCTGGCCACCTTACTCACCAACAGGAACACAATACTGCTTGAAAACAGTATTATTTTGCTGTGATCTTCTATAAGGTCGGGCTGCTCCATATTTTGAGCAGGAAATTCCTGTTGTACCTCAGTTTTATATATTAGATATAAACATAGATCAAGTAAAAAGAATAGATAACGCACTTAGAACAAAAAAGTGAAGCCACTTTTTTAAATATGTGTGAGTGAGTGAAGTGTTGACACTTTTTAAAACAAGTCCCTGAAAATTTTATTAAATGGGATTAAACACAATTAATTTAATATAAGTAAAATGGGTATGCGAAAATAAAAATCTGTTTATAGTTTTAAATATATTTACTCCTTTTTTGCTTCAAATTGTTAAATAAATCTATTGCAGCCATGTTTTGATTTAATGAATTATATGAATCTGTGTCAATGAAAATTGCGTTTTTAAGTAATTGATGATTCCCCTGAAGGGCAAGTTCCTGTTTTAAAGACATCTGACTCTTTGCTGTAATGATTTAATTTTTTTTTTTAAATAAAGTTCCTGTTTTTTTAACTTTTCTCTTAGTTTACGTTTTCTAGGTGTATCAAAGATTGAATCTTGGTTAACGACTAATTTAAGACTCATCCGGTGGGTCCTAGAACAAAAAATTCAACATTAAAATACCTAGTAGTAAGTAGTAGTATATACGTGATGGTACTGTGCGAAGTCCACGTTTTGTACCGTACATGTCAGCTTTATCAAAATGGTTTGAACAAACCACACTAGATGAGGATGGCTGTCGTTGTAGTTCATTTCAGCTCAGTCGCACAGCAGCTACCTATTCTATCTATCTCCTATTAAAATATTTGTTGGAAACCTAAAATCATGATATTTAGTAGTAAAATATGAGTAGTTAATTCACAAATTTAAACAGACAAAAACGAGTTAAAAATTCATATTGACTTCAATTTAGGTAAAACATAAAATCACACGATAAAAAAAACACAATAATGATGTCCATTTTCTACTTAATTATTTTTCTATGATTGCCTACAATTTACTTACCCGCATTTTGGGCTAATGGAAATAAAAATTACTGGTAACACTCCCTCAGTACGTCATTTCGGGGCATAGAAATTATAAGTTCCGAATAACCTCAATATTATTTTGGAATAACAAAAAATATAAAGTTTTGTATGTATTTACGTGTGAAACGATATTTCTTCAGACTTTTTGTTCACTTTGGTATTGTTTTTGCACCATTTAATTACAAAAGAACGGCATTTTATAGGCAAAGTTACTGTACGAGGCCCCGTGAGATACTAACGAAAATGAGCGTAGTTTGATGCATATGTGTGCGTGATCGCGTATGTTTACTTGAAGGAGCCGAGTTTTGTGGCTTCAGTTACAACAAAGGCCGCGCATTATCTACCTTTTTTTACTTCATCTATGGATATAAATAGATTTATAAACTTATAAGTATTTGGTGCAAGCCAGCGCTACTGAGCACTTCTCAATCATTTATATAAACTTGAACTGAATAATATAAGCGTTACGCTGAGAGCAGCATGTTCTAGATCATTCTAAATCAGACCGCGATTCAAAGCAGTACACTCTGAGGAATACTTACCAGCGAATATTCTTAAATTGAGTGAAACAAAAACATACCTGTCTCAAAGGGATTGTTCGTATTTTGGGAGTACAACAGTTGGCTCCTGTTTTAGATTCTATCTGTAAGCTAAATCTCGTTTAGATTTGTGTCATTTTGTTGTTATTAGCTCTGCCCCGCGTTTTTGATCGCGGTAATTTGAGAAAAAATGTTGCCTTGCTCAGGAAATGAACAATCCAGTGCCAAAACACCACAATAGTTTTTCTATTCGAATGATTAGTGTCTGAGATTAGCGCGTTCAAACAAAAAACAACCCTTTACAGCTTTATAATATTAGAATAGATCAATCAGTCAGTCAGTTCAGCCTATCGCAGTTCACTGCTGGACGTAGGCCTCCCAAAGTTCACGTCAGACATCCCGGTTATTTGAATAGATCAAGTAATTTTATGTAAACATTCAAATTTATATTAGTTGTAGAATTTCTCAATAAACTTATTGAAAAGTATATAAGAAGCTTAAAATTTTTACTAATGATTATAAACCTATTAAGATTATTTAAATTAAAGTTAAAGTTTCTATTCATATGTTACATATACAGCGTGTTTCGGAAAAGGTTTTAGTATATGATATGTTGGTGATTACATACGAGTAAAAAATATGAACGGACAGAGGTCGCTAGTTATTTTTTTATTTTTTTATGTCAATAGGTCAACAAACAAGCGTACGGCTCACCTGATGGTAAGCGATTACCGTAGCTTATAGACACGTGCAACACCAGAAGCATCGCAAGCGCGTTGCCGACCCAATCCCCAATCCCCCCAGGAGTTCTGGTCACCTTACTCACCAACAGGAACACATTACTGCTTGAAAACAGTATTATTTTATATAGTATATTAGTTATAAAATATTTAACACAAAATTTATCACAGCTTTCCTATTATCATATAAGCAATGTACCAAGTTCACGGGTCACGTAAAAAGGCTCACTCCTGAAACTGATACAGGGGAAAATATTTTTTATTATTTCGCTAATACTTTGTCCTTTTTTTTTCAGGTAAGTGATTTATGATTTGTCGGGAGAGTTGGTAAGTTTTGGTATAAGTAAATTTTTTATACTAACGATTATCTGTAACTTTGTCTCTGTTCTGTGTTAGTTTTTAATTACAATGCGGACGGAAGTGGACGTGTTTATGCAATATCGAGCAAATTCTTTTTCAAATAAATTATAATTGTGTTTGCTCGTAAACGAAAAAAACCATGGATCAATGGATTTGTCCCCAATACTTTAATTAAAAATTATCATAATTACGCTGCCTGCAATGCTCCGAACGACTTCCGCAAAATAATTTTAATTTTTTTTTTCAGTTTTACCATTTTTTTTACTTTTTCACTGATCACTACATTAATTTGTCGTTTCGTAAATGTAATATAAAAAATTAGAACAAGCATATTCAATTAATTTGCAAATTTAAAAGTGCTCAGCGAATATGAAGTAGCTTCATACAATACCGTTCAAAGACTTTGTAGTACTGGTTGAAGAATATTGTTTAATCTGATTAAAAAAGGAATTTATGAAACGTTGGTCAAGTACGAATTGAGTGTTAGAATGAAAGATAGGTCAAGTTTAGATTGCTTACCTAACTGTACCTAAAAATTTTTTCAACGAATAATAAATTTAGAAAACAGTCGAGCCTAGCTCTTCTATCTTAATAACTAAAATTCCTTCAATTTAAATTGTTTCTTCCTTCACGTTATAAATATTACTATTTGATAACAGCTGGGCCAAAACTAAAACTATCGGAAGGTTTTACAAGATATTATAATGATAACAAGACCGACTGCTTAGAGAAAAAAAAATAAAGTGTGTATGTGTGTGTGTGTGTGTGTGTGTGTGTCAGATCCGACACACGACTGGAGCTTACTCCTTCAAATCAACTCTCTAAATAGGCACAAAAAAGGCTTACTAGTCTAAGAAAAAGATTAATACCATATCAAATGGTAAATAAACGAATCAAATAACGCCATCTATCGGCCAGATACCGTTTTATTAAAACCCAATAGGGTTCCGATAGACGACGACGACGTTTTGTATGTTAATATAAATATATTGAAATATATAATAAAATAACTGCATCAAAATTCGTTACGTGTTTAAAAAGAAGAATGCGTAGAAAGACAGACAGAGCCGGAGAGCAACTTTGTTTTATACTATATAGTGAAGTGATAGCTAAAATAACTCATATTGTAGGCTCAACACGCACTTGTTCATTTCCATGAAAATCATAAATTTTCTTAACCGAAACACCTTTGTTACCTTTGTTACCCTATAAAACAAAATTTTGAACCATTTAAAAAATTCCACAAATTTGAATATTTTAAGATTATATCGTCCGACTGTATTATGCCGCGCTTTGTTGAACATTTCTTACTTATCTTAAGCAAAACGAATTGTTCTGTGTATTTTAAAACAAAGTAATAAAGATTTGCTTCATCAAGATTTATTATTGTTGGCTCTTTATCTTAAGTAGCTTTTGTATAAAACGGGAATTTTTGGATTTTATTTTTTTAAGTTCGTTTTCATACATATATAGGGTGAAGTAAAAATTTATGAGGAAAAGTCGCATATTTCATAAGTCATTTTCAAATATTTAAAACCACCATTTTGCAAAAGGCGTCAAAGATTAAGTTCCAGTCCACTTTTAATTTGGCCAGTAGGAGCATTTTATGAGGAATTATGAAGAGTACACAATATACCATATCTTGTTTAAAACTTGGAGCAATCCGATTGGATTTAAAGTTTGCAAAATCACAGATACACATTTTAGTTAATTTTGCTCACAAGTAGGTAGTCAATGTGGTGAGTAATAAGGCCAGAGCTTCTAGACATGCATTATACAGGCAGAGGGTGTAAGGTCACCAACGCACTTGCGATACACATGCTGTTGCAAGTGCCTATGTCACAGCAGTTAAAGCTGCTATCATGTAAATGGGGGGTTTGCTTATTACCCTAATGGAATAGAAACATATACATATCACTTCAGACTATAGTAGTCCACTGCTGGACATACGCCTCTTCAAGTTAGCGCCAAACTTTCCGATTCTCCGCAGTCCTCATCGCCCCCACCGGTGATCTATAGTTAATCATCAGTCCATTGGGCCGAAGGGCGTCCCACGCTGCTTTTGCCATATACAAATATTGCCACCAAAAAGGTGTTTTAAATTTGCATGAATAATAAGGTTTCTAACAACATATAGCATGTGAAAGACGACTTTTGGTAGTAATTACAACTTTGTTGTTTTAAAAAAAATTATACAAGAGCTTACTGCTTATTATATATATAACATGTATTTATAAAGAAAATCAGACAAAATTGCGGAGAAATTCTAACTCATGAAATTTAGCAGAAAATTAAAAAGAATTTGCTTTTCTCGGACTGCCGCAATCAACCTCATCTCATTAGGTACGTGTTATCCAATTTGTTGGAAAGTACCTTCTTTGTTAGCTAGTTCTTAGTTGTGAAATAATCACAGACCATCTTTGAAATATTAAGTTCGTTTCGTCTAATCTTCACTGTTAAGTATGCAGCGTGCGACTCGTAAGAGTTCGATCGTAATTTGTGCGACGTTCAAAACTTTTAAAAAGACTGGTTTTTAATTTATATTTGAATTGTGTTCAACGTGTTAAACGTTTGTGGAATCTTTTTTGACTGTTTAAATATTGAATTTCTTTTTACAATCATTTTTATTAAGAAGAGATCGTCACGTCATATTTGGTAAAAGTATTGTGATAATCTAATATATAAAATTCTCGTGTCGCGGTGTTTGTAGTTAAACTCCTCCAAAACGGCTTGATCGATTATCATGAAATTTTGTGTGCATATTGGGTAGGTCTGAGAATCGAACAACATCTATTTTTCATACTCCTCAGTTATAAGGGGGGGAGGATTGAAGGGGGTTAATAAAATATTATGAAATTTTGTGTGCATATCGGGTAGGTCTGAGGGTCGGCCAACATCTATTTTTTCATATGCCTAAGTTATAAGGGAGAGTCCCCCTCCCTATCAAGGGGTTAATAACATATATGGCAAAACAACGTTTGCGGGGTCAGCTAGTAATAATATATTGATGAACATTGAAACGAAATAGTTTCAGAATCAATTTCTGTATTGATCGTCAACGACCTATAGTGCCAAAGAAGTTCGAATAATTGCACAAATGTCACGTAGTCTCTCACTTCTGTGGGATGTTCAGATTCTGTTATCTTGCTATATTAATCGTAAAAATATTTGTTACGTTAGAATATTGTAGGCTATAAGATATAATGCTATGAAACATGTGATTAAAAAAAAGATAGACACACAAGATTCCTCTCAACAATTAATATCAAACTAGCTTGCCCGCGACTTCATCCGCGCGGAATTTAACAAAAAAGTAATTGTTCAGTTCGCAGAGTTATATAATAAATAAATATCTAAAATACCCTAAATTAATCCTTACTACATCAGCTATCTGCCAATGAAAGTCCCATCAAAATCGGTCCGGCGGTTACAGAGATTAGCAGGAACAAACAGATAGACAGACAAAAATTGTAAAAACTGTTATTTTGGTATATGTACCGCGTATACCGTGACTGCATTTAGTAAATAGCGGTTATTTATGTATATATAAAATCTAGTCCAAGATCTAGTATCTTGGGAACACTTTTAGGTCACCTTTTATATAAATGACTATATAATCAATGTTCAAGATTCCCATTTCTAAGTCTGTACAAATTAATCTTCCTCAAAGTTCGTTAACCCCGTCATAAAGTAAAGATATATTAACGTAAGCCATGGTTTTAATTTCTTTGGTAGGACTTTGATGTATGGTATCGGGGCCACGTGGTAATTTATCGTCTGGGATTACCGGGGTCCTATTCATGTTCTTCGTTACCGTCTTACCGTTTTAAATTAAATTCTTTTCGTAAATTATTTTATATGATATATTATCCTTCATATTATGAATAGATTTGCATTAATTGAATAAAAAAATAAGTTTTGTTCCATTTTGGTTTTTTTTGGTTCTGTTAAAAATCAAAAACTAAATGGAAGGAAAAATTAATAATTAAACTTGATACATTTGTATTTATTACCTATTATATGTTTTTTTTTAATTTTTGCATACATTTTATCATAACACGATGGAAAACTACCAAAATAAAATAATATATTATGTAACTAACAAATGGTATAATTATATATGTATGTGTGACCGACTTCTCCCTGTCTGTCCATTTGAAAAGTTACCCAGGAGATTGCTAATAACACAACTGCACAGATAAACGTGTTTGTGAATAAATTATCAAGATGTATAAATATAATAGCTCATATGAACAATCAAGTGCAAACTGGGTTAGGAAGAAATTTGTTGATTTAGTTTCAGAAATCCCTTGAAATTGCATTTACTGCGTTTTTCTCTATCTATAGTTCTCCCCTCTTCATTTATATAGACTAGCTTTCCGCTCGCGGCTTTGCCCGCGTATGTTTTACTATATTATCTGTTCCGTTTTAGCCATTGAAATATGGTTTATATCATACAGTGATAACGTAGCATTTTGCTGAAGTTGGTGCAATTAGTTTTTGATTTGGTCCATTTCAAATATTCAAAAATTGAAATACAAATTTTCTCTTTATTATATTAGTATATATGTATAAAAAGCGTCATGAGGTAGGTATATATCGTTAAATAAATTTAAGTAAACACATTATCGAACAAAAACACGTAATTTATGCGAAAATGGGTAATGGAAAAAGGCACATTAATACAGGATTCTGATTCACATAGATCATGGGGTGTACGTCTTGCGCGAGTTAGCAACTTTGACGGCGTAACGGTTACAAAATACAAATTTGATTATTCTTATCAAGATCCGTGATTTGTCAATGTCATGAGTAATCTTGGACTACGTTGGTATCACATTTTTGAGGTAAAACTTTTTTACGCGTGCTTTACTTGGGGAGCAAGCTGGTTAATGCTTGATGAGGGCGTTACGAGAAGTGTGATCGGGAGAGGCGAAGGGAAGTTGAGAAGGAGATATAAGTTAGTAAAGATTGAAAGAGTTACGTTTCGTAAGTTTTACTTCAGTCGTGTGGACTAAAACACACTCGTTTTTTTAACTGACTTAAAAAAAGGAGGAGGTTACTTAATTTGACCATATATATATGTGTGTGTGTGTGTGTGTGTGTTCGGGGATAACTCCGTCGTTTATGAATCGATTTTGATAATTCTTTTTTCGTTGGAAAGGAGATACCCGTAGTTTGGTACCATGATGAGGAAACCAAGATTTAATGATGGGATGGAAACTCTCGAAAATCCGCATAACTTTTTACTGCGGTACCGATTTTGATGGTTTTTAATTTAATCGAAAGCCGATGTTTATCATGTGGTCACATTTAAATTTCATCGAGATTTAATTACAACTTTTGGAGTAATCTTTGATAATGCGTATTTACTGGACTATTTTTTCGTCTACCTACGTTGTATTACTTGTCGATATAATTGAAGTCGGTTTTTCTTCGTTTGCCTGCAAACACAATTATTAATTTTAATTTATTTTTGACTAAGCAGTTTAGTTCATGTTGGTCCCATGTATCTGAGAATTGTGGTCAGCATCAGAGTTGAAACTAGTCTAAACATTTTATTAACCTTTTTAGTTATTTAAAAGTATTATTCTTAAATACTTTTATTAAATTAAAGTCAGTTAAGGTATCCGCCAACCCGCATTGGAGCAGCGTGGTGGATTAAGCTCCGATCCTTCTCGTACATGGGGAAAAGGCCTATGCCCAGCAGTTCGATATTGCAGGCTGAAGCAATGAAGATATACATTGTCTCTGTTCAAAGAAATTAATAAAAATACTGGACAAATGCCAATTGAGTTAATGTCGCAACACTGATTGATTTCCAATAAGTATCATAATGTTTTATAAAGATGACATGCTGAAGAATAATATAAAATAAGTGGAGTCCAGAATAATAACATAAATAAACATTCGAGCATAACTATATAAATTAGCGGTCGCCCAATGGTAATAATTAATTTCAATTAATATGTACGATTTTATTTTTGTGTTACCCACACATTAGGAATTCTAAACATTTTTGAATATCATACCAAAGATTGACCGCTCCAGCAGGGTTCGAACCCGCGTCTCCGACTGACCGTGTCGGCGCTCTAGCCAATTAAGGACCGATGGACGATGTACCCGCTACATCGAAATTTTTGATATGATGATTATTATATTCGGTTTAAGCGAACAGTGGCGCCGTCTATAGTGAGTTCTTTACAGAAACTCGTAACTATTTAAAGTTTCATATTACAATGAAAATCTTTGCTATTTTTACCACCATGCTGTTTTTAATTTGTACGATTTGGATTTGGATTATGGACGACACGATCCCCGCTGGAGCGGTCAATTTTTGATATGATATTCAAAATGTTTAATTTCAATTATATATTTAAACATGATTAAGGTTCTGTCGTCAAAGACTATACTTCTATAATAATAAACAAAAGACATACACGTGTGTGTGTTAAATACTACCCTATTGTAGTAGTTTTTTTCTCTCCCTATCTCTGTCTCTCTTTGGTCTTCGTTATTATCATGAACACCTGATAGCGATCGTTACTCATACTAGGGAATATATCCCGTAGTAGAGCAGCTTGGTGGATTAAGCTCGGATCCTTCTCTTACGTGTGGAAGAAGCCTTCACCCAGCAGTGGGATATTGCGGGCCGAAGTGAGCGAAGCATAATTTATTTCAAATCAGTGTGGAGATATGTTAATTACGAAACAAAAATGTAATGTACTAGACTGAAAAATTTGTTAAATCTATATTTTTTAACTGTTACTCAACAACAAACTGAACATTCTGAGAATTCAATTATTCCGAATTAGAAACTCAAACTTTAACTAACCGAGCTTAGTCGCAATCTGTCAAAGAACTTCACACGAAGAAAATTATACGTTCCCTAAATAAATTAAATTATGAAATTCTAAACAAGAACAATGTTGGTTTTAAGTCATTTGTAAGTATTGTCACGTATTTGCAACGATCTCTTTTTATTGTAGCGGTGATACGGTGGTCGTATATAAGGATTAAAAAGAAAATGTATATAAAAGAAATATATATATATATATAAATAAATATATAAAGAATATCTATATATTAACACGTGAGGCAAAAACTCTCCTTGGGGGATTGGGGACGCTCCTTGGAGGGATTGGGGATTGGGTCGGTAACGCGCTTGCGATGCTTCTGGTGTTGCAGGCATCTATAAGCTACGGTAATCGCTTACCATTAGGTGAGCCGTACGCTTGTTTGCCGACCTAGTGACATAAAAAAAAAAAAAAAAAAAAAAACTTGTACCCCTTTCACGAAAATTACGCGGACGGAGGAGTATGAAGTTTCGCACAATTATAGTTAATATAGAGAAGTGCAGAATGATACACAGAAAGTTCATTAAATCAATAAAAAAAACTTTACACACACTTCCGTGTATTTGACACACACGCGCTTATTATATTTTTTTTGTTGATTGTCAAAGTCTGTAGTCAAATTGAAAATTAAAAAAAAGGTTTGTTATTTTCGTTATTTTTTGGTTTTCTTTAATTTAATTTTTTAATTATGGTCGAATTTCGACCACTGGATGACAGTTATATTTAAAAGAGATACTGTTGACTTTCTTGCTGGTTCTTTTCATTGGAATCCTTATTTTTAATTATACGGTAACCTCAAATTATCTAAAAATTCTCAAATGACCTTTTGACCTTAAAATAGATTTTTTTATTTAGGCTGTAGTTTAAACACCATCTTTACCTTTTCATTAGTTACCGAAAAAGCAGTTATGTTCATACATAGGCTTCCACAAGCTAGCGCCAATCATCCCGGTTCTCCGCTATCTTCGATCTAACATAGATTATGTATGTATGTATACTATGGGACCCACTATGGATATACTAATTAAAAATTCAAACCATTATTTTTAATCTGAGTGTGTAATAAATGATTCCTTTCCCGTTTATAAACAGACAGAAATCAGACAAATTACGTACGGGTACAGAGAGGGTGTTTTGGCCGCGCTCCAGTCGACGCACGACGCTCGTCCTGTGATTAAGACTTTCATCGCGTTAAAATGCGCGGCGTCTGTGTGTCTGCAATCTTTTTTTTTCAATTACAAACAACGACATACTTTAGTACATTTAAAAATATTACTTTACAAAATCTAGTCGTGACTTTGCAAGCGCGGATTCAAAATGGTGGCTCTTCCATTTTTTTTTATAACTAGCCGGCAACAAGATCTTAAAAAAAAAGTTAGTTTATTAAATATGTGTTTAAAATTTTCGCTTTAATCTATTATTTATATCGAGTTTTACAAAAATTTGTATAATTAATTGCTGTAAAAATTCTTTCAAACGCTAAAATAATTTTTATATAACGCTATAATAATTTTACAATAAAGATGAAAATTACGCTGCGATTGCGCAACGGTCACAGAACTGGTTCGTGGCTGTTGCACTGGCGGGTGCTGGTTCGATCCCCGCACATGACAAACGTTTTTATTGGTCATACAGATGTTTGCCGTGGACTGGTTGTTTGCGCAGTGCTTGTAGGTCTCCACGCTGTGACTCGGAGAGCACGTAAGCCGTCGGTCCCGGCTGTTATCATGTACACCTGATAACGATCGTTACCCATAGTTGGATATTACAGGCTGAAGCGAAAATAGCAAATGAACACTAAGCAGTACATCAACAAAGAAACAACCAATGTTTCATTCTCAACAATGATCCTATACAGAACCAGGTGTATTAGCGCCTAATCTATATGAAGTCTGGATAAGGTTAATCGTTCTTTTTGTTATTAACGATCTGGTAGCTTCAAAAACATTTCTTGTCTTTTCCCCTCAAGTTGTTTTATATCTTACTAGCATTTACCCGCGGCTTTGCTCGCACAATTTTTTTTTGAATAAAAAGTATCTTATATTACTTCTAATACCTCCAAGAATATGTGTACAAAGTTTCATGATGATCGGATAAGTAGTTTTTGCGTGAAAGCGTAACAGACTTACATTCACATTTATAATATTATAGGATAGGTCATAGGATAGGATAGGATAAGTTTGAAGTATAAAAACAATTTGATTGATTATAGCTTTCAATTTTTTATTGTTTTTATACAACTAGGTCGGCAAGCAGGCGTACGGCTCACCTGTGGGTACGCGATTACCGTAGCCTATAGACGCCTGCAACACTACAAGCATCGCAAGGTCGTTGCCGACCCTAAACCCATTCCCCTCGAGGAGCTCTGGTCACCTTACTTGCCACAGGAACACAACACTGCTTGAAAGCAGAATTATTTAGCTGTGATCTTCTGTAAGGTCGAGGTACTTCCCCAGTCGGGCTGCTCCAGATTTTGAACAGGATATTTACTACTATGCCATAATTCAACTTCACAATTACATAAAGCAAAGCAAGAATTTTGTTAGAATGAACCGAATCAGCATGTACACGTCCCATTGCTGGACAGAATCTTCTTCTTCATGTAGTAGAATTAGAGCTTAATCCACTGCTGATCCACTACGGGTTGGAGGTTTCTCCAAATATGTAGTAACCTATTTCGAGTTACTTGTGACCTTGGCGCTTATAATCAAAACATTAAGAACTTAAAATTATCAAAAAATGTAATATAATAAAACTAAAAACACACATACATACGTATTAAAAATAGCATGGTGTCGTCTCCTGTCAAAGATATTCATTGTAATATGAAACTTTGAATAGTTACGGGTCTCTATAAAGAACTCACTATAGACGGCGCCACGGTTCGCTTAAACCGAATATAAAAATCATCATATCAAAAATTTCGCTCTATCGGGTACATCGTTCCATAGCTTTAGTGGCTACAGCGCCGACACGGTCAGTCGGAGACGCGGGTTCGAACCCCGCTGGAGCGGTCAATTTTTGATATGATATTCAAAAATGTTTAAAAACACAAACAAATATACTCTGTATTTATTTAGCTTAACGATCTCCATATCTTTTTTATATTAAAAGTCCTGTATTTAATAACCAAGGAATTACTAAACAATTTTATTATAATGTAACATCTATTTCGAATTTTATCGTGGCGTTGCTGCGTAACACTTTACCATTACTCTCACTCGGATAATTAACCACCATTACTGTTAGAACCCTTTTATTGGAATTTTTTTTTTTGAATTGTAGAGTGCTGTTGGCCCAATCGGCCCTATCGACCTTTACAGCGTCACCGTACAAAAGTTTTGCTTCACGTTTTAATATATAGATTATGTGGACTATAAACAAATAAATAAATAATAAATATCTTATAACATATACACACGGTCGTCTGTTCCTATGGTAAGCAACTTAATGCTTGTGTTACAGGTAATAGCCGACTGTTATAACTATATATATGTTTTTTAAATATACGTAGAAATAATACATATATATATATATATATATATATATATATATATATATATATATATATATATACAAATATTACACCCAGACTCAGGCGGGAATCGAACCCACAACCCGCGACACAGAAAGCAGGGCCACTACCAACTGCGCCAACGGGCTAGTCAATATAATTGGCGACTCACAGAGAAAATAAAATGAAATGAAATGAAAGCATTTATTTTGCCAAAATATGATTCTACACGCGTAACGAAAAAAAAACAATGCTATAAAAAATACGAATACCGAGTCATGGTAGCAAAATTAACAATCAATTTGAAACACAGCTTCTGAATCAGCTGTCAGATCAGGTGAACCTATTCTGTTGTACTCTGAATGATATCACAGAGGGTTTTGTTTGCTATATGTTATATTTAGTGATTATTTTTTTTAATATTTTTATATGTACTATGGCATTAATGAACCTGTATTAGTAGTGCTGTGTGGCTAGGGCACTAAAGAATTTAGCCACCCCCTCTCTTCCCGTGGGTGTCGTAAGAGGCGACTAAGGGATAACAAGGTTCCACAACCACCTTGGAACTTAAGAAGCCGACCGATGGCGGGATAACCATCCAAATGCTGGCTTTGAAATACACAGGCCGAAGACGGGCAGTAGCGTCTTCGGTGCGACAAAGCCAGTACTGCGGTCACCAACCCGCCTGCCCAGCGTGGTGACTATGGGCAAAACACATGAGTTCACGTTATTTTTGGCGTAAACTTGTGGAGGCCTATGTCCAGCAGTGGACTGTATAGGCTGTAATGAGTAGTACTTTTTTGGCAGTAAATATATACCGATTTAAAAAAAAATACTCTTCGTTTGTCTCAATAAAATATTTGTGGAAGTTCAAGAAAAGTTTAAACGATGAGAAATGTAAATAATAAGAAGTGGAAAAAAGTAAAAACGACAATTTAATTTTCCAATTCTAAATATTCCTAGCTGTGAAATATTCGATGTCTTTTGTCAAAAAAAAAAAATGTCACGGCTGTCAAATATTTATTGGTGCGTTCAGAAAGTGTTTTCGTAGAGTGTAGTAGATGACACGAAGTTCATTTGGTAAATAAATAAAAATAAACAAAATAATTACAAAAATTCTGACATATAGTACACTACAATCTCAGGATAATCTAAGCAGTGCTATGCAATAATATTAAGTGAATGACAGCAGCAGTGCTGGATTAAGTTCTAACCGTATTTCTAAACGGTAAATTGAGGTTTTCCAGTAGTGTGGCGTTTACGAGTTCAAGTCTGTTTCAAAATTTTCATTCGAGAGTATTTATCAAAGCAAGTAGAAGAAGATAAGTCTTGAAGAAGATATATTGGGGTATTCTTTATAGCACATTCCAAATGATAGTTTTGGTTTTATTCATTTTTCAAATAAACATAATGCATACCAAACATCGTTATATTTATATAAGTTGTATATAAGAATATATGTATGACCATTGTCATATTCTTTTATTCAAGCATTTTTTTTAGTTTTACACATTCAATGTGATACATAAGTCATATAATATTAGCATACCTCGGCTGTGAAACAAAAACGGTATTGACATTCACATAATATTCATAACTTATTCATTTTTGTTTTTTTTTTTAATTTAAAATAAAAAATAATTATTAATTCATAATTTAATTTAAAATAAGAAATGTATTCATATGTAGCTTACTGGCAAAAGTAAAAAAAAAAATGCTTCAGCCTGTAATATCTCACTACGGGGCATAGGCCTCTTTCCCCATACAGGAGAAGGATCAGAGCTTAATCCACCACGCTGCTCCACTGCGGGTTGGCGGATATATTCCCTACTATGAGTAACGGTCGCTATCAGGTGTACATGATAACAACCGGGACCGACGGCTTAACGTGTTCGTCCCCCGAGGCACGGTGGGGACCCACGAGGACGCACAAACACAAAAGTAAAAAAACATGTCAATTATTTTACTGTTACAGGGGCTAAATTAAATCACCTTAATGATTTTGTAGTAAAATTCGTTAATCGTATCACGAACCGAGTACTAAGTTTAGCGCTTATAAATATTCAAAAGCTTCGAAAGTTTTATTTGAGAATCCTTGACTTACAAACTTATGGCTAGAAAAAATTCTCAAGCTGTTAGTACACAATATTTCGAGCTTTAGCTAAAATAAGCCGCGGAAATTACTTTCAAATCCCCGGCCTAAAAGCTTCGGCCACGACATTTAAACAAAAAGCTCTTGTTTGCGAACTTCGGCGAGTTATGAACAAACTTTTTGCGAGTTTTACGTCATTGTATTGTTACTTTTTTTGATAAATGATCTAATGTTGTTTTTGATATTATATATAGTTACTGATTCGTGATATACAGCGTAATGGCTGACCTTAATAGTATTTGTTTTAGCGTTTGAAGCCGATATAGTTCAAAATAAAGGTATTCAAAATATAATTTACAAGTGCAATCGTTTTACAGCTTTAATAATGATTGGAGATCATTTTTTGATTGAACTTCAAAAAAGGAGGTTACTCTATATATATTTATATATATTTTTTATGTTTGTTCGGGGATAACTTCGTCGTTTATGAACCGATTTTAATAATTATTTTTTTTTGTTGAGAAGGAGATATTTCCGGGGTAGTACCATGATAACGAAACCAGGATCTATTGATGGGGTCCCAGAGAAATCGAGGGAAACCCTCGAAAATCTAAGTGACAATTAGTGCGTTTGTTATTTTTTTTTTTTTTTTTTTGGTCAACTTACGTTATATAACTTGTCAATGTAATTGAAGTCGGTTTTTTTCGTTTGCGAGCAGACACAATTATTTTTCAATAAATTTCTTTTTCATTTTCATTTGCAAGGAATAATAATTACAGCAACGTTTCAAAATAATGTTATATTAAATAATATCGTTCAGTTTCATTTGCGTTGACTTTTGTATTTACCGAGACGTATCTGAAGTATATTGATGCTTATCACCAAGTCGTTTTAGGCTATATTACCACTAGGCAACAAATAAAAATTATTACTAAACGCCTTGCTCACAACAGCTCCCAGTAAGATGAGAGTTTTGTGTCGTGGATTCGAACACACGAGCACAAACACCCAGATTACGATAAATATCGATCATCGAAACCGTGCTCGCGAGCGCCGAATGATCAGTCAGATCCTATGACCACTGCGCCAATGCGGTGTTACAGCTTAGCTACTAATCATAACATATAACATTAATAGAACATATATCAATTCAGAATAAAAAAGCGCATATATACAAGCAATCTTAAATTTATGGTAAAAACGGTGTCCGGCAAAAAATTAAGTCACGGAGACCCAAGCAATTAAAATAATTTTTCTTATGTTTTTATTACGTATTTTTAGGGTTGTCTGACATATAATTCATGAAGGATGTGACTGGATTTAAATTTATGTTTCATGATGATCAAAATCAAAAATAATTATCATCGTCATTTATGGTCCAGCTTAAGAGAAGTTCCTAAAACGTTTACAGTTTTACCGAATTCCTGAAAGTTAGAGTAACACATGCTCTAGCGCGTAAGGGAATATCCAGGAGATTACAACACGCATTAGTAAAATATCCCATAAACCAGGAGAGGTGATCTAAGCCGTAATATAACTTTCAATGACCATGCTTAAGAGAATAACACCACACGTTTCCAACTTAATCGTCCAGTCAACGGAAGCCTTTTAGAAAATTAGATCTCTCAGCCATCCCTTGTCTAACCTTCAGAAATTTATCCGCCCCCTGGGGAAATTTTATGGCATCACATTTGCATTTATTGTAATTCGAGTTATATTCCCATAGACCGTGTTAATTTAATTTTACAAGATTTTCGTCCAACGGTTACTGAAAGTATTTTTGAATGTCACGAATGTACATTCTTTCCAATTATTAACAGGTTACAAAATGATCAAAATTTAATAAAAAAAAAACTAGTTTCAACTAGATCAAATTTGTTCAAACAAAAAAAAACAGACTTCAATTACATCGACTAGTAATACAACATAAGTTGACGAAAAAAATTAACAAACGCATTAGTCGTCACTACGATTTTCGAGAGTTTCCCTCGATTTCTCTAGGTTCCATAATTCTCGATTCCATCATCAGATCATGGTTTCGAGAAGGTTTCCTTATCATGGTACCACCCTTGGAATATCTCTTTTCCAACAAAAATGAATTATCGAGAAATCGGTTCATAAACGACGAAGTCATCCCCGAACATACACATATATATATCATCCTTTTTTGAAGTCGGCTAAAAAGGAGGAAGTTCACAATTCGACTGTACGCTTTCTTTTATGTGTGTTACTTCATAACTTATACTGATGCCCTGTTTTTGAAGATTCTTTTTTTATTCGAAAGCTTGTGTGTGTGTTCCCAATTAACTTTGAGTTGCTCCTAATATGCCTATTGTCTTTTTACTTCTCGATTTACATTGTAACTGTTTTTTCTATATTTGAATGCAAACACAAGAACTAAATCAAGATTAAGATTCTTTTAGTGCCCACATATGCACTGCGTACAACTTGACTAGTAGAAACTGAACAATATTTTCCAATACCACTTTGGGTAGTGGAAATATTTCTTCGATGTGCCAGTTTTCATACCGACCTGATTTCACGTTTCATGCACGAGAATGCCTGTAATTCGTTTTAGAAACCATTATTTGCGGCCTTTTACTTGTCATTGTCTTTCTGTCAGTCAATTCAGTAGCAATATCAAGACTATTTGAATGTGAAATAAAAAGCGCTACTTTTTCGCCCCCACTGTTCATTCCAATATTCGTACTTTATGTTTGATTTTTCTGAAAGTAATATTGTTATTACAGATGCCTGTTATTTCAAAAAAAAAAAAATGGAAATCTTTACAAATAAATAAAATTGGAGTGTTTGTTTGTAATATTAAAATAATTAAAATAATTTTACTATATTTATATGTATTTTTTTCTGTCTCTTTGTCTGTCTGTCTGTATGTCTGTTTGTTTGTTCCGGCTAATCTCTGAAACGGCTGGACCGATTTTAACGGGACTTTCGCTGGCTTCTTTTATTTTAGAATTTTTTTATAACTCTGCAAAATAGCTTTTGTTAAATTCCGCGCGGCCGAAGTCGCGAGCACTTACATTAAACTTGGTAAATATTTCAACTTAAATAGATACTCTATTTTCATTTTCCCGATGACATTGATGACACAAAACAACAAAAAGAAATAACGTTAAGTTTTGTTTTTATTGTGATTGCTTTTATAACGTTCTAGAAAATTCCATACCAATCAGTATTTTTAAATAATACAACAAACGTACAAAGCAATACGGTTTATACTATTAGACAGCGTGAAGTCAACGGCAGATGTCTTTGTACATTTCTGTATTTCCAAGTAAACTTTATTTAACTTTGAAATGGCACAACGATGCTCTTTTAAAATTCGCATAAATATTTATATGGTTTCTTATTCGATGAAGAATTTTAGATCAATAATTCATAAAATGTTCGGATGCTAAGAGTGATATCATATCATAAGTGATTCTATTTATGTTAAGCTTAGTAAGCTGGTGAGATTCATCATTACAGCCTATACAGTCCACTGCTTGACATAGGCCTCCACAAGTTTACGCCAAAAATAACGTGAACTCATGTGTTTTGCCCATAGTCACCACGCTGGGCAGGCGGGTTGGTGACCGCAGTACTGGCTTTATCGCACCGAAGACGCTGCTGCCCGTCTTCGGCCTGTGTATTTCAAAGCCAGCAATTGGATGATGAGATTAAACTAAAAAAAATCAGTAAGAGAAAACGGAAATATTTTATATACCACAAGGTAGATTATACCACGAGTAACGATCGCTATCAGGTGTACATGATAATAACCGGGACCGACGGCTTAACGTGCTCTCCGAGGCACGGTGGGGAGATCCACAAGGAAACAAACACCCAGACCACGGCAAACACCTGTATGGCTTATACAAATTAATGTTTGTCATGTGCGGAGATCGAACCCGCAACCGCCAGCGCAACAGGTACAATCCATGGCTGTAACCGTTGCGCCAACGCGGCGGCAAGTCATTAGTTAAGTGAAATAATTTTGAGCAAATACCTCCTATGACCTCTTTTTTTAAAAGCTTCGTATCCTCTGTATATCTCCATCTTCCTTTTGTTTCCGTTTACAAGATTCTCTCGTACACCTTGACTGAAGTTCATGGAATAACTTACCGTCAAAATTCGTTTACAGATGCTGTGCCGATTTTTAAGTACTGATGACTGGATTTAATATTACTATTAATTTTATTAATTTAATATTATAATAATTATATTATTATTATAATAGTTAAATAATTATATTATTATTATAATAATTAAGTAATTATATTATTATAATTATAAATAGCAATTAGACTTGTAACACACAAGTCTGAACAATATAGATTGCGATAGCTTAACATACGGAATGTTCGACTCCTTATAAAGCTCCTTCAAAATGGGGGTTTTGTAGCTGTAATACAATTATCACGTTCTACGTAAAAAACCCTATTCAATTTTGAAATTAGACTTTGTTGAAATAAACGTAAACACACGTTAAAAAGGAAATATGTAACTAAGTGCCAAATATAACTAAATAACTGCCATGCAATTTTGAAATTAGACTCTGTTAAAATAAACGAGTTACGTAAAAATGCGTTAAAAAGGACAATTAACTGACAAATACAACTGAAGAAGAGCGTATTGGAAAAATTTCCTTTCCTCGTAGAATGTTACTTATTGTAAATTATAGAAATGTTTACTCGCTCTTGGGCGGTTAGGTAAAAAACCGTTGCCAGAGTAGCTCGACAAAGTAAAATTTTAAAAAGAGCTAGGAATTTTATTTTCAAGTGGAACCTGATCTATTACACCTACAGAAACTCCATTCGAAGGAACGTAGTTAAGGGTCGAAAGCACTACATGTTTGTCATATATACTTTTTAATGGTAGGTTAACAAATATGAAATTGATAGTTTAGTTTTTCTTTAAAAAACGGTTAACCAAAAGTTAGATGGACTCTGTTGAGGAAAATCATGAAGAAAATTTAGTTCATAATCTTAAAAATCCCGACTGGAGAAGTTTCTCAACCTTACAATCGAGCACAGCTAAATTATACTATTCTAAATTCTCAAGTACTTTTACGCTTCCATTGCGAGTAGGGTAGACAGAGCTCCTTAAATGTTAGGTTTGTTTGTCACTCTAGCGGTATAGAAAACTCATTCAGAATTATCATACTTGTCATACGTAACTATATATATATATATAGTATATAATATAATATAATATAATATAATATCATATTCCAAAACAAAGCAGAAGGTTTTTAAACATCAATGCAACTTAGAGTATATATAGATTAAACTGGTTCCTGAGTATATGAGATATTATAGTCAGTTATTAATGTTATTATTATTATAGTCATGCAATAAATATTTTTACTTTTTAATATAGCGCGATATAGTAAAGATGTTCTGGATAGTCAGGTTTACGTCGCGTCTCTGTAGTTGGCGCGCTGCCAGCGCTATTGTTGACCCACTGACATCTTCGAGGTATTTTAACTAATTCTCGGTTCAAACATTTTGTAAAAGTATTTGTATTTTATATTTAAAGATTCAGTTTAAAGATCTTTATAAGATCCCTTCAATGATGTACGTTGTTTGTTGTTTGTATGCTCTCAATCAAAGGGAACGTGGAAAGTGCTATCCAAAGGATTTGTTCTTGTTTCACATATGAGTACAAATATTAATGATAATATTATAAACTTGTATTAGATCTTACGAGTAGTTTTTAATTGACTTTTGTATTAAACTTGGTGGCAATCGATAGATACAAAAGAATTTGAAACCTGGGTGACTCTGATTCGAAATAACAATGTTTAACTATTTTTTTTAAACAGGAGCACACATACATTGAATATTTTGCTATGTCAAGTTCACTTTAAGTTTTAAGTTCTTAAAGGTCTAAACTCTTGATTTATTGATAATAATTATCATCATATACATTAAAACGCCAACATGTTTGCGCTTTTTAGAAAAAAATACTCAGAATTGCTCCTCATAAACTATTGTCATAATACTTTAACTGAGGTAGGGCATAGCAGGAATTTCCTGCTCAAAATATGGAGCAGCCCGACTGGGGTAGTACCTCGACCTTAGAGAAGACCACAGCAAAATAATACTGTTTTCAAGCAGTATTGTGTTCCTGTTGGTGAGTAAGGTGACCAGAGCTCCTGAGGGGGATTGGGGATTGGGTCGGCAACGCGCTTGCGATGCTTTTGGTATTGCAGGTGTCTATAAGCTACGGCAATCGCTTACCATCAGGTGAGCCGTGCCTTTGCCGACCTAGTGACATAAAAAAAAAATATATAGATATATATATCATTTTATAGATAATTACTTGATCTACCGGCATCAACAACTAAAAAAAAATATTTTTGCCTTTTATGTAAATTAATTAATTATTAAAATTATACGAGTATATATGGCTTTAATTTTGAAACAACGTCAACATGATTGACGATCGGTAATTTTTTTTTAATTTCTAATCAACTCGCGTGTAAATAATTTTTTGTAATTTTTTAAAGTGATAATTATTGTACTAGCTTATTTAGTGCGAATTTTTTGCTTGGGTATTGCTCTTTATTTGTTATTTATGGATACAAAGTTCTATTCATATCAATGTCAAGGGCGATAGTAACATGACCTCGATCGGATCAACGTTTGTCGGGCTTCTTGTAAATAATGAAGAACAGATTTTGTATTACAGTAAACATTGCGCAGCTGAAATTCGCGTCAATCTTGTTTAATATTACTTTTATTTAATTGAAAATAGTGTGAGATATTCTTGACGATTTTAAGTTGTTCGAAGTTGACGGAAATAGAACGAAACATCTTAAAGATGTTCTTCTTTCAATCTTAATAACGCAAAAAAAAGGAAACGTTAAATAAAACCAAATTGAGACTCTATACAGAACCTTACAGAAGATCACAGCTAAATAATACTGCAGTATTATGTTCCCGTGGTGAGTAAGGTAAGCAGAGCTTCTGGGAGAATTGAGGATAGGGTCAGTAGCACCCTTGCGATGCTTTTGGTGTTGTTAACATCTGTAAGCTACGGTTATCACTTGTTAGCCGTGCGTTTGTTTGCCGACGTAGCTGTATAAAAAAAACGAGTGTGCTTTAGACCACGTGACTGAAGTAAAAATTCTTTAGCAATAGGCCAACACAATAGGCCTTCACTGTGTCTTAGTTAAACTAAACGTAACTGGCTATGAGAAAGAGAGAGAAAAAAATGTGAGCTCACACCTCTCTCTCTCTTGCTCCGTTTGCTTTGCCAGATCACACTTTTTGTAACGCTGTTGTCACGAATTCACCAGCTTTTCCCTAAGTCAACCGTTTGTAAAGAAATTTTAGTTGAAATAAAATAAGGACTTGATTATAATTATCATCAGTCTGTACAAATAAAAATGTATTGTTGAAATGTAAGTTATGTACGTGCATAGTTGCAGAAAACGAACGAACGAACGGCTGCAGAAAATTAAATATGTTTTTTCAAATTATTTTTTTATGTTCATGTCAATACGTGGTGTCTATAAATGAAAATTTTAAAAAGTAACTGACATTCACAAACTAAAATAAGACGTTACAAAATTCGCCAGTCAGCTAAGTATGCTATGATTATGTATTGTGGCCATTAATTCACAACAATAAATTACTCTCGTTCTATCGACCTTTATACAAACCATAGAAGTAATTGTGATTTTTTATAGCCTATAGTTTATATTGGTGTACGGAAATTAACAAATTGTCGAACATTCATGATATACATAATTATATAATTAAGGTTGCCTGGAAGAGATCGCTTTTTAGCGATAAGGCCGCCCTTTGTACCTAATGAATATATCGTTAAAAAAAATCTTGCTTTGCTATGTATTATTACAATTTTGGTGTACAATAAAGTGTATTATCATCATCATCATCATCATCATCATTACAGCCTATACAGTCCACTGTTGAACATAGGCCTCCACAAGTTTACGCCAAAAATAACGCGAACTCATGTGTTTTGCCCATAGTCATCACGCTGGGCAGGCGGGTTGGTGACCGCAGGGTAAGTGTATTAATGCTTATTATTAATTATTTGAAGCTGTCAAACATTGTATTACAAATCCACTAAACTGCTACAAGTATAAACTTTGTAAAACAACAAAGAATATAAACGCTCAGTTAAAATTCAACTACTTTTGACATCTGCAAACTTTGAGTTCAGAAGTTCCACAAATTGAAACGGCTATACATATAAACGGATTAACTTTTAGTCATACCGGATTATACATATGCTATCATCTGCTGGCAACTTTAAAAAGGTCAAATCAGTGTTTAATTTTTCTTGTGTTATAAAAAAATTACTATTCGGCCTGTAACATCCCACTGCTGGGCATTTTCTCTTTCCCCATGAAGGAAAAGGATAGAAGCTTAATCCATCACGCTGTCCCATCGCGTTTTGGCGGATATATTGTAGACGTGAGCGCTCTATGGATGAAGGCGGACCGCACATAGCGGGCTAGTCAGGGCGTCATGACAGCATGCGAAAGTGATCCTGTGGCTCCCCGCTATGACGATTAGGGCTACCGCTGGGTTTTAGTGGGTAGTCTGGGTTGTTCACCGGGTCAGGAGGCCCTCCAGGTCCCATTTTCGAGGGGTGCGTAAAAGCATTTCCCAGCGAAATATATATATATATATATATACACACACATATATATATATATATATATATATTGTAGACAGTATTTTTATCTTGTGTGTAGGTATTTTATTATATGCACACCACCTACCTACTTCCTCCAATAAATTTGTGTCCTGCGTTTTTACCGTAGACTAATAAATAAAAATTACGTCAAAAAAGTCCTGTGATGCTTTCTTTTCTTTATTTATCTGATAAAATAATATCAGGTGTAAATGATAACAACTGGGACAGACAGCTTAACGTGCTATCTGAGGCACGGTGGGGAGACCCACAAGGATAGACATCCAAACCGGAAACAATTGTTTAAATACAAATATTCATCCCGAGCGGGAGTCGAATTCATAAACGGGCTGGTGTTTTGAGGCCTTTACATGGCGCACGTACTACTACGCCAGTTCAGTTGTTAGAATTAGAGAAAAGACATTGGAATAAGCTTTTATTTTACTGATACAGTGCTATTTTTGTATGAATATTCATACATACATCATTTGTGTATATCTGTGTTTTAAATGAAATAAAATAGTTTAAATTCCCCAACGAATATTTATATTGAAGACAAAGCTGACGAAATTTTAAAGAAATTACAATTTCCAACATTTCAATGTTCTAAATTTAAATAATTTCAAATTACAAGACAACAATATTTTATCACAGCACAACAACAATGTTGATCTTCGATCTCTATTTTAAATTAGTTTCCATGATGAACATCTGCGTCCGATAATCATAGTTGAGTTTGTTTTTAATTAAGCTTTAGGCTGTAATATCCCACTGGTGGTCATAGTTCTCCATATAGGAGAAGGATCAGAGCTTAATCCACCTCGCTGCTCTAATGCGGCTTGACGGATATATTCCCTGCTGTGAGTAACGATCGCTATCAGGTGTAATTGATAACTACCGGGATGGGCAGCTTAACGTGTCCTCCGAGGCACGATAGAGAAACCCGCAAGGACTACCAACCAGACCTGAAATAAATATTTGTGTAAACACAAATACCCACCCCGAGCGGGAATCGAACCCCCGACCGTTGGTGTTTAGGCACCGCTGACACGGCACACGTTACACCAGAGCGGTTGTGTTTTTAACTAAAAAGACAATAACTATTATTATGAACGCTATAGTAAATACTAGCTGTGCTGCTCGATTTCACCCACGTTTATATGAGGAAAGGTTGTACTAACATGTTATATATTATTGTTCACAAGAGTAACTGCGGAGTTTCTTGCCGATTCTTCTCTGCAGAATCTACATTCCGAATCGGCGATAGCTTCACTTTTACGAAAATAATAATTAATTTCTAAAGTTTTAATTTGTAAAATGACGATCCTAAAGTGCTCTTGGGGCCTATTTGAATAAAGCTGCTTTTGATTTTGATTTTGGATATAACCTTCCCCGGTAATACGAGTAATACGACCAACAAACGCAAATTTTTCAATTCGAACAAGTATTTCCAAATTCTCGCAATATTAGTATAGATATAGTTAACATTGAAATTTAAGTTCCAGAGATGAACATAGTTGATCGTGTGAGTTACACCCAAGTTAAAATAACATAATAGCAACAACAGAGAATAAACAACATTGTTAACTTGTGCAACATTGCAAAGTTATAGCGAAGCTAAACTTTGTTTGTAAGACGAGATTTTATGGAACGAATGCTGGCGAACTTTAGTTTATTGCATTCGCCATCCATTGATGGGTTTACAAAACTAATATAAAGGATGAATATTAACACATTACAAGTCGCGGGTCACGTAAGTGGTCTAGTAATTTTTTTATAACGTTCTGATAAATCTGCTGGACTGGTTGTACAACGCATTCTTCTACTTTGGAACTCACTTCGTCTTCTTTGAATTTTGAAATACTTCACAGTTCACAATGAATTAAACAGATATTAGGATTGCACTATTATGCAAATTTATCAAAGTCATTTGTAATTGAAGATTTTTTTTTTCGAAATGACTGTTGCTGTTGGTCCTAGTGGCCTTTACGTCGTCACCAGTGAGAGAGGCCGGGTACTGAAGACACCGGCCGCGAAGGAAGATGTGGACCCTTTGGAGGGCACGGGGGTGACGTCCGTCCTAAGGGTGTCTCCTAGCGAGATCGCACCTCGGCTTAGAACGTCGTCGGAGTGGAGGAGGTGCTATGCGGAGCGTTGTGGCGAGTAGTGGACAGTCGATGCGCCTAAGCGTCTCCGAACCATCCTAACGCGGGGGACCTCGTCTTCGCCGGCGAAGGCGGTGCGTGTGTCTCTTGTGTGTATATAACAGTGAATGCTCATTTCATCCATCTGGCTCTATAACTTACTTTGTCGTCGAAATACAGTATATAAAAGTCTCTAAACTCAATAAAGTGAACAGACATATACGTCGAGTTTCCTTGTCATGTATTTACAACTCTATATAATGTAAATTAAGTACTGAGTATTCACTATCAGTTGTGATATAAAAATTATTCAGATATTGCTCGATATTTTCATTTGAATGAATTAGAATATCTTGATACAGAGATGAAGACAGCGAGCGTGCCAAGATACTTAATTGAAGTTACAAGCAGATGGAATTCATGTGACTTTTATGATCCTATCACATACATACATCCTTAACAAGCTTAATATAAAGTAGTATAAAGTTCTTTATTCTACTAAAAATAATTATTAAAATTTCCATATAAATACTGGAACAAACTGCAAAACTGATGGTAATTACATCATTACGGTGACCTTTTTTAGTTTTCTAAAGTTTTTATTTAAAAAAAAATTAATAGATAAAGCTTATTCCTCGATGCAGGATTACATAGTTGATAAAGATGTGTGAACTTAGTGACGCTGTATTTCATACAACATGTTACTAATTTTGTACTAAAACACAGTTTATATATTATTTTTCAAAAGACTAACTGCGAAGTTTTTTGCTGATTCTTCTCTGCAGAATCTACATTCCGAATCGGTGGTAGCTTTACTTCTACAAAAATGATAATTTATTTTTAAAGTTTTAATTTGTAAAATGACGATTCGAAAGTGCTCTTGGAGCCTATTTGAATAAAGCCGTTTTTGATTTTGATTTTGATTTTACCCGACAAAATCGAATAAAAATATTAAAGTGCCAATCGTAAATTCTAACGCTAAGCTAACCTCAGGATTTTCTACTTTTATAGAAAGGTGAGTCGCGACGGTAACGATATATATGGTAATGAGACGAGGTAACTCTCGTCCCCCCCCCCCCCACTAAAAGCATATATAACTGAGGTAGGGCACAACAGGAATTTCCTGCTCAAAATATGGAGCAGCCCGACTCGGTAGTACCTCGACCTTACAGAAGATCACAGCAAAATAATACTGTTTTCAAGCAGTATTGTGTTCCTGTTGGTGAGTAAGGTGACCGGAGCTCCTGGGGGATTGGGGATTGGGTCGGCTACGCGCTTGCGATACTTCTGGTGTTGCAGGTGTCTATAAGCTACGGTAATCGCTTACCATCAGGTGAGCCGTACGCTTGTTTACCGACCTAGTGACATAAAAAAAAAAACACTTGATAGCGGTCGTTACTCATAGTAGAAAATATATTCGCTAACCCGCAGTGGAGTAATCTGGTGGTTTAAGCTCCGATACTTCTCCTACATGGAAAAAGAAACGTATACCCAGCAGTGGGATGTTACAGGCTGAATTATATCGTATACATACATAGTTATAATGAAACAACTTTTTCGGATTTTATCGCGGTTTATTAAGTTTTCTACATGCCCAACATTTCGGATACTTTACAGCAACCATGGTCATGGGAGGTCCTCCCGAACGGTCGCATGTTGGCCTGAAAAAGTTGTTTCATTATAATGAGTGAAATTCGCGTAAATATTAGCATAAAACACTTTAGCAAAAAACTCTTCTAGTTTTACATTTGTATTTATTTAAAATATGTCAAATATGTGCTGTGTGGTTACAGCATTTAAGAATATGGCCACCCCCTCTCTTCCCGTGAGTTTCGTAAGAGGCGACTAAGGGATAATACAGTTCCACTACTACCTTGGAACTTAAAAAGCCGACCGATGGCGGGATAACCATCCAACTGCTGGCTTTGAAATACACAGGCCGAAGACGGGCAGCAGCGTCTTCGGTGCGACATAGCCAGCCCTGCGGTCATCAATCCGCCTGCCCAGCATGGTTACTATGGGAAAAATACGAGTTCACGCCATTTTTGGCGTAAACTTGTGGAGGCCTATGTCCAGCAGTGGACTGTATAGGCTGTAATGATGAAGATCATTAAATTAGTATTCTAAATTCCATCTAATAAAGTAATTAACGTCATAATACATTTTCTCCAACAGCAGATCAAACTGTTTTTGCACATTTTAACATTGCAATCGTAAAATATTTTAAGGTATCGGGCAACGTATTATAAATCTTGATTGCCATACAGTGTACATTTTTTAATATTTCGACATGTTTGGCATAACCAAAAAAACCATTAGCTATAAGTATTTAATCACAAAATTTATTCACCGGTGTCAGTTAGCCGATGACATTCAAAACTTTTCGTATCGACAACAGAACGAGAAAGTTCGAACCAGGTAACGAGATTGAACCCTACGTAATCGAAGATCTTTTGAGTTCCGTAAGAAAAACATGTTCTAACTTACTTTTAGGTTAGATGGAAAAAGTTAAAGTGTTCGGTGAATTAGTTACACGGTGTAAATGGGTTTACGTGTACAGGTTCGGGATAGACGTTAAGAATAACCGTAATATTGTAATTTTATTTTTATAGGAGTTGGTAGACAAAAAATGTTTATATGGCTTACCCAGCACAACGTTGTTTTAATATACATGAATAAAACAAATGGTATATATAGTTCATACGGCTTCTACAGTATTGAGGGTTTACCGAGTCCAGTAATTTTGTGGCAAAATATTTGGATATTTTTATGAAAAATCATTCAAAATTCTCACATAAAACTTTTATTCATATTTTCCAAGATAACACACACACACACACATGGTCACGTCACGTCACGGTCTTTCTATCAGACGTGAAATTGGCGAAATCATCCGTACTATTTGGGCATGATTTCACTAATGCCTTTATGTTTTGTGCGCTGGACCATCTCAACAAAATTATTTTAAAATTAATTTTCGTTACTTATTTATAAGCAATCTAATTTAAAATTTCTTAAAAAGCTCGTGACTATAAAATCATGAAAAATCTTCAAAAGATCCATCGAAGTCTCCCTTAATATATTTGAAATTTAAATTTAATTTGCATAACATCTGGCGGCCATTAGTATTATTGAAGCATTTTAAATTCAATTACACATACAGCTGCTGGTAGATCGCGACTGAAATAATTTTGGAATTGCTATTTACATTAAAACTGAAAATACAATTTTCCAAAGAAATAATTAAAAAGAGTTCATATTCTCAATATATATTAGCCCTTCAGTAACACCTTGGCGCTACATTTATGGGTTCACAAGATAATTATAATGGAATCCTACTTTATCAAAGGAACTAAAATCGAAAGTTATATTCATATTGAGGCTTCTTTTAATTTCTATCTTTTACCATTTGTCCATTAGGAATAATACTGTTACGAACACACAAAGAAACTAGCGCCATCTAGCGGTAACCATCGAAACCACACAAAGACAGCGATAACATGAAATTCTCTACTCAATACTAGATGGCGTTAGAGGTACTATTGTGGAACTATATAGAAGTATAGTCTCGAAAACCGGGTACATGCGCGAACTTTCCAGAATGGTCTGGGCCTCGTCTCGGCCGATATAAATAGCCGCAGCGAGGCGAGCGAGGCAGTTCAGTTTGAGCGATCTTCGAGGCGACTTCAAGAGTGAAAACTAGTGATCAAGAGTGGTACCAGCGAAACCTACGACATTGGCTACGACTGAGGACATTGTGAGTGCTTAGTGTTTGAACTTAGTGCTTAGTGTTTGAACCTAGTGCTTTGTGTTGGACCTAGTGCTAGTGAATAAAGTCTTGAAAAGAGTCAGCAGGTCTTTCTCTCCAAATCCTTCGAACCCTAACACGTAACAACTGGTGTCGGAAGTGAGATTTGGAGATGCCATTGACTCCGAGAGAAGACTCCAAGGACTTCAAGGGCGTCAGGACAAGGGCACAACGAGCTGCGGAGGCCACACCTACTGGGGACCAAGCTCCGCCCACTCAGGCTCAGGCCCCGCCCACTTTGTCTCAAGCTCCGCCCACTGGATCCGCCTACCTTACCACGTCCACCAGCGACACCGTAGCTTCTACAGACTCTCAAGTGGCTCTTCAATTAGGAAATTTAATTAAATTAATGGAGCTGCAAAGGGTTGAAATTCGTAGTGCTTTGCAAGAATCACAAGAGCAAACAAGTTTCAAATTGCAAGAATCACAAGAGCAGCAAAGGGTTGAAATTCGTAGTGCTTTGCAAGAATCACAAGAGCAAACAAATTTCAAATTGCAAGAATTACAAGAGCAACAAAAAGAGCTCCAAGAAAAAACGCTTTGGGCTGTAAAAGATGTTAGTGACGCGGTGACTAAGCTTCGAAAAGATGTCGACGTAGTGGAAGAACGAGTTACCGGGCTAGGATTGGATGTTGAAAATGTGAAAACCGGCCTCACTGAATTACAGAAGAAAGTAGTGCGCCTTGAAACCACGGGAGCCGCGGTGTCTAGTGGAAGTACCGGAGTGGCGCAAGGACCAAGAGTGAAAGTGCCTCCATACGACGGTACTACTCCGTGGAACGCTTATCGTCAACAATTCCAGACGGTTGCTACTGCCAACGGATGGACGGAAGAGCAATGCCTGACCGCTCTTACTGTTGCGCTCAGAGGGCAAGCTTTGTCGGTTTTGGAAGCACTGCCACATACAGGAAACGGGTTCCAAGACTTGATGGAAGCACTTGAATCCCGATACGGGGAGCGACACCTGGAGCACGTGTTCCGTGCCCAACTGCGTGACAGAGTCCAACGCTCAGGAGAAGGACTACAACAATGGGCGTTGGAAATTGAGAAACTCGTCAGGAAGGCACACCCAGGAGCAGACACCAAGATGGTAGACACGAATATTGTTCAAGCATTTGTCGACGGAATCAAAGACCTGGAGGTCAGAGCTGCAGTGAGGCTTCGTCATCATACCTCGTTAAAAGAAGCATTGGCGCATGCTTTGGAGGTCGAGGCTGTTCGCCATGACATACGGCAGACCCATAAGATCCACGAGGTCTCTGAAGAAGTCAAAGTAGTTAAGGCTCCTACGAAGAAAAGTTTTGGAGTCATGTGCTACAAGTGCGGCGAGAGGGGCCATCTTCAGCTCAACTGTCCGCAAAAGAAGACCCAGATAGCAAGGATGAAAAGGATCGAGGAACAAATAGAGGAGCTGAAGAAACAAAGGGCTTCGCCTCCTGCCCGGGATCAGGAGTATGACTTCAAGACGAAACACCGCAGCGGAAAGTTGCATGGGAATGCCGACGCACTCTCACGAAGGCAGTGTTCGGAAGTCTGCAAACATTGTGTTAAGCAGGAATCTAATGAAGTTACATTAAAGCTAACAAGAACAAGTCCTTTGGGTATCTGGGAGAGTGATGCTATGAGGGAGGCTCAAGAAAGAGATGACGACCTTCGGCACATCATCACATGGAAGAAACGGGGTGACGTAAAACCTATCTGGAGTGAGGTTGCACCCACTGGCGCTGTCACTAAGGCGTACTGGGCTCAATGGGACAGTCTGATACTTCAAAACGGAATACTCTACCGGAAATGGGAGAAGACTAACGGCAGAGAGTTCCACCTTCAGATAATTGTCCCAAGAAAGAGAGTACCAGATGTTCTCCGCGAAATACATGATGGCGTATCAGTAGGTCATCTAGGTGTCAAGAGGACGTTAATAAAAGTGCGAGAACGATTCTACTGGTTGCATTGTCGAGATGATGTACAGGATTGGTGCCGCAAATGTACTACATGCGCTGCTGTAAAAGGACCTCAGACCAGGAGCCGTGGGAACCTGCGGTTGTATAACGTCGGTGCACCGTGGGAACGAATTGCAGTTGACGTAGCGGGGCCATTTCCTGTAACGGAATCAGGAAACAAGTATTTTATGGTCGTCATGGACTACTTCACCAAATGGCCCGAAGTGTTCGCCATACCAAACCAAGAAGCTACAACAGTCGCTTCTAAGTTAGTCGAAGAAGTGATATGTCGCTTTGGTGTACCTCTAGAAATCCATTCTGATCAGGGCAGGAACTTCGAATCGCAAGTATTCCAGGAAGTGTGCAGAATTTTGGGTATGCATAAGACGAGGACTACCGCGTACCGTCCACAGTCTGATGGAATGGTTGAGAGATTTAACCAGACCCTTGAGAGGCATTTAGCGAAATTGGTAGACGACAAACAAAAAGATTGGGACAAGTATATACCGCTCTTCCTTCTGTCGTACCGAACCGCCGAGCATGAGAGCATAAAAGCTACCCCGGCGTATGTCAATTACGGTAGAGAATTACGAATACCAGTAGACCTATTGACTGGAGGGTCACCGGAGGAACCAAATACCGTACAAGACTATGTCAGCGATTTAAGGGAAAAAATGCGCTATATACACGCCTTGGTTCGGGAAAATGGTTTACAGTCAAGTGAGAACATGAAAACCCGATACGACCGGAAATCGAACACGAGCGGCTTCAAGGAAGGGTCACTGGTGTGGCTGCATAACCCGACCCGCCGGAAAGGGAAATCTCCAAAGTTGCAGACCAAGTGGGAGGGTCCATACAAAGTGGTTACCCGACTGAATGATGTGACTTACAGGATTCAAAAGCAACCAAGAGGGACATTCAAAGTGGTACACATAGACCGTCTGGCGCGTTACCATGGCAGTAACAACGATGCTCGGGACGAGCATCTCTAAGAGGGGAGTAGTGTTACGAACACACAAAGAAACTAGCGCCATCTAGCGGTAACCATCGAAACCACACAAAGACAGCGATAACATGAAATTCTCTACTCAATACTAGATGGCGTTAGAGGTACTATTGTGGAACTATATAGAAGTATAGTCTCGAAAACCGGGTACATGCGCGAACTTTCCAGAATGGTCTGGGCCTCGTCTCGGCCGATATAAATAGCCGCAGCGAGGCGAGCGAGGCAGTTCAGTTTGAGCGATCTTCGAGGCGACTTCAAGAGTGAAAACTAGTGATCAAGAGTGGTACCAGCGAAACCTACGACATTGGCTACGACTGAGGACATTGTGAGTGCTTAGTGTTTGAACTTAGTGCTTAGTGTTTGAACCTAGTGCTTTGTGTTGGACCTAGTGCTAGTGAATAAAGTCTTGAAAAGAGTCAGCAGGTCTTTCTCTCCAAATCCTTCGAACCCTAACACGTAACAATACTGATATTGATTCAGCCTGCATACATTCCCACTACTGAGCGCAGGACGGGCTCTCTATCTAGGAGAAGAGTCGGTGTTTAGTCCACCACTCTGCTCCAATATGGGTTGACGGATTAATACTAATAGTTCCTATACAATATATTTGATATTAACTCGCTGGGCCACAACGTGGACCCTATTTCTCTCAAAAATGGTAGAGATTCCATTTCAATTGAATCTCAGTTCACTGCCCTCCAATATCGTGAAACTATCAAGGCCAATAGCGCTAAGGTTAACAACAATAGACATTCCAAGCAGGCCACATTCTATGAAATTTTCAAATGTCAGCAGACTTAGAAAGGGATGGTTCAGCAACGCGCTGGCAATGCTCGTGTTGCAAGCCATCTGCTACGGTATCCGTATACTGTCAGCTGGGTCGTTGTTTGGCACTTTTGGAATAAAAAAAAACTTAGCAAAGACAGACTTCTGAAAAATTGAAAGCCATAGTCGTAGGATTCTATTAGATACGTAATCGCCAACATGTTTTTCAAGTTCCCGCTACGTGACAGCAATGGAGGTAAATCTTTCCCAGAGTATATAGGCTTTGTTTAAATTAAAGTCACATGTACTAGATTTTTCCGAAGAATCTGATTAAGTTTTATTCAATCCACAGCACGTAAAGCACCTGCCACATCTGATCTTATTCATGTCACGACGTGCTTAGCATAAGATGAGCCTGACGACAAGCGAGCTTATTGCGTTTTTATTCGGTTAGAATAAGTCATGAGATATACGTCTTTTTACTTCATATGTTTTCTTTTGTTACTGGTTGGCTCAGGTATATCAAAAACCATTACTACTTTTTTATATAAATTCAATCTAGCTAGTGATATTAAAAAAAAACTCTTTACACTCTATGGTCTATGGTCTATGGCCAAAAAATGTCTACCTCGTCTAGTTTGGAATCAGACGAATACGAAAAAAAATTTTTGTGTCAGTCATGAACTGGCATCATATCCATAACTTTTAGTGACAGCCAAGAAAAATTTGGCGCCGTTGGCGCAACGGTCACAGCACTAGTTTGTGGCTGCTCCTGATGTTGCAGGCGTCTATATGCTACGGTAATCTCTTTAATTAGTTGTATAAAAAAAAAACAAGGACCAAGTGACTAATATCTAGGAGACTTAATCGGAACCTATCCATCAGTCTTTCAGCAAAGTCAAGCAGTCATAGCAGTCTTGTGTTTAAAAAGTTAAAAAGTTGCACGTACTTAACGACGTTCCTCCGAGAAATCGTTCTGCGGATTTCTAGACTTATCCCTTTTTGACCTGCATACAGAGTTCAGTGGGTTTCTTAAATCGTGATGTAAGGAATCAGAAGAATATTTTTTTATTCCTAAGTCTATAACTTAATTGTAAAATTAATATATAAACGAATATAATAAATTCGAAATGAAAATAACTTTAGCTAAAATCAAAACACACAACGTAGGTAGATATACAAAACCAATAAAAATGATCCATGTTCATGCTAAGCTATTAAGTTTACTACCAGTCTGTACATCAATAAACTTCATCATAACAATCAAAATCGTATTGTATTTCATCGAAATTAAAAAAAAAATATTGCTTTGGGTTGTAAATAGATAGATTAAAATTTTATTATACATGTCGCTTCATAATATCTCACTGCTCGACATAGGCCTCTTTCGCCATCTAGAAGAAGGATCGGATGACGGATATACTGCATACTATGAATAACGATGGCTATCAGGTATACATGAAAACAACCGTTACTGATAGCTAAACGTGCTCTCCGAGGTACAGTAGGAAGACCTACAAGGACTGTAACACCCAGATCACGGCAAACATCTGTATCGCTAATACCAATGTTTGTCATGTGCGGGGATCGAACCCGTAACCGCCAGCGCAACAGCCACAAACCAGTGCTGTGACCGTTACGCCACGCATCCTCTTTCTTATTATACAAGCAATATAATATTTCGATTAGATGCCTCATCTAATGAACAATAAAACAATGTTCGGCTAATATCCGTGCAGCATAAACGTACCATAAATATTAAGATAACTAAGCTGTCACGCAGGCATGGACACTATTTTACTGCGCTAATTCACACATGCTATTATTAATGCGGTAATTTTCGTAGGAACAATATATGCCCCCACTAGAGTGCCTTACCGCTCCCATTGGGAATCTTTGCACTATTTCGATATGCAGATTCCAATAATATTTATTGCCTCTTTGCTTCGTGTAAGGATTCATGTATTCCCTCGGGAGTATCTTCCAAAGTTTTCTAACATTTTAAAGAAGTCAGGAAGTTTAAATTTTTTATAAATTAACACTGTAAACGGACTCCGTCTGGCTTGAAGCCAAAGTGCTGTTAGGGTTTACTTTTACAACATATTTAGCTGCAATTTTATATTGCACATGATTTTCTTCTAGATTCTCTTTGGGATAATGTTTCCTGGACGGAACAAGAAATTTAATTTTCTCGAGTAAAATAAAAAATAACTTATTATAATAATAATATTAATTTATACTACACGCATCACAGCATTTCTCTTCTTCATCCCAATATCCCACTGCTGAGCATAGGCCTCTTTTTATGTGTAGAAAAAGGATTCATAATCCACCACACTGCTTCATTTCGGGTTGTCGGATGCACAGTGGTAGTAGAATTTAATCAATTCATAATTTAATGTAATACTTCAGCCTGTACTATCCCACTGCTGGGCATAGCCATCTTTCGCCATGTAGGAGAAGGCTCAGAGCTTAATCCACCATGCTGCTCCAATGCAGGTTGGCGGATATGTCCCTAACTATGAGTAACGATTGCTATTAGATGTACATGATAACAATCGGGACCGACGGCTTAACGTGTTCTCCAAGGCACGGTGGGGAGACCCACAAAGACTGCACAAACGCCCAGACCACGGCAAACATCTGTATCGCCAATACAAATGTTTGTCATGTGCGGGGATCGAGCCCGCAAACCAGTGCTGTGACCGTTGCGCCAACTCGTCTTCAATTAATGTAAATATCTCTCAATTGTTCTGCTAAATACGTAGGAAAGACAATAACAACTGAACTCTGTAGTATGAGAACTAACAATTGCGCTGCATTTACATACATATTATTATAATAAATTAACAATTACTACAAGCACTTGATATAAACAAACAGTCAACAAATTGCGTCGCTACAAGTGCTATTTCGATATTAAAATTTATTTAATTTGCTCGTCATAAGTAAACTTGTTTTATTTTGTAATATTATTTTAACGAGAAAATAATGAATAATAAATGATGTTTAATTTACTACCAACGTCACGTTTGAGTACATTATACGATATCAAATAGTCAACGTAATTAGTTTATCAACTCTGCATCGATATTGTTAATATCATATTTAATTATTGACTAGCCTGTTGACAACAGTTAACAGCTCTGCTTTCTGTTCATAACTGAGGAACACAGCAGGAAATATCCTGCTCAAAATCTGGAGCAGCTCTACAGGTGAATTACCTTGACCTTACAGAAGATAAATAATACTGCTTTCAAGCAGTATTGTGTTCCTGTTGGTGAGTAAGGTGACCAGAGCTCTTTGGAAGGATTGGGAGTTGGGTCGGCTACGCGCTTGCGCTGCTTATGGCTTGAATACGTCTGTAGGCTACGGTAACTGCTTACCATTAGGTAGGCTGTACGCTATTTTGCCGCTATAGTCGTATGAAAAGAATATCAAACAAAGGAGAAAAGATCGAACAATATGCTTTGCTCACAATGCATCTTTGCTAAAATATCTTATTAAAAATACGTAAAAATAAAAAAAATACTGTTATATACATTTTTGGACTAGATCCCATTATTACTTTATAATTTTATCAAATTCTATATATGTGTAAAAATATATAAAGCTATGTAAGACAATGTTCAACTACATTTTGCCGTCTCGTCCTCGTGTGTCCTTTCGTCGCAATGCGGCTGATATCAGTTTTACATATATGCCTCCATACTCATAGTAGGAAAATCTCATTGATAATACCACAATATATAATATATTTTATATGTAGATTTTTTGCGTGATTCCTCTTGAGGCAAGTTTCAATGATAGCTACTCTGGTTTAGTAATGCGTACCTATATTATTTTTTTAAATACAAGTTGCTAATAGAGTATACAATAAATAAAGTTATCGATTTACAATTAAAATCCAATAATTTTGAGCCATTTAACCAATTTCAAAGAGGAGGTTACTCAATTCAACCGTACATATATTTTTTATCTATGTTCGATCATAACTTCGTCGTTAATGAAACGATTTTGTTAAGTCTTTTTTTATTCGAAAGAAGATATCTCAAGGGTACCGTGATAAGAAAATCAGGATCTGATTATGGAATCCTAGAGAAATCGAGGGGAACCCTTGAAAATCGTAGTGACTACTATTGCGTTTGCTAATTTTTTTCGTCTACTTACGTTGTACTACTTGTCGATGTAATTGAAGTCGGATTTTTTCGTTTGCTAGCAAACACAATTATTTTAATAAGAATATCGTGCTACTCAAATTACAAGCAACACTTATGAAATTATAAAAACGAAAATCAACTTAAAAAAAGATAACAATTAAAAGAACCAACAAAATAAATGAAAATATCTTAAAGATCATTGAAAAGTAGAAATAAAAAAAATCAGATCCATAGATCAAGTAGGCGCTAAACACCACGGGGTCCATTTCCGGTCTGAATGTAAGTCGTTGAGGGTCGTAACACCGTGCCTCAGGGAGCACGTTAAACTGTCAGTCTCGGGTGTTATAATAGCCACTCAAAAGCGACCGTTATTTACAGTAGGGAATATATCCACTAACCAACAGTTAAGCAGTGTGATGGATTATTTCCGACCCTTCTCAAAACTCTACAATAGGCCTTTACCCAACAGTGGGGTCAGGTTTGCTAAATAATTCAATCAAAATCAAAATCAAAAACAGTTTTATTCAAATAGGCTCCAAGAGCACTTTCGAATCGTCCTTTTACAAATTAAAACTTTAAACATATATTATTATATTTGTAGAAGTAAAGCTACCACCGATTCGGAATGTAGATTCTGCAGAGAAGAATCGGCAAGGAACTCCGCAGTCACTCTTTAGTACAAAATTAGTAACATGTTGCATAAAATACAGTCCACACTCATTTAACAGTCACTAAGTCCACACATCTTTATCAACTATGTAATCCTGCACCGAGTAATAAGCTTTATCTATTAATTTTTTTTTTTAAATAAAAACTAATAAATTTATGTTGAGACAATTCCAAAATCGTTTGTGGGATTTTATTATACATGCGAATACCATGACCCAGAAAGGAAACGTTTATTTTGCGCAGTCGGAAACTTGGAGTTAAGAAGTATTCATTATTTTCAGATTCCTTGCCTCCATTTCGCTATCTCTAAAAACAGTATTATTACAAATAAATATCTTATAAACACACGGTCGTCTGTTCCTATTTTAAGCAACTCAACACCTGTGCTTATAGGTAACAGCCGACGGTTATAGTAATTTTTTTTTCTTTTTTGATAAATAAACCAAAAAACCATCATCATTATCATCATCATTTCAGCCTATTGCAGTTCACAGCTGAACATAGGACCCCACAAGTTCGCGCCAAAAATGGCGTGAACTCACGTGTGTTGCCCATAGTCACCATGCTGGGCAGGCGCGTTGCTGCCTACAGTTAAAATTAAGTTGGTGATAAAAATAATACATATGTATATAAATATATAAATACACTTTTACACACAGACTCAGGCGGGAATCGGACCCGCAACCCGCGGAACAGAAAGCAACTACAACTACAAACTGCACCAATGGGCTAGTCGAAAGTATTATTATTTCATCGTTCATATAATAAAGTATAATTAAAACGCATAACAATAATATTGGTTAGTCTGTTAAACAAGGAGTAAACCTTTTGCACCCTAAGGAGATCGCAAACAAGCTGTCATGTTCAAGATTATTCGGGCGTTCTATTTATGTTGTCATTTTAATACCTGTAACTTTACGCAAACTTTGGATTGTTATTGTGACATAATAATTTATAACTATAATTATTAGATTATGTTATATTTTATTAGTTTTGTTAAAATGGTAATTAAGATTTTTTTTTATTTATAAAATAAGATTACTGAAATATTTTAGTGTTTATTATTTATTAATTATAATTTAAAAAAATGTCATTTCATAAATGTACGGAAAAATAGATAGGTAGGTGGATAAGTGTATGGATGGACCAGACTATATACAGATTATTTTTTGTTGAAACTTTGCATCGTAACTATATATTTTGTCTATCTCACCCACTCTCTAAAGTCAATAAAATGACCAACTCTCTAAACTAAATAAATATAGTTACAATGGTGGGCAGGCAGGCATGTGGTGGTTTCGGCACATATAATTGGCTGTCTCGGGTTTGTCCTAATCATTTTATAGTCATATTATTGTGATTTTTATATTTTTGTATATGATTTTCATATTAAAAATAGTATCGAAAATTTTTTTGAAGTTTACTCCTTAAAATCGATTATAATATCAAAAAAATAATGAGTAAAATCTACTGAACGAATGACCTCGTTACGTTACTCGTAACGCCATCTATCGGAACGATAAACTACCAAGAAAACGTCGTATACGGTTCCGATAGACGACGACGTTTTCTAATAATCGATAGATGGCGTTATTTGATTTGCTTATTCACCATTTGCTATGGTATTAATATTTTTCTTAGACTAGTAAGCCTTTTTTGTGCCTATTTAGACAGTCGATCTGAAGGAGTAAACTCTAGTCGTGCGTCAGAGCTGACACACACACACTTCTTTTTCTCCGGCATTTTTTTCTCTTGGCTTACAGTACTTACACTTTTTTTATTGTAATCCTACTAATTATATAAACGCGAAAGTTTGTATGTATGGATGTATGATTTTAATGAAAGCCTACAATAATATAGCTTATACATTAGAATAACACATAGGCACACATTTTTAAAGATAGTGTGTGAATTGTCCAAAATATAACGATAATTCTCAATAAGTCGGATAAAAATCTGCCATCTGTGAGCTATTCTTGCGTACGCTACAAAAACTGTAGAGTTTACACGTATATAATGTATAAGAGAAACGTTTATCTTAATTAGTCCTACAAAAAAGTCCGCGACAGCATATTATATCTGTCTTTTATAAGTAAGCCATTATCGCAAAAACAGTGAACCATAAATATAATATAAATTGATAATATATTTCTAATGCATGGTAGTAACAAATTGATTTTAATTTCGCACAACCAATTTTGATGAATTTGGGTATTTAGATAAGGGAACATAATAAGCTACTCGAAGTACTTACTAATCCTGCGCAGACGAAGTCGCGTGTACCATCTAGTAATTAATTTTTAATAATTTTAATAAGGCCGAGGATATAACAGAAAGGTAATGTCTACCGAGGCACAAGGATTAAATGTTATTTAAAGTTGCTGGATATCACTTGATACATAACTTAATTTTGTAATGTACCTAATTTTAGCTGTCTGATTTTTTTTTATCGATGAATGCTTTTGTTTCCTTAACTATTTTTTGGTTAATATTTGAGTGTGTAGATATATATTTATTGACAGGATTACATAGTTGATAAAGATGTGTGGACTTAGTGACGCTGTATTTCCTGTAATATGTTACTAATTTTGTACTAAAACACAGTTTATATATTATTTTTCAAAAGAGTAACTGCGGAGTTTCTTGCCGATTCTTCTCTGCAGAATCTACATTCCGAATCGGTGCTAGCTTCACTTCTACAAATATAATAATTTATTTTTAAAGTTTTAATTTGTAAAATGACGATTCAAAAGTGCAATTGGAGCCTATTTCAATAAAGCTATTTTTGATTTTGATTTTGATTTTGACTTTCGTTAAGTATTTATTATCACCTTTTGGTGAAATAAATATTTTCATTACATTCCATATGTAAAATATTAACACCCTTTCATTACTCAGACATAATCGATTAGTCCTGTAGTACAGTTTGGTGCGACTCTGTATTATTTTCCAGAATCTGACTCAAATATACGAGTAGGTTTATTTATATATACGTTTATTGTAAAAAATACTTGCCTTCATCAGCCTACTGTTTTACCGATAACACAACATTAAATTGCTCATCACAGGAACAGACGACCGTGTATGTGTATTATTGTAAACTCACCATAAAAAGCATGTCTTTATAATTATCAACCTGCTGTTATGTAAGACACCGTGGTTTATCTTAGGAACAAGCAACAATGTGTATGTATTAATAATATTTATATTTATTTGCACATGAAAAACATTTGTATCGGCCATACAGATGTTTGCCGTTGTCTGGGTGTTTGTGCGGTCCTTGTGGGTCTCCCCACCTTGCCTCAGAGAGCACGTTAAGCTGTTATTCCTGGTTGTTATCATTTACATCTGATAATGATCGTTACTCATAGTAGGTATATACCCGCCGATCCGCATTGGAGCAGCGCGATGGATTAAGCTCTAATTCTTCTTCTACATGGGGAAAGAGGCCTATTCCTAGGAATGGGATATTACAAGCTGAAGTGTATATTTGCTTGTATCACATATCTAATTTATCAAGAGTCGTTCACACTCATATAACACGTAATGATAATAAAACAGTAAATTTGTATTACCCCGCTTGTTAGGATATTATTACAAAGTTTTGTGTGAGATATCATGTATCCGGGTCACTGCCTGTGGGAGTCACCTTTGTATACGTGAGCTTTTACCCGGATATTTTTAATAATCACCTGATAGGGTGTAAGGATATGGAGGAAATTATAATAACACCTTTTGCTTATATTAAAATGTAGTAGTTTTTAACTGACTTCAAAAAAGTAGGACATATTACTCAATTTAACTGAATATATATGTTGTAATTCTAGAGAAAGCGAAGATAACCCTAGAAAATTGTAGTGACAACTAGTGCATTTGTTATTAATTTTCTTTTCGTCTACTTCCGTTGTATTACTTGTCGATATAATTGATATCGGTTTTCTTCGTTTACTAGCAAACACAATTTTTGAATTGTTTGTTTATTTCGCTACGATGATTTGTCGTGAGTTAGAATGTAGATTATTTTGGCGTTCTTGTATTCACCTTACGGCAATGTGTTTTTATTTTATTTTTTATTTAATTTCATTAGATAATGTGTAATATTTAAAAATAGTTATTAAGTTAACAATTACTCGTGCGAAGCAGGGGCGGAATGCTAGTGTTAAATACATATAAACAAGCTTCCTAAAAAATCGCCAATTCGCATTCGAGCAACGTCGTGGTTTAAGCTCTGATCCTTCTTCTATACGAGAAAAGAGGCCCAGCTGTGGGATATTACAGGCTGAAGCTATTTTTCTTAAAAATATTTTTAACAAAATAAAGACATGAAATAATAACAGCATCAAGCAAACACAATTTTCATTTTTCTGAAAAATTGTACATAAAAAAAGCTTGCATATCTGTATGAAAGCACAGCCTCAATGTACCGAGATGTTTTATCTCAGAAATCACTCTCAGAGATGACATTCTCATGATGAAATAGCATCTTGAAACAACCCTCAAGAGATATATGAGGTACAGAGAAATTATGGTCATATATTCCCTTTTAAAATTGTTTTAAAAATGCATCGTATAATTGTAATGTAACGAGTGGAATTTTAATATGACGAGTGGAATAAAAAGTTGTAATCAAACAAACAGATTATCATCATCATCATCACTTCAGCCTATCGCTTAATTAATTAACAAACATACAAACAGATATTTATTTATAATAGTAACAAATACGCTTGCATTAATAGTTGTGTTAGCTAAAAAAAATCGACTTCAATTACATCGACAAGTAATACAATGTAGGTAAACGAAAGATAGTCAAGTAAATACGCATTATCGAAGATAACTCAAAAGTTGTGATCAGATCTCGATGAAATTTAAATGTCACACGATAAACATCGGCTTTCGATTAAGAGATTGAATTAATTAGTAATTTGAAGAGAGAGATTTTGAGGGATTCCCTCGATTTTTCTGGGATACCATCATTCGATCCTGGTTTCCTTATCATGGCACCACGCTAAGGATATCTCCTTTCCAACGAAATAAGAATTATCAAAATCAGTTTATAAAGTTCACATCTCATTAATGAATTTCGTTCCAATACCGTTTCTTTTTGCCTCGTTTTTATGACAAAAATAAAACTGAATTAATGTTCGAATAAAACGAAATTTTACCGATTCGAATCCTATTAGACCCACTGAGAATTCTGAATACCCAAAAACTCGATCAAACTTTTTCCATTACTCCCGATCCAGGTGTATATAAATCTAGGTAACGCTAATTGAAACTTGAATTCTATAAATATATATTTATTTCATACATACAAGTTTACAGAGCTCCAGACACAAGTAAACCAAATAAAATTTAAAAAAAAACGCAAAAACACAGGTATAACAAATGAAGAAAATAATGATAAATGTAGAATTAGGAATATACAATCTTATCAAAATACAATAATTAAAATTTACAATGTCAATAAAAATATACCTACTCAGTTGATAATATTAAAAGAGTTAAATATCAATAATTTTAATAATATCAATAATTTTAAATTCATATGTAGAAATTACAATATAACAATGTCAAAATAAAATATCTAGTCAAAATTCAGAATTCTGTTTATAAAAATACATTCGTGTCAGTATATTAGATGTCAAAACAAAAAAAAAAAAACAAAAACTACGTCAACATTGAAAATAAAAATAAAATATTACTAATGTCAGGATTAAATTATACAATAAAATAAATTTATAACATACAAAGATATAATTATCATAATTATAAATAGTTATCATTTTATTTGTGATTAGAACTCCTGGGGTGAACTGGAGATAGGGTTGGCAACGCGCTTGCGATACTTCTGGTGTTGCAGACGTCTATAAGCTACGGTAATCGCTTACTATCAGGTGAGCCGTACATTTGTTTGCCGACCTAGTTATGTAAAAAAAAAAAAAACATTATTTTTACGTGTTTACTTGTTTCCGAATCGCCAGCACAGGATTTTCATCTTAGGATTCATCTTTACAGGTTGTTGAGTGTGATAGGGTCTAATATTTTTTAGTCGAAATTCGCAGAAATCGACTAACCTTATTTAATTTTCTTTGAGAAAGATTTTCATACACCTTTTTTCCTTACCTGTTAACATGTTAATCTTCAGGTAGCATGTATTATGTTACCTGTAAATTAGTCCTGATTTTAGGCTCTCAGGCCTACCGTCTTAATTGCCAATTAAACTATTAATTCTCAAAATTTTAGCTTTGGCTAAACTAAGGTCTCAAGGGATGGTCGCTTAGAATTCATGTAATTTGTCACGCAGCGCTCTGAGATAAATTGTGTGACAGGATCCCGTTAGTCGACGATAATTGACACTGATTTCTTGTAAGGATTCTTTTGCGTATTTTACATGTAATGGATTTCCTTGTTCTTTCAAATTGAACAATTTTAAATATACTTCGCTGTATAAACATTTTATTTATTTATTTTTAATATTTTTTATTTTGTTTTTAAAACAAGAAAAGTAGTTTTCAATACAATTTAGTCAATGAACTAAATACATTAACATGTTTACGCAAATACACTTTTATAAGCTTGTTCGTCCCTGCTGGACCATAGATTGGAAATAAAGGAACATATATGTATACTCGTTATAAAGTTATTTCGATTTGATATTTACGATTATATCTAAACAGGTGGAAACTGGTTATTAAGATAAATAGAAAAAAATTGCTTTCTTTCTAACATAACTTTATCTAATATATAAAATTCTCGTGCCACGGTGTTTGTAGTTAAATTCCTCCGAAACGGCTTGACCGATACTCATGAAGTTTTGTGTGCATATTGGGTAGGTCTGAGAATCGAATAACATCTATTTTTCATACCCCTTAGTTATGGGGGGGGGGGGGGTTGAAGGGTTTAATAAAATATTATGAAATTTTGTGTGCATATCGGGTAGGTCTGAGAATCGGCCAATATCTATTTTTTCATATCCCTAAGTTATAAGGGGAGGGGGTATCTAGGGAGTTAATAACATATATGGCAAAACAACGTTTGCGGGGTCAGCTAGTATTACTACAAAAATAAGCAAATATAATTTCGAATACAGTAAAAAACATCAATAGAATCGGGATTAATGAGTTAATCAATCCATCAGTCACGAACAAGCCGAATGATTTATAATGATGATTGATAGATCGTCATTGAATCACCATTAAGAATCATCAATAATACGAATCGAATAGCTCAGAATCCATTTATCCCGGTTAAACTAGCGTACGTACACATCACTCAATATACGAAATACAGAGCCCTATTTATATAATGAATGTGAAGAGTTTTTTCATTTACTTATTTAACCGACTTCAAAAAAGGAGGAGGTTACTCAGTTCGACCGTATATATAAATTTAAATGAAAGTTCCGGGGTTTTTTTTATATCACTAGTCGGCAAACAAACGTACGGCTCACCTGATGGTAAGCGATTACCGTAGCTTATAGACGCCTGCAACACCAGAAGCATCGCAAGCGCGTTGCCGACCCAATCCCCAATCCCCCCAGGAGCTCTGGTCACCTTACTCACCAACAGGAACACAATACTGCTTGAAAGCAGTATTATTTAGCTGTGATCTTCTGTAAGGTCGAGGTACTACCCCAGTCGGGCTGCTCCATATTTTGAGCAAGAAATTCCTGCTGTGCCCTGCTGCTTTTCGTCTACCGACGTTGTATTACTTGTAGATATAGTTGAAGTCGGTTTTTTTTCGTTTTCCTGCAAACACAGTTATTTAATTTACTTATTTACAATATTTTTTTTGCTCATTCGTTCAGTTATTTATTTACTGAAGTAAAACTTCTTTACGTACGCTTGACTTAGGTTGACTGGTGCATGACGATAGTAGCGTAAGAAAAGTTTGATCGGGAGAGGCGAATGGCAGTTGAGGGGGAGATATAAGTTAGATAGAGCTAAAGGCGTTTTACTTCAGTCGTGTGGTCTAAAGCACACTCGTTTTTTTATGTACTATTTTTTGGCCCATTGATGCAGTTTGCAGTAGCTTTGCTTCCTGCTCAGATGATTGTGGCTTGGATTCCCACTCTGAGTCTGATTGTGGACACCTAATATATTATCGGGGGAAAAGTATTTCAGGATTTTTCTGATAAAAAGTTGCGATAAATCTTTTTGGTTGTACTGTTTATAACGGACTGATTTAAACATTTTTGAATATCATATCAAAAATTGACCGCTCCAGCGGGGTTCGAACCTGCGTCTCCGACTGACCGTGTCGGAGCTCTAGCCAATTAAGCTATGGAACGATATACCCGCTAGATCGAAATTTTTGATATGATGATTTTATTTTCGATTTAAGCGAGCCGAACTGACTGATTTAAATAAAATGAAAAGTTGATATTTTAAGAGTGAAATTAAAAAGTAACAAAACAGTTTCCCGCCACATTAATTTGTTTTTCTGATCACCAAAATGGGTGAATCCAAGGAAGAAATTTGGTATATTTTAAAATTTTACTTTAAAAATAAAAGAAAAAATGCCATCAAAATGTACTATTTACGCGTTCGTTTATTTTTGAATATGTATGTATGTTCGTGTATGATTTACACATTTCTATTTACATACATTTGTATTTATTCCTTTTATATACTTTTTTGCCACCCCCTCTCTTCTCGTGGGTGTCGTAAGAGGCGACTAAGGGATAACAAGGTTCCACAACCACCTTGGAACTTAAGAAGCCGACCGATGGCGGGATAACCATCCAACTGCTGGCTTTGAAATACACAGGCCGAAGACGGGCAGCAGCGTCTTCGGTGCGACAAAGCCAGCCCTGCGGTCACCAACCCGCCTGCCCAGCGTGGTGACTATGGGCAAAACACACGAGTTCACGTTATTTTTGGCGTAAACTTGTGGAGGCCTATGTCCAGCAGTGGACTGTTTAGGCTGTAATGATGATATACTTTTCAGAACATAGTTAGAGAAGTTACCGCACCGTCAATACGCAAATTCTATTGTATTTAATAACAACATATTTATATAATTAAAAACATAAAGATAACTTTACACGTAATAAGCGTTATTTATATTCTTAGAGCAGTGTCATTTCTGAATTATTGTGTCTTCAATTCAAATACAAGGAACCTCTTTCCTTTTGTCGGCTTGAAATGATACTTTTGTCCTACGTTTCTCTTTGAGTAAAACCGAAAAAAACCAATATTACAGAGAAGTATTATTTTCAATATTATGATTTTAATATTTCAAAGGAATGACTGTTATTTTATCTTTAGAGCGTGTAATAATATTTTCGTTTCGATCTCGTAGCACTTCGTAGCTCGACGTAGCAGCGCTACGTGGCTACGGTTCTGTAACATCAGAATAGTGCAGTGAGTATTTTCATTTTTAATATTTATATTTGAATAGTTTGATATGTTTATCTAAGTTTTGAAGTATTTTGTTTAAAATTCTATTTTAAATTATTTTATTAATAAAGATTGTACTCCTTGAAAACTCGTGATCGTTTATAAATTTTAATTAGATAATTATTTATATTATTAGATTTGTGTGTGGATTAAGCTCCAGTCCTTCTCTCATATGGAGAAAGAGGCCTAAGCCCAGCTGTGGGATGTTACAGGCTGAATGCGTGTTGAGGCCTAAGCCCAGCTGTGGGATGTTACAAGCTGAATGCGTGTATGAATTGCACACACACCCTTTTTTATACATTTCATTGAAATGATTTTTATATATTGAACGAGATGAGATGTGAAAAATTCAGCTATTAGTGATAACGATAGTCTGTCACTGTTATGACTGTTATCAAGCTATGTCAATATTTTATTTGCAATGTATTGAAAACAATTTTTTTGAATAAAAGGTGATTTTACAATTAATTAAATTAAATATATAGAAATTTTAACTTGAAGACAAACGGAGAGGACATAGTATGTAAATGTACTGTATTATTACATTTACATATTATAAATGTATATATTATGTATATATTAGATAAGGTTCATGATTCGTGATTCATGATTTTTTTTCCAACTGATTGAAAAAAAAGACTTAAGTATTGAGAATAACTTTGTTTTGTTGGACCACAATTTTTTTTTATAAAATCATAATTTAATTCGGCTTCAAAAAAGGAGGAGGTTACTCAATTCGACCGTATATATATTATGTATGTTCGGGGATAACTCCGTCGTTTATAAACTGATTTTGATAATTCTTGTTTTGTTGGAGATAGGAGATATCTTAAGTGTAGTATCATGATAAGGAAACCAGAATCTGATGATGGGATCCCAGATAAATCGAGGAAAAAACCTCTAAAATCAGCATAACTTTTTACTGGGTGTACCGATTTTAATGATTTATAAAATTAATCGAAAGCCGACGTTTATTATGTGGTCACATTTAAATTTCATCGAGATCTGATGACAACTTTGTATAACTTGTCGATGTAATTAAAGTCGGTTTTTTTTTTCGTTTGTCAGAAATCACAATTATTAACGATTGGTTATCTACACAGTGGCGTAACGAGCTTAACTCGCGCCCGAGGCACAATACCTTTTTAATCCTCCCACGCATTCGAAAACCATATAATAAAAAATTATGTGTAATGCGAAAAAAAAAAAGATATTTACTTTTGCATTTAACTTCCACGTCAAATAACTTTGAAAGGAGTGAATTTAATTAAAAATGTTAAGAAACTTTTTTTGTAAAATATTAAATACCCAGCAGTGGAATATTACAGGCTAAAGCAATATATATACGGTACCTAGAGGTTTTAATCATAAAATTATCAACATTTAATGCAATAATAAATTTAATTATAATCTGTTAAGAAGGAAAAATAGTTGGTTCATAGTATTTATTTTACGATTCACGATTCTATTTCAGCCTGTAACATCCAACTACTGGCTTTTATCTAATTTTTACTTCGCTATCTGTATAATCATTTGGCACCGCCATCTATTGCCAAATAAAAACTTTACGTAGTCAGATGAATATCAGCTACGAACCCGTCTCACTAACACCATCTAGCGGTGAATAGCGTGAGAAGGTTCTTATATACGTAGAACGAAAATACACAGCTGTAACTGAAATCCAAATGAAATTCGAATGCGAACCATGTTTAAATAAATATAGTAGTTCGCTAATAGATGGCGCTTAAGAATTTTATTTTGCTTTTTATTACCGGTTGCTGAGTTATTTAAATACAGCTTTTTACTCAAACAGCTTGCAAATCGTAGTACGAATTAACGACTTATAAAGATCACTGGTTTAATTCCCGCTCGAGGCAGATATTCGTACTGGTACAAATTTTGTTTCAGCCTCGGCAGTTATCACAGATAGTAATCGTTAGTCATGTTACGCAGTTACCCGCAAACCTAACGAAAAGCAGCATTTTGGATTGGCCTTCAAGCCTTTTGCTATGTGGTTATAAATCCAAGAGTGGGTTGATGCTGTTGCAAGCATCAATCGATTAACAGATTGAATTATTTATAGATAGTGTGCCAAGGAAAAGACAATTAATTTATCAAAATTAAAACTATGAACTTAACTATTTGTATTCATTATGATGTATAGATACTATACTACGATACTAACAACCGCCCTGGTGCAGTGGTGCGTGTGACCTTAAACACCGACGGTGCATGTTCGATTGCCGTTCGGGGTGGATGTTTGTATTTGTATAAATATTTGTTTCCGAACATTTTTGAATATCATATCAAAAATTGACCGCTCCAGCGGGGTTCGAACCCGCAACTCCGACTGACCGTGTCCTGTCGTGTCGTATTTGTCTCTGGTTTGGATGTCTGTCCTTGTGAGTCTCCTCATCGTGCCTCAGAGGACACGTTAAGCCGTCGGTCCTGGTTCCATAAATACCTGATAGCTCATAGCAGGGAAAATATCCACCAACCTGCAATGGAGCAGCGTGGCAGATTAAGCTCCAATTCTTCTCCTACATGGAGAAATAGTACTATGCCCAGCAGTGGGATGTTAAAGGCTAAATCATAAAAAAGATATTATGAACCAACTATTTGTCTTTCTTGAGACATTTTAATTAAATTTAAAAAACAAAAAAATAAGCTAAGAATAGGTTGTACGAGTAATCTTTAACTTTAGTTTTAAAATTTTATATTACGGAAGAAAAATGACTTCAAAAACTTTGGAACCATTTTAAAGTAAGGAAAAATTTCGTCAACCCTAATTACAGTGACAAATTGCCGTACTTTCGAAGTGCAACCGGAGCTGTGACTTTGACAGAGTTGCATCTGCAAAACGGACATTTCCTCGAAGTTCTAATTTAGCTTAAAAGTATTTTCCGAGATTCGAGACAAAGTGATGACTATTAGGTTTTGTACACACGTACTACGAAATCTGGAGCCACCGACTGGGGTAGTACCTCGACCTTACATAAGATCTCAGCTAAATAATGAACATCGGCGCAAGGTTGCCTGTCTGTCTGTATTTTACAGAATATATTTCGGAGAGTGTGCCCAAGAGCTGCAAAATTTGGTTCCACCATCACCATTCTGCCACCGAACCGCAGGGCATCGCTTGAGTGTGCACCGCTACGTGGTTGAAATCCCACGATCTCGCACTAAGCGTTTTGCTTCCTCTTTCTTAATACGCACCGCAAAAATTTGGAATGCCCTGCCGGCTTCCGTTTTTCCAAATAATTACAACTTGGGTATCTTCAAATCAAGAGTGAATAAGCATCTTCTAGGCAAGCGCGCACTATCTTAGGCTGCATCTTCACTTACCATCGGGTGAGACCGCAGTCAAGCGCTAGTCTATATATATAAAAAAATACGGTTTTCAAGCAGTGTTGTATTCCTATTGGTGAGTAAGGTGACCAAAGCTCTAGGGGAATTTGAGGATAAGGTTCTTCTGGTGTTGCAGACGTCTATAAGCTAAGGTAATCGCTTACCATCGAACCGCACGCTTGTTTGCCGACCTAGTTGTATAAAAATAAATGAAAAAAAAACCGAAATCAATTACATCAACAAGTAATACAACGCAGGGAAATGAAAAAGTATTCAATTAAATACGCATTATTAGTGATAACTAAATAAATACTCGTCATTTCTTGATTAAATCCTCATCCCAGTAAAAAGTCATGAGATAACACACTTAAAAAAAAACACTCCAATTAAGAACCTTCCTCCTTTCTAATCAGTCAAATATGTAAACATTTGAATCACAAAATCAATGTAAGAAAAATACGTTTATGCTCACTACACTCGAAATTAAAATCTAAACTCGCCTTTTTCGGCATATACTTTAAGATATAGCCTAATTATTAGATAAGGTCTTATTGTTTTCTTGTAGCCCGTGATATCACCCGCGTGGATGACACGATTGAGACGTCTCGTTTCCTCTCGTTCAAATATAGCCTTTGCTACTCAATGATAAAGTTACATTCTACGGGAGTAGGAATTTTCCCTTGAAACGTCAAGGGTTTTTTTTATACAATTAGGTCGGCAAACAAGCGTACGGCTCATCTGATGGTAAGCGGTTACCGTAGCCCATAGACGCCTGCAACACCAGAAGCATAGCAAGCGCGTTGCCTACCCTACCCCTAATACCCCCAGGAGCTCTGGTCACCTTACTCACCGACAGGGACACAATACTGCTTGAAAACAGTATTATTTAGCTGTGATCTTCTGTAGCGGTGAAGTACTTCCCCAGTCGGGCCTGCTCCAGATTTTGAGCAGAAAATTTCCTGCTGTGCCCCACCTCAGTTACTTTATGCATTAGAAGAAAAATAATAATTATATAACAACTTTTTTCCTGTTTTTAATATTATTATAGGAAATACATAATAGAAAAACGTGATTTTTTACAAATTATGAAAAAGTACCACAACTCTAATTGACTCTTCTAATTTATTTTTAAAACGAATGATTTAAAAACGAAATAATGTCAGACTCTTCAAACTTTGATTCCCTTTGGCTTTGAGTTTTGCGAAAATTTTTCATTTTGCTTTTGCATTTAATTTTTAATTAATGATGAAAATACTCGTATTTTATACACACACGGTCATCTGTTTCTGAGCAATTTGTTGTATTTATAGGTAATGGACAATCGCATAATTAACTGCGTATTTTTATTATTATATTTTATTTTACTTGTTGGTAGCTGTTGCGCTGGCGGTTGCGGGTTCAATCCCCATACATGACAAACATTTGCATTGGCCATACAGATGTTTGCCGTGGTCTGAGTATTTGTGCAGTCCTTGTGGGTCCCCCCACCGTGTTTCGGAGAGCACGTTAAACCGTCGTTCCCGGTTATTATCATTACACCTGATAGCGATCGTTACTCATAGTATGGAATATTTCCGCAAACCCGCATTGGAGCAGCATGGTGGATTAAGCTCTGATTGCTTCTCCTACATGGAGAAAGGGGCCTATGCCCAGCAGTGGGATATTATAGGCTGAAGCGATTACATATTTTTTGAACATTTAGGCAACTTAAGGTCAGTTTCAATATTCCAAGCTACTGTCTCTGAATTGCTTACTAGAGTTAGAATTTTGACATGGAGCTTCCATACAAATTGTGTCAAAATTCAAAAACCTATTGCTAGTAGGCAAAACTAAAGATAGATTGATTGTTGAAAATGGCCGTTAATGTGTTTTGGAGGCCGAGAGCCATTGTGTTGAAGACAGCCTTATTCTAACTATCGTCAGACGTCATGTGGGCGAATATTGGTATAATCGAGCAAAGAAACGACGTCATAATGCCATAATTTTCGTTTTATTATTTTTCATAAATGTCTTCTCAAATGTACGTAGCGTCGACGTCTTGTCATTTTGACCGAATTGTTGGGCAAAGTGCAGCCAGCCTTATATGCAGCCAGATATCGCGCCAAATTATTTTTTCTTTCAATTTTTTTTTTGTCTCCGAATACATATAATATTAACATTTACTAAAATTATAAATAAAAAAACAACTCTAAAGTTAAAAGCAGTCACCGACTCACTGAGAGCTGCATCAAATTGAATGACAAAAGTTTGATTAAAATAACTAAAACATATATTTTACGATTTCAAATTAGAACTTTTCAAATTATTATTTTCTCATTCTCATTTAAATACAAAACATTTGGATTGTTTATAAATTTATAAAGCATGTTTGATGAGAACATTTATTAAAGACGAAACTTAAATTAATCGAACTTTATCAATCTAAGCTTTTAGCGAGCTCTCGTGTTAAATTATCCGAAACTTAGAGGCTGCAATTGAAACTTTAACTGTAAGTACTTTGTTTAGGTCATTGACAAATAAACGATTACTGCGTTATTTAAAGTTTAATTATCTATATATTAATACGAGAATGTACATTTTTTTTTAAATATATAGACTAGCGCTTGACTGCGATCTCACCTGATGGCAAGTGAAGATGCAGTCTAAGGTGGTGCGCGCTTGCCTAGAAGATGCCTATTCACTCTTGATTTAAAGATACCCAAGTTATAGATTCGTTGGAAAAACGGAAGCCGGAAGGGCATTCCAAATTTTTGCGGTGCGTATTAGGAACGAGGAAGCAAACCGTTTAGTGCGAGATCGTGGGATTTCAACCACATAGCGGTGCAGATTCATGCGATGCCTTGCGGTTCGGTGGTAGAAAGGTGATGGTGGAACCAAATTGTATAGTTCTAGAGCACACTCTCCGAAATATAACCTGTAAAATACCGAAAAACAGGCAACCTTGCGCCGATGTTCGAGACTTTGAAGTCTAGAGCGAACCAGCGATTTCAGCGATTCACCGATGAGTCTTCTGGCGCGTCGATCCACAGAATCCAAAGCAGCGAGCTGGTACTATTTTACATTTATCGTTTTTTACGAAAATTGGGCGGACAGAGGAGTATGAAAATATTTATTTTCTAAATTATGCGTAAAAAATACATTAAATCAATAAAAAAAAAAACATTACACACAATACACAAGCATATACTCTTTTACTTATTATTATAGAAGTATAGTCTTTGACAACAAACCTTAATAATGTTCAAACATAATTTAAATTAATTATGAACGAATTTCGACAACTGGGCGACCACTAGTATTATTTAAAGCTCGAATAAATCATAAAGCATCATACAAACCATCACACAATATTTCAAATTAATTCAATAGAATTTCCGCAATGTAAGCGCTAACTGACAATATTGTGACGTCGATAATTCCGTAACAATTCCACGAACGGTATTAATTCGTGTAGATCGCTCGTAACATGTCTAATTAATCTGGTAGTCGGTACTGATTGATGGAAGGGACAAAATCATGTGACACGTGACAACTACGTGACAGAAATACCGGAATATAGATACGGATCGACTTATATCATAACGGCGTCAATATGCCATTAATATTTTAAAACTATTTCTTTTTTTTACGTAGTTTAAAAATAGAGGAGATTCTCAATTGTATTTTTTTATTATTATTATTTTTTATTTTTTATTTTATAGAAGTGGTGACAAAAGTACAGTTGGCTCACCTGATGGTAAGTGCAACATCCATAGACGTTCGCTATATCAGAGCGGGCGCGATGCCGGCCTTTAAAATTAGAGTATGCTCTTTTTTTGAAGGTCCCTAAGTCGTAACGGTTCGGAAATACCGTAGATGACAACTGGTTCCGTATACTGTTAATGTGTTTTACTTCATAACTTTTTACCGGTGTCCCAAAGTATATTAAGAATTAAATTTTGTAATCGAGAGTTAGAGCTGAGATGCATTAAATTGACTGTTTTATCGACTACCTACGTCGTATTACTTGTCGGTTTAATGAAAGTCGGGCTTTTTGTTTCGTGTAAACACAATTATTAGTAGTTAATCTTAATTATTGTACTGGTGCCGGTTATTCATACAAATAAATAAAATTGGAGTCTATTTTTAATATTAAAATAACCGCTTTTTACTATATTCATATATATGTATACACGGTACATATACTAAAATAAGGTTTTTTTTAAATTTTTGTCTGTCTGTTTGTTTGTTCCGACTAACCTCTGAAACGGCTGGACCGATTTTGACGGAAATTTCGCTGGCAAATAACCGGTGTAATAAGGAGTAACTTATGCTACTTTTATTTTAGAATTTTTTTACTCTGCCATCTGAACAATAACTGTTTTGTTTTAAATTTCACGCAGACGAAGTCGCAGGCACAGCTAGTCTTAAATATATTATAATTGAAGATAAAAGGAAAGATAATATGTGTTTGATAGAGACACACACAACTGAGTAAACAAAAGGGGACGGCACTGTGCGTCAGACGCGAGTCTCTTATACACAGCCATGAAAGTTATGTTAGAAATTGGATTGAAGAGCATATCAGAAAAAGTGATAACCCTATTGATAAGAATCCGTTATAGGTCTATTGGCAAAGTATTATGGATATTTTATTTTTCCAGTATTTATTTATAACTAACAGATTATATAAACAGTGCATACTGACAATATTTTGTGGTTTAACTATGCGAATACTCATTCCTCTACATATTTTGACAATTATCATCTACATTCAGATATATTTTTATTTTATTTTCTTAAGTTCCGCTCTCAGCGCCATCTCTTGGGGACTGTGGTCAAACTTCTGTCCAAAGCGCTATCTCTGCTACCCGGCTCTGTGCAATGCCTTCATAAGTTATTACAGTTGTATTCACGTCAGTTGGAAGATCAATTGTCCAACAACAATACAACAATAAACTAACATACAACTAATATCAAGAAATGCTTATGATTAGGACATTATCGCCGACCGACAGGGTATGACGCAATATATATATATTGTACATATTGTTATAGACATCGCTCTAGTGTTGTGGCACGTGCACCGCGTGGGCGCTCACGCGCTGACTATTGCGGGCTCGATACCCGCTCGACATGGATAGTATTCACACCAATATTTCGTTCCGGTCTGATGGTCAGTCCTTGTGGGTCTTCTCACTGTGGCTCTGAGAGCGCGTTGAGCAGTCGGTCCGTGATGTTATCATAGAGATCTGATAGCGATAGTTACTCATAGTCCGTAGCGTGCATTCCATATAGGCAGAAAGGCACTGCCTGCCTTGTCATGTTACTAAAAATTATATATAAAACATTAACATTACAAATTTTTGAAAAAGACATAAACCATAATTCAATTTAAATCCGCTCCAATTGAAAAACCGACCGTCATATATGCGATATCAGCGCTTCGCGTGAATCGACGCCGGGTCTTTTATGAAACTTCTGCCTACAATCGCTAACAAAATGTTAGCAATGACAGTAGGACATTATATAATCATTAAATCAATAACACATTTCTCAACCGTTTAAGCGAAAAATATATAAGAGATATAACCCGCAGTGTAGCAGCGTGGTGTAGCTTCGACCCGTCTCCAACATGGAGAAGAGTCCTACGCCCAGCAGTGGAATGTTACAGGCTAATTTGTGATTGGTATTATAGGTTATCAATATTATACTTTCATAGTTTTTAGGTACCAAGTAATAAAACTAACTGTACGTAATAAACTGAGGTAGGGCACAGCAGGAATTTCCTGCTCAAAATATGGAGCAGCCCGACTGGGGTAGTACCTCGACCTTACAGAAGATCACAGCAAAATAATACTGTTTTCAAGCAGTATTGTGTTCCTGTTGGTGATTAAGGTGACCAGAGCTCCTGGGGGATTGGGGATTGGGTCGGCAACGCGCTTGCGATGCTTCTGGTGTTGCAAGTGTCTATAGGCTGCGGTAGTCGCTTACCATCAGGTGAGCCGTACGCTTGTTTGCCGACCTAGTGACATAAAAAAAAAAAAAAAAAACTAATACCTCGTCCATCAAATCATAGTTACGCAGATGATTTGCGTAATGGCATTTCAAATCGCATATTCCCCATAGATGATTTGGTTACGTGGAATGTCAATATATGAGGTAAATTCTGCAAATCGTTTCAACCATTGGTTTTCGATTAACGTTATATAATTTTATAATGTAAGACATTTAGTACAAATCGGTTATTTCAATATTACAAACAGGCAATCCAATTTTATATATATATATATATATATATATGTGTGTGTAGGAAAACTTAAATGTGTACTTGATTTTCAATCTCTCAGCTAATAGGTATTAGTTACATAAGTACATACATATAACATACATAGTTAAAGTAAATAGGGTAATGATTGATATTTCTCCATTACGTTATCACTAAAATATTCACCAAGTTTCATCTACGATAATTTTCTAAACTTATTTACATATTGTGTTTGCTCGTATATTATACAAGCAATGTGTATATGTACTTAGAAAAATACGATTTGAAATCGTACCTGCAATTCTATGCTTATGCTGTGTGGTTACGGCATTAAAGAATATAGCCACCCCCTCTCTTTCCGTGGGTGTCGTAAGAGGCCACTAAGGGATAACACAGTTCCGCTACTACCTTGGAACTTAAAAAGCCGACCGATGGCGGGGTAACCATCCAACTGCTGGCTTTGAAATACACAGGCCGAAGACGGGCAGCAGCGTCCTAGGTGCGACAAAGCCCGCCCTGCGGTCACTAACCCGCCTGCCCAGTGTGGTGACTATGGACAAAATACATGGTTCACGCTAAAAATGGCGTGAACTTGTGGAGGCCTATGTCGAGTAGTGGACTGCGAAAGGCTGATATGATGATGTGTGATGACTGCAATTCTGGTGGTGACACCAATCTGGTGTAGAGGTGCGCGTACTGTGTAAGTGCCTAAACATCGGCGGTATTGGATTTGGTTCCTGCTTGGGATGGATATTTGTTATTGTACGAATATTTCTTTCCGGTCTGGATGTATATTCTTGTAGTTCTCCCCACCGTGCTTCGGAGAGCACGTTAAGACTAAATTGATTCAATAAGCCGGCGGTCCCGGTTGTTATCATGTACACCTGATAGCGATCGTTACTCATAGTAGGGAATATATCCGCCAACCCGCATTGGAGCAGCGTGGTGAATTAAGCTCTGATCCTTCTCCTACATGGAGAAAGAGGCCTATGCCCTGTAGTGGGATATTACAGGCCGAAGCGAGTAGCAGTTATAAAAAAAAAAACTGAAATAAAAGTAGCCTAAGTTACTTCTTATTACATCAGTTATATTCCAGTAAAACTCCTGAAGAAATCGGTCCAGCCGTTTCAGAGATTGGAACACAAACAGACAGACGGACTAAAATTGTAAAAAATGTTATTTTATTATATGTACCGTGTATACTCGTACATCCATAGGCATTTAGTAAAAAGCGGTTATTTTAACAAACAGACACTCCAATTTTATTTATTTTTATAGAATAACATTAATATTTAACATAGGAACGTTCATCAAAGACTAATCGTAATTGTAGGTACCGCTACCACCGCGTCTATTATCTTGTCTTGTAGAATAATATTATCTATTCAAAGGCAAATTGACTTTGATGTCAAAGACAAACGCACGATTTAATCCAAGGTCTTATAGGGAAACGTCTAATAACGCCGGACCCTGTAAATGTATTTGATCGCGGTCCGAAATACCTCGAAAACGATTTCAGCGAAATCACTCTCATCCGGAGACGGTTATAAATGGCGCTTTGCATGAATTGCTTTCGATTTTCGGCTATTTCGTTTTAGTATCTGAACGCGTTGAAAAGTGTAATATGTACGACACCTCTACGTACAATACAGTTGTAACCAAAAATTTCTTGTGTTTATTCTGTAATTTTTATACAACGTATTTTTGTACAACACATTTGTGTAGAACATATTTGTGTACAACACATTTTAACCGACTTTAAAAAAGGAGGAGGCTACTCAGTTCGACCGTATATATATACCGATTTATATATATATATTTTTTCGTTGGATAGGAGATATCCCAAGTGTGGTACTATGATACCAAGGAAACCAGGATCTGATGATGGAATCCTAGAGAAATCGCTGGGAAACCCTCGAAAATCGTAGTGATGACTAGTGCGTTTGTTAATCTTTTTTCGTCTACTTACGTCGTATTACTTACTAATTATGTAATTGAAGTCGGTTCTTTTTCGTTTGCGAGCAAACACAATTACTGTACAATATATTTGTGTACAACACGTTTTTGTACAACATATTTGTATACATATTTTTAAGACAACTTATTTCTGTACAGCATATTTGTGCACCCGTTACTCATAATAAACTCGTTTCGGTAGTAAGTTATAATTTTAGTATCAATATTGAATAATGCCATGATTGAATTTCACCATGATTGTATACAATTGTGACTTGAAAGGCGATATAAAACGTCGATGGCTGCTAATATCATATCATATTGAAAATTTATGAAAAGGCTGCGAGATCAGAAGCTTTGCCCTATTCAAAAGTTTTCCTTTTACTTACTGTAGGCTCTGAATGGAGTTTGAAATTGGCTTTTTCATAAGACTTTATTAGATTATTAATATTATTAATTAGGTTGTTTTCATAAGTTGACTTTTTTATATAGACATATAAATGTAATAATAAAGGCATATATTTTCTCTTAACTATGTTTGACTGTCGACGCGTTGGCGCAACGGTCACAGCACTGGTTTGTGGCTGTTGCGCTGGCGGTTGCGGGTTCAGTCTCCGCATATGACAAACATTTGTATTATCCATACAGATGTTTACGGTGGTCTAGGTGCTTGGGTAGTCCTTGTGAGTCTCCCCACAGTGCTTCGGAGAGCATGTTAAGCCGTCTGTCCCGGTTGTTATCATGTACACCTGATAGCGGTCATTACTCATAGTAGGGAATATATCCGGCAACTCGCATTGGAGCAGCGCGATTAAGCTCTGATCTTTCTCCTACATGGGGAAAGGGGCCTATGCCCAGCAGTGGGATATTGAGGCGAAGCGATCGAACGATGTCTGTTTAAAATAACAACTTGGAAACCTGTCTCGTTGATAAGTATTATTTGATGTGAAAACATATAACATTTGTACTGTAATGTCTCATGTACATAGGATTAGAACTTGATCCATTATTATATACTACTTTAAATTGGTGGATAACACTTCTCACGCAAATTCTTATAATTATTTACTTGCTCGTATTTCCTTTTAAGAAAGAAGCGATTAAAGTAAATAAATATCCTACACTGACTGACCCCCTAATAGATTGTGAACCATGTGCCGGGATCATGTGACTGCTGGTGAATCAACTAGTTACAGTGACTATTATCGAACCTGCATTCATCGGGTTAACCCAGCATTGGAGTGCTTGGAGACGTTTACAGTTCAGTACGGATCGGTTTTTTTACGCAGGGGAACCCATTTACAGGTGATATCCAGGACGCCCGAGTGGGGGTGCAATACCGACCAAAGCACTGCGGGAGCCTTCAGCCGCTTTAATTGGAGGGTCCCAGATCTGCAGGCAACAGAATCCCTCCAGTGACCGGCTGGCCTCGGCGAAAAGGCCAGACTTCTCCTCCATAGGGACTGTCCGGCTCACCACGGATCGCTTTAATACAGCCTATCGCAGTCTACTGCAGGACGTGGCCTTATGCCTCGCCAAGCTTGTATCAGACACCCTGGCAATCGTACGTAGATCTTTGATCCAGCGGGATATCCCACACTGTGTTCGTCAACTGGTGGTGTCTAATCCAGGACACGCCTGCTCACATGTGACCAGCATACCGCCATTTCAATGCCATCTTGAAAATGCTACTTGGCTCACTCGCGTCAGCATAACGCAGTCAACTGCTGGACGTAGGCCTCCTCGAGTACTCACACAACTGCCCACCGGTAATCTTTCGTAAATCGTCATTCCAGCGGGCCAATGGACGTCCCACACTGTTAACACGCGGTCTTCACTCCAGGACGAGTCTGCTCCAGTGGCCATCGGTGCGACCTAGTACCTAAATTATTGTAATGTTTATGTAGGACACGTATAGAAACCACTGGCATTTAAAACTGAGCGAGCGACGTGAAAATAGCACATCGTAATCGATTCATATAAAAATAAATACTTTTGCGTTACATATACAACATGGACCCTTGTTTCATATGATCGATAGGCGTATTTAAGTATTGCTTTAGTGATAGGAATGGTGATGTTTTATAACCTGTATATTACCTTAAGCCTGATAATTTTTATATTCTGATGTTATACAAACGTATCTTCTAATGTAAAATCATAACGTTATTAGATATTTATTATAATAGGTATATAATATAAAATAATAATCCACTTTATTGTACACCAAAACAGAAATAATACATATCAGATCTTAACAAAGTATTATAAGGTACAAAGGGCGGCCTTGTCGCTGAAAAGCGATCTCTTCCAGGCAACCTAAGCTCAGAGGGGATGATATTGTATATTGTATATTTTTGTATCTTTTATTTGTGTTTATTATTATATCTTAAGCACGCTGATCCCTTTTGCGTGATGATAAGCTCGTGTTATCGCTTTTTTTTCAACAATATATATATATATATATATGTGTGTGTATTGAAACGCCTCAAACTCAATGGATTTACTCCTATATCGCGGGTCCGAAAACACACACAAAACACACAAACAAATGCCCAGACCACGGCAAACATCTGTATGTTCAATACGAATTTATGCCATGTGCGATCGAACCCACAACCGATAACACAACAGTCAATGCTGTAACCATTGCTATAACGCGTTGTCATTCGTTCGCGTTCAACAAATAATATAATGTAATTGTCAATCTATTTTTATGTAAAAAATCAAAATATTTCAAGTGACGTACGAAGTAAATTTTATATATTTAGAGTTGGTTATCGTAATACATATGATAAAAATGCAACGAGTCGCTGTCTTTACATGTAAGACATATAAGAAAAAACATTATTGGGACCTTTACAACGCAAATAGCACTCAAAACAGTTATTGTTAGAATTTTTGTCTGTTTGTCTGTGCGTTTGCGTACGCTTATCTTAGAAACTGCTTATCCGATTTCGATGTAGTTTTTACTAATATATTGTGACAACCTTAACTTAGTATTTAGTGTTTGTTTCATATAAATCGGTTCATAAATAAAAAAGTTATGGCAATTTAAAGAATCACGTTGAACGTGTAAAGTCACTATTCCACGCGGACGAAGTTGCGAGCATAGCTAGTATTTAAATAAAACAATAATAGTTAATATTGACTTCATCTAAAATCCCGAAAGACTCGAAACAACTCAAACACACAACGGTACTATTCAACCACAGTGAAAACAAATAATTCCCTTGTTCTTTTCGTATATAGTAAAATAATTCAGGATTTTACCACCCCAGGGCGTCTCCCAGGGTTGAACACTCCGTCAGTCTGACGCCGGCCTCCGTTCGGGTCGGATGTGTGCGTTCTATGAACATAATTTACGCGCATATTATTTTTTCTTTTATTATTATTTTTTTAAATAAAAATTGTCGTGTATTATAATATGAAACGTTTTATTAAAAGTGATTTGTGGTGATTTTTTTTTTATTGGTTGATTAATTAAAAAGTGGTAAGGATCGGTCATCGTTCTATTATTGTTTAAGATTTAATTGATTCGCGAGTTTCAAAGCGTCGTAGATATCCTTTCGATTTGTGAAAGGATCTTGATTTGTTTTTGAAATAAACAATATTGTTAAGATGTTTGTGATTACATCGAATTAAAATATTAATTTTATTATGGAATATATTATATGTAAATTTATTTGAATATTTTTTATGTTTTATATTTCCAAATATACATCGATACAATAAATTTATTAAATTAAATTTTAATGCGTTATCTGTGACTAATCGTTATAAAATTACACGTAAATAATTAGAAAAGTTTTGTAATTATTACTTGAATAGAAATCTACAGCCTTCTTCTGAACAAAATCATATTAGGCAAAGGCCGCTTTTATATGACTTTCAATTATAATATATCCCATTTCTTGTAGGATGATAATGTGCCAGACAAAAATATAACGCATGTTTATATAATAATACTAGCTGACCTGGCGAACTTCGTATCACCTTATTTTTTTCTGAAATATAATAATAACATAATATATCAAAATAAAATATAGCCTATCTTTTAAGTTGGATCAAACTGCACACAGTGTGCAAATTTGACTAAAATCGGTTAAGTAGTTTAGGAGTCCATTGAGGACAAACATTGTGACACGAGATTTATATATATTAAGATGTGCATAAAATCATTATTTTCAAATTAAATTAGACTAGAACTAAGACTAGTTCACACTTGTTAACTATTATGTTAATATATTTTTTATTAGTAATATAAAAAAATAGATTCGATTTTACTAGTTTCTGATACACTTAACTGACGTATATTGTAACCAATAAATAAAAGTTTTGGCATAATTTTTTCTTTCATCATCAAATTTTAATTTATTTTAGACATTTCCTATTTTCAACGTCTAAATTAAAAGTTTACTGTTTAGGAGATGGTTAAAAACAATTCATAGTAATCAATACATATAATAATAAAAATGTAACGGTTCGCTGTCTGTACATTTAAGATATATAAGAAAAAATACTATTGAGACCTTTATCAACGCAGATAGCACCCAAAAGAATGATTGCCAGAATTTTTTTCTGTTTTTCTGTTTGTCAGTGCGCTTGTGTACACTAATTTTAGGCTTATCCGATTTACATGTTATTTTTGCTAATATATTTTTGCAAGCTTCACTTAAAATTTAGTGTTTGTTTCATGTCAATCGGTTCATAAACAAAAAAGTTATGCCAACTTAAAGAATCATGATGATTATAAGAAACATGTAAAGTCACTATTCCGCGCAGACGAAGTTGCGCGCACAGCTAGTATTATAATATTTTTAATTATTTTAAAACGACCAATCTTGAACCTATTACTAAACTACAAAGGTATTTCATAATTGACGCTGAACTTATTACTAAACTACATAGGTATCTCATAATTCACCCAGGCTGTATTATGACGCTCGAAATAACGCAAAAATTATAAATAAAGCAAAACCATTCGTGACGCCTAGTCTGTTATAAAATTATAACATCTTTAGCTAAGCAAAATATCGCGTCTGCTTATTATGTTTCATCGAAAAAATTTCACGGCCGCTGAATCCATTCATCATCAATGGATAGTAAATTGTTTACATTTTGACGTCAATAAACGAACTAAACTTATTACAACATATACAAAAATAATTAATATTACATATAAAATATAAATTTATTTCATATATAACATTTAAAATATATATTTGATATAAACTTTTGTCTTTAACGCTATTACGACATCAGATAGATAGAATATACTTTATTGCACACCACTCGGAAAAAAAACATTACATAAAACAGTTATTTACACATAGAGATAGTAATGTACAAAGGCGGTCTTATCGCTTAGTAGCGATCTCTTCCAGACAACCTTTAGATATAGGATAATATGCATTGAAAAGGTAGCAGCGCAATTATCTGTATAATTTGTAAATTCAACATTATGCATGCAAACATGATGCATTTTCGTTCCCTACTCAAAAAATATAGAAAAAAAAAATACTTCATACATAGACATATATACATAAAATATCTACATACATACAAAGCATACGTACTTACATGCAAACACATATACATATATACATACATACATACATACATACATAAATACATACATACATAAATACATACATACATACATACATACATACATAACATGTCGTCACAATTTAACAAAGTTAATAGAAATAGAAGATAAAATAAGTAAAAGTGATGCAAATTGGAAAAAGCTAAACTGATTAATTAATCATAGTGAGATAGTAGTCTTTAACTAACTTTTTAAAGGAGATAAGTGATTGTGCTTTTTTGATGTTGAGTGGCAACGCATTCCATAACTGGACTGCCTGTACAGAAAAAGACAATTTGTAAAATTTGGTGTTGTGCACAGGAACCCTTAGTGTCAGGTTCTCTGCTGAACGAAGAGTTTTATTGTGAGTTCCAAGAAATTCAAATTTATCTTTGAGGTAGATAGGTGCATTTTTGTGGAATAACACACAGTACAATAGCGAGAGAACATGCAGATTCCGGCGAAGACGAATAGGTAACCATTTGAGCCTTGAACGAAATTCGGAGACGTGATCATATTTGCGCAAACCAAATATGTGTACCATCAGTGAAATTTTACACTACAACACTATTACTAATAATTGTGTTTTCAGGCAAACGAAGAAAAAGCGACTTCAATTATATCGACAAGTAATACAACGTAGGTAGACGAAAAATTCGTCAAGTAAATACGCATTATCAAAGATTACTTCAAAAGTTGTAATCAGATCTCGATGGAATTTAAATGTGACCACATGTTAAACATCGGCTTTCGAATAAATTAAAAATTATCGAAATCGCTATACCTAGTAAAAAGTTATGCGGATTTTCGAGTTTCCCTCGATTTCTCTGGGATCCCATCATCAGATCCTGGTTTCCTTATCATGGTACCACACCAGGGATATTTCCATTCTAACAAAAAAAGAATTATCAAAATCGGTTCATAAACGACGAAGTTATCCCCGAACATACAGTTAAAAATCGTGTAAATACACACCACATGACAAGCACCATTTTTCGAATAAAGAAAGAAACATCAAAACCGGTACACACAGTAAAAAGGAATGAGATAACACCTCCTCCTTTTTTGAAGTCAGTTAAAAATAGATATACATGGCCACGCTGGCGCTACGGTCACAGCCATGGAATTTGCCTGTTGCGCTGGCGGTTGCGGGTTCGATCCCCGCACATGACAAACATTTGTATTGGCCATACAGGTGTTTGCCGTGGTCTGGGTGTTTGTGCAGTCCTTGTGGGTCTCCCCACCATGCCTCGGAGAGCACGTTAAGCTGTCGGTCCCGGCTGTTGTCGTGTATACCTGATAGCGATCGTTACTCATAGTAGGGAATATATCCGCCAACCCGCATTGGAGCAGCGTGGTGGATTAAGCTCTGATCCTTCTCCTACATGGCGAAAGAAGCCTATGCCCATTAGTCTGATATTACAGGCTGAAGCGATACAATACAAACAACGTTTATATAATACACACAAATAAAAATATAACATACAAAAGAGGCATTAAAGAATATCTTAAAGCCTTTTGAAGCACATGATTCTTCATTTTATTTTCTTACTAAATAAGTATCATTTACAACTACGATAAACTGGTAGAGAGATGTGTTTATGTTGTATACAATAATTTGTTTATACATTAGAATATTTACAGTAAGAGGTAAATCGAAATTACTTTAAAACTTTATATAAAAGATTTAAATATATATTTTAAATATATATATAAAAATATGAGAGTAAAATCTACTGAACGAATGACCTCGTTACGTTTCTCGTAACGCCAACTATCGGAACCTTTTGGGTCGTCGTCGTCTATCGGAACTCTATTGGGTTTTTAATAATTTGATTCGTTTATTTACCATTTGATATGGTAGTTACCTAATTTTTTCCTTAGACTAGTAAGACTTTTTCTGAATCTGAAGGAGTAAACCTCCAGTCGTGCGTCGGAGCTGATACACATACTTTTTTTATTCCATCTTACTTATATTTTTGGTAAAAACAGATATACATAAAAATACGTTTATAATAATGAACACTACAATATCCAGAAAAGTTTTTACTAATAAGTATTACGTACAAACATTCGAAAGCGATGGCTATTTATGTTAATTAACATTCAATTACAATACAAATTACAAATTAAATCCATACAACAATAAATTATTTGAATCAAATTGGATATTCTCTATTATATTCAGCTGAAATTGTTTATTGTTCACAACAAGATCTAATCACAAATGAATTGGCACTATAGAAAATAAGACATGTTGGAGTATGAAATTACAATAAAATCAATTATTTAAATATACTATCATTAGGAAATTCGAATGCCACAAAAAATCTGGTTTTTTATATAACTAAATCGGTAAACAAGCGTACGGCTCGGCTTATAGACGCCTGCAACACCAGAAGCATTGCAAGTGTTTTTTTGACCCTACCCCGATCCTCCCCAGGGGCTCTGGTCACCTTACACCAACAGAAGTACAACATTGCTTGGAAGCAGTATTATTTAGCTGTGATCTCATGTAAGGTAGAGGTACTACCCCGTCAAGCTGGTCCATATTATTAGCAGAATATTGCCTGCTAATTTGTTACTTAAATGTGCTATCATTATGAAGATAAGATATCAAAAATGATTCCTATAAAAAAGTGTTTTAGTTGAAATTGAATTGTGGTAAAGATTGTTAAAAGTTTTAAGTGTTCAGATTTTGAAAATTTACTTCAAAATATAGTTCCTAAGCTAAAATTTACAACGCCTTTGAATCGTCACTTTTAAATTTGTGAATCTGTTGAGTTAGCTGTACGAAAAGCTACGGAAAGTAGTTGAGCAATGAAATAGTTTCTTTTTTAGTATGAACCAAAACACTAGAAAATTAAAATAGTATGCATAATTATTAGTTTATTAATGAGAAGAGACAGTTTAAAATAAAAACGGATTACTCACTGACAAAGCCTCAGCGCAGTATACGTGGCTGTTTTGTTAAAGATTAAGAAATATTATTATTTTATATTTAAGACAAAGAATCAATTTCAATCACGTTAAATAAGAGTAGATTGTTTAAGGATTTGAGTTTTTCCGGCATTTTTGCTTGCAACTCTTATGTAAAACTTCGTCATACAAACGTTATAAATTTCGCTGTACATTTAACTTTTGTTAACACGTAGAATACCGTGTGTTGATAATATTGATTTATTGAACAATTATCACGTACCGGAAAGTTTTCAGTATACGTACTCGTATCTTTAATAAAGTTTTGTTGTATGTCTACTAATATAAACACGATCTCACATAATAGCTTACCTTATTTAACAGATATATACATTGTTAAACAGAATTGTTTACAAAATTTCTGTTACTTTTAAGTATGGTATATTTAAACAAAAACATTATGTTTACAATAGAACGATGACTACTCTTACCCAAGCAATAATAATATATAAGTTATATTAATTAAAAAATAAATAAACAAAATAAGAAAATATTTAAAAGTGAAACAACGTCATTTGTAGAAAAAACGAATATGATATGACCCAAATCAGTACCCTGTGAGACTCCAAGGTTAAAACAACCATGGCGTCGTCTAACGGTAAAGAAAGTGGTAAAATAACTGCCTCGATAGACAGTTTGAAGTTATCAAATAAGAATACATCAAAACATGCATCGTCAGAATCAGTTCTGTCGAAGAAAGACAAGGAATGTCTGCAAATGCAGGAGTGTAAGAAGAAGCTTCTCGCTATGGAGCCACAAATAATTATTAGGGATGAGAATGTGGTGTTACGTTCACCGCCTCAGAAGAAAATCGTCATGCCTCCAACGATCAATCCTGAGGTATGTTATGTTATTAGAAATATATTTAGTTGGAATAATAGTAATGTTTTACTGTTTTTTTTTTTTAATTATTATTTTGCAGATAATTATGTACATATAAATAGCTACTGTAAACAAAAACTATATATTTATACAGATAGCATATTTTTTTAAATGTACACATAATTATTATCTAATTCTATTAAACGAGCAATTCTTGCATATATATAGATGTATTGCTTCAGCCTGTAATATCCCACTACTGGGCATAGGCCTCTTTCCCCATGTAGGAGAAGGATCAGAGCTTAATCCACCACGCGGCTCCAATGCGGGTTGGCGGATATATTCCCTACTATGAGTAACGATCGCTATCAGGTGTACATGATAACAACCGGGACCGACTGCTTAACGTGCTCTCCGAGGCACGGTGGGGAGACCCACAAGGACTGCACAAACATCCCGACCACAGCAAACATCTGTATGGCCAATACAAATGTTTGTCATGTGCGGGAATCGAACCCGCAACCGCCAGCGCAACAGGTACAATCCATGGCTGTGACGGTTGCGCCAACCCGGCGTCGTATATATATAGATGTGTATAATCTGAATCTCAGAGACGGCTCCAACGATTTTCATGAAATTTAGTATGCTAGTAGTAGTAGGGATTTTGGGGGCGATAAATCGATATAGCTAGGATTCATTTTTAGAAAATGTTATTTTATCCCTGTTTTAGGAAATGAAAAAAAATGGCCACAATATCGTTAGAATACGAAGGTTAGTTTCGCAATTGCCAATAAAGTTGTAATAGCTCAGGTGGGAAATCGGAGTCGACCGAGAAGACCACGGTTCAAATCCCCATGTCTCCAGATCGATTATATTTTTTTGTTTTTTTTTTTTTCTAATTACACTCATGATTTTTTATTTAAATAACCAGTTCATATTTTTTATTATTATGTCGGTAAAATCGGAAAATATTATTAAAATTTTATCAATATGTGACTCTTGTTCAAATATAATTTCCAAAAAAAAAACCGATTTACTAAAAATACCAAGCTAAGCTCGATCATCGGGTCCTCTAATACCTTTAAACAAGCAATTCTTGTATGTATATAATCTAAATCTCAGAAACGGCTCTATAGATTTTAATGACATTTAAGGGTTTTCGGGGGCGATAAATCGATATAGCTAGCGTTCATTTTTAGATAATGTCGTTTGATCCGTGTTTATATGCAATGAAAATTTACTACATCACCATTAGAATACAAAAGTAAATTTCGCTACCATCTACAATAGCTCATGTGGGAAATCGGTTGGTCCTAAAACCAGAAGACCTCGGTTCGAAACCAGATGTCTTCAGTCCGCTTATTTATTTTTTCCTTATTTTTTCAAGTCCCATCTTTTGTAATAAAAACTGTTATTGGGAGCCCTTTATCAAAGCACCTAATTCGTATCTAAGAATATTTTTACAAGAAAGTTCATAATTTTAATATGTCGGTAAGATCGAAAAATAAAATTCATATTTCATCAGTATGTAATTCGTATTTAAATATAATTTCCCAAACTCAGTATTTTCCAAAAAAAAAATACCGAGCTAAGCTCGATCATCTACACCATTACATTATCTTGTATATAACACCCCATAAAAATGTTATCACTTATTTTCAAATAAGTATTATTTATATTAGAAGAAGCTATTTCACTGAAGTATGCTTTTATTTCTTCAAACTGAAATATAAACAACAAAAAAAAAAGCAATTGCCTTAAAAATGAAATAAGTTTTTGTTTACTTATTTACATTTTTAGACATTTAGATAGCAGCTGCTACGCTATCTCATCAGTGGGAAATCTTTTAAGTGATGAATGATTTCTCCGAGGCTTTGGATCTATTTGCATAATTCTTTTTTATTTTTTTAGCATAATATCCTAATTGTTTGATATGAATTTTTGAATGTTTCGATTATAGGCTGTGTTGTGTTGTTCTAATGGTTAAAATCAATTAAGAGGATTGGAGCCTATCTTATCACGCTACTAGATTATGTATTTCATTAAAATACTGTTTTTCTTTTGACTCCGCGCATGAGGCGAATTTCAAACAATATTTTATTGAAGTCCGGAAATCGAATGCAGATTAAACATGTTTTATCTTTCCAGTTAATCTAAAATTGTAAATGAATACCTAACAGTCTTAAAAGGGAGGTGTTTCTACGTATATTTTTTTGTTTTATTGACTGAAGCTGTAGAACTCAAAGGTTTGGAGATTGGCGACAATACCACGACACACTGCAGAAAATATCTTGCTTAAAATTTCACCCCAACTAATTATATACCTAATACTTAGAGACTATAAAAGATCATTAAAATAGCTCCTAGGCAGGGTCGGGGTCGAGTCTTTTAGTACTCGCACACAATAACACACACACACACACCGACCTACACAGCACGAGCGTGCTCAGGACGCAGTAAAGACGCTCAACGACTTGCGCGACCAGGTACAGACACACAAACACACACACACACAAACACACACACACACACATACACTTTATCACAGAACCACACAACACAAGTTACAAGGTACAGGCTCGAGGTACAACGATAGGCTACTCCGTTCTAGACACAATTACACAAATCAAAGAGAGTGGGAAAACTGTTATTTTACAGTGGATCCCATCTCACATTGGCCTTGCGGGCAACGCGTTAGTCGATACTTTAGCTAAAGAAGCTTCCACTGAGGATATCCCCATTAACCTTTTACCTTCTTTTACCACCTATATATACGCTTAGAATTCAATGTCATGACCTATTTAAAGAATATTTTAACCAAAGATCTAAGGAGACAGGTATATGGTATCGCACGATCCAACCACATCCTGCATGACCCCCATGGATTGAAAAATCATGTTTGAGTAGAACAGAAACTGTGACAGCACTGAGGCTTCGTTCCGGACACATTCCATGCAATAAATTCTCATTTCTTATGCGGAAAGTTACATCTCCGAATTGCTCCGTCTGTAATGTTGTTGATGACTTTTACCACATATTGATGGAATGTATGCGGAATAAGGACATCAGAGATACATGTCCTTTTATTAATGAGTTGGGGAAATGTAATACCAAACATTTTTGAATATCATATCAAAAATTGACCGCTCCAGCGGGGATTGAACCCGCGTCTCCGACTGACCGTGTCGGCGCTCTAGCCAATTAAGCCATGGAACGATGTACCCGCTAGATCGAAATTTTTGATATGATAATTTTTATTTTCGGCTTAAGCCAACCGTGGCGCCGTCTATAGTGAGTTCTTTACAGAGACCCGTAACTATTCAAAGTTTCATATTACAGTGAAAATTTTTGACAGGAGACGACACCATGCTATTTTTAATATGTACGATTTTATTTTTGTGTTACCCACACATTAGGAATTCTAAACATTTTTGAATATCATATCAAATATTGACCGCTCCAGCGGGGATCGAATCCGCGTCTCCGACTGACCGTGTCGGCGCTCTATCCAATTAAGCCATGGAACGATATACCCGCTAGATCGAAATTTTTGATATGATGATTTTTATTTTCGGTTTAAGCGAACCGTGGCGCCGTCTATAGTGAGGACGCGAGGAGTGGAGACGCGGGTTCGATCCCCGCTGGAGCGGTCAATTTTTGACAACACAACCTCACACAACCTCACCTGACTCTACTGCTTCAGGTGATTCAGGCGTTCATAGGCTTTGGTATACTGACAACCACTCGTGATCCACCAGGCAGACCGTACGCTGTTACCATAAATTTACAAAAAAGTAATTAATCAAGTGAAGTTGGTCGAATAGTTTTAAAAAAATTTTATTTCCTTGATTTAAAAAAAAAATATTCCAAATATTTTCCTCTATTTACGAAAACTTAAAAATGAATCGATAACAACGCTGACATCAATTCCTGTGTTATTGGAACGACGAAAATACAAATGGATCGTAAAAACGTGCGGTTCGAGCTTTCAACAAAATCAATTTAATTGTACACATAAACCGATCCAGACAAATCTAAGCATTTATTGACGGAATAATTTTTATGGGTTTTCTATAGAAATATCAAACGAGCAAATGTTTCGTATTTGTTGATCGTCTATCACTTATCTAGAGAAGCGAACAGAATTGGGAGTGCGAAAAAGAAGGGTGATATTTTTATCATCTTTCTCTCTTTCGTAGAACGTAGCATACGTACGTAGCGTACTTTCATTTTTTTGTAAATCTCTTACTACCCTCATCGAGTCGGTAATCTCAGCTTATACGATTTTTTTCTCGTCTCGCAGCGCAGCTTAAAAACGGGAGGGCCCCGGGGGATGACGGAGTTACCACTGAACTCCTTAAAGCCGCAGGGCGACCAGTCCTGAAAGCCTTGGCAAGACTATTTAACGCCGTCATCCACCGAGGTACCACGCCGGAGGCGTGGTCCAGGAGTGTGGTGGTGCTGTTCTTTAAGAGAGGCGATAAGTCTCTGTTAAAGAATTACAGACCGGTCTCACTTCTGAGCCACGTCTATAAGCTGTTTTCGAGGGTTGTTACGAGTCGTCTCGCTAGAAGACTCGACGAATTCCAACCACCAGAGCAGGCTGGGTTTCGAAATGGCTTCAGCACCGTGGACCACATCCATACTGTTCGGCAGATTATCCAAAAGACGGAAGAATATAATCAACCGCTGTGTATGGCATTTGTGAACTACGAGAAAGCCTTCGACTCTGTCGAGACCTGGGCTGTCCTGGACTCTCTGCAGAGATGTCATATCGACTGGCGATATATCGAGGTACTAAAATCTATGTACGACGCAGCGACGATGACCGTTCATGTCAATGACCAAAGAACAAGACCTATTTCCCTCCGGCGTGGGGTAAGACAGGGGGATGTAATATCACCGAAACTGTTTACCACTGCGCTAGAGGATGTTTTTAAGACCTTGGATTGGGGGGAACGAGGCATCAACGTCAACGGTGAATTCATCTCTCACCTTCGTTTCGCCGACGATATTGTCATCTTTGCGGAGACGCTGGATGAGTTAGGCCAAATGCTGGCCGGCCTAAACGAGTCCTCCCGACGTGTCGGTCTCTGTATGAACTTGAATAAAACGAAAGTTATGTTTAACAACCAAGTCATACCGATACCGGTATCGGTCGATGGTACCCTTCTCGAAGTTGTTCAGGATTATATTTACCTAGGCCATACTATCCAACTAGGCCGCAACAACTTCGAGAAGGAGGCCGATAGGAGGATTCGGTTGGGCTGGGCGGCGTTTGGCAGACTCCGTCGAGTCTTCACTTCGAAGATTCCGCAATGCTTGAAGACAAAAGTTTTCGAGCAATGCGTCCTGCCTGTGTTAACATACGGAGCCGAGACGTGGACACTGACGAAGGGACTGGTCCACAAATTTAAAGTCGCTCAACGTGCAATGGAACGGGCTATGCTTGGGGTCTCTCTCAAGGACAGGATTAGAAATAAGACTATCCGCGAGAGAACGAAAGTAACCGACATAGCCCACAGAATTAGCAAGTTGAAGTGGCAGTGGGCTGGTCATCTGTGTCGTAGGACCGATGGCCGTTGGAGTAGACGGGTCCTAGAGTGGAGACCGCGACTTGGCAAACGCAGTGTGGGACGTCCTCCGGCCCGTTGGACCGACGATCTACGTAAGATTGCCGGTGTAGGTTGGATGAGGATTGCGGAAGACCGGGATGTGTGGCGCGAACTTGGGGAGGCCTATGTCCAGCAGTAGACTGCGATAGGCTGAAGTGATGATGATGATGATGAGTGAATATAAATATTTTAGCACATTTAACTGTCTTTCACCGCTCACAATGAAATATTTTTTTTTTTCTAATGTTTACACGGTTTCACTCATTATAATGAAACAACTTTTTCTGACATCCTCCCGTGACCATGGTTGTTGTAAAGTATCTGAAACGTTGGGTGTTAACGATGCAACCTACAATTATTTAATTTGTTATCTGGCAATAGATGGCGTTGGATGTCGATTAAATCGCGCTATCATTGTTTTGAACTATGTATATTAGTATTGTTGAAGTCAAAATTAAAACTCCGACGACGCCCTAAGCCGGGGTGCGATCTCGCTAGGAGCGAGATCGCACCTTCCTTAGGGCGTGCGTTTTCCCCCCGAGCCCTCCCAGAGGGCTCCCCTTCTTCCTTCGCGGCCGGTGTCTTTTGTACCCGGCCCCTCTCACCGGTGACGCTGTAAAGGCGACTAGGGCCAACTACTCAACACTTCGAAAAAAAAAAATTTAAAATCGTGGTGAACAAGCCATACTGGCTCCTTACTACCGGAGGGAACCAGTTCCTGGGAACGCAAGGTTTGTACATCGGGCGTCTAAATAACTTAATAAAGCGCGATAAAATCCGAAAAAGTTCTTTCATTATAAAGCTATTTTTGCTATAAATTTTCATTTATAAGACGTGTCTTAATCACAATCCAGTGGATCCTGAACGTAGACATTGTAAAATCATTACCATCCCGCCGTTTTCGTCAGTTAAAACGATTACACAGACAAAACAGTACATTCTAAAATGTCAGGAAGCACGGGGCGGAGCGAGCGACCGTGAAATTGATACAGTGAACTTAAATATAACATATGAATTATATATATAACATATAACATATAAACTGGTTGTGTGAGTGAGGATATGAGATAGAAAGGAGTAAGCGCTGATGTGACGAATAATAGAGAGGAATGGGAGAGGAAAAAATTTAAAGTTCTTATTAAAAGAAAATAATAGATAAAGCTTATTACTCAGTGCAGGATTCATCATTACAGCCTATACAGTCCACTGCTGGACATAGGCCTCCACAAGTTTACGCCTAAAATAACGTGAACTCATGTGTTTTGCCCATAGTCACCACGCTGGGCAGGCGGGTTGGTGACCGCAGTACTGGCTTTGTCGCACCGAAGACGCTGCTGCCCGTTTTCGGCCTGTGTATTTCAAAGCCACCAACCCGCCTGCCCAGCGTGGTGACTATGGGCAAAACACATGAGTTCACGTTATTTTTGGCGTGAACTTGTGGAGGCCTATGTCCAGCAGTGGACTGTATAGGCTGTAATGATGATGATGATTTCAAAGCCAGCAGTTGGATGGTTATCCCGCCACCGGTCGGCTTTTTAAGTTCCAAGGTGGTAGTGAAACTGTGATATCCCTTAGTCGCCTCTTACGACACCCACGGGAAGAGAGGGGGTGGCTAAATTCTTTAGTACCGTAGCCGCACAGTGCAGGATTAATAGTTGATAAAGATGTGTGGACTTAGTGACGCTGTATTTTATGCAACATGTTACTAATTTTGTACTAAAACACAATTTATATATTATTTTTCAAAAGACCAACTGCGGCGTTTCTTGTCGATTCTTCTATGCAGAATCTACATTCCGAATCGGTGGTAGCCTTACTTCTACAAATATAATAATTTATTTTTAAAGTTTTAATTTGTAAAATGACGATTCGAAAGTGCTCTTGGAGCCTATTTGAATAAAGCTGTTTTTGATTTTGATTTTGTTGTGCCGACCCTACATAAGTGGGATAAGGGCAGGAAGATGATGATAACATATAAACTAGTTGACCAGGCAGACGTTGTTTAATCTTGCGAACTGTCAAACAAAAAAACATTCAGCCTGTAACATCCCACTGTTGGGCATCGGCCTCTTTCTCCATGTAGGAGAAGGATTGGAGCTTAATCCACCAACCGCTCCACTGCAGGTGGCGGATATGTTCCCTACTATGAGTAACGATCGCTATTAGGTATTCATGATAACAACCGGGAACGACGACTTAAAGTGCTCTCCGAGACACAGTGGGGAGACCCACGAACAGACATCCAAACTGGAAAGAAATATTTGTATAAATACAAATATCAATCCCGAACGGGAATCGTATCCGCAAGCCGTCGGTGTTTTTAGCGACTACTCGCATCATTACACCAGAGACCATAAGAAAACTATCAGTAGTTAGGCACTTTTTTTTATTAACAGTGACACAAAGGCCACACAATATCTTTCTCATTAACATAATTTTGAATCATACGATACGCTCTAACCATTCGAAAAGTCAAAATTAAGATCAAAAATAACTTAGGCTTAAAATTAACGTAGGCTTCAAAATCATCGTTGTCTTACAAATTAAAATTTTAAAAACTGTTCTGGTGTAGGGGCGCGTGTGCCATGTACGCGTTTAAACACCGGTTTGCGATATTTGCTTTTGTATAAATATTTATTTCCGCTTTCGATGTCTGTCGTTGTGGGACACTCACTTACTATCAGCTTGTTTGCCATACATGTATGTAAAATGTATAATTACTTTCAATACGCAGTAATTAACTTAGCATACGTATTAATATTGATTCTACATTAAGTCTTGAAATCGAAATATTTATAAAACTTTGTCAATTATATTTTCTTACTCAGATTTATTCAAGCTTTATTTGTAAGCAAAATGTATTAAGACTTTTATTCAATTTCACGCACAGTTGGTTCACAAAGGTACCCTAAACGAAACCAATTCGTTTAAAGCTAATTTCGTACCGTTCTTAATGTTAAATATTTCAAGCATTAGATTAGGTAATGAGATAATTAAAAATTTATTAAATTGTTTAATATATAAAAATAAAGTATATTCTTTAGATGATACTAGCCGCGCCACGTGATTACACGCGCGTAATTACCAATCCCGCGGGAATGTCGGGATAAAAAATTACCTATGTACTCGGAATCTCTAGCTGTCTATGTAGCAAGTTTCAAGTAACAAAAATAGATCCGTGTATATAATAGTCACATGGCGATACAAAGTTTGCCGGGTCTAGTGTTATATAAGAAAAACTATTTAAATACACTTCGAACAAACGGACAAACTTTTCCATAATTTATAATAAAAAACTATGATAGCATACTTTTTACATAAACTTCGTTCAATGGCTCTGCAAGAGAATAAGATAAACTCAACCTTTATTCAAGACGGTTCCAAGTTTTATAAAATAACGACAAATCATTAGTTTGAACTTCTTTGTAGCTACATCTGTAACTTCTCTTTAATTACACTTATAATTTAGTTGATATAACAAGATTTTTTTAAAGAGATAATAATTCAAGATAAATTCGTTTGGTGCCGTTCTTTAATCACGAGATGTTCTTAAGCAACATCTAGACCCCTCCTCTGGTGATATGTGGTGAGGTTTTAGACTTAAAAAAGCCAAAATTTTATCTTTACTAAACACTTGTAGGTTGTGTGGTTACGGCAGCAAAGAATATAGCCCCTCTCTTCCCTTGGGTGTCGTAAGAGACGAATAAGGAATATCACAGTTCCACTATCACCTTGGAACTTAAAGAACCGACAGATGGCGGGATAACCATCCAACTGCTGGCTTTGAAATACATAGACGGAAGACGAGCAGCAGCGTCGGATGGATTTTATCCGGTCCACCATAGTCACGGGACGACCTCCCTGTAAAGTATACGAAAATTATACGAAATACGGTTCCTGTAAAGCGTCCGAAACGTCGGACATCCAAAAACTCGATAAAATCCGAAAAAGTTGTTTCAAATTATAAATTGCATTTTAATGTGCAACAACGTGAACATATTTTACAACAGATGTGAGATAATACAAGTGTTTCTTATTGTTATTGATTTTATTAAAACTGTGTGAATATCAACATATGCAACTGAGTCATTACACGTGCTATTTTTAACCGACTTCAAAAAAGGAGGAGGTTTAAAATATGTTATACACAAATATGTTCTACACAAATGTGTCGTACAAAAATATGTTGTATAAAAATTACAGAATAAACACAAGAAAGTTTTGGTTACAACTGTATTGTACGTAGAGGTATCGTACATATTACACTTTTCAACGCGGCCAGATACTAAAACGAAATAGTCGAAAATCGAGAAAGAGTTATCCCCGCAAATACACATATATATATATATATATATATATATATATATATATATATATATGTGTATGTTCGGGATAGCTCCGTCGTTTATGAACCGATTTTGATAACTTTTTTTTTGTTAGAAAGGAGATATCCCTAGTTTGGTACCATGATAAGGAAATCGAGGGAAACTCTCGAAAATCCTCATAACTTTTTATTGGGTGTACTGATTTTGATGATTTTTAATTTAATCGAATGCCGATGTTTATCATGTGGTCACATTTAATCGAGATCTGATTACAACTTTTGGAGTAATCTTTGATAATGCATATTTACTTGACTATTTTTTCGTCTACCTACGTTGTATTATTTGTCGATATAATTGAAGTCGGTTTTCCTTCGTTTGCCTGCAAATACATTTATATACTGACTGGTTAGTTGGCACATTTGAATGTGATCTTGCTTTTGGCTTCAGGATTACGGATTCAATTAGGTCTTATCATAGAACTGTAGCGACATCTATCGCGCAACATACAAACTACAGAAAAACTGACGTATCCTACATCGCGCTATCAAAGTTATCTACGTGTTTGAGTACGAGTATAGATACGAGATCCCGTCAGCAACCGTTGGGGGCGGTAGCCCACCAGACACAACACCCGTCTGGTCGGAGGATCCTCCCTTTTCAATGGCGGACGAAGAACTTCACAACCTATCTCTCGCAACATCAAAGAAACTGTAATTTTTTAATTAAAATAAATATTCAAATCTTAATGGAATTTCTACGCCCCAAAAATTCTTGTTTGCCCGTTATTTTGGAAGTGATTCTATCACAAAATTTCTTTCAGGATAACATATTAAGTAAATAAGTATTCCAGCGTTTGTGAAGTCTGAATGGTCAAATGTGGAATTACCTAAAAATAGTACAGTATAGTTACCTAAAATAGTCTGGGGTGGTCATAAGGGAGGACAGTTCCAAGACTGTTCTATATGACCAGATCGAATATGTATATCAGTTTTCCATTACCACAAACGAAAGTCTTTGGTAACAGATATTGAATAACCTCTGCACTTGAAAAGGCTATATTCTAACAATTTTTGCTTTCATATAGGATATCCAAATAAGTACATAAAAATATGCTAGCACAAGTGCATTATATAAATATAGATATTAAAAGAAACGACACGTTTACGGTCGATCTGCATAAATGGAGACATAATTCTTACGACGCGGTCATAAAAATCGCATAAAAATCTTAACCCATTGTCGAATAACAATAACTTGATTTTATGTAAGATTAATACATATAGTACCGTCATGAAGTATGTCTTCTAAAAAGTATATGAGATAAGGTGACATTCATTTTGACAACACAAGAGAGTGGTGGTGATGAATGTTTGCAAGTGTGGCGACATCTGTCTAACGGCATACAAACAAGAGAAAACTGACGTATCCTACATCGCGCTATCAAAGTTATCAAAGTGATTGAGTATATATACAAGATCCTGACAACAACCGTTGGGGGCGGTAGCCCACCAGACACAACACCGTCTGGTCGGAGGATCCTCCCTTTTCAATGGCGGACGACTGACTCTATACCATGTTTCTCAAGCATCCCCAAACAAGAATACTGTTTGAAGCTGGTTTTATTTCCTTTTTTTCAATACAAAGATGGTAAATAAACGGATAGCCCGATGATGATATGCGTATGCAGCCTATAGACTAAACCTACCCAGGAATTCTGGCCACCTTACTCTCATATTAAAGGTAACAGCTGACTGGTATAGCAATTTTTTTTCTTTTAATTATTTTTTTTTTTAATTAATGACGCGTTGGCGCAGCGGTCACGTCGCTGGTTGTTGCGCTAGAAGTCGCGGGTTCGATCCCCACACATGACAATCATTTGTATTGGTCATACATACGTTTGTCGTCGTCTGGGCGTTTGTGCTTGTGTATTGTGTGTTTCCAGAGCCCCGACACAGGAGATAATCCTTCTGGGGGCCGTTGAGTGTGAAGCGTCTATATAAATAATACGTATATTAATAAATATATATATTACACCCAGACTCGCGGTGGGAATCGAACCTGCAAAACCCGGAGCAGAAAACAGGGTCACTAAAAACTGCGCCAACGGGCTAGGCAACAATGTTACTAATGTCACCAGCAAAATATCAGAATGTTGTTTCGTGACATGAAAAAGGATTATGTACTACTCGCTCATACTGTCACGGCGTGGGGATTACGTGACCGGAATCAGTAAACAGTCTGACAATATCGTACAGAGATGTAATCTTTGATATTGCACTTAGGAACTACAGCGATAGCAATTGTAGCTACTACTCATGCTAGCTGTGTAATGTACAAAATGGATTAAAGCAAATCGTTCAATGTATGTGTCAGTATAAGGATAACGTTTGATATGATTTTATTAATAATATAGCTTGTTATAGCACGTAGGATTTTCATAGTACAGAGTTTGTACCATAATAATACGAGCATACAAATTTTTTGATACGTTTTTATGAGCATAAGTTATGTTCTACATAAAAGTCGGTTTTAGAGGATGATAAAAATAATAATAAAATTTATGACCTGTACTTATAGTGGGAGATAGTTTTTACAAGCTAGACATGCGCATGAATCAAACAGTGTTGCTATAAAAATGCTACGTATTATTTTAATAGACATTTTTATAGAATCCTATATTTTTTTAACCTTAAGTTAACTAATAATATTATTGTTATCTATTAACTAGCTGTGCCCCTTGAGGACGTATATATATCACCCGCGTAAATTTGAGGGAATACTTCGCCGCTCGCTTTAACCTGTAATATCCCAGTGCTGGGCATATGCCTCTTTCCCCGTGTAGGAGAAGGATTAGAGCTTAATTCACCACGTTGCTCCAATACAGGCTGGTGAATTGCGGTTGGGAAAATCTTACAAAAATATTATATAGAGCCTTCTTCGGTAAATTTACTGTCTAACATAAAGCGAATCTTTCAATTTGTAGCAGTATTTTCTGAGATAAATCTTTATATAAATTCACACAACCTCGTATTAATAACAAGATTAAATAAAATATATTTCTATGTAAAACAACAAGGTAATCGTAAACGTAAGCTAAGTTAAATATAACCAAGACCATTTAATAAATCAATAAATAAACGCTTCATACTCAACTACCCTAGTTGGATTTTCTGTCGGGGGTCCGGAAACACACACAATGCACAAGCACAAACGCCCAGACCACGATAAACGTATAAATAGCCAATACAAATTTTTGTCGCCATCGCAACAGCCAGTGCTATGACCGCTGCGCTAACGCGTCGTCCAACTATTATAAGAACGCATAATTCTTCTTTATTATTTCTATTTTCTAAGCCTTCTCTAATATATAGTGTAAAGAATTTATCTTTTAATAAATAAATAAATAAATAATAAATAACATGTTCAACAGATTAGTAAAACTATGTATATTTAGTCATGGAAAATAATAAACATACGCAAAATATCGCGCTTACAACGCGCTGCTCAATGAACAGTCAACCTAAGTCATTATCTGAGTAGCACACGTCGCATGTGATATATGACGCACTACAATGACGTTTACAGTATTAAAACAGATTTATTTATTTATCAATCTTACAGACAACCTTTATGTGACACTGTTTTCAAGTAGTGTTACGCTCCTGAGGTTGAACGACTGTGCGTTGGACCACACGACTTACACTGACATCTCCCTCTCAACTTCCGTTCGCCTCGCCCGATTACACTTTTTGTAACGCTGTCGTCATGCACTCACCAGCTTACTCCCCAAGTCAAGAGTGCATAAAGAAGTTTGACTTCAATAAGAAAAATATTATACATCGCTAGTACATTCTTGATCCGTACAGCCAAGGAATGGAACTCTCTACCAGCGTCTGTGTTTCCAGAAAATTATAACCTGGGGATCTTTAAGTCGCGAGTGAATAGGTTACTTCTAGGTAAGCGTGCTCCATCTCAGACCGCATTTTCACTTATCATCAGGTGAAATAGTGGTCAAACGCAAGCCTATCATTGTATAAAAAAAAAAAAACAAACAAACATTTTTATTGTAAATTAAAGTTTTATTAACTCGACAAAAGGTCTCTAAATAGTTATTACCTAAATTCGGTATCTCGCATAATGATTGATGTTTGTGATTTCTGGTGGAAATGATAATTAATTTTGACGTGATAACGTCTTAGTAATCGATGATCACCGGCTGCACGCACGCAAAAGTGTCACGTTCCGCCTCAGCCTGAGAGTGCAAGCGAGAGCGCGGAATAAGCGATATAAAAGCTTGATCGGCCCTCGGATTATGTCTCAATTTGTACACCTACACCGACACAATATCATCTCATCTGCCCCTAGGTTGCCTGGAAGAGATCGCTTTTCAGCGATAAGGCCACCCGTTGTACCTAATGATACTCTGTTAAAATCAATCTGATATGTATTATTTCTGTATTGGTGTACAATAAAGTGTATTGTTATGTTGTTATCTCTTCTCGCATGACGTCAGACCTAGTCGTTCGAAATAATTCAGTTATTATAATTCAATTCAATTCATAAAGGTATGCAATTTTTCATCTATGTTTCTATATGACGTTATCACGTAAAACTATCGTCCGTTAACCGACTTTAAAGACAACGAATTTTTACTTTTTTCGCAGCTTTAATATTTCTTCAAATCTCTGTTTAACATAGAGTAGAATAATATGTCATCAATAATGTAAAACTACCGCCGTGTTTTGAATATAAATTCTGACGAGTAAAACCAGCTAGTAACTTATTTATTAATAGTAATATCTTTTAAGAACTGTCAATCGCCTTAGATATTTTTGTACATTGTAAATAATATCATTATAATTATGTAACTGTTAGTAAACCAGTTATTTCACTAAATATACCTATAGATATTTTTATCTTATAAACTTAAGAACAGGAAAAACATAACAATATAATTGTGTTTGCAGGCAAACGAAAAAAAACCGACTTCAATTATATCGACAAGTTATACGCGTAGCAATACAACGTAGGTAGACGAAAAAAATTTAAATTTGGCCACGTGATAAACATCGGCTTTCGATTAAATTAAAAATTATCAAAATCGGTAAACCCAGTAAAAAGCTATGCGGATTTTCTAGTTTCCCTCGATTTCTCTGGAATCCCATCATCAGATCTTGGTTTCCTTATTATGGTACCACACCAGGAATATCTCTTTTCCAACAAAAAAACCTTCCTGCACGTTGCGTCGACGGGCTAAGCAATATTAATTAACTGTATTAAATATCTTTTTTTTTATATATATCACTAGGTCGGCAAACAAGCATACGGCTCACCTGATAGTAAGAGATTACCGTAGCTTATAGACGCCTGCAACACCAGAAGCATCGCAAGCGCGTTGCCGACCCAATCCCCAATTCCCCGGGAGCTCTGGTCACCTTACTCATCAACAGGAACACAATATTGCTTGAAAACAGTATTATTTAGCTGTGATTTTCTGTAAGGTCGAGGTACTACCCCAGTCGGGCTGCTCTAGATTTTGAGCAGGAAATTCCTGCTGTGCCCTACCTTAGTTGTCATCTTTTAGATCTTGGCGATACGTAACCTACATATAAAGTTAATGTGCGTGAAATATTCGCTACATAGTACATTGATGATATCGGCCTTGATACGACCAAATCCCTCCCCTATCTTTTATTTCCCTTGCGTATTTGACTTCTATAAAAAAAAAACGTAAGTCGGACAGATTTGTATTGCTTTTCACACAAGAACTTATTGAATCTATAAAAATATAGAAATCTATAAAAATATACAGACTATTTTTATTCCAATATTTCTCATCATCATCTCATCATATTAATCTATATATTACTTAATACGCGAAGCAAAAACTTTGTACGTCCTTTTACGAAAATTGCGCGGACGGAGGAGTATGAAATTTTGCACACTTATAATTACCGACTAATTACACTGAGTAGAATAGCACCATCCCCTTTCTTCCCGTGGGGGTCGTAAAAGGTGACCGAGGGATAAACCTGGCTCAAAATCATCAGGGTCCTGGAGAAGGAAAACTTCATCTGAAATCCGGAATGGGGTCTCCGTCTGTCTAAATCGTCTAAATCGTCTGCAATAGACATACTAAGGCCAATAATGATGATGATGATATGAAGATAAGAAGTGCAGAATTCTAACATACATGTATAATATATATATATAATTTTAATTATGTTTGTTTTTTATGAATTTTATGAATTTTTAAGTGTGATTATTTATTGATTATTTTATATTTATTGAGTATTTATTGATTATTTTATATTTTTTGATTATTTTGTTTTTATTGAATTGTTTAAAATGTTTGTTAAATTTAATGTTATTTGTTGTGATCAACTTAACTAACGCATTGGGTTACTGAATGTTAGTTCTAAGTATTTTTTTTAATAAATAAATAAATAAATAAATAAATAAATAAATAAATAAATAAATAAATAAATAAATAAATAAATAAATAAATAAATAAATAAATAAATAAATAAATAAATAAATAAATAAATAAATAAATATAATTAAATCAATAACAAAAGTGTGTGTGTATGTGTGTGAACTTATGTACGCTAAGAAGTACTGTAAGAAGTTCTACTTCGTTGGCTAGCTAACTCCACGTTGCTAACTTCTTCTTCGTTGAATAGCTAACTTCAGGGTGTCGGTTTTTTATGGCGGTGTGCGCGCGCATCGTAGGCGTGTATACCTTTTGTTTATTATTATGGAAGTATATTCTTTGACAAAAGAACCTTAATAATGTCAAACTTATAATTTAAATTAATTATGGTCAAATTTGGATAGCTGGGCGACAACTAGTGTGAATAAAATCGCGAGATGGAGCTAGTCGTATTTATTGAAGGGTTGGGAGAATAGTAATTACGCGTAAGGCGCCACGGTTCGCTTAAGCCTAAAATAAAATCATCATATCAAAAATTTCGATCTAGCGGGTACATCGTTCCATAGTCTAATTGGCTAGAGCGCCGACACGGTCAGTCGGAGACGCGGGTACGATCCCCGCTGGAACAGTCAATTTTTGATATGATATTTAAAAATATTTAAATATGTTTTCCGCAATTTTTCACCCAACAGCTTTACAGTTTTTTGATAAAGCTTTACATTTATTTGATAACTTACTAAGAGCGGACCTTGTCTACTTTGCACCATCATATAAATGTACATATATTTTCGTGAATGTAACCTTTTTAAACGAATGACAAAATGAATAATAATCAATTTTTAAGAGTAACTTTTATGTGTTATAAAAATTCGGTTTTCACGAAAATTTCTAAGCGAACATTAAAGATCCCTTTACATTTTTTCTCAATAGAGTTTAGTATTATCGACGATTGAATGATGATTGATTATAAATACAGGTTTTTTTTTTATGTCACTAGGTCGGCAAACAAGCGTACGACTCACCTGATGGTAAGCGATTACCGTAGCTTATAGACGCCTACAATACCAGAAGCATCGCAAGTGCGTTGCCGACCCAATCCCCAATCCCCCCCAGGAGCTCTGGTCACCTTACTCACCAACAGGAACACATTACTGCTTGAACACAGTATTATTTAGCTGTGATCTTCTGTAACGTCTAGGTACTACCCCAGTCGGGCTGCTCCATATTTTGAGCAAGAAATTCCTGCTGTGCCCTACCTCAGTTAAAGGTTCAGATAAGAGAAAAGAAAAAAAAAAGAATGGTGTGGTTTTATGAAATCACGATGCATGTAAAACTGTAGTTAGATCAAAACACACAAATAACGCGGAACACTTGCGAAATGCGACATGCGATAAATGAACGAAAATTTTTGGGACGATAGAATAAATGTTTTTAGTTTATAATTGTTTTTGCTCGCAAACGAAGAAAAAAAAACGACTTCAATTACGTCGACAAGTAATACAACGTAAGGAGACGAAAAAAATTAACAAACGCACGAATCGTCACTACGATTTTCGAGGGTTTCCCTCGATTTCTCTATGATAACATCATTAGATCTTGGTTTCCTTATCACGGTACTAAGGATATTTTTTTCCAACAAAAAAAAGAATTATCAAAATCGGTTCATAAACAACGAAGTTATTCCCAAACATACATAAGAAAAAAATATATATATTTATATATACGGTCGAATTGAGTAAGCTCCTCCTTTTCGAAGTCGGTTAACAAAGGAGAAGAAAAGAGGATAAGCTTCAATTAGTTCTTTAGAAGGGAAAAGGCTTTTTCTCAAAAATAGGACATATACATACTTACAATATAAGCCATTGTTTATATAAATATCACACGGAGATTGTAAGGGACAAGGTTCAGACGGATAGTAAAACCGTGACATAAGTTCAAAGTTATACTCGTCACGCAAACACACCATTACTTTTATTATGAAGACTAAAAAGAAAATATGGGTGAACCGACCTTACGCATGAAGAGTTCTGTAACACAGTATTGTTCATCAATTATTATTAAATAGCTGACTTCATATCTTTTATTAGATTTCACTGAGGTAGCGCTTCAAAAAAATATAAACATAAAAAAGTGTGTGTTAACTCCGACACACGACTGGAGTTTACTCCTTCAGATCGACTAAATAGGTACAAAAAGGCTTACTGGTCTAAGAAAAAACGAATCAAATAACGCCATCTATGTGTTATTACAAACGTTTCACGTAACACCCCGAGCGTTATGTGAAACGTTATGAGGACCTTCGTTCCGTAGGTTTTACTTCTCATATTTTTTTCATACCGGGAGCCTTATATGAAGATCGATACTTAAGGAGTTAACTCCAAAAAGATAAGCCCTTGAAATTATCATTTGCAACATTCAGTTTCTTTTCGCTACGGAACCCTGAAAAGAAAATGTTTCAAGCGGTATTTCAAAGCGTACCGTTGTTCATATTCATTTTATATACATATGAAATTTTATTAGTATATTGTAACTGTATGATAAAATGTTTGACTATCACGAACGATCACTACAATATTGTGTGATATAAGGCATGTCTTATGATAAAAAAAGAAAGAAGAAAGTACTTTTATTTCACATAAAACGCCTAACACTCGACGACCATAACATGAATGAAAATTCTGTGTTGAGGGTCTGCATACCTCGAGGAGCGCGTTAAGTTTTCGAGCGAACATGTAATTATAAACACCAGATAACAATCGCTACACACCACACACACACACTTCAGCCTATCGCAGTCCACTGCTGGACATAGGCCTCCCCAAGTTCACACCACACATCCCGGTCTTTCGCAATCCTCATACAGCCTACACCGGCAATCTTACGTAGATCGTCGGTCCAACGGGCCGGAGGACGTCCCACACTGCGTTTGCCAAGACGCGGTCTCCACTCTAGGACCCGTCTACTCCAACGGCCATCGGTCCTGCGACACAGATGACCAGCCCACTGCCACTTCAACTTGCTAATTCTGTTGGCTATGTCGGTTACTTTCATTCTCTCGCTAATAATAACAATCGCTACTACTCAGAAAATAATCCGCAAACCTGTCCTTTGTATGCTTCCATTTCCAATGCGAGAATTGGAGCTTTCTCCAGCAGCACAAATGAGAGAGGTATCTGTAGTGGGACTTAATAGGCTGCCCAATATTTTTGTAGCAATTTTTGTCGTCCAAGCGGCTTCCAGATTAGAGTTCCACGTACAAAATATAAGAGGTACTGAACCGAACTAAAAGAATCTGCTGATATTGCACAATTAGACAAACTTTCATTCCATATATGACTAGCCATTTAGCGCAGTTTTTAGTGACCCTGATTTCTGCTCCGAGGGTTGTGGGTTCGATTCCCACCCCGAATCTGTAAGTAATATTTATATATATGATTTATGCCTATGTTTATCAAAAAAAAATGCAGCTATACCAGTCTGCTGTTACCTATAACACAATCATTAAGTTGCTTACTTTAGGAACAGACGACCGTGTGTGTATTGTGTAGGTATTTATTTATTATTTTTTATTTATAGGTATACTTGAAGATTTGACCATCCTGTACACAATGGAATAATCTCGCAAATAATTGCTATATCAAGAATATAATCGTTGTTAAACGTTTAAATTACAGCTAGGAGCGACAACTCTATGTACTTTCCACTCCAATGTAGAGGCTCACAAAGCATACCAGACCTAAAACAAATATTCGTACAAACACAAATATTCGCACAAACTTTGATGGAACTTCAGTCAATATTACACTAGAACAGTCGCCAATAAAAATAAAAGACGCAAAGGTACAATATATTGAAATTTCCAAATTGTTTCATTATTTTCATTTGAGGTTACGTCTGACGGAAAAGGTCAAATAAGTTTTGTAACAAGTATTTTTAATGACCATGCAAATGTTTATTTAGGCTGGGTTTGTGTTCGGGGGATTGAATCGACATTGTATGCTGAGCACCAGTTTACTTTACTCGGTGTTTGTCCCTTACGGCATTACCGAAATTCTATCAGAATATTACATTGAGATTTGGTTGAGGCTACTCAGTGGATACGGCACGTTTTATCGAAAGATTACAAGTTCAAATAACAGAAAAATGTGTTTTATGTGCTTGATTTAAATCAAATATCACAAACAGCATCACTTCAGCCTATCGCACGGTATCAGTAGCCACACAGATATTGCTAGACATATGCCTCTCCAAACTTGAGTCAAGCGTCTCGTTATTGATGTTAACTATTTATGGCTTAAAAGGCAATCAATATTAAATCAGTTTCTATAAAAACTCCTTACAATTAACTAGAATATAAGTAATTTCCTTTAAGCATAAGGAGAGACGTTGGCTCTCTGTGTGTTTTTACCGTCTGTACAACGGTGAGTGACGAACTATTTGATATGGTACCGCCGTCACGATTTTACCATCGTACCCTTCGCCGAAGGACTAGGTTCCATTCACACCATTTGGATGCATGGTTTGCGACCAATTTGCGAGCTTCACGCGCATTCTTTCCGCGTACATGCAAACTGTGGAATGACCTTCCTCCTGAGGTTTTCCCTGAGCGCTATAATTTGGGGGTTTTTAAGCGTCGAGTGTATAGGCATATTTTTACTAAAGGCCGGCAACGCACCTGCAACTCCTCTTATGTTGCAGATGTCCATGGGCGACGGTAGCCGTTTAACATCAGATGGCTTCGTCTGCTCGTTTGCCCCCATTCTTATTATAAAAAAAAAGTAAAAAACAAAAGAAAACTAAAAAAAACAAAAAACTTCCCTATGGAAAATATCTCATAAAACATTGACAAATGCAGATCAAATTCTCATACAGAGTTATGAGAATCAGATCTCATAGACACTGCATTTGTCCATGTTTCATGAGATTTTTTCCATAGGGTCTACTAAACAAAGTTTAAGCTAAGAATGAGAAGAGAAAAAAATCGCTCAAAAAAAATAATAAATTCAAATTTCTCATCATCATTGTTTTAATGTATTTACGATAAATAGTATAAAAAAATTAACAATTTTTAAATTCTTCGAAACACATTATGCTTCTATAAACTTGTAAAGCTTGTAAAGTCTTGTACTTTTAAATGGTACGCCTGTACCCTCGAGGCACTGTTCGGAATTTCACCTTAGGCAGATTCTTAACTGCCATGCGACTCACCTTCGTTCTACATTAAAATCCCCCTTAAAGGATTAACTGTGAATACGTGACAAACAGATTTAGCTCACCTTTGTCATGTATATATTTTACAAGTACACCATTATTACTGATTTATGAAGTTTTAAGTTTTGTGTCTGAAAAGTCTGATTTCAGACGGAGCTAGGTCGGTATTAAAATTTATTTTATATCTTTTTATAGTAGACTAGCTGTGCTCGCGACTTCGTCCGCGTGAAATTTAACAAAAAAGTTATTTTTCTGTTTGCAGAGTTATGAAATAAATAAATGTCCAAAATAAAAGTAGCCTAAGTCACTTTTTACTACAGCAGCTATCTACCAGTGAAAGTCCCATTAAAATCGGTCCAGCCGTTTCAGAGATTAGCCGGAACAAACAAACAGACAGACAGACAGACAAAAATTGTAAAAAAATGTTATTTTGGTATATGTACCTTGATATACATCCATACACATTTAGTAAAAAGCGGTTATTTCTATATTACAAACAGACACTCCAATTTTATTTATTTGTATAAATAATTTAATGCCTAATGTATGGAGAAAGGTATCATTTAATTTAGAACAGTTAAGATATTTGACCTATTTTCAATTAAAAATTCTAAACAATATCTATAAAAGTCTGCAAACTCAAATGTGTGAAGTGAAGCTGCAAGGGTATTTTTAACCGACTTCAAAAAGGAGAAGGTTCTCAATTTTACAGTTTTTTTTTTTTTGTTACGTGTGATGCCTTAGAACTTTTTATTGAGTGGAACGATTTTGATGATTCTTTTTTAAGTTGAAAGTTGATGTTTATCATGTGGTCAAGTTTCAATATTATCGAGGTCTGACGAGTGCTTTTTAGGTCTCTAATAATGCGTATTTAGTTGACTATTTGTTTTTTTCAACATTAATTGTATTATACATAACTTTTTATAAGGTACCCCAATTTTAATAATTATTTTTTTTAAATGGAATCCTGGTGCTTATCGTGTCCCTTTCAAATTTGATCGACATCTGATGAGTTCTTATTGAGTTATCTGTAATAATGAATAAATAAATAAATAAATAAATAAATAAATGCGTGTTTACTTGACTATTTTTTTTTTTTCGTTTATCTACATTTTATTACTGGTCGATGTAATTGAAGTCTGTTTTTTTTTTAATTCTTTTATTTTAAATTTGTGCTCCAAAAGTTACACAGTTAAATATTACGTTTAATATGGTATGTATATGTAAATTTTAACCTGAAGATCATATTTTCAAATCAAGTACAGCGCAACTGAAATTTTCACGAGTTCCAACACCTCAAAAGTTCCTTGATCTGAATAACTTTAAAATTTTCAACTTATACATTTTGAGAGAAATTCTGATGGAACATTTGTTCATCCTCTGATATGTATGAAGTATTGTACTTGATTGCAATACTGTTCGGTGGAATTTTTAGTTCTTTTTTTATACAACTAGGTCGGCAAACAAGCGTACGGCTCAACTGATGGCAAGAGATTACCGTAGCCCTCCGTAGGAACTGAGTTAGGGCACAGCAGGAATTTCCTGCTCAAAATATGGAGCAGCCCGACTGGGGTAGTACCTCGACCTTACAGAAGATCACAGCAAAATAATAGTGTTTTCAAGCAGTATTGTGTTCCTGTTGGTGAGTAAGGTGACCAGAGCTCCTGGGGGGGATTGGGTTGGCAACGCGCTTTCGATGCTTCTGGTATTGTAGGCGTCTATAAGCTACGGTAATCTCTTACCATCAGGTGAGCCGTACGCTTGTTTGTCGACCTAGTGATATATAAAAAAAAGCCTATAAAAGCCCTTAGGAGCTCTGGTCACCTTACTCACCATAGAAACATAACTCTACTTGAGGGCTGCTATTTAGCTGTTATCCTTTTGTTTTTTAAATATGCTCGAAATACACACAAGGACATCTATTCTTAAGGTAGACAAAAAAACTATTAATACTTCTATTTTTGCGAACGACTAAGCCAAAATATAAATATTAATAACAATGTATTATTGACAACAGAAAAAATAATTAAAATAAATTACTAAACAAGAAATAATACAAAAGGCGGTCTTATCGCTTAAACCAATTTCTTCAAAGCAGCCTTTGGATGGAAATTGAAAGATAAGAATTTAGTAGCTGTACTAGAGCAGAACGAATGCATATAAATAAGTATAAAACATTAATAAATATTATACTAGAATATAAATTAATGTCGCGACGTAACTTTACATATTAAAAACAAAATATAAATGTATATATGACAAATTCAATACTATTTTACAATGGTAATGTGGCAAAAATTGGCCTGCTCTCAGCTCCGAGGGTTGTAAGTTATTAAGGCTATCAGCACCATTCCCTTCGAGTATTGACAATGCTAGAATATACAAATTGTACTACAAACATAACATCCACTCGAGAAATCGAACCTACAATTGTGTGCTAATCATATAATTGTGTTTGCTCGCAAACGAAAAAAACCGACTTCAATTAAATCGACGATTAATAACAACGTAGATCGACGAAAAAAATTGTCAATTGTCGCGTTATCAAAGATTACTCAAAAAGTAGTTATCAGATCTCAACAAAATTATATGTGACCACATGATAAACATCATCAGCTTTCGATTAAATTAAAAATTATCAAAATCGATACACCCAGTAAAAAGTTATGCAGATTTTCGAGAGTTTCCTTCGATTTCTCTAGAATGTCATCATCAAATCCTGGTTTCCTTATCGTGGTACTAAACTAGGGATATCTTCTTTTCAACAAAAAAAAGAATTATCAAAATCGGTACATCCAGTAAAAAGTTATGTGGTATAATACAACGTAAGTCGATGAAAAAAGCGTCAAGTAAAAACGCATTATTAGATATAGCTCGAAAAGTAGTTGTTAGATCTCAAATAAATTTAAATGGGACCAAATGACACACACCACCTTTCGATCAAAAGAAAATTTGTCGAAAAAAATACAGTCGAATTGAGAACCTCCTCCTTTTTGGGAGTCGGTTAAAAAGGACGGACTGCGCCATACGGCTAAGCTACGACTAACACCGTCAGTACGATTATTTCCATCTATTGTTGTAAGCGTTATATTACAAGTCTTGTTGCATTGTTTAAGTCTCGCTTTTAACTGCGCGTCGTAAAATATTTCATAGAAATATCTTTATGGATCGAACTTAGAATTTAGACTAATAGAAGTGCCAAACACATATTCATAGTATTTTCGTTTCATTTTTAGATTTATTGATACATACATACAACTGTGTCTTTACGACCAAACAGGCAAAAAGGTCCTTTATGATGTTATAAAATTATTTATTACATAATAGTGTGATAGTATCCGTATGACTAAACAAAACATTCAGTAGAAAGCTGGACGACATTCAGCTGACTGGTTCAATATGCAGTCCATTTTTTTTAATTTACTATATCCGTAACATGGTAAAAATAAAATTAAATATTTGTCAAACAGAAACGCAACCTAAACAAGTACCGAATATAACACACAGGATGAATCACAAAATCCGGTTTGTTGTTCAATGAAACAGGTAGAGTTATTATTCCGGTTATTTGCAGCAAAATCTACTTTCCAAGTCCGTGAAAGTTTCACACTAACCATAATTAATTTACTAAGAATCGTATTTTATTTTCAAAAATAAAACAAAAGCATTTTTGAAGACTACTTAAATAAATTTTTTTTTTTGATTTTCAAACATTTGACTAGTGCATGTATGTATATGCCACTTCTGAATAAATCAATTCTATGACCATCATAGTATATATTTAGCGGATAATATATTTACAAAAGGTTTACAGTCGGTTAGTCGATAGAGAGGAACGTTCATGGGAATAAATATAATAAATTTATCTTAACGCGTACTTGCCAATAGTTTGCTTTGTTTCTGCTAGAGTAGTTTTATTGTCTGTACTACGCTGAGTGACTAGCACAGCGCGTGAATGTCTCTCTTCGAGACAATTTTGCACTTCACTTTCATTACCTTTCATAAGAGTTTTTAAAGTAAATATCCTGATCAAAATCTGGAGCTGGTCGACTGGGGAACTACCTCGACCTTAGAGAAGATCACAGCTAAATAATACTGCTTTCAACTTTCAAGCAGTGTTGTATTCTTGTTGTGATTAAGGGTATGGTTGGTAGCGCGGTATACTTCAGGTGTTGCAAATATTTTTAGGCAATCGGTAGTCAACTTAGAAAAATGATACACCAAGTCTCTGAGCTGAAATTTGAATCGAACTTAAATACCCGGAATAGAAAGCAAGTTGATCTACAAACTTCGCCAAACGGTTACAAGTTACGAATAGTAAAACGTAAAAATGGCTTATATTCAATTGACAGAAAAATGTAGAAGTTAACGAATGCGGCCCCTGACTACTATAAACAAGTACAATTCTTAAAATAGCATGTGTATGCAATAAAACCGTTGTGGTGTAATGGTGACGATAGTTTCACGGACGCTAACGGTTGCTGGTTTGATATTATCATAAACGGATATTTGTTTGATTGATCCAATCTGTGGCATCCCAAACCCATGGCAAGGTTTTAAGGCAAAAAAAAAATTAAAAATTTAACTTTGGACAGAACGAAGTCTGTCCGGGCAGCTAGTAAACAGTTTAAATAAATAAAATTACGTCAGAAAAGTCATACGATATTTTTTCAACATTATGTAGATGGAACAGAAAAACGGCATGTGACCTCCGTCAACGTACAGACGTCACATAAACCGAATATAAAAACGTGATATTTATTTGTTCGTCGATTCGATTCCCGGCTGTAAAATACCCATCAAAGTAGTACACGGCACCTGCGGTTAGGTTTATTGCTTCGTAAAATACACCAAAGGAACTGTCAATGCGTTATAAACTACATTTTACATATCGACGGCGAGAATTCTTAGAATGTAATCAGCCGACCGCGGTTTTTCTAGGTCGATTACCCGATATTGACTATTCTATTTTCTTTAATGTAGCTGATGTCACTGATAAGTTCGTGGTGACAGAGGTTTTAATAGTCAAATGGATTTTGAATTTTTCTATTACATTATTATTTTTTCTTTATAATATTCTAATAGTTTTTTTTTTTTTCGAAGTGAAACTTTTTTAGACGCATGAGGGTTAAGTTTTTACGGATAAGACGCAATAATAATAATATTATCATCACGAAGATGTGCAACGTTTTTGTCGAACAACAGAGCCACCTAGTGTGTACTATAGAAAGTACAAAGGTCGTTCTATTAATATCGATCGATAGTGTTACATTGCAAACTAACTAGATGGCGCTGGATCGGAAATCTAAAGCTTTAGATTTGTATAAATGTAAACAAAACTTAAAAATTAGTTTTTCAAGGAAGTTTTACTTTTTTTTTTTTTTTTTTTTTTTTTTTATAGAAGAGGGGGCAAACGGACAGTTGGCTCACCTGATGGTAAGTGAAAACAACATCCACAAACACCCGCTACATCAAAGGATTAGCAGGCGCGTTGCCGGCCTTTCAAAAAGGAATATGCTCTTCTTTTGAAGGTCCCTAGGTCGTATTTGTTCGGAAATACCGTAGGTGGTAGCTGGTTCCAAAGAGGGATCGTGCGTGGCAGAAAATGGCGCAAAAATCGAGCTGTCGTAGACTTCCAGACATCGAGGTGATGTGGATGAAATTTTGAATTTTGACGCGATGTCCGGTGGTGGAATTCTGCTGTAGGTATTAGTCCGAACAATTCCTCAGAACACTCCCCGTGGTAAATACGGTAGAAGATGCACAGTGACCCGACATCTCTACGCAGCGCCAAAGAATCGAGCCGATCGGAGAGAATCTTGTCGCCAACGATTCGAGCCGCTCGGCGTTGAACACGGTCAAATGGAAGGAGCTGGTACTGGGGCGCCCCAGCCCATAGGTGAGAGCAGTATTCCATGTGGGGCCGGATCTGTGCCTTATATAATTGTAGGCGGTGGCAGGGCATGAAACACTGCTTCGCCCTACTGAGCACACCAAGTTTTTTCGAGGCTAGTTTAGCCTTTCCTTCCAGATGACCACGAAATTGCACATTGCTCGATATGTCGACGCCTAGTATCCCAATACTGGCTGAGGCTGTTAGGGGAGTGCCTTCAAATTCGAGAGGAACGACGAAGGGTGATTTTTTTGCGGTAAACGCGCAAACTTCTGACATGTGCACTTTGTACGCACGCACATTTTTTTAGAATAATAATAATAATAAGATACAAACAGAAGTAGTATAATTAGAGGAAGATGTACAAAGGCAATCTTAAAAACAGCGATTTTTCCAAACAACCTTTGGGTAAAGGACAGGGCATAGAACATATACATTTATGATCTTTAACAGTTAATAGGTAATGACGGCCACTCTGAAGTGTGTCAGATAGGTCGCTGTTTCGATTCCCGCTCGGAGTGGACATATATACAATAAATATTTATTTCCACTCGGTACTATACGCTGGGGTATTTCTTTAATCGAAAGTTGATAAAATTTGAACAAGGAATGTTATTACACACACTTTTCTCATTCGGGTATCTGTTTAAGTTTCGTGAAAGCAGAAATATTTCGTCCAGTATTTATCATGAATATGTAGAAATCTCTGTCTGGTCAACAACAAAGTGTGTAACATATCACTAAAATAACATTATTTCCCGATAAAATCTCAGCGATTTTATATCAACACGCTGTATAAATAAGAAAAATAAGGCCAGCGTTCAAGGAAATTCCCAAAAATCATCTCTCTATCCGCCTTTGTTATCTAAATAATCCATAACGAAAGATCAAACAACCTTATTAAAAGTATTCCTCAGAGGATACTCTAAGTCAGATATTTCTCGTAAATCATCTATGCCGCTAAGTGGTTACATAGGGCAATTTGAGAACTCAGCTAATGGACACTTAACATGAGTATTTGTTCAACTGACCCTTACGTTGGTGGTTTTAATGATTTTTGGTTGGATTTTATAAAAATACTAACTGACCCCGCAAACGTTGTTTTGCCATATATTTTACTAACCAGCTTAATCCCCCCCCCCCTATAACTTAGGGGTATGAAAAATAGATGTTGTTCGATTCCCAGACCTACCCGATATGCAGACAAAATTTCATGAGAATCGGTCAAGCCGTTTTGGAGGAGTTTAACTACAAACAACGCGACACGATAATTTTATATATTAGATGACGAGAAAATTTAGAAGGAAAAATTATGTGTTACTTTTTGATGAGAAGTTAGAAATATTATTCTAATCTGTGCCCAACAGTGGGAAGTTAGTCTGTTACAGATTAAATTTCTAAGTAGGTATATCTCTGACCTGATGGTCATAATACATTCTTGAATTATGACAACGTCCAATGATTCACTGAGATCTATTAACATCGTAAATTAATTTACTGTGTAATTATGTGATGAAGTGTATTCAATATTAGTCATTTACGGAAATATGATGTTAATTTATAGATATATGTAATATTCTCTTCAGGCTAGACATTTGACGTAGCAAAAGCAACTTTCGTTATTAGCAGCGGGATATTTGCAAATATATGAGTGTCCAGCGCAGTGTAATGCAGTTCTGAGAAGTGTGTACAAAGTACCAATATCTACACAATACACACACGGTCGTCTGTTCCTAAAGTAAGCAACTATATCAAATAAAAAAAAAGTTATAACAGTCGGCTGTTACCTGTAACACAAGCATTAAGTTGCTTACCATAGGAACAGACGACCGTGTGTGTATGTTATATGATATTTATTTATTTATTTATTCATCCCGAACGGATTAGAACCCACAAGCCGTCGGTGTTTTAGGCGAATACACACACCACTACACCAAAGCAGTTGTTGAACTGTAAAGTAAATCAATATAAAATTTAGGTGAAAGAAAATAAGCAACAGACAATATGTTTCCAAAGAATGGACAAGGAATTCTCGAAAGGCATACAATACCCGTATTCCCGTATGTTCTAAACGAATATTTGTTGTCAACAGAAATAGGACCAAGCCTTTGTCAGTATGGGCCTATCACTACGCTTTTATCAAAAAGACTTTTGAATTCAGTTGGTTTGTGGACACTTTTGGTTGTATTTCTTAGCTATTATTTATATTTATTTATATAGTGGTAAATAAGTCTACAACCCACCTGATGGTAAGCGGTTACCATTGCCTGCAACAACAGAAGTGTGTGAAGTACATAACTATCCACAATAATACCTATAGTATCACCTATAATGGTCACCGAGTGGTCGAAATTCGACGATAATTAATTTAAATTATCAGTTTGAACATGATTAAGGTTCTGTCGTCAAAGACTATACTTCTATAATAATAAACAAAAGCGTACATACGCGTGTGTGTCAAATACATGGTAGTGTGTGTAATGTTGTCTTTTACTGATTTAATGTATTTTTAAGCATAATTTAAACAAAATATTGATATTCTGCACTCTTTCTCTATATAGACTATAAGCGTGCGAAATTTTATATTGATCCGTCCTCGCCAATTTTCGTAAAAAGGGATACAAAGTTTTTGCTTCACGTATTAATATATAGATTCAATCAGACCTTAATTTTTTAATCTGAAATAGACTTAAACGAAAGCATAAGAAATATCAAAATAGAATATCTAGTAAAATAGTTTTATTTATCAAAATGAAATAATATCATGCATTATATTAAAATCATTTTCAAAATACAACATCAAATACTTGGAACTCATACATTCAAAAGAATGGCAGTTGAGCTTAATACATGTCTTAAAATTTTAATAAATGTATCGGAAAATTGAATTTTTGGCAAACTGAGGGTAGTTAAAGAAAACTAGACTTAGATGTTCTCCAAATTATTTTGGCGAAGAAGCCGAATTATTCTAAAGAATCGTTCAATATTTATATTCAATCTTTAACTGCTTTTATTACGACTTAGACCTTCTTTGTAAACTACATCCATTTTAACATTTACGACTACTATTCCATTGATATTAGCTACAGTGAGACATTTTATAGCCTATGTTAACCTTCTGTTTTGAAGTTAAAAAGAGATAATATATAAATAATTTTCACAACTTGCGTTCAAGTTGTATAAAAAATTCGGTATAGGGTTTATACTTTTAATACGTAAAATAAATAAGAGTACTTCGGTTAAGAGATGTGCGACACAAATTGGATACAACTTCGTTACTTTTAAAGTACCTCGACGTTTTTAGGAGACCACTTAAGAAGCTTTGAAGAGACGACAGTTAAATATTGTACTCGTATTTTCATAAATCTTTTAAACCAAAATGACACGTATTATTTTGATAAAATCACTACATAATATAGCCACAGTTCGCTTAAATCGAAAATAAAAATCATCATGTCAAAATTTTCGATCTAGCGGGTACATCATCGGAGACGCGGGTTCGATCCTCGCTGGAGCGGTCAATTTTTGATATGATATTCAAAATGTTTACATAATATATATTTCGCAAATAGAAAAAAAATATTTCAATTAACATTGACGAGTATAGTACAATACTAACTCACTCACTCACTTCAGCCTATGGTAGTCCACTGCTGGAAATAGGCCTCCCCAAGTTCGCGCCAGACATCCCGGTTTTCCGCAATCCTCATCCAGCCTACACCGGAAGAATACATAGTACAATACAGATTATTTGAAATAGCTCAAAAATTACTCACTAGATCCCGATAAAATATATGAATAAGTGGTAGAACACCACCAACGCTATCTATTGAATAAAAAAGAATCATCTAATTGGCGTCCTTGTTATAAGGTTACCAGCTTCTGCCCGAGACTTCATCCGCCGCAGCGCACGCAGCGGAAACTCAAAACGAAAAAACACGATTATGAAACATTCTTCACTGGTCCTCCGCCCCTATTGGTCATAGCGTGATGATGTATAGCCTATAGCCTTGATTGACAAATGGGCTATCTAACACTGAAAAAAATTTTCAAATCAGACCAGTAGTTCCTGAGATTGGCGCGTTAATAAACAAACAAACAAACTCTTCAGGTTTATAATATTAGTATAGATAAGAAACACAAAAATACAGTTGAGTTGAGAACCTCCTTGAGAACCAAATCAAAGTCACGCATTTCATGGTTACGCTTCAGCCTGTAATATCCCACTACTGGACAAAGGCCTTTTTCCCCATGTAGGAGAAGGATCAGAGCTTAATCCACCACGCATTTCATAAACATAATGACAATCCATAATACCATATAAATTATTATAAAAAAATTCTCCGGAAAATAAATTAGAAAGTACCACCTTTCCTAAACCTCCACGTCACACATAATATGATTTTGTTCCGACACAAGTATTACAGAAAATCTAGCCATTAGATATATTGTATGACAAATAGTATTTTTCTCCATGGCATTAGTAGGGATTACACTATGACAGAAACTAAACGACTTGCGTTATGAAGCCAGAACAATTAATAATGATTCTCGAGATAATACGGTTAGTTGTGACGGAAATATAAAAGGTGAACTTGCAGAAATAAAGTATGGTTTTTATTAAGATTTATGTGTGTGTATTTTGTGTGTATATCTCTTTAGTATGTGGGATTAGTAGCGCTTTGTTTTTTTTTTATACAGCTAGGTCGTCAAACAAGCTTACGGCTCACCTGACGGTAAGCGATTACCGTAGCTTATGTAAATCGGCTGCCGATGAAGACCAAGATATTTACATTTTATTTGATAACATAGTAGATTAGATCGTAACTTCTTTTTTATACAACTAGATCGGCAAACAAGCATACGGCTCACCTGATGATAAGCGAGTACAGATTTGAAACTAAAATGAAAGCAGTAAAAATAATATGTACTAAACTAACCTAACCAATTATTGTTTAAACTTTTATTGAATTTAAATTTAAAAATGTCTATTTAATTTGTATTCTACTGTCTAGTTTATGCCTGTCTTAATCATTAAATATTCTGTTTTGTTTACAATTCTTCGTATAGACGCCAGAAACACCAGAAGCATCGCAAGCGCGTCACCTACCCTACCCTCGACCCTCCCCAGATGTTCTGGTCACCTTATTCACGACAGGAACACAAAACTACATGAAAACAGTATTATTTAGCCGTGATCTGTTGTAATATTGAGGTTCGTCCCCAGACGGGCTGCAGATTTTGAGCAGGATATCTCCTACTGCACCCAACCTCAGTTATTATTTTATGTATGTTGTAATTCTATGTATATTCTATTCTGTATCCGCCAACCCGCATCGGAGCATCGTGGTGGATTAAGCTCTGATCCTTCTCCTGCATGGGGAAAGAGGCCTATGCCCAGTAGTGGGATATTACAGGCTGAAGCGTAATTCTAAAGTTTCTTACCGATTCTTCTCAACAGAACCTACATTCCAAATTAAGTAGAATTTACAATAAAACGTAAAAATGAGGAGCAATAGGTTAGCGTGGTATGGGCATGTAATGAGGAGGGATGAACGCTATGTTGGTAAAAGAATGTTAGGGATGAATGTCGAAGGACGAAGAGCGATTGACAGACCAAAAAAGCGATGGATGGATTGTGTGAGTGAGGATATGAGAAAGAAAGGAGTAAGCGCTGAAGTGACTAATAATAGAGAGGAATGGAAGAGGAAAACATGTTGTGCCGACCCTACATAAGTGGGATAAGGGGAGGAAGATGATTACAATATAACGTAAAATATAATTTAAGACGTACAGAATTATACTTTGTAAAATAAAATAAAAAATAAAAACGAGTCAAGAGTGATTTTGTGAAGCCTACTTTATAAATTTTAATTTTTTTTATAACTTTAAGCTGAATTTAATAATTGCCTTTTTGTGGAAATAAGTAATATTGTAACATTCTTATTGAGTGAAACAAATGAGTATTTTGTAATGAATTATTATTTTTGTTTTTCAGGTAAGTTTCAACAAATTGCGGTCTTCGGAGGTATTTCAATTCTTATTGTAAGTTCATTTATTCTTAATTTCTATTTGAATTTAAATGAATACGCTAATAATACGCTAGCTGTGCGTCACGATTATATCTACATAGCTTTCGTTCACATGAAGAAAGTTGGGACATAAATTAGCCTATAACACTGGATTTTGATATAATCGGTTGTGTGGTTAATCGGTAAAGAGTAAATTATACCGATTCAAAATTTCATATAATACTACCTTACCCCGCAAACGTTGTTTTGCCATATATGTGATTAACCCCCTAATTCCCCCCCTCTTATAACTAAGGGGGATGAAAAATAGATGTTGTTCATCCTACCCAATATGTACACAAAATTTCATGAGAATCGGTCAAGCCGTTTCGGAGGAGTTTAATTACAAACACCGCGACACGAGAATTTTATATATTAGACTAGCTGACTCGGCAAACGTTGTTTTGCCGCAAAATTTAGGGGTGGGTCACACCTATCATTTAAGGGTATGAAAAATAGATATTGGCCGATTTTCAGATCTACCCGATATGCTCACAAAATTTCATAAAAATCGGTCCAGTCGTTTCGGAGGAGTATGTTAACTAACATTGTGACACGAGAATTTTATATATAAGATGGCCCAATGTGCAATGAAGCAGTTTATCGTGCTGCTTTCTGTTCAGCTGATTGTGGGTTTGATTCGATGAGTATTATTTCTACGTATATTTATCGGAAAAAAAAATGTAGCTATATCAGTCGGCTGTTACCTCTAACATAAGCATTAAGTTGCTAACTTTGGAAACAAACAATCTTTTGTGTATTTTAAAGATATTTATTTATATTTATAAATGTGCATACTTAAAAAGTCTGTTTTTCGAAATAAGAAGTTGGATCGAGATACAAAACAATTAAAATATATGTACAAAAAACTGAGGTAAATCTAAATGAGGAAATGCACAATCTAATATGAGGTAGGGCACAGGAAATTTCCTGCTCAAAATATGGAACAGCCCAATTGGGGAAGTACCTCGACCTCACAGGAGACCACAGATAAATAATACTGTTTTCAAACAGGGTTGTGTCCCTGTTGGTGAGTAAGGTGACCAGAGTTCCTGCGGGGGATTGGGAGTAGGGTCGACAACTCGCTTGCAATGCTTCTGGTGTTGCAGGCGTCTATAAGCTATGGTAATCGCTTTCCATCAGGTGAGCCGTACGCTTGTTTGCCGACCTAGTTGTATATATATATATATATATATATATATATATATATATATATATATATATATATATATATATATATATATATATATATATATATAAAAACAGAAGAGTCCAAAAAATCTCAAATAGTTTCAAGTTAAATACAGAATTATTATTTGTTATTATATACAAACAGTCGATCACGGCTTCAAATCTATTTAAAATAATTTTTAACAATTACTTTAGACATTAAATGTGAACATAAGAAATACATAACTTTTAAACACGGTGTCCTTAAAGTCATATAAACTTTTTTATTTGGTGAGTTTTCTAGAAAGCAAATGTTGAAATGTCCCAACTAGTATTTTGTGAACTCTTAGCGAAGTTAGCGAGTATGCAGTTCGTGAACAGACCAGTAAACTTGATAGTTAAAGAAAGCGACACTGACATTTTATTTCTTTAAACAAGTTTAGAGTCAGGAGTATTAAATATATACTATTTTTCAATTACTTAAAAGAAGAAATTGTTTATGTTGCAACTTTCCTATTTTATAATGCAAATCAAGTTTTGATTAGGGCATAATTATATGTAATTTTTTCAACCGTTCGCCTGTAAAATACAACCGTCTATAGATACCTGCTACACTAGGAATATCACAAGCTTATTCCTATCTGCACCTTCGCTGTGAATGTAGTATGACGAATAATAATTGCACAATAATGGTAATTTGTCGTAAAATGATAAAAATTATGAAAATCTTGAGATAAAAATGATTTTTAATAAGATATTACGTTATAATAAATTAAATTAGCTATGAATAAATAAAATAAATTAAAATTAAATTGTCGAAAATATAGAATAAGGACTAAGGCTTCGGGGGATTAAGTTTTGTCGATAATTTCTTTGAGATTATATCGTTTTAGGAACTTTTTTATTGATATTATTTTAATTGTACATTTTTCAAGTAAAGGTATAGACATAACTTTTAACATACTGAGATGCATAACAAGAAGTTCTATAATTTTTCCTTGGAAGAGTAACAAAGATCCATCCATATTCACAAAATTTCGCATTTTAAACATAGCTTAGAGAGAAAATCGTTAAAATGTTTTCCTAAATGATCTCGAATTTGGATTATCCAGTCGCTTATTCCTAGAGATTTTACGCTAACGTTGTTATTTTCATCAGAAAAAATAATGTTAAGGTTTTGATTTCATCGAGATAATGGAAGAGTATATTTTATATATATGAAATACTGCTGATTGAGAGTGGTTTGTACTGGATACATTTTGTTTTTTCACGTCCATTTATTTTATAACATTGTAAACATTTTTGAATATCATATCAAAAATTGACTGTTCCAGCGGGGATTGAACCTGCGTCTCCGACTGACCGTGTCGGCGCTCTAGCCAATTAAGCTATGGAACGATGTACCCGTTAGATCGAAATTTTTGATATGATGATTTTATAGTGAGTTCTTTACAGAAACCCGTAACTATTCAAAGTTTCATATTACAATGAAAATCTTTGACAGGAGACGACACCATGCTATTTTTAATATGTACGATTTTATTTTTCAAAAATGTTTAGAATTCCTAATGTGTGGGTAACACAAAATAAAATCGTACATATTGTGTTAGATTAATTTTAACCAAACACGTTCCTCAAATCAGTGTACACATACTTACGATATACACAGGGGATTTTTTTTATTGCTCAACGTTGGCAAACAAGCGTTCGGTTTAACTGATGGTAATTGGTTACCGTAGATTATACCTGCAATACTAGTTACAATGAAAAAACTTTTTCGGATTTTATCGCGGTTTATTAAGTTTTTTAAATGCCCGAAATTTCGGATTCTTTACAGCAACCATGGTCACGGGATTATTGTGTGTGTATGTGTGTGTACTTCTAGTGTCAAAGCTGACCCTACCCTGTCTATCAACATAGTGTATCTCCAAAAGATCGTTTAATAAATTTGGAAACAAAAAAAGATGTATTAATTGTTGTTTCTCTAGCTCTCTCTGTCTTCAGACTACCGCACCAGTCCACTACCGGACATAGGGCTCACCGCATTTACGGCAAACATCCCGGTTTCCCACAATCCTCAACCAACCTCTTCTGGCAATATTACGTAGATCGTCAATCCAGCGCCAGTAAAATGTTTATAACGTAAGTTATATTTAATTGGTGTCATCTGATCCTTAACCAAAACCATACAACCCAAAGCAGACAGTCACAAAGAGAAATTTTTACATTTAACAAAAGGAACTTTTCAGTCTTTTCAGAAAAGTCTTATCTTGACTAATAACGAGTTTTTATAACATCCAGGCCGTTGCGGGGAAAAGTTTCGTTTGGAAAAAAGAAAGTCATATTGATCTCCGCGCGATTGCGATCTGCGTCGTTGTCTGTAATTACGTACTTATTTTAAACTTTTACAATGTAAATGTGAATCGGAAAGTGATTGGTTATTAATTTGATTCGAAATTAAATTAACAAACTTATGAATAATAAAATAAATTCAATTTCAATTTTAATTTGCATTCATTGAAATTGTAATGATATTTCCCTTTTTGAAAGTTCAGAGTTTTTTTTTTATGTCACTAGGTCGGCAAACAAGCGTACGGCTCACCTGATGATAAGCGATTATACCGTAGCTTATAGACACGTGCAACACCAGAAGCATCGCAAGCGCGTTGCCGACCCAATCCCCAATCCCCCCAGGAGCTCTGGTCACCTTACTCACCAACAGGAACGCAATACTGTTTGAAAACAGTATTACTTTGCTGTGATCTCCTGTAAGGTCGAGGTACTTCCCCAGTCGGGCTGCTCCATATTTTGAGCAGGAAATTCCTGCTGTGCCCTACCTCAGAGTATTTTTGTCCATGCACTATTCGACATATTAAACTCAAGTATACATGTACGAGTACTACTTCGTCAAAAAAATTAAAAATATACACTATCGTAACGAAAACAATATTATTTAATGCTTAGAATATTGTAATTCGGTTTTAGTAAAGTCTTTCATAAAGTTGTAGTGTAATCAGCAAAGAAAATAAATCGTAAAACAAATGTACTCTACTCCAAGTTTAGTATAAACGCTTCAGCCTGTAATATCCCACTACTGGGCATAGGCCTCTTTCCCCGTGTAGGAGAAGAGGTTTAGTATGATTGTCATTAATTTTCTATCTTGTTTCAACATCAATGCATCACTTCGCACTTCGTCACCAACTTCAGCTAGTGAAGGAGCTGTACTCGATAAAATAGTTTCATAAATTGATATGACATACTTAACCACGAACTATTAATATGAGAAGATGCTTTTACTCAACACTGAAATATTCACAGATTATAAGTAGTAACAGCAATAATTTTAATGATTATTGCAATTAATGGCACTGAATCAGCGTACACAACGTCCCAGTGTTGAGTGAATCCCTTTTTTCCAAATTAGAAGAAGGATTAGAGTGTAATCTTCTATGCGTGTTTGCAACACAAATAACTAATACAAATAAAGTCTGTAACAAACGCAAAGATCGTCTGTTCATCGTCATCATCATCATCATCATCATCATCACTTCAGACTATCACAGTCCACTGCTGGACATAGGCCTCCACAAGTTCGCGCCAAAAATGGCCTGAACTCATGTGTGTTACCCATAATCACCACGCTGGGCAGGCGGGTTGTGACGTCTATGTGATTTAATAAATATGTTAGTAATCGACTTAGGGCGAGAACCGAATCCACAACCCCTGGTGAAGATAGAAGGTTCACTGCAAACAACTCCAATGAGTCAAAATAACATTAATCAAAAAAGTTGAAAAACTCAAAAATAATTCCAAATTAATAGCGTTCAAACACAACGTCAAATAAATTGCAGTCAGACAGCACGTGGCCATAAATATCGAAATGTCAACCAGAGAAATGTTATATGGCCCGTAAAATCTGCGGACTTATATCCGTACAACGACTGATAAATTTGTTTCTAGATAAGCTGTAATCGATAAAAGTTATATGATTCTGATAAATCTCTTGTTATAAATTCAGTCATCTTAAGATTTCCTGTTGTAATTATTATTGTTATGAATTGTAGAGAGGAAAGTACACCAGAAAATAAAAAATATCGTGCGTACAAAGTACACATGTCAAAATTGAAACTTCTTTGGCAAACTAAATTTAAAAAAATCTAAAGCTTTAGATTTCCGTTCCAGCGCCATCTAGTTATAAGTTTTAATTATCAATTTCATTCTAAGTCAAAGCTTCGAAGCTCGAAGCTATAAAGCTTGAATCGTCTTGTTTTTGGTGAAGAAATTGAGCTTAAATTGTGCAAAGGTCTAGTTCAAGAGAACTTATACAAATGACTTGGAATTTTTCAGAAAACACGTAGAAAATTTTACGGTAGCATTGGTAAAAGTTTATCATTCGTAACTTTTTTCCCAAAACCATGAAAAATAATACCAGATTTTGTGTAGTCAATAAAATGAGAAGTGTCATTTATTATAACCTCTACCTCCTTCCTTGTTTTAAAAAAACAGGCCATGTTATGCTGTATGGCTACGGCACTAAAGGATATAGCCACCTCTTTTCTTCCCGTGGGTTTCGTATGAGGCGACTAAGGGATGACATAGTTCCACTACCACCTAGGAACTTATAAAGCCGACCGATAGCGGGATAACCATCCAAATGCTGAAATACACAGGCCGAAGACGGGCAGCAGCGTCTTCAGTGCGACAAAGCCAGCCTTGCGATCACCAACCCGCCTGCCCAGCGTTGTGACTATGGGCAACACACATGAGTTTACGCCATTTTTGGCTCGTACTTGTGGAGGGATATGTCCAACAGTGGACTGCGATAGGCTGAAATGAGTGGTGAGTGAATATTAAAAAAAGTTAGAACGAAATCAAATGATTGCATTGAAAAATGAACCTATTTAGTTACCAACAGTTAGTTAGTTAGTTAGTTTAGTTTAGTTAACAACAGTTACCAACAAATTAGAAATCTATTTTTGTATAAATATTCATGGATATAATTTTAATAATTTTAATTAAGGTTGTTATCAAAATAGTCCGCTCGTTAAATTAATGAGTCCGGAACAAGATAACGCTTATCTATTTTCATCTTTTGTATCTTTCACATCGAACTCTACGTCAAACAAATTAAAAATGTACGTTGGAAATGTCGAAATAGAATTGTTTATAAAAGGCGTATAAATTTTCGCAGGTCAGTTATACAAAACAAAAAAAAACCGTTTGGTGTCGTGGGACACCAGATAGGAACGAAGTTCCTTATTATAAACTATTAATTTCAAGTTCTATTCGAGGTATAAAAAAAAATTATTATTCGGGTATACATTTTTTATTGTGATTTTTTGAATAGATAAAAATAAAAATAAAAAAACTACTTTACAAAATTATTTTAACACCTTTATTTTATAACGATTTATAAAAAATATGTAATAATTTATCGAATGATATAATAATAATCGGTTACGGCATTAAAGCATATAGCCACCCCATCTCTTCCCGTGGGTGTTCCACTACCACCTTGGAACTTATAAAGCAGACCGATGGCGGAATAACCATCCAACCGCTCGCTTTGAAATACACAGGCCGAAGACGGGCAGCAGCGTCTTCGGTGCGACAAAGCGAGCCCTGCGGTCACCAACCCGCCTGCCTAGCGTGGTGACTATGGGCAAAAACACATGAGTTCACGTTATTTTTAGCGGTACCGCTGAAACCGCTATGACCCTGCATTTTAAATCTGTAATATCTTCGAAAATATTCATTTAAATTACATGCTATAAAGGACCACATTTATTTATATTAAAAGCACAATGTATTTGAGATACTTAATTGGATAACGATTAATACTGTATTGTTTGAAATCGCTTCTTAAGTAAGCCATTATTTCTCGTTAAAGGTAAAGGATAAAAAATGGTTATTGTGTTGTTACCCTTAAGAGATAGACATGTATCATCGCGGACTTTTTTGTAGACTTTTTAAGTTTTACAATACTATAGTACATTATTTTGATTTACCTCGTAGGGTTCAGCCAGCGCTTGCAATGTAAGCGCAAAAAATGTGTTTATTGACTACATCACATTAGAAACCTCTTAAACTCAGTGTTTCTCTACTATAGTATGCATGTATTATACATATTAACCTTTCTCTTGAATCACTCTATCTACTAAAAAAACCGCATCAAATTCCGTTGCATACTTTTAAAGATCTAAGCATACATAGGGACAGACAGACAGCGGGAAGCGACTTTGTTTTATAATATGTATTGATGCAAAATAATTCATTTGAATGGACCTTGAAGAATTAGAATCGTTTTATTTTTGAAAAAATTATGTTGGAATAAATAGAAAATAAAATTAAATCCATATTCCATAATAATCTTCAATAGCTTATGTTCTATTGAAGATATTTCGTATCGGCATCTAAATCCGCCGTATACTACGGGTATCGGTATTTAAAAAATTAATAATGATATACGTGTAATGCATCTAATATATAAAATTCTCGTGTCGCGGTGTTTGTAGTCAAACTCCTCCGAAACGGCTTGACCGATTCTCATGAAATTTTGTGTGCATTTTGGTCTGTTCTAGTTCGGATCTCCTGCTTTAAATAAAAAATGTAGTAATAAAAAACTGCGGTAGCTAAACTCAAATTTAAATTTATTTTCTTCTTTAAATGCAAAGGATTACGTAAGTAAGTAATTTTAAGGAACGCCGGAACGCCGAACGAAACGCATATAAAGCTTCTGAAAATGAAATGGTTATTTTATAGCTATTCATTTCTCTTTCATGGCGGATAGACAGATGGTCAGAGTGAATGGTAAATACTTTTTTTTTGTAGGTACCCTCGTTTTATTTGAAGTATTATGTGTAATAGTAACAATGGTAATAATATGAATAATTATAACTTTTAAAGTGCAATCATTGGAGCCCAACGCCTCGACTCAGTGTCGGAAACTAACAATTTATTTACGTATATTATAATTATATTAGCTGACTCCTCAAACGCTGTCTTGCCGCTAAATGCTATTTAAAAATAGGAGTTAGGTTGGTGTTAGAAAGGTGAAAATTTAGGATTGTATATTTTTCAACGCCAAATCATAACAGAATAAATAATTAATCTAAAAATTAAACAAAAAGTAGGGAGGCCTACCCTTAACATTTAGGGGAATGAAAAATAGATGTTCGATTCTCAGACCTACCCAAAATGCACAAAAAATTTCATTCGGAGGAGTTTAACTACAAACACCGCGACACGAGAATTTTATATATTAGATTTAAAAAATTGCATGTTACTTACACGGTACATATACAAAAATAACATTTTCTACAAGACATTTTTTGTCTTTCAGTCTGTCTGTCTGTCTGTTTGTTACGGCTAATCTCTGAAACGACCGGACCGGACCGACCGGACCGGATGTAAGAAAGAGTAACTTAGGCCACTTTTATTTTAGAAATTTATTTATTTTATAACTCTGCGAAATGAAAAATATATTTTTTTGTTAAATTCCACGCGGACTAAGTCGCGGGGACAGCTAGTCTTACATAGAATTGAGTTCCCTTTTTTATTGCAAATACAATGGTGACATGGGGTTGTCTGCTAAAAATCTAGTTTGGATGGCGGTTGATGAATATAATATAGCCTAGCCAGGAATTTTCGAAAGAGTTGGTTGGAACCAACTCTTTCGTCATTTATTTAGACTACTTCACTTCAGCCACTTCACTTCAGCCTAATACAGTCCACTGTTGGACATAGGCATCCACAAGTTCACGTCAAAAATGGCGTGAACTCATGTGTTTACACCATTTAGATTACTAGACACTAAACTGCCGTGTGGTATCGGCCGAGTAGAATATCACCACCCCCTTTTTTCCCGTGGGGGTCGTAAAAGACACCCGAGGGATATACCTGGCTCAAAATCATCGGGGCCCTGGAGGAGGAAAACTTCATTTGAAACCTGGAATGAGGATTCCGTCAAGCATTCGTGGCATAGCTCTAAAATGCGAAAGACTCCTGCAGCCGAACTGGCTCCACACGTATCGATTCGTCGTTCCTGTGGGCCTAGCCAGTGAGGTCGAGAGGGTGGCGCAGAGCTTAGGCAACTCTGCGTTTTTTTGAAGTGTCCTAGGCGACACAGTATCTATCTGACACTATCTAAATCATTTACAATAAACGGACTAAGGCCAATGATGATGATGAAACACTAAAATAGATATAAAATAATTTTTATCCATCACTAAGCAGATGAAAATGAAGATGGGTGAAGATCATGTCTAAATCGTTCTGTAGACTATTACCACAAGACTCAATATCGTAAAAGATTTCACGAGAACTTCGTTGGTTTTAAAATCCAGCTAGAACTAGATATTGTTTCCTAGTTACGACTCAGAAATACGTTAGCAATCAAACTTCAAACATTTATTTCAGAGTGTCAATCTGTCATCTTTATAATAATGAAGTTTATAAAAATGAAATGATAACATTTATAGAGATACTCGTATATTGCCTTAATTATCTTTCATTCAATATATCCGTCTTGGATGAAACGTAATTTCAGTAATTGTACATTAGGATTGTGAGGTGTTAGTAAAACAAATGGAATCCGAAACTGCCCAAGCAAGGAACTAAATATTTTATTGAAAATTTTATATCAACCCGACATGTTAAGTACCTCGTAAAAAATCATAGGCAAATAGTGCTCTGCCAATTATTGTTGTGTTCCAGTGAGTGTGAGTGAGTAAGATGACCTCAGCACCTGGAAAATAGATAGACAAATAAATTAAAAAAGAATTTGAGATCGATAATACTCGTATCAATATATATAACGCTCACACATCATCATCATCACAATATCTTATATTTACTGAATTGGACCTGATATATATATTTTTAATTACGTCAAGAAAAAAATTTGGAAAGTAGGTACTATACAAAATTTTAACACAAAATAACCAAATGTTGCGAACGGGTCTAAGCGAGAAATAATAGCGGTTAATTTTAACGTTTCAAGTGGCATTATTAACCTCGACGAACGACGTTAACCTGCCTGTATTGTGGTTCCCATAACACACACGAATATAAACTTTAAAGCTAATGCAATAAGAATTATAAATGAACAAGCGCTCTACAATGGAAGTCTTGAAAGGCATTTTAAAGTTTTTGGAGCGGAGGATGAAAGAAAACTGCCTGAACATCAAGGAACAATGTGGGAACAGGTACATTTTCTTAAGTGAATATTAAATGCATATTTCATACGTAATTAATATGAGACCAATATGAGGCTGAATTTTAAGTAATCAGATAAAATTTTTATTAAAAATGGAACCTGACTCGGTTATGGTTCTATGGTCTTCTGTATGGTTCTGTGTGATCTTTTAGTCTGGTCATTGGTTATGTTGGACGGTTTACGTATTTTTAGACTAAGCCTTAGTAGTCCAAAAAATACTAGTAAAGGTTTTTGTTATTTTTTATGGTTTGTGCTTAACCCACTCGTACACAGCTCTGCAATGGTTTTAACATCATGTTACTGAAATTAAACATTCAAATAAATATGGCACTACTATTCCAAATTTGAATTTATATATTTCTTTTATGGTCTGTCTTCTAACTCTATTCACCGAATAATTCCATTTAGCGTTCATGGTTTATAAAATTTCAAACACGAATACGTTTCATTGTCACACTAGCAATTTCGAAAAATCGCTGAAATGTATATATCTAATGCTCTGTAAGTAATATATGTACATAGCTTCCGAATAGGACTAAATTGGATAATTTCTTTTTTGTATTCTATATTTTTAGAACAAGGTTTGTACAAAAGAAAATTTTAATATATCTAATTATCTATATTTTCACGAAAAAAATATAGTGTTATGTTCAACTAGTCTTATATAAGTATCTTAAAATACCTCGATGTACAAGATAGCCGGGTGATCTTTAGATTGAATAGATGCCTCGTCCTATAAAAGATTGCATTCAGCTGAAAATATCTTGAGATAAATTCTTAAATCCTCGGAAAAGTTGGTATATTTTTACAGATAAAACTGGCTTCCTTTCAGCGAGGACTGCAGTTTGCCACAGGAAGGTTTTATCTCGCTTCCCTCAGGAGCTGCACTATTTAAAAACTAGTTTAAACGTTTAATATTTGGGGGATTTTGACAAATTTGTGAGATATATTGTTATTAAACTTTGAATTACATTTAATTTTATATTAGAAATACTATTTCAATGAGGAAGTAATCATTCAACAATGCTTAAAAAAATCATTTTTTTTATACTGAGCAGAAATTTGTCGAAGATACCATTTTTGGACCCTTTTATCTATTTATCCTTTACTTATAATCATTATCAATCTATACGATGGTAAATATATTCAAAAACTGCTTTGAACCCCAGTTATACACCAGTATCACGAAAATTCCGAAGTGAAAATTAATCGAATTGGATCGGGAGCTCTAACAACACCTACAAAATGTCATTACAATTGCTTCACAAATTTTTAGTAAGGGATTTACAAGCCCTCCCAAATTTTAGCATTTTTAATGTTAGTAGGATCAAGTAGGTTCGCTTCAGCCTGTGATATCCCACTACTGGGCATAGGCCTGGTTCCCCATGTAGGAGAAGGATCAGAGCTTAATCCACCACGCTGCTCCAATGCTTGCAAAGTAGGTTACTTATTAGTATTTCAAGGATAAGAAAGACAAGACGGTCGACAAATTCTTAGTATAAACGTTTCATTAGCCAATTTAGGGTATGAAATCCTAAAAAGGGGCGGTATAGTGAAAACGTTTTCCACTTAGAAGAACGGAAAGTCATCTACAAAAGCGAATTAGGTTTAAGTACTCATAACCCACTGACCTACACTATTAGCTGCATAGCATCGTTTTCGTCTCTTTATTACCTAATACCTTTTAAATGTACACTCAAACTTCACAAGGAAAGTGGTATTGTTTGTTTTTCTTACATAATAAAAAACCATTGTTGTTTTCTAGGTTTAAAATACAAAGGGACAACATCGTATGTTCCTAAGGTAGGCTTTATGACTATGTTTTAATGATATGTTTTATTTTTAATCATCCGTCAATAAGCACTTATAACAGTCCACTGCTGGACACAGGCCTCCCCTATAGTTCGCCAGTCCTGCGCACTCTGAATCCAGCGGCTTCCCGCTGTCTTTTTAACCGACTTCCAAAAAAGGAGGAGGTTTAATCGAAAGGTGGTGTGTGTCAATTGGTCCCATTTAAATTTATTTGAGATCTAACAACTACTTTTCGAGCTATATCTAATAATGCGTTTTTACTTGACGCTTTTTTCGTCGACCTACCTTGTATTATACCGCATAACTTTTTACTGGATGTACCGATTTTGATAATTTTTTTTTTGTTGTAAAGGAGATATGCCTAGTTTGATATCATGATAAGGAAATCAGGATCTAATGATGGAATCTTAGAGAAATCGAGGGAAACTCTCGAAAATCCGGACTACTTTTTACTGGGTGTATAATTTTAATAATTTTTAATTTAATCGAAAGCTGATGTTTATCATGTTGTCACATTTCAATTTTATCGAGATCTGATAACTACTTTTTGAGTAATCTTTCATCTTTTTACTTGAATATTTTTTCGTCTACCTACGTTGTATTACTTGTCGATGTAAATGAAGTCAGTTTTTTTTTCGTTTGACAGCAAACACAACTATTAAAGTCGTCAGTCCACCTGGTTAGCTATTTTTAATATTCATAAATAAATAACAGAATTAAGCTCGAGGCAGAAATCGATCCCAAAAAAAAAACCCAAAAAAACCTATATTTTTTCTCGATAAATGGGCTATCCAACACAAAGAAAATCTTTCAATTCGAACTACCACTTCTTGCGATTAGCGCGTTTAAGCAAACAAACTTTCCAGCTTAATAATATTAGTATATATTTGGCTTACGAACTAAATATCCATTTAAATTATTTTTTAAACCTGTTCATAAAGTAACAAAAGATAATGATAAACATTAACAGTATCTGAAGAAATAGGATCTCTTTTTGCACACATACAAACACAGACAGACAAACTCACACATAACAAAATAAACGCAACCAACCTATCCAATTACAGGAAATAATACTTGTGTATACACATAATGAATAATAAAATATTCGAAAACTTCTGAACCAACCGATCCTTTGTACGTCTAACAAAAGATACCCTTATCGGATATTGGATCGGTCCCAGAACTTCGCGAGTACGAAGGGATACGAACTTGATCAGATACACGTATTTTGAAGTAAATATACTTGGAATTATATTCATACACTCTCTCTTGTATTGATTTTTAATGACTATGTAAGGAAGGGAATTGTCAGCTTATTTTTTTACTAGTGCCCTGCAATTTTACGCGCGTGATTTGAGTAGAAAAATAGGCGATCCTCGGTAAATGAGCTATCCACCAAGGCATAAAAAAGTTTTCGATTTGAACCAGTAGTTCCTGAGATTAGCGCGTTGAAGCATACAAACAAACAAACTTTGTACATTTTTTTTTAATATAAGAATAGATATTATAGTCGTTACATTCATAAATGATGGAAATAAGTATTATACTCTTTACTATAAATGGTATTTAATCTAATATATAAAATTCTCGTGTCGCGGTGTTTGTAGTTAAACTCTTCCGAAACGGCTTGACCGATTCTCATGAAATTTTGTGTGCATATTGGGTAGGTCTGAGAGTCGAACAACATCTATTTTTCATCCCCCTAAGTTATAAGGGTGGACGGGGTTTAAGGGGGTTAATAACATATATGGCAAAACAACGTTTGCGGGGTCAGCTAGTCTTATATATAAAATTCTTATGTCACAATCTTATTAAATATACACCTCCGAAACGGCTGGACCGATTTTAATGAAATTTTGTTCACATATCGGGTAGGTTTGAGAATCGCCCAACATCTTTTTTTCACCTAGGCTATAGGGGGGGGGGGGATTAAAGGGGTTAATAACATATATGGCAAAACAACGTTTGCGAGGTCAGCTAGTTATTTTATAAAAAAAATAATTCAAAAGTACATAGATAAATTTTAAATGTATCAGAATCAATATTCCAAGTCAATGTCAAAAAAATAAAAAAAAATTAATGATAACATCATTTTCATTCAGGTTACTTCTGGTAAATGGATGTGTAGAACTTTCATTCATATTGGTAAATGAACTAACTACTAAACGAAACATTGAGTTTTTTTTTTGTATAACATCATAACAGATTAAAACTTTATCCAACTTTTTTATATATTATTGTCTCGATCACAAATTCATTCGACAATGACCCCCGGTCAAAGAACCTTTGACGCAGAAGCTAGGGTTCTGTTGCTAGCCAGACGAGTACAAACAAAACTCAGACTAATTTAACATGAGCACAATCTAGAACATATTTTCTCTTTACCACTCGTTATGCAAATGAATACTCTTATTTTTTTTTTCACTAGTTCGGCAAACAAGCGTACGGCTCACCTGATGGTAAGAGATTACCGTAGCTTATAGACGCCTGCAACACCAGAAGCATCGCAAGCGCGTTGCCGACCCTATACCCAATCCCCCTCAGGAGGTCACCTTACTCACCAACAGGAACAAAATACTGCTTGAAAACAGTATTATTTAGCTGTGGTCTTCTGTAATGTCGAGGTACTACCCCAGTCGGGCTGCTCCATATGTTGAGCAGGAAATTTCTGCTGTGCCCTACCTCAGTTGAGCAAGTAGTTAGCGTAGTAGATCATAGCGAGTAGTAAAACCATTTGTTTACAATTCTTCATAATTTTGAGAATACTTGTTATGATTGTTAGTTGTGTTAGTTGAGCAATGTTCTGTGGTTCCAAGTATTCCACAAATATACAGGATAAATAAATGTATAAATAAATCACTCATCATCATCACTTCAACCTATCGCAGTCCACTGCTGGACATAGGCCTCTACAAGTTCACACCAAAAATTTTGAAATCATGTGTGTTGCCACAGTACAAATAAATATACAAATATAAATAAATATTTACACACACGGTCATCTATCAAAGTAAGCAAGTTAATGCTAGTGTTATAGCTAATAGCCGACTGGTATAGCTACATTTTTTTTTCGATAAACATACAAAAAAAATACATATAATTATAAATATTTAAATAAATAATTATATTACACCCAGACTCCAGGGTGAGAATCGAATCCACAACCCTCGGAGCAGAAAGCAGGGTCACTACAAACTGTGCCAACGGGTTAGTAGGGATAGCTTGTGCAATTCCCCTTTAGCCAATTTTTTTCTGACTATTTGTCTTCATAAATAACCCACATACCTCTGTAAGAGCGTTTAGCTGTTATTTTATCTAAAATACTAAATGATGACCGTTACTCTTGGTAAAGAATTATATTCTAATCTAAATGAATATTGGATTACCTTGGGGATTACCAAGGAAACGGTTACCTTACTTTCATCAATCAAGTTAGCGAGTTAGCACAATTTCTACGTCAATTAGTTAGTTGGATATCATCCGGTTTGATCATGAGATCAATTAAGGACGACGAGATGGAATTTATCGATTTCTGGAGTACGTAAAACCTTTTGCTGATTGTTACCATAAGAACGTGATAAGAAAATTTGTTCTTGTTAGGGAAATTATCTGCCAAATCGAAATGTAAGATATTGTAATCACTTTCTTTCTTTGTTTCTTTCTCTTATTCAATCTTTCTTATTTTTTTCTCCCTCAGTGACTTGAACTCTTGTTTGTGTGATACAGAAGCTTATATTCAAATAATAATAACAATAATAATAATCGTTTATTCACACTGACATACATACATCGATTCACAAACAACTTAAAGACTAGACAAAAAAAAATCAAAATTACAAGATAAGTGCTCCATTAAACAAAACCGTGTAGTTACAATTAGTTAATTTGGAAACAATGTACATACTACGCAATCAAAATAAAACACAATAATTTTACAAAAAAAAAAATAATAATAGGTAAATACCAACATAAAAACAATAATAATAATTAAAAAGAAATTGTATAAAAAAAATGAAAAAACAAGAAAAGAAAAAAAGAAAACAATATATTTACAGAGAATTTAAATTCATTCTAGTAAAAAATACAATACACTACAATCATAATATGTGAAAACAATACTCCTATTAGTGAAATCTCGTAGTCTTATGTAATTGTATCGATCCACCTCAATGCGGATAATTGGTCGTTAACTTTTCTTTTGTGAATGTTTCAAATCTGTTTCTGCTTGCCAAAATACCTTTAAATTTGGCAAGCGAGTTTATTCTAGTGCTCTATTTTAAAGTTAAGTATTTAAAGTATTTTTAACCGACTTCAAAAAAAGATGGAGGTTACTCAATTCGACCGTATATATACATTTTTTTTATGTATGTTCGGGGATAACTCCGTCGTTTATGAACCAATTTTGATAATTCTTTTTTTTTTGAAAAGGAGATATCCCTAGTTTGGTACCACGATAAGGAAACCAGGATCTGATGATGGGATCCCAGAGAAATCGAGGGAAACTCTCGAAAATCCGCATAACTTTTTACTGGGTGTACCAATTTTGATGATTTTCAATTTAATCGAAAGCCGATGTTTATCCTGTAGTCACATTTAAATTTCATCGAGATCTGATTACAACTTTTGGAGTAATCTTTGATAATGCGTATTTACTTGATTATTTTTTCGTCTACCTACGTTGTATTACTTGTCGATATAATTGAAGTCGGTTTTTCTTCGTTTGCCTGCAAATACAATTATATAACTTGCTGTGCAGTTCTACTAAAATTTGAATATTGTATTTAAAGAATAAAATCAGGCTTAAGAGACTGGACCGCTTTGCGCAAAATTGTCGTTGGGAGTTGGATAATGATTGCGGAAATGGGAGACATTTGTTGCGACCTTATGGAGGACTATTTCAAGTAGTTAACTGCGACGAGCTGATCTCAAGTAAAATGAAATAGATATAATATCTCTGCTCCTATTCCTTTCTTTCTTTCTTTTTTGCTAGAAGCAATGTCTCTCAGACAACTTTGCCTGCCTATATATTCCTGGTAACACTAGATGAGAACAATATTCTTTAGCCGTAATTTTGTAGTGATTCCGTGCTATATCATCAAAAATCCCAAATACTAGTCTTAACCAGTCTTAAATAAAAAAAATAGGTTTAGGTTTAGGATTTCTTTTAAATATACAAAAAAAAATATCCTCCTAGAACATCTCAGTGTGACGACGCGTTGGCGCAGCGGTCATAGCACTGGCTGTTGCGCTGGCGGACGCGGGTTCGATTCCCGCCCACGACAGACATTTGTATCGGCCATATAGATGTTTGTCGTGGTCTTGGCGTTTTGCTTGTGTATTATGTGTGTTTCCGGACCCCGACACAGGAGAAAATCCTACTGGGGGCCGTTAAGTGTGAAGCGCTTATTACCCGACTGCCAAGGAAGGGTTATTTATTAATTAATTATTATTCTGTAAAATTGAGATTCCCTAAACAGGCTTCTCAGGTTTTATGCGTCATATTTCCTGCTGTGATATAATATAAACTAAGCATTTGATCATGTCATGATCTTTAGAAAAGTGTTGTGCATGAGCCCACAAAGTTTTCTGATTAGGTACAACCAAAAAAAAGCGTAGCAACGCGCACAGGGCTAGTCTTCTATAATATAAAAATGAGTCGCTGAATGTGTTGCTAAGCGCAAAACTCGAGAACGGTTGGACCGATTTCGCTAATTCTTTTTTTAAATATTTCTTGAAGTACGAGGATAGTTCTTACGGAGAGAAAAATTCTAAAAAAAAAAAAAATCCTGAAAAAGTCTAAAAACAACACTTTTCTATACTCCCATACAAAAGATTTGTGATAATACTTAAAAGTCAATTTGAACTTTAATACCATACGATAAAGTTTGTGTTAGGCGATACGAAGTTCGCCGGGTCAGCTAGTTAATTATAAAACAGCAATAAAAATCTATAACTAAATTGTAATATGTAACTATAACGTAAATTAAAAACACATTTTCTCAAAATCATTAAATAATGTCTGACGTCGCGAACTGGAATCGAATTTTCGAGGCAAAATGGCGCCTTACTCCATTTGCACCGATTGCTTGATAATGGCTAATCGTTGTTACATTTTTACGGCTTCAAATGGTTTTTTTTTTAAATTGCAAACAGTCGGTAACCTTTTTTGTTGTACTATGTATGATGATATAATTACAAAATTAATAAAAGCGTTATACGTTACGAACTATTTCTGGGAAGTTGTATGCGCTAAAGTAGATGATACATACAAAGGTAGGAAAAAATTGAGCTTACATTATTATTTCGATCTTTTAGTGAAAAAAAATTTAATAACTCTGAAACTCTAAGCAAAAATCCGAATAATATTTTTATTCTTAACCGACTTCAAAAAAGGAGGTTCTCAATTCAATTGTATTTTTTTTTTATATTATTAACTGCGTGTTTCTATTTCTATTTTCGATTAATTGTTAAAAAAGTGGAGGTTCTCAATTTGAGTGATTTTTTTTTTAGAGGTGAATCGATTCTGATCTTTTTTTTTTAAATCGAAAGGTGATGCGTGTCATGTGGTCCTTTTTAACCGACTTCCAAAAAAGGAGGAGGTTCTCAATTCGACTGTATTTTTTTTTTTTTTTTAATTTTTTATATTTTTTTATGTATGTTACATCAGAACTTTTGACCGGGTAGATCGATTTCGACAAATTTTATTTTAATGGAAAGGTGATGTGTGTCAATTGGTCCCATTTAAATTTATTTGAGATCTAACAACTAATTTTCGAGTTATATCTAATAATGCGTTTTTACTTGACGCTTTTTTCGTCGGCCTACGTTGTATTATACCGCATAACTTTCTACTGGATGTACTGATTTTGATAATTCTTTTTTTGTTGGAAAGGGGATATCCCTAGTTTGGTATCATGCTAAGGAAACCAGGATCTGATGGTGGGATCCTAGAGAAATCGAGGGAAACTCTCAAAAATCGGCATAACAACATCCGCAATAACTTTTTACTGGGTGTACCGATTTTGATAATTTTTAATTTAATCGAAAGCTGATGTTTATCATGTGGTCACATATAAATTTTATCGAGATCTGATAACTACTTTTTGAGTAATCTTTGATAACGCGTAGTTGCTTGACAATTTTTTCGTCGATCTACGTTGTATTACTTGTCGATGTAATTGAAGTCGGTTTTTTTTTCGTTTGCGAGCAAACACAATTATCGATATTTAATATGACCAGTACTTTTCAAGTTATATCCAATAATGCGTATTTACTTGACTACTTTTTCGACAACAACGTCGTATTAAGCCGCCTAACTTTTCACTGAGCATATCGATTTTGATGATTCTTGTTTTAATCAAAAGCTGATTGATACTTATTTTATAGTCCGTTTAAATTTAATTAAGATCTGATTACTACTTTTTAAGTTATCTTTGATAACGCGTATTTACTTGAATATTTTGTTGTCTACCTACGTTTTTTCTCTCGGCGTGTTGCACTCACACTTTACTTTGTTCCTTTTGAAACCCTTAGAATAACTAATAAGGTATAATCACAATTTAAAACGAAGTCGTTGACAATAAAAAAGCTAAATTTCCAAGTAAATTCACCAATCCATTCTGAAAAACAAATCAAGCCGTATTAAATCATACTTGTTCAATCACGGATCGCCGCTGTAAAGATATTAAACATGCATCAGTAGTAACGTTACTTGCCCACGTGAAGCTATGACGTGCTATGTTTAGCGATCTATGGCATCGGATACTATATACCGGTTTTTTTTTATATCATTAGGGTGACAGACAAGTATACAATCAGCCTGGTGGTAATCAGATACCATAGCCTATGAAAGCCATAAACGTTATGAGTATTGCAAGCGCGTTGCCGAACTTACCCAAGACCTTCCACGGGAACTCTAGCCATTTACTCGTACGTAAGGTTATGTGCTAGAATTATGTATTTTGCAATTTCTAATACCTGCCTGGGACAATTAAAATATAAATAGATTAACTTTAATGGTTACGTGTCATGTTCTAGTATATGAGCTTATTTATGGCTGTCGGAGATCCATGTTTGTAGATTAAAAACCCTGTCTCAAACTCAACGTTTACGACACCCATGCCTGTCCTATTAATACTATAAATGTGAAAGTTTGTGACGATAGATGTGCGTTACTCCTTCATGCAAAAACTACTGAAATGGTAATAATAAAACTTGCTACTAAGATGGAGGAGGAGGATGAACTGATGTAGAGCATAGCAGGAAATTTCCTGTTCAAAATATGGAGCAGCGCGACTGGGGAAGTACCTCGACCTTACAGAAGATCACAGCTAAATAATACAGTAACATAAATAGTACTTACCGAAATAATAATGTTACACCATCTCAAACATTCCAATATCTTTACCATAGTTTTACTTTTTATATAATTTATAAATAAGTTAATAAATTTTCTATAAAATAAAGCAAATAAGAAGCATCTATATTATTCAGTGGATAGCGAGTATAATTTCCAGTATATTTTATTAAAGACCTCTCCAAAGGACGTCGCGGCAAAGGGACCGAATAGTGGTATCGCTTTGATTACCGAATGAAACTCCTCAAAGGTACTGCTAGCCTGGTACATTAATAATGCGTCTGAGTATTGTTTATCATACTAGCTGGACACGGCAAACGTTGTCTTGCCGCTAAACGCTATTTAAATATAGGGGTTGTGTGTATTTTTCAACGCCAAATCATCATAATAAAATAAAAAATAAATAATTTATCTAAAAATAAAAAATATAAATTTTTGGGGTGGACTACCCTTAAAATTCAGGGGGATGAAAAATAGATGTTGTTCGATTCTCAGACCTACCCAATATGTACACGAAATTTCATGGAAATCGATCAAGCCGTTTCGGAGGAGTTTAACTACAAGCACCGCGATACGAGAATTTTATATATTACATGGTTCTGATAATACCCTAAAACACTTAAATGAAAAAAAAAACACTTAATTTACACTCAACTCCTCAAAGGTTCTGCTATTATTATAATTTTTTTTACAATTAGGTCGGCAAACAAGTGTACGGCTCGTATCGTAAGCGATCACCGTAGTTTATTGACGTCTGCAACACCAGAAGCATTGCAAGCGCGTTGCCGACCCTATCCCCGATTCTCCCCAGGAGCTTTAGCCGCCTTACTCACCAACATAACACTGCTTCAAAACAGTATTATTAAGCTGTGATCTTCTGCTACCCTGGTAGATTAATAATGCGTTCGAATATTGTTTATATATTCATATAATTCTGATAGTAACAAAAAACACTTAAATACGTGAGGCGACTAAGGGAAAACACAGTTCCACTGCTACCTTGAAACTTTAAAGCCGACTGATGGTGGAATAACCATCCGATTGCTAGGCTTGTGGAGGCCTCTGTCCAGCAGTGGAATGCGATAGGCTAAAGTCATGATGATGATGATGATTACTGACAGTAATTCAGAATGTTACATAGGCTATATAATAGCAATGTAATATTCACAAGATCATGGCAATAATCATAAGAACAATTGTTTCCTAATTTATAGTATTTGATTTTTGTTTCATTTACAAATCGTTTTTATGTATCTATCATATACTATTAAGCGTGACCCATTAATCATAACAATGAAAAAAAAATAGTCTTATTTATCATAGAGAAGTAATTTCAAGGACACAAATATGTTTTTTCATGAGGGAAAAGAAAAGTCAAAAATCCATGTTAATCTTGTTATTTCCTGCTCAGTTCCAAAGTATTTTCGAGACTAAAGTACAACAAAGGATCGGACTCACGATCCCTTTTAAAAGGCGATCATCCCTTTTGAAAAGTGATTTGTCCTACATAAGGTTTAGTGTTCCGTGATATTTACGTTTGAAATAGTATAGTAATAGATTTTCCTTTTTCAAAATATAAAAGCCCTTAAAAAATTCTGGGTTTGACCATTCTTATCACCAATCAGAAATATATTTTACGACCTATTCTCATACCTAGCAAATACACGAAAAAAATTATAAAAATCGGTCGAACATTTCGGCCAGAACAACCACGAAATGCGATTTTTATATTTTAGATATAGATTTTATGGAGCAGCCCGACTGGGGTATTACCTCGATCTTACAGAAGATCACAGCAAAATAATTCTGTTTTCAAGCAGTATTGTATTTCTGTTGGTGAGTAAGGTGACCAGAGCTCCTGGGGGGATTGGGGATTGGGTCGGCAACGCGCTTGCGATGCTTCTGGTGTTGCAGGTGTCTATAAGCTACGGTAATCGCTTACCATCAGGTGAGCCGTACGCTTGTTTGCCAACCTAGTGACATAAAAAAAAATTGATTTCATTTCGTTGTCTTAAAAAGCGAATGTTCCATTAAGGGAGACTATCACCCACTACCCCTCTTCCCCCTAACCGCACCCACCATGTAATAATAGCTTTCATCTCGCGTGGCCGCCCGAGTGTGTACAAATACTAAATATGTCGAATGTTCCTAGCGTTGTTTGAAGCCTTTGAATATCAAAGCTTAAATTTCCATTTACAGCTAAATTTTAGTAATTCCACTCGAAATTTAGATATCCTTACGCTTCGGCCTGTAATATCCCACTGCTGGGCATAATTATGACTCTTTCCCCATGTAGGAGATCAGAGCTTAATCCACCACGCTTCTCCAATGCGGGTTGGCGGATATTCTTAGGTAACTGTATATTTATTTTGAAACTAAGAAAATCTTTAATAAGTTTTAAAGTATTTTCATAATCCCCATATATTACATATTATTTATAAGTATGTTGATTGAAAAAAAAAAGAAAATATGTGGCTATACCAGTCGGCTGTTACCTATAACACAAGCATTAAGTTGCTTACTTTAGGAACAGACGACCGTGTGCGTATTGTGTAGATATTTATTTATTATTATTGTAATATCCTTAACTATTTTAAGGATAACCGGGATAAGTAAAACGACAATGCTACGCAGCTGGTTATTTATTAACAACTGACTTTTGTCGGTAGGAAAAACTTACAAATGAATAAGCAACGAACTACCTACATATCACATTCCTCCACCGTATTTCAAAAAGTACACAAGAGAACATTTACTTATTTAGATAGTAAATACATTATTGTTATTCAGGGAAACACCCTTACAACAAGTAAATAAGCGTTCCAAAATTTATAATAAGTAACTGAATTACTATTTTAAGCATATAAAATAATAAACAGTTCAAATAAGCGTTCCTAATTTATAATAAGTAACTGAATTACTATTTTAAGCATATAAAATAATAAACAGTTCAAATAAGCGTTCCTAAATTTATATTAAGGTACTGAATTACTTGAGTATTTCATCTATTATATCTATTTCCCTCCACCATGTTTTAATAACCTAGTCGTTAGCAGTAAAGTTGCCTAGACGGCTAATTTACAAGTACTTAGACTTTAATTTACCTACTCCAATAACGAGAGAAGTGGTACTAAAATCTATCCTAGAAACAATGACATGTAAAAAAAATAAACTTTTACTCTTAAAACAAATAATATTTTACTCTAGGTCTTAATAAAACAACCTTTTCGGTGGATTAACCGGGCGTCCAGACCGAGTTCGTTTCGGAGATTTTTCATCATTTTCAACTAGCGGCGAAGGGGCCGCAGGCTTAGCACCACCATTGCTGGGAGGCGTTTCAAACGTGTCATCGTCATCAACATCGTGCGGGAAGGCCGACGACGATGACGTGCTACGCGCAGCTGAAGGTGGCGTGCGGCGGGGGTGAGGGAGTGCGCCGTCCGCGCGCGCGTTCGGTGCCGCAGGGCGCGAGCGCGGGCGCGGGGAGGACGCATCCGCACCGCCGCCGCCGCCACCGTTGGCACCGGCCGTGGGCTGCGATCGCGACTCGTCATACGTCCACGTTGGCTCAACATTATGACCATCGTATGAGTTAGCGTTCAGTAACTGATTTACGTGACGCCTCCAAACAATGTCGGTCCCGAGCACGCTTACATCATAAAGAACCTTACCAACGCGACTATCTACTTTTCCAAGTATCCATGTCGGCTTTTTGGGGTTAGACCTATAATCTTTGACCCAAACCTGATCGTTTACTTTAAAGGTCCTGTCTCTGCCACCAAAATTAATTTTTTGTCTAGCTTGGTTCAAACGGACGCGGTCTGGCACCTCTAACAGTCTTTTGTCAGCAGAAGGCGATTGCACAGGCACATTAAGTAAATCTAATTTACAACGAATGTTCCTACCGAACATAAGAGTGGCAGGGGACACGCCGGTAGTACAATGAGGCGTGATGCGGTAGTGGAACAGGTACTCATCTAATTTTTCCTTCAAGTCCTTCAGCGGACCATCTTTTCTGGCGTTAGTAATAAAACGTTTACAAATCTTGACGGCATTCTCGGCGAGTCCATTACTCTGTGGTGAGTAAGTAGGCGACAAGATGTGGGTTATTCCTGAATTTACGCAATAAGTACTAAAGTCTGTAGAAACAAATGTTTTTGCATTATCTGTCACAATCGACTTCGGCAAACCGAAGTGAGAGAAGATTTTTTGCAGTTTGTTTATCAACATTTGCGTAGTTAATGATGGCATCTCGACACATTCTAACCACTTACTATGCGCGTCAATTAAAACCATATAAATTTTCCCGTGAAAAGGACCAAGAAAATCCAAATGTATTCTTTCAAAAACCGACCTGGGCCATTCCCAAGACTCCATATTAGCCCTAGCCGGAGCCGTTCGCATTGAAATACACCTGTCACAGTCAGCCGCAACCTTCTCAATATCGCGATCGATACCCGGGTACCAACAACGCTCCCTTGCCAACAACTTCATTTTGACAATACCTAGGTGAGCCGCGTGTAACTCCTGTAGCACCGCGGGTCTATAAACGGTAGGTATTACGATACGGTGCCCTCTTAACAAGCTCCCATTATCGACATGCAATTCATGTCGACACCGATGGTACGGTAGCAGTCCATCATCCCGTACCTTCCTTGGCCATCCATTGGCCACGTACCGGCTAACCTCTGATAGAAGTTTATCGTTAGCCAGTGCCGCCCTTAGTTCGGTTTTATTCTATTTTATAGTTGTAAGCGCCTAAAAACAATGCGTAGCGCTGTAGTCTAGCCTCTGTCATCTGAGGCACGCCCTTGTCTGGCGAGAATATCGACAGCAGGGGCTTATGATCTGTCCTCAGTATGAAGGGACGTTCCCGGCCGTAAAGGTATTGATGATATTTTTTTATACCATAAACGATAGCCGTGGCCTCCTTCATTATCTGGCTATAGGCGCGTTCGCTTTTGCTGAGGGCTCGAGAAGCGTAGCAAAGCGGACGCTCGGCTCCGTTCGGGTAACGTATGGCTAGCACAGCACCCAGCCCGGCAGGTCCAGCATCCACTGTCAGAACCAGCTCCTTTTGAGGGTCCCAATGTGCCAACACGCGGCGCGAAGACAACTCCTTCTTGACAGCATCAAACGATTTTTGATGCTCCTCGGCCCAGTTCCACGGTACGTCTTTCCTTAACAGACCGTGCAAGGGTTCCAAGATAGTCGCCGCTTGCGGTATAAAACTTCGGTAAAAGTTTACAAGTCCCAGAAAAGACTTCAACTGTTTTGAATTTTCTGGTACTTTCGCCTCGACGATTGCCTTGACTTTTTCCGGACACTTATGAACTCCGTCGCGATCTATCACGTACCCCAAGTACTCGACTTTATCTTGGAAAAACGAGCACTTAGAGCGCTGTAGCATGAGTCCCGCGTCGCTGAGTCTGCTCATGACTGCGTCCACGCGCTCCCAATGAGCTTCCCGTGTTGGGGCGCTTATCAACACGTCATCAAGGAAACATTGGACGCCTTCAATGCCGTGCAGTAGCTGCACCATGGCGCGTTGGAACAGAGCCGGCGCGTTGGCCAAACCGAATACGAGTCGTGTGTAAACAAACAATCCTTTGTGCGTATTTATGCACGTATACTCCTGGGACTGGTCATCCAAAAGAAATTGATTATATGAATTTGAGAGATCAATTTTACTGAAATACCGGCAGTTATGCAATGACGCGCACAGTTCATTGATCTTAGGCAACGGATACGAATCAATTTTTAAGTCCTTGTTTATCGATACTGAGTAATCGCCACAAATACGCACTCCATTGTTTTTCTTCAAAACTGCGACTATCGGAGACGCGTACTTGGAGTAAGAAACCGGTTTCAATATACCTACGCGCACCATCCTATCTAGCTCTGCGCCTACCTTATCCTTAAGGGCGAATGGCACCGGTCAGGCTTTGAAAAATCGTGGGGTTGCTCCCTCCCTTAAATGTAGTGAAAGCTTGTATTTATTAAATGTGCCGAGTTTGCCAGAAAATAGTGATGAATATTTATTTAATATTTGCTCGTTTTTATTTTCGGAACTATAGTTCAAGGGTACAAATGCAAAATTAAATTTTGACATAAAATCTCGACCGAGCAAGGGAACAGGGCCATCTTCAACCACAAAAAACCTAATATTTTTTGTAGTACCGTTGTAAGTTATTGGCAACTCACACACGCCAATAGGTTTTATTATAGACCCACCATATGTACGTAAGGTTTTATTAGACTCACCGAGCGCCGAATGAGTAGCAAAGTACCTGCGCCACAGAGCCGCCGGCAGCGCGGACACGCCGCTGCCCGAGTCCACCTCCATGCCAATTGCACAACCGTGCGCGCTCACCTCAACCGTGAGGGGCTTTTCATCCGTACACTTTAAATTATTCACCGCTACTGATTCTTCATACTCATCACTATCACTGTCATCACAAATATAATGACTACGCCACCCCTTGTGGTTACCACTAGACGAACTTTCACTTTTTTTAGCCGTGCACATTCTTTTCAAGTGCCCTTTAACGCCACATATATCACACGCGAGATGACGAAATCCGCACTCGGCCGAAGCATGCGACTTGGCGCCGCACACACCACAACGCGTGCCGCCGCTGCCACCGGTCCCGCCGCTGCCAACCGCTCGCGGCGCCGCGCGGCCCCGCGCGCGCCCCTTGCTGCACCGTGACCGGCCAGCGCTAGCGGCCGCATACAGCAATGGTTCCTGTTTGACCACCACTTCCGAAGCGCCTGCGCCACGTACTATCTTATGTGCACTTTCAGCTGCTATACTAATCTCCAGAGCCTTACTAAGTTTCATGTTGGCCGGGTCCTCACGGTACAGCTTTTCACGAACCGCGGATGAATCGACACCCATTACGAACCGATCGGTGAGGCTCATTTCTAGGGATGTGCCGAACTTACAAGTTGACGCCAAACCACGGAGTCGAGCTGCGTAATCCATGAGCGACTCGCCTGACTCCTTTTTAGCGTCATAAAACTTCTCACGTTCCGCGTACACGCACTTTTTTGGTTCGAAATGCGCGTTTAAGGTGTCTACTATAGTCTTATACGACACGTTTTCAGGCTTCTCTGGATGCAATAAATCGCGTGTCAATCGATAGGAATCTTGTGACATGCAATTTAACAGGATAGCACGTCTTTTACCACCATCCTTATCTGATGTATCGGTAATGTCATTCGCAACAAAGAAACTATTCAATTGTGCAACGTGCACAGGCCACTCGTCACTTTTACAGTCGAAAACAGGCACCGTGCCTAAAACCGACATCGTCACTAGGTCCGTATATCGTTAGTTAATCGATTATTAATACAATAACTCGTCGCCAGTGTAATATCCTTAACTATTTTAAGGATAACCGGGATAAGTAAAACGACAATGCTACGCAGCTGGTTATTTATTAACAACTGACTTTTGTCGGTAGGAAAAACTTACAAATGAATAAGCAACGAACTACCTACATATCACAATTATTATTTATTATTATAATTTTTGTCACTCACTTTGAATAATAATATTAAAATAACGATTAAAAAACGCTTTTGCATCTAAATTGAAAAAAATAATCTTTGATCATAATTTTGTCAGCTTGTTAATGTATGTATACCTACGCGTATACGTGTGTATATTAAATGTGTTAAGTCCTCCAGTGTCGATTATAGGTAGAGTACCCTCAAAATTATTTAAATAACTTTATTTTTCAAAATTTAACAATGTTATTATGAGTAACGTAGGTTATATTTAGGTTAGGTAGGTGTAAGTTCACCTGCCTTCAGAGCTGCATAAAATAACGGAAATCAGAACGATTTCCACAAAATTACAGTTAAATTGCTCTCACCATTTTATATTTTTTTAATAAAACTTGTGTTTTAAAAACAGTTTGCAACAAGCGTCCACTCGTTTACATTCAGCTCGTTTCGCTAATATAAGTTATTATGTAAAAATTACATTATTTAACAAGTACACCTTAATATCTAAGATTTTTATTTTTGTGTTACCCACATTAGGAATTCTAAACATTTTTGAATATCATATCAAAAATTGACCGCTCCAGCGGGGTTCGAACCCGCGTCTCCGACTTGCCGTGTCGGCGCTCTAGCCAATTAAGCTATGGAACGATGCACCCGCTCGAGCGAAATTTTCGATATGATAATTTTTAATTTTCGGTTTAAGCGAACCGTGGCGCCGTCTATAGTGAGCTCTTTACAGAAACCCGTAACTATTCAAAGTTTCATATTACAATGAAAATCTTTGACAGGAGACGACACCGTGCTATTTTTAATATCTAAGATTTTTATTTTTGTGTTACCCACATTAGGAATTCTAAACATTTTTGAATATCATATCAAAAATTGACCGCTCCAGCGGGGTTCGAACCCGCGTCTCCGACTTGCCGTGTCGGCGCTCTAGCCAATTAAGCTATGGAACGATGCACCCGCTCGAGCGAAATTTTCGATATGATAATTTTTAATTTTCGGTTTAAGCGAACCGTGGCGCCGTCTATAGTGAGCTCTTTACAGAAACCCGTAACTATTCAAAGTTTCATATTACAATGAAAATCTTTGACAGGAGACGACACCGTGCTATTTTTAATATCTAAGATTTTTATTTTTGTGTTACCCACATTAGGAATTCTAAACATTTTTGAATATCATATCAAAAATTGACCGCTCCAGCGGGGTTCGAACCCGCGTCTCCGACTTGCCGTGTCGGCGCTCTAGCCAATTAAGCTATGGAACGATGCACCCGCTCGAGCGAAATTTTCGATATGATAATTTTTAATTTTCGGTTTAAGCGAACCGTGGCGCCGTCTATAGTGAGCTCTTTACAGAAACCCGTAACTATTCAAAGTTTCATATTACAATGAAAATCTTTGACAGGAGACGACACCGTGCTATTTTTAATATCTAAGATTTTTATTTTTGTGTTACCCACCGCTGGAGCGGTCAATTTTTGATATGATATTCAAAAATGTTTAGAATTCCTAATGTGGGTAACACAAAAATAAAAATCTTAGATATTAAAAATAGCACGGTGTCGTCTCCTGTCAAAGATTTTCATTGTAATATGAAACTTTGAATAGTTACGGGTTTCTGTAAAGAGCTCACTATAGACGGCGCCACGGTTCGCTTAAACCGAAAATTAAAAATTATCATATCGAAAATTTCGCTCGAGCGGGTGCATCGTTCCATAGCTTAATTGGCTAGAGCGCCGACACGGCAAGTCGGAGACGCGGGTTCGAACCCCGCTGGAGCGGTCAATTTTTGATATGATATTCAAAAATGTTTAGAATTCCTAATGTGGGTAACACAAAAATAAAAATCTTAGATATTAAAAATAGCACGGTGTCGTCTCCTGTCAAAGATTTTCATTGTAATATGAAACTTTGAATAGTTACGGGTTTCTGTAAAGAGCTCACTATAGACGGCGCCACGGTTCGCTTAAACCGAAAATTAAAAATTATCATATCGAAAATTTCGCTCGAGCGGGTGCATCGTTCCATAGCTTAATTGGCTAGAGCGCCGACACGGCAAGTCGGAGACGCGGGTTCGAACCCCGCTGGAGCGGTCAATTTTTGATATGATATTCAAAAATGTTTAGAATTCCTAATGTGGGTAACACAAAAATAAAAATCTTAGATATTAAAAATAGCACGGTGTCGTCTCCTGTCAAAGATTTTCATTGTAATATGAAACTTTGAATAGTTACGGGTTTCTGTAAAGAGCTCACTATAGACGGCGCCACGGTTCGCTTAAACCGAAAATTAAAAATTATCATATCGAAAATTTCGCTCGAGCGGGTGCATCGTTCCATAGCTTAATTGGCTAGAGCGCCGACACGGCAAGTCGGAGACGCGGGTTCGAACCCCGCTGGAGCGGTCAATTTTTGATATGATATTCAAAAATGTTTAGAAGTACACCTTAAACGCAGCTGTGATACAATTTAAAATGTATTTTTTTTTCACTTGTAGACATCATTACGACCGTTTTGAGTTTTACGTCGTGATTTTGTTATTATTAATGGATTTTTTTTTTGTTTTTTTTTTTATATCACTAAGTCACAACAAGCGTACGGCTCACCTGATGGTAAAAGCATACCGTAGCTTATAGACGCCAGCAACACCAGAAACATCGCAAGCGCGTTGCCGACCCAATCCCCAATCCCTCCTAGGAGCTCTGGTCACCTTTACTCACCAACAGGAACACAACACTGCTTGAAAACAGTATTATTTAGCTGTGATCTTCTGTAAGGTCGAGGTACTACCCCACTCGGGCTGCTCCAGATTTTGAGCAGGATATTCCTGCTGTGCCCTACCTCAGTTGAAAGTATAAAGGATTTTTGTTTATTTTTAATATGGATTCGGGTTTGTATCATTACCATATGAGGTCCGTAGTACGAATAATTATTTGCTTGCAAACGAAAAAAGAAAACAAATTCAATCATATCGTCAAGTAATACAACGTAGGTAGACGAGAAAACAGTCAAGTAAATACACATCGATACATTTAATTTTAAAAGTACTTGTCAGATCACAAAAAAAAATTAAATGGCACCACATGACAAACGCCATCTTTCGATTAACGAAACTTAGTATTCTGTCCACCCAAAAATTAGTTATGAGGTATTACATTGAAAAAATGGAGTCGAATTGAGTCGACTTTCGTCTTCCTTTTTGATATCTGTTAAAAATATAGTGGGAGAAATCGTGTGAAGCGGTAATGCTAAGCAGTGACACATTACCTTACGGGAGTGACGTGTTATCCTTTGCTGATCGTTTACCTTCAAATATGTACATTTGAAAAAGGAAACTATTTTTTTTTATGTGTATTACTCATAATTTATTACTGGGTATCCTGAAACTTATGTTTCTTTTTTTAATCGAACGCTGATATTTGTCAAGTGATTACATTTCAATTTGATCGTAATCTGACGATTACTTTTGAGGTATCCCTAATAGAGCATAATTAATTTATTATTTTTTCTCCTACCTACGTTGTATTATTTGTTGTTGTAAATCGATCTCAATTTTTTGTTCATTCATGAGCATATAATTATTTACATAACTAAGAAGTACACGTCTGGTAGAAGTATTTGATAAAATATATTTTACATCTCATTTGACACGTTGGCGCAACGGTCACAACACTGGTTTGTGGCTGTTGACCTGGCGGTTGCGCGTTTACACACATTTCCACACATTACAAACATTTCTGTTGACCATACAGATGTTTGCCGTGGTCTATGTGTTTATACAGTCCTTGTGGGTCTCCCCACCGTGCCTCGGAGAGCACGTTAAGCCGTCGGTTCCGGTCGTTATCATGTACACCTAATAGCGATCGTTACTCATAGTAGGGAATATATCCGCCTACCCGCAATGGAATAGCGTGGTGGATTAAGCTCTTATCCTTTTCCTACATGAGGAAAGGGACCTATGTCCAGCAGTGGGATATTACAGGCTGGAGCGTAGCACGTAGCGCTGTCTAATTTTCAAGTATTTTCAACCCCGCCCTAGTTCAGTAAAAGTACTTTGTAATTACCGCCAACGTTAAAACTTAGGAAAACATCAAACTGAAACTCCCATTTATCGTACGTCAAGTCATCCGGTATCGTGACGGAAACCGGAAACGTCAAGGGCGCGAGTTCTGCCTTAAAACTCTTGGCAGAATGGCAGGTCAGTGATCTTTCATACACATAGTAATGGTGGGTAACGGCTGTACAACACAGACAGATAGTACAGATATCGACTGATAGTTCCGTTAGAGAAAGCTGGACTGATTGGTAGGAATTTCCTCAAATGGAGTGTGTATAGGTTTATGAGGAACAGTATGTAGGAATAGTATGATGTAGATGCATGATAAACTGAAATAGGGCGCAGAAGGATATAAGGATGTATATATGTATATACATATAGATAAAAAAAAATTTGTTAAATAAAATATTCTTGAATCTAAAAAAAAAGGAAGTAGAAAACAATGACTTATAAATTCACCTTTATTCAGAATTCGAAGAACCTTCCACTTCCTTGATAACCTCAAATATTTTAACTCTTATATCGTACAGCACAAACATATATACTAGAAAAGTGGCTCTTACGTCCTAATCATAAGCCATTTATCGTCCGTTCTTCCATTCCGTTCTTTAATGCTCCTAGCTCTAATAGCTTTCGTCGGATCCCAATCAAAATTGAATTGGACGACACTCGTATACTCGAGGGGATTTCTTATCTAACAGAAAAATAATCATTAATATTGGTTCCGAAAAGATATACGCCATGTAAGTAAATGAATAAATACTATAAATGTGACACGACCACGATTCAGCCAGTGACATCCGACAACTGGGCATAAACCTCTTTCTCCATTTTAAAGAAGGATCGGAGCTTAATCCACCGCGCTGCTACGCTGTGGGTCGGTGGATATATGCCCTGCTAAAAGTAACGATCGTTACCAGGTGTATGTGTATAACAACCGGGACCAACAGCTTAACGTGATCTAAGAGGCACGGTGGGGAGACCTACAAGGATTGACATCCAAAGTGGAAAGAAAATTTTAGAAAAATACAAATATCTATCCCGAGCCAAACCAAAACTGAACCCGTAAACCGCTGGTTTTTAGGCACGTAAGCGAGTGTATAAAGTAAAATTATAAGTCTTAAATAATTCTCTCTCTAACTCTTGTTGGTCCCTCATGTCTGAGTCACCATCGTGATCAGCATCAGGGTTGCATCTGGAGCGAATGATTTGCCTCCATCGGTCTCTGTCCATGGCGTCTCTTACGTGAAACTTAGTGGCAGATGAGCTTTTGACTTGGTCTGCCCATCTCGTTAGTGAACGATCGCGCGATCTTTTGCCCTCCGTGTTCCCAACCACAATTAAATAGTTAGTTGAAATGAATTTATTTTGTTTTATTGTTACAAACAGCAGCAGTTTAAATTGAATTGTCTACTCACATGACTTTCAGTTAAAATAACAACGTTACATTCAAAATAAAATACTTATTAAAAGTGAATTTCGTGTTACGTAAACTTTATAGGCATCAAGTGTTTTGGCATTTTTATATATAACTAGGTCGGCAAACAAGCGGCTCACCTGATTGTAAGCGATTACCGTAGCTTTTAGACGCCTGCAACACCAGAATTATAGCAAGCGCGTTGACGACCCTATCCCCGATTCCTCCCAGGAACTCTGGTCACCATACTTACCAATACAGCGCTGCTTGAAAACAGTATTATTTAGCTATGATCACTTGTAAGGTCGAGTTACTACCCCAAACGGACTGCTCCATATTTTAAGCAAGAAATTTCGTGCTATGTCTTGCCTCAATTAAATATCGTATAAAATTAAATTTATATCATATCATATAAAATTAAAAATATTATATTGAAAATGAAATATATGTATGGATTAAAACAATAAATACAATCGCTTTAGTAAAATAAATATTTTCATTAGAGGAAATTCAAACTGAAGCAGGTTGAACGTATGTTGAGAGAGAACTCTATTACCGTAGCGCAGCGCACTGAAGTCTGTTATTGTAAACTAATATTTTATAATGTTATGAAATAGAACATTTAGTACGAAATTTGCATCAGGAATATCTTGCTTAAAATTTAGAACAGCCCGACTGAGAACACCAACATTACAGAAGGTCACGGCTTTCAGCAGTGACAACACTGCTTCTTTGGTGGTCTAAATAGCCAAAGTTCCTGGCATCCATTGGCTATGGCATCCGCTTACCGTCATACAGTTCGTACTCTTGTGTGCTACCTTCATTATTTAAGAAAAAAACTTGGAGTAGCAGTGCTAAACATTTTTTAAATGAGATAACTCCTCGCCTTATTGCCTTCACTGGTGACAAGAGGGCTGGTGCATTTTTCGCCCAGAGAATCGGCATAGCGATTCAACGGGGAAACGCTGCCAGCATTCTTGGCACAATTCCACGATTGACATGATTTGTACCAAAACTATCTGTAAATATTTAGTTCTTAAGTTGTGAATTGTAAATATGTGTAATGTTTAGAAAAAAAAATCATTACACGCAAAACAGAAAACGCGAAACGCGGCGTTATGGATTTCATCACTCGTTGTCTGTAAGGGTCCGAGCGAGGACGTATATGGCACGATATTATTAGACGAGCCCGACACGATCGATACGATGCTTTTAAATAAACAGAGATCTCAGTTCTTACGGACACGCTAAACTTCCCGCAGACTATAGACTGTCTTATTTTTTCCTATATTTATCAAACTAAAACGACGATCAAACTTAACTGGGCAGTTTCCTGCGGATTCATCTCTGTAGAATCTTAATTCCGAATGAGGGTAGTTTCATATTTACTATAATTCATTTAATTATATATGTTTAAATGTAATATGCATTTGTAAAATGAGGTTTCAAAAGTTATTTTGAATATTACTAGAACTAGAGTAATTACTAGAGTAAAATATTTTTTTTTCTTTAATTTTTTATTTATGGTTCATTTATTGAGTTAGCGTGAGGCCTATGTCCAGCAGTGGACTGCGATAGGCTGAAGTGTGTGTGTGTGTGTGTGTGTTCTTAAGAGTGTGCCTAAGTTACTCGTTATTACATAAGCTATCTGCCACTGAAAGTTCCGTCATAATCGGTCCAGCCGTTTCAGAGATTAGCCAGAACAAACAGACAGACAGACATACAGACAGACAGACATACAGACAGACATACAAACAAAAATTATAAAAATGTCATTTTGGTATAATTGTAATGAATTTAGTAAAAAGCGGTTATTTTAATATTACAAACAGACACCCCAATTTTATTTATTTGTATAGATTACCAACTCGCCTACCCAGCGTAGCGACTATAGGCTACACACATGAGTTCTCGCCATTTTTTGGCGCGAACTTGTAGAGGCCTATAATATATTTGTTTAATCTTTTATGTCCCCATATGTCTCCACAAGGGAACGAACCGTTTTGTCCGTCTGAACTTTCGTATGTCTATAGTCTGCGGGAACAATTAAGGTTATTGAAGTGAACTGAACTAGAACAGCCTACAAAGTCTCACTGCTGGGAGCTTCTTCTCCATGTTGGAGAAGGGTTAGTGCTTTATTCTCCACACTGCTTTCCCACCTTTTAATTTAATTTTTTACCTGTACGTAATTAATTAATTAAATAATTTCCCTCCCAAAACAATAACTACTCGTATTCAGTTTTCTTTCATAATTTGTTTCATTGACTATTAGGTTGAATACTGTTATTATTCTGTTATTGTTTTGACATATCTAATAATATTTTTTGTACTTGTTTGTTGTGTGTGTGTTGTTTGTATTTGTTATTGTAGCCAGGTTGTTGTAGTATTTACTTGGCACCAACTTCAAAATTATAAAATATTTATTTAATGATTTCTGATTAACTAAATCCAAATACGAATTACTTTGTACTAAGTAAATTTATTTTTCACTTTTTTTTCCTTTTTGAAGTCGGTTTTTTTTTGTTAAAAATTATTTTATTTTACAATTTTTAGTGATGGGTAGACCTAACAAGGATGCTTTTTCTCTTATGTCGGGGGTTCGGAAACATACACAATACACAAGCACAAACACCCAGATCATGACAAACATCTATATGGCCAATACAAATGTCTGTCGTACGCGGGGATTGAACCCACTAACGCCAGCGCAACAGCCGGTGCTGTGACCGCTGCGCTAACGCGTCGACATACTATGAGTAAAGTTCGCTATCAGGTGTACGTAATAACAACCGAGACTGGCAGCCTAGCGTGTTCTCCGAGGCTAGGTTGGGAGAACCACAAGGATTAACAACTAGACAGAAAATAAATATTTGTATAAACATAAATATCCACTCCGAGCGGGAATAGAACCCGCGACCGTCGGTGTTTAGGCGCCGCCGACACGGCACATGCACCATTCTATCAAAGTGGTCGTCAAACAGCAAAAGGTAACTGCTGTAAATTGTTGAGAAATTCCCTCGAGTGTTTATGAGCTCCATCATCAAACTTGGTCCTGCGACACAGATGATCACACAGCGGGTAATTGCTATAAATCGTTGAAAAGTTCCCTCGACTATCTTTCGTCTCCATCATCAGACTTTAATGGCACTTGTAACTCATATAGATGCAAAGTTCTCATCAATAGAAACGAATTAAGTTCAAACAGCAGGTAATTGCTATAAGTCGTTGAAGAGTATCCTCGACTATCTTTCGTCTCCATCATCAGACTGAAATGGCACTTATAACTCATACATATACAAAGTTCTCATCAATATAAACGAATTAAGTTCAAACAGCAGGTAATTGCTATAAATCGTTAAAGAGTTCCCTCGACTATCTTTTGTCTCCATCATCAGACTGTAATGGCACTTATAACTCATACAGGTGCAGAGTTCTCATCAATAGAAATGAATTAAGTTCAAAAACCAGGTAATTGCTATAAATTGTTGAAGAGTTCCCTCGACTATCTTTCTTCTCCATCATCAGATCGACTCCAGACCTTTATTAAATAGTAGTACTTTATAGTACTTAATGAAAACATGATTAAATTTACCCTTACGATTTTTGAAAGTTTCCCTCGATTTCTCTGGGATCCCATCATCAGATCCTGGTTTCCTTATCATCATCATTCATCATTTCCATACCAAACTATGGATATCTCCATTCCAACAAAAAAAATTTATCAAAATCGGTTCATAAACGAAGAAGTTATCTCCGAACATACATAAAATATATATATACATACGGTCGAATTGAGTAACCTCCTCCTTTTTTTGAAGTCGTTTAAAAATATGTATATATGGTCGAATTGAGAACCTCCTACTTTTTTGGAAGTCGGTTAAAAAGTAGAAATAATTATAATCACTCTATAAACGGAGAAATTTTCAATATAATATACACAGAAAGTATATTCGAAACGCCAGCCTTGCTTGAAGTCGGTTAATAAGATGCGACAGACGAAGCAGAAAAGCGTTTATCAATATTTGAAGTGGCAAGTTAAACGTGAATGTTACGAAAGCCTTTGAAAGCCTTCGAAACATATTCATCTTACATTCTAGAAACAACGTATTTACTATAAAGATATTTATATTCAAAAGGCAATGGTTTTATTGTTATTTTGCTTATAGTCATATGTAAAACTCTATTAGATGTATAAATTTATTGTGTAAATAGGTATACTGTACCCCGAGTCGTTAATTTAAGTAAAAAAATTGTCGACAGCCATATATTCGTAACACTTCTTTTCAATGCTCAGCTCCTATTAGTCGTAGCGTGATGTTATATAGCCTTTCTTGGTAAAAAAAAGAATTTTTCAATTCGAACCAGTTGTTTCCGAGTTTGGCATGTTTAAGCAAACAAAATTATCAGCTTTATAATATTGAGTACAGATTATACTAACGTCTACATATAATTTGTTGTTATCACGCTTAGCCGTCGGTCCCGGTTGTTATCATGTACACCTGATAGCGATCTCTACTCATAGTAGGAGTCGACGCCAAACCGCATTAGAGCAACGTGCTGGATTACGCTCTGATCCTTCTCCTACATGGCCTATGCCCAGCAGTGGGATATTACAGGCTTAAATGAATAGGTTCTGAATTCACCCGTATTTTTTGTTTATTTACTACTAGCTTCTGCCCACGACTTCGTCCACGTGGAACAGTTCTTTTGGCTAACTGGGGAAGCTCTCTAAAATAAAAAAACCCGATTTCGAAACATTTTTCATTGGTTCTCCGCTTTTATTGGTCTTAGCGTGATGATATATAGCTTATAGCCTTAATTGGCTATTTAACACTGAAAGAATTTTTATTTCAAATCAGACTAGTAGTTCCTGAGATTAACGCGTTCAAACAAACGAACTCCTCAGCTTTATAATATTAGTATAGATATTATTACATTATTCTTTCTTTAATCGAAAACTGTTGGTGGACGCGTGATCCCATGTCAAGTTGATCGAGATCTGACAAGAATTTTTGAGCTACCCCCACTAATACGTTTTAGCATTGAACATTTTTTTGACTAACCACGTTGTATTACTTGTGGATGTAAATTCAACTCGGTTTTTTTTTTCGTTTTCAAGTAAACTCAATTATTAAAAATTTAATCACCACATTCTACTAAGTCAATACGGATTCCGAAGCCGATTTAATATTATATAAGCAAAAAATAGATTTTAAATATTCATTGAGAAGGATTTCCTGAATGACGCCATATTTCCTCTTCAATTTTGGGGTTTTGAGACGATTAGGGTGTCGTTTTACACTGTTAAGATAAGCTAGGCTTAGCTACTAAGCTTATTATTAACTGTTTATGTTTAAAATTTAAATTGTAGTGCTTAGAAAACTATCTTTATTTTTGTTTATGTGAAAAAATGTATTGTATTATTCCAGTTCAAATCTATGATTAATTTATTTATTTTAAGTGTATAAATTTATTAGTAATTTAATTTATTTTCTGTTTTTTTAAATACAATTAAGATACATCCACGGACTTTTGAAACCCATGTCCTTTTTTATTCCTAAAACATGCTATTTTTTTTTTATAAAGGTAGGCGTTATTCAACAACATCATTGTTGAACTTAGACTATCTTAATGTCTCTAACAGAGACGTGAGTCCACCGACCGGTTCTAATTCTAACGTATCGCTTTCCTGTTTACTGGTGACAACCAATCCTTATCGAGTGCGGTGGGGAGTGTTCTATTCGATTACCGGATCAAGAACCCTACAGAATTCTACTCAGTAATTATATTTGTAATTATTTACTGGAATAAATAATGAAGTTGGTCATCGAAAAGTCTTTGACTTCTTCACATTTGTTATAATATTGTTAGTACCTTTATTTAATCTATAATAATATTATGAAGATGAGTTAGTTTGTTTTATTTAAACGCGCCAATCTCAGGAACTACTGGTTCTCGTGTTATTACTATCATATCAAAATAATAGGTATTCTTGTGAATGTACATAATAATTTTAATAAATATGTTGTGATTAGATACTTCTTAGATGACTGTCTTTAATTTATTAATATAAAAAAAAAACAATGACAGCTGACATTAAATAAGCGACGTAAAATTTTTTCCTACAATTACCGCGCTGATTTTAATACAAAATACTGCTTTAAAGAAAGCACTTAAAGCGCTTCTTTCCCGCAACGCCAGTCAGCGTCCAGTCTTATTCAAACCTCATTAGAAATCCCTTGAAAGTCACTTCTTAGATAAATTAAATGTGGGAATTTGAAAGTAATTGTGGTAAAAAAGAAAACTTCAAAAGATTTTTACAAAACTTCAATGAAAGGAGAGTAGAGATGATTTTTTTGACTAATCACCTTTCTGACGCTGAACCTTTTATCTGTTAATGAAAGCCGGTAATTCTTATACGTATAAAATTAATGATGAGGAAATCGAAATTTTATTTATTTATATCTGTTTGTGATGTAATATGTTTCTAATTTAAAAAATGTAAGAAATATGAAGATGAGCCCATCTTATTCCAGCCTGATTAGTTTATTTGAGTGGATTTCGTAGATATTTGATGTTACTACGTATGACGGTCCGTTTAACAACCGCTCTGGTATAGTGGTCTTTGCCATATATGTTATTAACCCGCTTAATCCCCCCCCCCTAAAACTTAGGGGTATGAAAAATAGATGTTGGTCGATTCTCAGACCTACCCGATATGCCCACAAAATTTTATTAAAATCGGTCGAGCCAAGGAGTTCGGAGGAGTTCAATGTTTAACACCATGACACGAGAATTTTATATATTAGTTGAACAAATAATTTTCCATATAAACTTTTAACCTTTTTACTCCTTTGAGAGATACAATTCAAGAAATCATTCCTTAAATGTAATTTTAAAACTTTCATCATTGGTGATTTAGTCTGGACGTTGCTATGATAGTCAGAATGTTCCCTTGAATAATGATTACTTAAAAAAATTACAAAATTATATATACTATCTGATCCGACGAACTTTGTAACGCGTAAGAAAAAAAAAAACGAGTGTGACCACACGACTGAGATCAAACTTAGGAAACGTAAGTATTTCTCTTTCTATCGTCACTAACATAACTTGCGTTAAGAAGTTTTTCTTAAAAAAAAATTCTATCTGACCCGGCAAACGTCGAATGAAACGTAAGAAAAATTAGACTTTCTATTTTTTATACAATCTTTGTCCTGAAAATAACAAAAAAAGAAGTAGGTATTCATATTGCTGCAGTCATTTTTATTTATATAGATATTGGTTTTCCCTTTCACCAAAAGTTGACAGCGTACAAAATCACTTGATCACTCGGATCGTCCACTCAGCCGCTCAAGTGTTCCAAGAGCTGAAATTTTCACTTTGACATTGTATCGGAAATTTCCATTATATCCATTATAACAAGAGGTTTTTCACTTAGTAGTTATTTTTGTATTAAATCTGGTGATTCGATTCCATTATATTTCTTAAATATTTATTTATTCAATTTAGTTTGACTTGAAATTTTTTATTTCAGTTTGCCTCAAAAATATTTCTTTGATGTGCCATCTCGCTGTTTTTTTTATATATTTTATTTTTTTATTTATTGTTGTAATGTATTTTTGTTTTCTAAATCAAAAATAAAAACGAGCGCGCTTTAGACCACACGACTGAAGTAAAACTTACGAAACGTAACTTCTTCTCTTTCTACCTTCACTAACTTATATATCCCTCTCAACTTCCGTTCGCCTTACCGCGTAACCGATCCAAAAATGCACCAAAGCATACACACTCAATTCGCAAGTTTCTTTTTTTTTATAATTTGCATGATTAATCGATATTAAAACGAAATCACTAATAATTTACTTTAAAAAAACGAGTATGCTTTCTCTCTTTCTTTCTATCTTCATCTTATATCTCCCTCTCAACTTCCGTTCGCCTTACCCGATCACACATTTCGTAACGCTCTCGTCACGCATTCAGCTTACTCCCCAAGTCAAGCGTGCGTAAAGAAGTTTTACTTCATAAATTGTGGAAAGGTGGTTTTCGACTTCGGTCCAGCCACATTCGTTTGAATAGCTTTGCAAACCTTGTAGGGAAAGTGTCTGCAAAATGTGCCGAGTGCAACCAAGTTGATGAAATTCATCACACACTTATGGAATGTGTGCGGGTCAAACTGGAAATACAGTCCTTCATAACTGTTAACGATATTAATCTTCTAGATATTTGTATCGTTAACATAATAATGTGCTGTGTGGCTACGGCACTAAAGAATTTAGCCACCCCCTCTCTTCCCGTGGGTGTCGTAAGAGGCGACTAAGGGATAACAAGGTTCCACAACCACCTTGGAACTTAAGAAGCCGACCGATGGCGGGATAACCATCCAACTGCTGGCTTTGAAATACACAGGTCACCAACCCGTCTGCCCAGCGTGGTGGCTATGGGCAAAACACATGAGTTCACGTTATTTTTGGCGTGAACTTGTGGAGGCCTATGTCCAGCAGTGGACTGTATAGGCTGTAATGATAACATAATATTAAATCATCTACTGTCGTCAGAAGCAAAAATGTTGTATCATATTTATAATTTAGCATGTAAGCAAAGAAAACAATAATGTAAATGGAAATCTAACACAAATTCAGCTCTTATGTACATACATTACATTAAGTAAATAGCTAAATACACAACGTACTAAGCATTTACTAGTCTTCTATGTAAAGTATACGAGGATTAGCACTTTCGTATATACATTAACGTTACATAACATTCCATTATTCCAGGCTATTTAATTTGGATTATATATTGTTGTTACGTATTTGGATTAAAAACTTCTTAATATATTCCTATTAATTTTTTTTGTGAATTATCACTGAACGTGCATTACTTAAGGTGGATAAATATTAATTAACGAACATTTGTATTGGCCATACAGGTGTTTGCCGTGGTCTGGGTGTTAGTGCAGTCCTTGTGGGTCTCCCCACCGTGCCTCGGAGAGTACGTTAAGCCGTCAGCGTCGGTCCCGGTTGTTATCATATACACCTGATAGCGATCGTTACTCATAGTAGGGAATATATCCGCTAACCCGCATTGGAGTAGCGTGGTGGATTAAGCTCTGATCCTTCTCCTACATGGGGAAAGAGGTATATGCCCAACAATGGGATATAGCGCAAAATAACAAGTTGCGTGTAGAACCAACATATTTTTTATAGTTACGCGGTATTAGCGGTATTGCTGTGTGGCCACGGCATTAAAGAATATAGCCAACCCCTCTCTTCCCGTGAGTGTCGTAAGAGGCGACTAAGGGATAACACAGTTCCATTACCACCTTGGAACTTAAAAAGCCTACCGATGGCGGGATAACAATCCAACTACTGGCTTTAAAATACAATTCGAAGACGGGCAGTAGCGTCTTCAGTGCGACAAAACCCTGCAGTCACCAACCCGCCTGCCCAGCGTGGTGACTATGGGCAGAACACATGAGTTCACGCCATTTTTAGCTCGACTTGTGGAGCCTATGTCCAGTAGTGGACTGCGATAGGCTATTGTGATGATGATGATGTGATTAATTATAGAGAACTGAATAATGTATTGTTTTCTAATATATTCGCTAATTTTACTTATTACAGTTTATTATTTTTTATTTTTTTTTTGATGTCCCTGTTCTTTCCATGGTTGCTCAGCAAAATTAGGTTTTGAAAATAGGTTCACAAAAATACTTAAGTCTGATATTCTAAGTTGTCTCCCAGTACAAATACACCTCCGCTTAAAGTTGTATAATAGTCTGAGCCAATGTAGATAGATCATGTCAACACAGCAAACTTTTTTTTCATTATCAGAAGAGCTACGTAGCGCTTCAAAATAGTTAAAACAGATGATAAAGCCCCACAGCATAATTATGATTTTGAAAGGGCAACACCCACTACACAAATATAATTTTGAATTTGTTCGTATCATCCTACACATACAGAAAGTTACAACGACCTCAGTTTCTGCGTCGTCCTTACGTGAATGACCCTTTTGAAGGCATTAAAATAACGAGAATTTGTAAAGTTGAGTTTGTACAAAGGTAGAGGTCATCGACCGGTACGTCTTGCCTTTAGTTTTAAAGATAGAAACAGACTTATTTACAATAAGTCTTATTAACGAATAATTCACTCTATTACAATGGTATCTGTTTTTGTCGGTCCATTTAAATCTATAACAATCACAAGAAATTGTATTGTAATTATATTGTATTGGTAAGAAAAATCTCATTGTTTCAGCTGTATTAAATTGTAATACGCCATAATTTTATATTTTTACAAATATCTTTGACATACACACAATGAATTCTGTTCCTAAGGTTAGTAATGGCTGTGTTTCAGGTTGTAACAACCGTTCTTGTGCAGTGGTGCTAGTAGACACCTAAAACACCGGTTTGCGGATTCGATCTCCGCTCGGGATTGATATTTGATTTTCACAAATATTTCTTTCCGGTTTGGATTTCTGTCCTTGTAGGTCTCCCCACTGTGCCTCGGAGAAAACGTTAAGCGGTCGTTCCCGGTTGTTATCAAAAATTCTTGATAGCAAACGTTACTCATAGTACATAATGTGTGTAAAATATTCACCAACCCGCAGTGGAACAGCGTGCGGGGCATAGGCTTTCTTCATATGCATGGGGAAAGGGGCCTATGCCAGATGTTACAGGCTGATTGCGTACGTGGCGTGATAAAGTACTACCTAGGTAGTACTTTAGGTAGCCAAATTAATGAATCCATGTTAGATAAAACCCGGCTGATGTAGATACAAAAGACAATGCTTAAAAAAAACCCAGGCCCGGCGCAAAAGAAAAGTAACTCAAATTATAGGTAATAATAAGTAATGAAATACTGCATAGGAGGCATCATCGAAATCAATGGCTATATGTATGAAATTGCCATTTGAATTTTTACAGGGGTAACATGAGCAGCTGGGACTTATAGTTTAATTAAAGTGCTATCTGAAAAAACAAACAAGTAACCAAGTAACCATCGGTCGTCGGTTGAAAGCGCGACTTCTCTGTCTCATTCACACGTTGTCGGAGCCAGTTACAGGCTTCTCACTTCGTGCGCGAGTGCTGCGTCGCCCGCGCAGTCCATCGACAGCATTCGTTGCGATCTGTGCGTTCTTTCCTGTTATTTTAAACCGATTGACATGAGGAGCAGTTCGCGCATCCCGCATCATTTTTGGATCATATCGTGTTAGACATAGAGAATCGATGACTTTTAAGCGTAATTATTAAAATGACAAGTACATTCATATCGTGTTTTTAGTTCTATCATCCTATTATCTTGTAAAAGTAGTTGGGATAGTAGAGAAGTTGCCATAAAAATGTCATTATATACACTCTTAAACCACAACTGTATCTGTTTACTGTTCCTTTTACTAATACATTATGTTACCTCTAAAATCTCGACTAGCAATGTGGCGCAGATATTAAAATTCGAATAGCAATTTCACACATATAGCCACTGATTTCGATGATGCCTCCCCGCCCCCCCCCATGTAATATTTAATTACATATTTTTACCTATATTTTGAGTTACATTTCTTTTGCGCCGGGCCTGGGTTTTATTCTCATACTTCATGAGCATTGTCCTTTATTAATAAATTTTCATATTAATAAATACTAGCGATCGCCTAGTAGTCAAAATTCGTTCATAATTAATTTAAATTATAAGTTTGAACATTATTAAGATTCTGTTGTTAAAAACTCTACTCCCATAATAATAAGCAAAAGAATGTATACATTTGTGTGTGTCAAATACACGGTAGTGTGTGTAATTTTTTTGTTATTGATTTAATATATTTTTATGCATAATTTAAAAAATAATATCAGTACTCTGCACTCCTTCTCTATATAAACTATAAGTGTGCGAATATTCATACTCCTCCGTCCGCGCAATTTTCGTAAAAAGGGGGTACAAAGTTTTCGCTTCACGTTTTAATATATAGATATATGACACCTAGACTAGGATAAAAAAATCGCACACAACATAAGCAGAAAGCGCTGTCACTGCAAACTACGTCAACTGGTAACATAATAATATAATTTAAATACACCTAACGAGATTCAAATCCACATCCACGAAACAACTGTGTCATTTAAACTACAATCATGGAGGATAAGTCTTTCTGAGGGCTCATTCAACACCCACACCTCACAACACACCTCACAGACAATTTAATACCAAGAGTTTTAATGACGAACATTCAACAAGATTGGTTGTATTGTTTGTAACTGGCTGGTTTCGATACCATGAAAAGGTGATATTTTAAAAATGAATTTAAAAATGTTTAAAAAGTTTCCCGCCATATTCAATTTGTTTTTTTGTACGCCGAAATGGTTGATCCAACGAAGAAATACGGTACATTCTAAAGTAAGTACTTTAAAAAAGGGAAACATGCAGCTCAAACCGCTGAAAACATTGTGACGTTTAATGAACTGATGAAGTATTAGTAAAAGTAGCACAAAATTGGTTTAACCCTTAACTGGTATCGTAAATTATGTCAAATTTAATTTGACATATGTAACTGGTATCGTGGGGGCCGTGCGGCCCCCATAGTATGTTTGCTTCTAGTAAGTAAGTTTTAACTATGTACTTGAATAAATGGTCAAAAATAATAAATAATAAGCTTGTGTTATATAATCAAATAGTTTTAATTACTATAAATTTTCTTACTTCAATACTAGAAGAAATTACAAAATAGCATCAACATTTTGATAATATTTTTTTCTACATTACAAATATTAATGAAAATCTTAGTTTTAAAAGCTAAAATCAAAATTAACATTATTTAACTTAATCTATACCACCGCGAATAGTGACGAAAAGAGAATACTTAAAGTGGCAGCTGCTCGCAATGCTTAGTTTATTAGAAAGCCAAGAAAACGTCATGCGTGGGGGCCGCACGGCCCCCACGATACCAGTTAAGGGTTAAGCGTTTTGCCGCCCGGGTTGACAGTCACGCAATAAGAGTCCTAAATGATGCAGATCAAACTCACATAAGGAATTCAAACGCATAAATCCTCAGCCTTTGGTTGGCCTTGAATAAAATTATCCTTTGCAGTGGCAGTTTGGGTATTCAATCAATATAAATAAAACTCTATTATTCTTATATTACTACGTTTATTATATTTATTCAAATAACATAGCGTTAATTATTTGCATGTAACTTAGTATTAGTTTTTGACTTTATCCATTACACAAATAAAATAAAAAAATTCTTCTTTATAATATTAATACGGATTACAAAATCATAATATATAAAAAATAACTATATTATCGAGTTTCATAGTAAAATATAAAACCGTAACGAAACAAGCCGTTTCCCATCGCGAACAGCTGACGTCGCAAAAAGTGATATTGTACTGCACTCGACAACTTTGATATTTGTCTGGCTATTTATTAAAATATGAGATATTTAATACAATATTACAATGTTCAAAATCGATTAAAAAACGTGTGAAGTACCACAATTACAGGACTAATTTTATAAATATACTAGCTGACCTCGCAAACGTTTGTTTAGTCATATATGTTATAAACCCCCTTAATCCCCTCCCCTTATAACTTAGGGGTATGAAAAAATCGGTCCAGCCGTTTTGGAAGAGTATGTTAATTAACATAGTGACATGAGAATTTTATATATAAGATATATTGACTTGTCAATAAGTAAATTTCGTTAAGGTGCTAAAACGTCAGATAATAACTACACACTATTTTCTAATTTTTATCACAATCCGCTGAATAATTATATTTTTAAAAAAATATCAAAACTCCTAAAGCTATACCGTACATATTTCATTATAAGACCACTTTTTATGGAAATAGTGCAAATACATTATATATATATTTTTCTATACATCTAGGTCGGAAAAATCTTTTGTAGCCTAATAGTAAGCGATTATTGCACCCAGCAACTCAGTCCACCTCACTCACCACAGGAACACAATATACTTCGGTTTCCAGCATGGACCACTGGTTAAGAACAACTGTTCTAAAGAAAAGTGTGCATTATTTTTATTACATTGCCCATTTTTAACCATTTTATGACCTACTAGATTAATTATTGGTTTAAAAATAAGTAAATTTTATCCAAAAGCTTTTCCATATCAACGTCGTCGCCCGGCGTCTTTCCCGAACTGATAGCCAAATCTTTGAAGACTCTGTAGAGCTACAGTCGTACTACGTGGAGCAGCGGGATGCATTGTGTCGCTTGCTATACTGCTTAAGAGCTATTTAGCCATGATCTTCTGAGATACTTTTATAGTTAAGCTGCTCTATATTTTGACCAGGATATATCTGCTGTGCCCTACATCAATTTTTATATGATAGTTCAATATTTTACTGTACGTCTTGGTAATTATATATCTCCTTGTCTCCAGGAACTAGCAGCCGCTACACCGACAGAGAGGAATTGGCGTGGAATCCTCATAGCGCTCCTGGTCATCGCAGCAGTTCTGGGTCTGATCGTCTTCAGCATAGCGTTGCTTACCCCAGCGGGGGACGATGGCAGGGGGCGTGGCAGACGACCGACTCTTGCTGACGTCCTGGCAGAACATTATAAACCCTTTAATGGTACATGGCTTACAGGTAAGGATACTTTGTTATAATTGACCATAGGATCTAAAAAAGTCACCAATATATTTAAACATGACTCTCAAATGTTATTTACACTTGTAGTTGACATTATTATAAATTATTTAACTATGAGTGTATTATTATGGGTATGTCTAAGAATACTTTTGTGAATAAATAAATAAATTCTGAAATTTCCTGAACCAAAGGTATATTCAACTTTTTAATTTACTTTTTAATACCGTGCAAAAGTTCGGTTAGCGAAACACTTAGTGATAGGTATGGGAGATAATGGTTATCTTAGATTTTGACTCTCTTAAGGCCAATCTTTATCTATCTCTGATTTCAAATTTTATCTCTAAGTAAACTAAATTCATGTACAGATAGAAATTTAAAAACTTATGTAATAATATGTATGAGTAATAAGCAAGAAAGTATGCTTAATTTAGAACACTAAAGGCTGCGAATTCTTTTAAAAATATTACGGTCAAAACTTTTCGAAAAGAAAAAGGACAGTAGCCACAGTATAAGCTAAGGTCATTTTGAAGAATGCAACGTTTACAGTAGTTGCTAAAAGAGTCTAGCGTTTAGTTTATAATATAATACAAAATATCACCAAAATTATTACCTTCAATTTACGAAAATTGCCAGATTAAGCGTGTGATTGGAAAACGTCAACCAAGCCGTCAAAGGGTTTCAAATCGTTTCTTCTAAGACCAATTGAGGCATTATTTTTTATTTTTTTAAGGAAAATACTCTTAGAATGTCTTAAAACATTTCAATGTCGAAAGCCTTAGAGAATTTCTTGACATACAGATGTGAATCTTAAAAATCACTTTGGATATACAGTACTTTAAAGATTTTTTTTTTGAGATTCCGTAGCCGAATCTTACCAGCAAATTCGGTTCGGTATTAGGATTTATATGGCGGTTGCGGGTTCGATCCCTGCACATGACAAACATTTGTATTGTCCATACAGGTGTTTGCCGTGGTCTGGGTGTTTGTGCAGTCCTTTTGGGTCTCCCCACCGTGCCCCGGAGAGCACGTTAAGCCGTCGGTCCCGGTTGTTATCATGTACGCCTAATAGCGATCGTTACTCATAGTAGGGAATCTATCCGCCTACCCGCATTTGAGCAGCGTGGTGGATTAAGCTCTGGTCCTTCTCCTACATGGGAAAAGAGGCCTATGCCCAGTAGTGCGATATTACAGGCTGAAGCGAATTAGGATTTATCACGACGTATCCAGATTTGCTCCTTTTTGTTTCAATTATTTACCAAATTAAACACTTGAATCTATGTTCGCTAATTTTGTTCCTGTACAGCATTAGATGATTCTTTGTGTCAACAATTTCTAATTGATTTTTCTTCTAATATACAATACAATACAATACAAATATTCTATATTGTACACTATAAGAGAAAAAATTTTACACCAAAAAAGAAACTATAGACATGTACAAAAGGTGGTCTTATCGCTAAAAGAGCGATCTCTTCCAGACAACCTCAAGCATGAAAAGGACATGACAAAAGAATTAGACGGCATGGAGGTATACATACATAATATATACATAATAATACTAATATTAGTAATGTATTGATATCATGAGTTATTATTGGCGAGTTAGCAGAAACTTATTATTACGCTAGCGATTGAGGTTAAGTCCTCGATATGAAAAATGTTTGTATAGCCCTTACAGAATTCGTTTTATTATTTTTACTTTTTCTATTTGCACGTTTTTTCTACTCAATTTAATTTAAATTGGATGGTAATAATTGGCCTTCATAATTATGTTCATCATTACAGCCTATACAGTCCACTGCTGGACATAGGCCTCCACAAGTTTACGCCAAAAATAACGTGAACTCATGTGATTTACCCATAGTCACCACGCTGGGCAAGGGTTGGTGCCGTAGGGCTGGCTTTGTCGTACCGAAGACGCTGCTGCCCGTCTTCGGCCTGTGTATTTCAAAGCCAGCAGTTGGATGGTTATCCCGCCACCGGTCGGCTTTTTAAGTTCCAAGGTGGTAGTGGAACTGTGTTATCCCTTAGTCGCCTCTTACGACACCCACGGGAAGAGAGAGGGTGGCTATATTCTTTAGTACCGTAGCCACACAGTATTATTTATGTTACATAATTATGTTACATTTTGTTATATTTATAACATTTTTCTGTATTAAGTATTTACTAATAAATAAATAAATTAAGTAAAAAAATTAACTGAAAGGGATCACAAATATATACACATTTCTTTTAATCTGATAAAACACCATAAGCGGATTATTTCTGAATACGGAAAATTATATTTATATTAAGTCCTAACAAAAATAATTTGAGGAAAAGGGGATAATGGTCCTAATTTGTTATAACTACATGTGTATGTCAGCCATGTTTCAAAAAATAGAATGGTAAATGGCGCAATCTTAAAATCGTATGTAAATTAACGCCATCTGTCGTTGTGTACAATGCAACTTGATTGTGACGTGTTATATTAACATATTTTGCGTAAACGTGTTTATTGTGCGCCTTATATAAAAGCATTTGAAAGAATTTTTGGTATTTTTTTTTAACTATTTATTGAAGTTTGCACCTTAAGAATCAATTCTTCTATAAGGCCCCCGGTATGAAAAAAATATGAGGAGTAAAATTTACTGAACGAATGACCTCGTTAAATTTCTCGTAACGCCATCTATCGGATCTCTATTGGCGTTATTTGATTCGTTTATTTACCATTTGATATGGTATTAATCTTATTCTTAGACTAGTAAACCTTTTTTGTGCCTATTTAGACAGTCGATCTGAAGGAGTAAACTCCAGTCGTGCGTCGGTGCTGACACACACACCTTTTTATTTTAATCTTTTAGTTATTTTGTGATTAATGTACAAAACACCCAAATTGATTAAATTACGCTCTAAAATTATATATATACAAAATCCATCAATCCGCTAACACGCAGTGGGGTAATGGATTAAGCTCCAACCCTTGTCCTGCATGGAGAAAGAAACGTTTGCCCAGCAGTGGGGTATTACAGGTGAATCCGACGATGCGGCAATATGAAATACCGCTAAATAATTTGACACAAATATCCGCAAAAAGGCTTGTCACTCACGAAGTCACTTTGAAGTTTGGATCAACAAAGCCGTAATGTGATATACGCTGATGATAGCGCAAGTGCCAAAGAGTAATTTTAATTACACTTTTATGTTGCAAAATCATGAAGAATTTTCGTTTGTATAGTTTTCGCCAAAAATTCTTTTGCATTACTTTTTATTGATATTTTGTTTAGATTTTTCTCACATGTTTTGTTGCTTTTTTTTGTCGTCATTATATCAAAATAAGATTATTATAATTATATTAATATTTAATCTGTGGCTGTAGTTATATGCTATACACTGTGTTATCTGTGCTATGTATGATTCTTTATTTCAAATATAAGTCAGTTATATTCAAAGTTCATAACCGGTGTTTATATTATTAAATAATTTCATATCACAGATAAAATAATAAATTCCATTTACAATATGAATTTTGGTGTCTTTCCGGTATTTTATTGACGCAAAAAAAAAAACCTGTACTCAGCTTAAACTACCAACTAAATGAGTTTTCTCCCTTGAAACCAACTTCATTTGGAACTTATTTTAGTTAATTTTAATGTATACTAATATTATAAAGCTGAAAAGTTTGTTTGTTTGTTTAAGTGCGCTTATCTCAGGAACTACTTACTCGAATTGAAAAATTATTTTGGTGTTAGATATTTATTATTACGGAAAAGGGACACACTTACTAAATATATTTATTTAATTTTTTTTTAATATCTTATAACATACACACACGGTCGTCTGTTCCTATGATAAGCAACTTAATACTTGTTAGAGGTAACAGCCGACTGGTATAGTTCATTCAAGTAATACATATATAAATGTATAAATACACATATAACACCTACACTCAGGCGGGAATCGAATCCACAACCCGCGGGACAGAAAGCAGGGCCGCTACAGACTGCACTAACGGGCTATTCATAAGTATATAAGTCCACAAATCCTAGCACACCCCTATTCAAAATCATTAACGTATTAAACGACCCTCTTCGATTTTCCTTTTTTTATCATTATCGATAAAAAGTAGGTAAATTAAATTTATTTTACGCTTCAAGGGAAATTGCGTCATAAAACCCCTTTTATCTTTATTCCAAAAGAAAACCACGTTACAAATAATTTACTCCCAGGAGTTACACGTTTCATCGTTATTGGGGGCAGAGTTAGAGATCAAACGACATTTGGATGAATATTAGTATGTATTTTCTTTTACTTTTTTGTGAATAAAAGTTTTATAGAAAGACTAGCTTTTACCCGCAACTTCGCTCGTATCGAATTTTTTTAAGTAAAAAGTACCCTATGTTACTTCTAATACCTCCAAGAATATATGTACAAAGTTTCATGGTGAACGGTTAAGTCGTTTTCGCGTGAAAGCGTAACAAACAAACTTATATCACATTTATAATAAGTAGGGATAGCAGAATAAATAAATAACACATGTCACGTAACATACACACACGGTCGTCTGTTCCTATGGTAAGCAAATTAATGCTTGTAGACTAAGTCAATAAATACGTAATAAAGCAAAAAAATATATTTTTACTTTTATTTATTTGTACTAGTAGGTCGGCTTGTGGTCGAAATTCGATCATTATTAAAAATTTAAATAAAAAAAAAATAATCTAAATAATGAACCTTATTTTAAAATTTTCACTTTGATTACATACTGACAATCAACAAAAGACTATAATATGCTTGTAAAATACATGGCAGTGTGTGTAATGTCTTTTTTATTGATTTAATATATTTTTATGAATAATTTTAAAATTTAATATTAGCATTCTGCACTCCTTCTCTATATAAACTATAAGTGTACGAAATTTCACACTCCTCCGTCCGCGCAATTTACGTAAAAAGGGGTTCAAAGTTTTTATTTCATGTATTAATAATATGTAGATGATGATGACATCCTTTAATTTCTGTCTGTAACCGTTAAATTTGGGTGTTCTGGAAGAAATATCTTATACAATCTTGACAAATATATTATGAATAGTTTTGTACGTATAATTTATTATTAAATAAATAAATGAAATACGCATTTGAGAAGTACTCTCTTATTTACCTTTGATTAAAGCGGATGATTGGGTCTTGTAGCGGACCCAGGGGAGGCTTGCCTCCAGCAGTGGACTGTAAAAGGTTGATGACGATGATGATATTGTATATAGGACATTTTTATTGTACTTGCAGAGAGACTTTTTTAAAGAGCGTGTCAGGTACGTTTTATTTCGAAGTTTTACAATATGGTACGTATTTGCAATTAAGTTCTTATTAAATATTGTAAACTGAATTTCAATATACAGATATTGAAACTTCGTTTTAATCTGTACAAAATTATTTTATTTTTATTTATTTAAGCACAGTGTTTTAGACCCCAGACGCAGGACATTCTTCAAGAGGCTGTTATGGGAAGTGTTTCTTAATTGATTTTTTATTCATACGTACCATTTACTTTAAAGCCTACACATACCTATTCAATACATCATATTTTTTTTAAAATAAATTAAAATACAACGACGCAAAATACACGTTAACACCAAAAGGTCTTTAAGGAATATAAATTAAGTATCATATTTGAATGAACCAAAAGAATCCTAATTTAGGGCCGCAAAAATTTCCGCTGAGAAAGAAATCAAATGGACCCAAAAATTATTTATGACATCCCAAACGCTTAGGAAAGAAAATCGTAAAAGTAAATTCATATTTCCTCCATTTGCAGCTACGTGTTGCTTATATTAGAACTTTTACAGGGTTAAAATGTATATATAAATAATTATGTGCTATTCATTTGTAAGAATTTACCAGTAAATTGAATGGTTGAATATGTATAAGGGACGACTTGATTATTTTTCTAAATTACTTTGGTTAAGCCTAGAGAGTGGTCACGATTTGTCACGTGGTTACTGTACCGCAGATATAATCAATTCTAGTGTTCTTGTTCGATATAATAAAGCTCATTAATATTGGCCGCTAATTTATTATTTATTTTTATAAAATAACAAAAGAAGTAGAATGAGTATAGATAATTTATTATTTTTGAGAAGTATAAAATTTTTTTTTGATAAAATATATGCAAATACAAATGAAATACTGCTAGCTAAATATATTTTGAACTAGCTGTGCCCGCGACTTCCTCCGCGTGGAATTTAACAAAAAAGTTATCGTTCAGTTCGGAGAGTTATAAAGTAAATAAATTTCTAAAATAAAAGTAGCCTAAGTTATTCCTTATCACATCAGCTATCTGCTAGTGAAAGTGCCGTCAAAATCGGTCCAGTCGTTTCAGAGATCAGCCGGATCAAACAGACAGACAGATAGACAGACAAAAATTTTGGTATGTGTACCGTATATATGCATCCATATGCATTGAGTAAAAATCGGTTATTTTAATATTACAAATAGACACTCCTATTTTATTTATTTGTATAGATAACTTAAATTTAGTGTCTCAAGGTTTTGGGAGCTATAATAGAACGAATGCTACAATTTTTTTTTTATATATCACTGGGTCGGCAAACAAGCGTACGGTTCACCTAATGGTAAGAGATTACCGTAGCTTATAGACGCCTGCAACACCAGAAGCATCGCAAGCGCGTTGCCGACCCAATCCCCAATCCCCCCCAGGAGCTCTGGTCACCTTACTCACTAACAGGAACACAATACTGCTTGAAAACAGTATTATTTAGCTGTGATCTTCTGTAAGGTCGAGGTACTACCCCAGTCGGGCTGCTCCATATTTTGAGCAGGAAATTCCTGCTGTGCCCTAACATTAATAGAGAAAGAACTAAAACGATTTCTCAATTTTTTTCGCCATACCTCGTAACTATCAACAATGATGACGAAAAAGTTCTTTTCTGGATATTCGACTGAAAATATTCAGAATCCTAAATTGTATTCTTGCGTGAAATGAATTAAAGCGTTTCGTTTGGGAGTTCTGAATTTGAATTAAATTTCAAATCGTTAATTTTTTTGTAAATTTTTTGTCAAGTACTTAACTAAATTAAATCTTTCGATAAGCTTTCTATACGTGTCAAAGAATTGGGGCTTAAACATTTACGATTTTCCACTATGTATTTGGCGGATGCCTCAACCAAAAGCCACGATCAGTGTTTGACTAGCCTATTGGCGCCGTTTACCCTGCTTTCTGCTCCGAGGGCTATGGATCCGATAGTCCCCTAGTCTCAGGCCAGAAGCCAATGCTCGCTACGCCAAAGACTCGTAAAATACATTCATATAAGCACAATATATAATGGTGGATTTTTTTTATATTTGCTTCTTAGCTCCTTAATAAGTTACTAATTGTGCTCTGCGGTTTCATATGCGTTAATTTGAGGGGGAAAAGCCTATAGCCTTCCTCAATAAATGGACTATCCAAAACATAATTGTGTTTGCTCGCAAACGAAAAAAAAACCGACTTCAATTACATCGAAGAGTAATACAACGTAGATCGACGAAAAAATAGTAATACTTTGTTCGTATTCCATATAACGCGACATTATAAAATTGTAGAATTATATAATGTTCTACTGTTATTTCTAACATTTTGTTAGCGATTGTAGGCAGAAATTTCATAAAAGGCCCGTCGTCGATTCGCGCGAAGCGCTGACATCGCTTATTACGGCGGGTTTTTTAGTTGAAGCGGATTTATATTGAATTACGGTTTATGTCTTTTTTATTAAAAATATGTAATGTTCATGTTTTCACACAGCTCCGATGCACGACTGGAGTTTACCCTTTCAGATCAACTGTCTAAATAGGCACAAAAAGGCTTACTAGTCTAAGAAATATATTATTACTACATCAAATTGTAAATAAATGAATGCAATAACGCCATCTATCGGAACCTAATTGCGTTATTAGAAAACGTCTGAACGCCATCTCTAACAAGGTCATTCGTTCAGTAGATTTTACTGTTCAATTTTTTCATTCCGGGGCCTTAAATGAAAATCGATTCTTAAGGAGAAAACTCCAAAAACAGTCAAGTAAATACGCCATATCAGATATAGCTCAAAAAGTTCGAGTCAAATCTCAATTATATTTAAATGGGACCACATGACAAGCACCACCTATCGATTAAAAAAAGAATCATCGATATCGGTCCACCCAGTAAAATAGTAATGAGGTTAATATAACGTTGGTCGACGTAAAATAGCCAAGTAAATACCCAGTATTAGCGATAACTCAAAAATTAAAAGCCCAAATATATTTATAACGAATAAACTGCTACTCTCTACTCTAGTGGAATATTGTAATTTGATCGATAGTGAACGAAGTAATTTCATAACATTTTGATAGATGGCGTTGTGGCAAAGTATTGAACATGACCACAGTCGTCTTAACATCGTCATGTAAATACGTGTCATCAAAGATTACTCAAAAATTGCTCATTATATCTCAATCATATTTAAAACGGACGACATGACAAGTATTAGCTTTTGATTTATACAAAAAAGATCAAAATCAGTGCACCCAGTAAAAAGATATAACGTATAATACAACGTAGGGTGACGAAAAAACCGTCAAGTAAATACGCAATATTAGATATAACTCACAAATTACGAATCAAATCTCAATTAAATTTGAATGGGACCACGTGACGAATAGTAGCTTTTAATTTATATGAGAAACGTCAAAATCGGTGCACCCAGTAAAAAGTTATGAGGTATAATACAACGTAAGGTGACGAAAATAATGTCAAGTAAATACGCGTTATCAAAGATTAATCAAAAAGTAGTTATCAGATCTCGATAAAATTTATATGTGACCACATGATAAACATCAGCTTTCGATTAAAGTAAAAATTATCAAAATCGATACACCCAGTAAAAAGTTATTGCGGATTTTCAAGAGTTTCTCTCGATTTCTCTGGGATTCCATCATCAGATCCTGGTTTCCTTATCATGGTACCAAACTAGGAATATCCCCTTTCCAACAAAAAAAGAATTATCAAAATCGGTACACCCAGTAGAAAGTTATGTGGTATAATACAACGTAGGTCGACGAAAAAAGCGTCAAGTAAAAACGCATTATTAGATATAATTCGAAAAGTAGTTGTTAGATCTCAAATAAATTTAAATGGGACCAATCGGCACACACCACCTTTCGATTAAAACAAAATTTGTCGAAATCGGTCTACCTGGTCAAAAGTTCTGATGTAACATACATAAAAAAAAAAAAAAAAAAAAAAAAAAAAAAAAAAAAAAAAATACAGTCGAATTGAGAACCTCCTCCTTTTTTGGAAGTCGGTTAAAAAAGAGGTTTCAATTCGAACGAGTAGTTTCTAAAATTAGCGCATTTAAAAAACCGTCAATTTAGCTTCTTTGGCTCTGTATTGACATAAACTTCATTGGTTATTGTATCTTTTGTATTAATTTTTATTTCATCGTGTTACTATACTGTTTGTTTCCTAAATTATAACATATTAAAATATCTTGAAAAAATTATCATCTCTTATTATCAATCTCATTACAAACGGAACTCCTCAAACCATTCTAAATCACACAAAACATTCAAGTCAAAGCAAATACAATGAAAGTCTTTTGAAATATCACCCCAATAAAATAATAATAGAAATTTCGAATACGAATCAAAGCGAACTGAATATTCAGCACAAAAAGAAAAACGGCTGCTTGAAAAGTTGTTGAAACTGCGAGTTTCTACTCGACCCGGAGTAATTTGAACCCAGTTGCGGAGATGGTGTGAATGGACCTTATTATACATGTTCTAAGACAATGGCACAGTGAATAAAAATTGCGTATTGATATTCGAAGGAAAAATTATATTGTTTCAAAATTTGATAAAAATAAAATGTTTAAAATAATAAAAATTTGAGAAAATTAAAATTTTTTAAATTACATTCCCATCAGATTGTCATTTTTCTTTAGCTGTTCTTGCGTTTTTCTTTATCTAGGAATTTATTTATAACATCAATCGGCCCCGTAAACTTAATTTTCATTAGACGAATGACAGCAGAGATTGTGCAATAATCGCTTATTGTTAAATTGTCATTTAATAGCAATAGACAAGCCACAACGCTACAGCAATAATTAGGTACATTTATTGACACTAAATAATCTAAGCGCTGGGTTTATGCGTGAAAGGCATTTGTAAATCACAGAGCGATTCGCAATTGACATAAAGCGATAAAGCAATTGATTGCGTGATTTTAGTGAACATTTCGCAAATCGCTTAATTTCAGCACGTCCAACAGAATTATTCCATAGGTATTTCAAGATAAACGTACAATGTTTCAACATTGTCGCTATGGTGTACAAACGCATTCTTGTTACACATGTCTTAGTAATAAACGTTTAAGATATTTACTAGTTATCTCATCTCGGGTACGCCCACTTGCGTCGCCGAAGTGACTTCAAAAAATTATAATTAAATTTTGCTTTTATAACATTACTAGCTTTTACCCGCGACTTCGCTCGCATTGAAACCATTAATTAAGTAGAGATTGTGTCTTTGGTAAAAAATATATATTACATTTTTTCTTAATAAAAAGTATTGTAATACCTCCAAGAATATGTGTATAAAGTTTCATAACAATCTGTTTAACAGTTTTCGCGTGAAAGCGTAACAAACAAACTTACATTCACATTTATAATATTAGTAGGGAATTAGGGATGTACTAAAAAGAATTAAGTAAAATTAAATTATATTTATTAAAATTAGTTCTTCAAAGTCGTCATACTTTTTCGCCGCGGTTCGGTTGTTTAATTTAATACATTTTCCAGAAAATGTTTATAAGAAATCGTGTGACGTAGTTGATATATATTTAACAGTAGGGCAGCGACTATTGTACTTTTTTCCGCATATTTTAATTACTATAAAAATAACTAACAACGAAAATACTCACGATATTTGAAAATAAAAAAAACTCAGGAAATTTTCATGACAATTTTTTTGTAAGTGAGGGATTCTAAGCCGTGATTGTTAAGCTGCTAACCGTGCTGTGTGGCTACGGCACCAAAGAATACAGCCACCCCCTCTTTTCCCGTGGGTGTCGTAAGAGGCGACTAAGGGATAACCAGGTTCCACTACCACCTTGGAACATAAGAAGCCGACCGATGGCGGGATAACCATTTAACCCCTGGCTTTGAAACACACAGGCCTAATACGGGCAGCAGCGTCTTAGGTGCGACAAAGCCAGCCCTGCGGTCACCAACCCGCCTGCCCAGCGTGGTGACTATGGGCAGCACACATGAGTTTACGCATTTTTGGCGCGAACTTGTGGAGGCCTATGTCCAGCAGTGGACTGCAATAGGCTGGAATGATGATGATGATGATGACTGTCAAGCGCATTAGCCAGATACTATAATCACTACACTCGTATCTTTGAATAAATAAATCACAGTACACAAAAAAGGAGCGAAGTTTTTCATTAAGGAAATTATTAAGTTGTCTCAGAATATTTTCGTCACTCAGTGTTTCAAAGCGACGAAGGCACTACAACAATGGTCAAATACCGCTAATTAGGGGAAGAACTACAAAACTTTGTTAATATAAACTTGTACAAAGTATTTGTCGAAATGAAAACAAAGTTAAATAATTCTATGTATTACCTTTATTTTGAAATAAAGCCTTACGTTTTACGCAAAAACTACTAAATGAAATATATTACCTTTGATGATATATTACCTTGATTTGAACCTATGCTATTGAAATTATACATGTTATCAAAGTAAGCGGCGACTGCTAACTCATACCTAATTCATACGTTGGCGAAACAGTCACAGCACTGGTTTGTGGCTTTGTATTGACCATATAGATGTTTGCCGTGGTCTGGGTATTTGGGCAGTCCTTGTGGGTCTACCCACCGTGCCTTAAATTAATGCACACCTAATAGCGATCGTTACTCATAGTAGGGAATATATCGCCTACCCGCATTGGAGCAGCGTGGTGGATTAAGCTCTGATCCTTCCCCTACATGGGAAAAGAGGCCTATGCCCAGCAGTGAAATATTACAAGCTGAAGCGAGCGTTCCGGGTAATTTCTGAATCAGCTGGAACGCTATTAACGGGACTGTGCGCACTGCGAACTACGGTAAATGAGGTATAACTATAAAAGGCCACGCGTATAAAACAACAAGAGGTATATTTTAGGTAAAACGAAAGAAAAATACCGTTATTCTTTTATTACCCGACTGCCAAGGAAGGGTTATGTTTTTCGCGCGTATCTTGTATGTATGTATATTTGTATGTAATATTCTTTACTACCTCATATTTCCAGAACCACTGAACGGTTTTACATAATTGAGGTATCGTTAGGTTAGTCTTAGCTGCCCAAGTGTTCTTAGATAGGTGGCATTAAAAAAAAATCAAACATGGCGGCTGCGCGAAGCCATTGTAGTTAATGAAAAAAAATTTTTTTTCTCGAATACTACAATATGGATATCAAATTGAAGGGCACAATACAAGGATTTTAAAAAGGTATATCATGATTATTATTACCGTAATACTAATAAAGAAATACAATATTAAAGTTTAAAAAATGTGGACTTTGCTCTTTCCCACGCCTATACCATGACAAACTCGCCTCCTAGGCGACGATCAACTTCGGGGTGTAGCCTTTCTAATAAAATACAATGGTTAAAAAAAACATACAATTAAAATTACAAATAAAAATTAATAAATGTCACATCAATTTACAATTACATTAATAAAATCAATAACAAATACATAATACCAAATACAAACAAATAATTTTAATAATAATTTCATTATATTAAAACTAATAGTTGTTGACTTAAGCAGTCACCTATTTGCTAAAGGTCAGGCTTACGTTGCTTTGAGCAGAGTGAGATCTTTCTCCGGGCTTGCTATCAGTTCTCTTGACCCTAAATAATTACTTAATCAACCACATGATGTAAACTGTTTTAATGAATTGAACCGATTACGTAATTTGTCTGACTAAAAAGACATAAATAAAATAATAATTAAAAATAAACAAAAAACCCGCCTGCGTGAAGAACAACTAATAGAAAATCAACTGAAAAAGCTGGAACAAGATAAAAATTCAATATGCACACAAAGTCAGCGAAATAAATAGAAACAATATCAAACATTTTGTGCTGTTCATTTAAAATATATTAATACGGTAGTTCTTCGAAACTTTATGCAACGTCGTAGATAATATGCAGTCGGAGGCATGAAATTGAAGGATAAGTCAAATCATTCTCTCTTTGTGCATGTCTCCGACTGCATTTTATGTACGACGTTGCATAAAGTTTCGAAGGACTACCGCATTAATATATTTTAAATGTACAGCACAAAATGTTTGATATTGTTTCTATTTATTTCGCTGACTTTGTGTGCATATTGAATTTTTATCTTGTTCCAGCTTTTTCAGTTGATTATCTATTAGTTGTTCTTCACGCAGGCGGGTTTTTTGTTTATTGTTAATTATTATTTTATTAACTAAGTAACTGCTGTAACTGCGAAGTTTCCTGCCACTTCTCTAAGAATCTACATTCCGAATTGGTGGTAGCTTTACTTTTAAATACTAATTAATCAGTTTAAATTAATTTTTGTAAAATGACGATTCGAAAGTGCTCTTGGGGCCTTATTTGAATAACGTTAATTTTGATTTTGATTTTGACTAACTTTTAAGCATGTTACTGTTACCAGTAACAGCGTTTGATACGTTCCTGATAACTCCTAGGTTTTGGTATCAAGTTCGCTTATATAATGAGTTAAAATTCAGCTTCTGTTTTGTAATATAACTTTATGTAGGACTACAAGCTATTTTATGATACCGCCCACAGTTGAGGATCGATACCGCCCACTACTTGGAATATTTTCTAGTTTGGAGCATAAATTAGAGCTCTGGATTCATAAACTGAAATTTTCATAAAAATTAAATTTTCCTAACAGTTTTATTCAAAATCGGATTCTGATATGTTAGCTTTGATTTGAATCGTCGAAGATCTAATATTAGTTTACAGGTTGTATTCGCCATATTCATCACATAATTTGGTCTTAAAACGTACATTAACAAGCATATGCTCTGATTTACAAGCTGATGAAAGCCGTTGGCTAATTAGCTGGGCTAATTAAGTTAACTGGTTAAATTTGCTAATCCTATCGGTTGGCTTCCTAATTAACTTAGCTAACTTTATAGCCGGCTTATACTTATATAAAATTTATTTAAATGTTTGGAGCTCTAAGATAATTTGTGTCTTGTAAAATTATTATAATAGTTATTTAACCGACAAAAAAGGAGGAGGTTACTAAATTCGACCGTCGTATATACATATATCTATGTTGGGGGATAACTTAATCGTTTATGAACCGATTTTGATAATATTTTTTTTTTTGTTGGAGATGAGATATCCTAAGGGTGGTACAATGATAAGAAAACCAGAATCTGATGATGGAATCCCAAAGAAATCGAGGGGAACCCTCAAAAATCGTAGTGCGTTTGTTAATTTTTTCGTCTACTTTCGTTGTATTACATGTCGATGTAATTGGAGTCGGTTTTTTTTTCGTTTGCTAGCAAACACAATTCATCATTTCAGCCTATTGCAGTCCACTGCCAGACATAGGCCTCCACAAGTTTGCGCCAAAATTGGCGCGAACTCATGTGTGTTGCCCATAGTCACAACGCTGGGCAGGCGGGTTGGTGACCGCAGGGCTGGCTTTGTCGCACCAAAGACGCTGCTGCCCGTCTTCGGCCTGTGTATTTCAAAGCCAGCAGTTGGATGGTTATCCCGCCATCGGTCGGCTTCATAAGTTCCAAGTTGGTAGTGGAACTGTGCTATTCCTTAGGCGCCTCTTACGACACCCACGGGAAGAGAGGGAGTGGCTATATTCTTTAATGCCGTAGCCACACAGCTTACACGCAAAAGCTTACACACAAACACAATTATTTTTATTATTCTTGTGACGTGCTTCTACAAAAACTATTGACAGCTTTAATAACTAAAAAAAAAATCATGACTTTGTATATCAATGAGTTCAAACATTTTCTTCTCTTTTAATATCAATTTGTATGTTTTAAACACAATTCACAATTTAGTACTAAATATTTACAGATAGTTATGGTACAAAATCATGTCCACGTGGAATGGTGTTATATATAAAATATCATATTATATTAAATAATAAAAGTGATTCTCAACCTCAAAATATATTTCACTTAAGCAAGCTTTCAAAAACACTTTTGAATACTTCACAAGTCTGCGATGTCAGTTCCACGCGAAGCCGAGACCGGCTTGAATGAAGATTCCGTAAAAGCTGACAGGTAACTCAGAAGATACTATTTATATCTAGAAAGATGTAGTTGAACATTGAGGTCAAATAATCTGTACCTTGATTCTACGTCATGGGGCCGGTTTTAACGGTTATGGATTTGGTTAATCCTGCACATAAGTTACGAATAAATTAACAGCAAGAGGTAGAATAGACCTTACCACTTATAGATTTACACTTGCTAATAGAAATATCTCATAAATATAGTGAATATATAATAAAATTAATTTAAAATATTCCTTATAAATTTGGCTATAATATATCCGCCCACCCGCATTGGAGCAGCGTGGTGGATTAAGCTCTGATCCTTCTTCTACGTGGGGAAAGAGGCCTATGCTCAGTAGTGGGATATTTACAGGCTGAAGCGATATAACTTTGGCTATCTGCAAGTTTGTTTAAATTTCTTTTTATTGGAGGACTTGGAGATTGATCTAGCCCAGTGGTTCTTAAACGATGGTCCACGGACCACTGGTATTCCCTGGAGACACTCGAAGACACATATCCAAAAGCGTGGCTTTCATTCTGTTCGATTTTGTTTTTTTTTTTTTTTTTTGAAATTTCGATAAGAAAGGCAAATATCCTCGATTACTAAAACCTACAAAATTATGTATGGTTATGCAAAGAAATCAAGAATTTCAGATTTTACCTACACATATTATTTCCGTGGCAAAAAAGACATTTTTATTAATAAGCTGCACCACGCGGCTTATTAATAAAATTAATAAAAATAAATGTTATTCTAGATCTCAAGCTATCTATTTTTTTTTTTAATATAAATATTTACAACATACACAAACGGTCATCTGTTCCTAAAGTAAGCAACTTAATGCGTATGTTATAGGTAACAGCCGACTGGTATAGCTACTTTTTTTTTTTTCGATAAACACACATATATATAATACATATATTAATAAATATATATACTACATCCAGACTCGGGGTGGCAATCGAATCCACAACCCCGGAGCAGAAAGCAGGGTTACTACAAACTGCGCCAACAGGCTAATCGAAACCAAATAATAAAAATATTTACCAAATCACCAACTCACTCTCACCAACTTACGTGTTATATTAGTTGGATTAAATAAAATATTCAGTAGATATAAATGCCGTATATGTTAAGACCAAATCATGTATTTTGTCGCGTGCATTTAGTAAAAAGTTGCTATTTAAATATCAAAACATTTTATTTATGTAGAGAAATTGAAGAGATAACGTTACCCCAAAAAGGTCGGAGGTAGTATTATCCTACCCAAGTGAGGCTGGGTAAAATTGCCATTAGATAAGGGCTACATCACTATCTTTTCGTCACATCAGCTGTCTGTTTGTCCATTTGGCAGCGGGTTCGTTATCAAATGGACAACATTTGGATGTATGCCAAGGAAAGTGACCTTTTTCCGCTATTCCTGTCATGAAGACTGTAGACTTACGTTTTTTAGAAGGTAGATATAAAGGTAGCTTTTTTTTTGTTGTCTGAATATTGATTTGACTAGACATTAGGCGCAGTTTGCAGTGACCTGCTTTCTGCTCCAGGAGCTGTGGGTTCGTATCTGGTAATGATAAGTGTTATTTTATATCAGTATTATTAATATGTATTTGTCGAAAAAAATATAGCTATATCAGCCGGTTGTTACCTATAACACAAGCATTAATTTGTTTACCTTAGCAACGGACGTCTAGATATTTATTTATCATTTATTTTACTAATGTATATCGAATGAAATTTATTTAACAGATATGGCTTGTATTTAAATTTGCGATAGTTAAAAATTTGCAGATTTGCTCCCATTTTGTATGTCAGAATTGACTCTGTCTAAATATGTTTACGGCCATTTTTACGGATACAGATGTTAACACCTCGATTTCGTTAAAAAATGTATATAATTAGTACCAGGGGTTTCATGGCTAAAAAGCAAAAAATATTATACAATTTTATTCATTAGATAACGTTATAAAACAAAAATTAAACTGTAATAACTTTTCCAAATTGCTTAAAAACTTGACATATATTTTCGTAATTTGTACTTAATACCGATGTCCCGTCCATGTGCCAGCAATTAGATTCATAACATTGTACGAGTATAAGTCTGGCGAAAATATTAAAATTTTAATTTAGTTTGAGACGGCGAGCAAAACGAAACACGCTTAGAACACCTGTTCCAAGTTAATGTTGTATTTACTCAAAATATATTTTTACTTGAAATTGCGAAAGAAATTAAACAAATAAAGTGTTCTGTATGCATTATGTTATATTTGTTTTTGTGTAAATTATCTTTTATTGTAAAGTTTCGTTATAAATAAAAGGCTTTTATATTAATAAATTTTTTAAATAAGGTACAAATCTTTTCCTATATGGAGAGTCGCCATCTTGAAAACAGAGAACGAAACACTATCGGTCCTGGTTGTTATCACAGACACGTGATAGCGATAGGATGAGAGGAAAAATATCCGTGAACTGAATAAAGCTACAACCCTTCCTTATCTAGATAAGGCTTTTACTCTGCAATGGAAATTTCCCAACTTATTTCAATTAGTTTCTTGAGAAGAATGAACGTTATTGCTTTTTGAAGCGTAAACTATCTGACATTGATTTTATTAAAATGATATTACATCGAAAATATATCACAGCAAACAATCCTCACGTTTCCATGGTTCCTGTAGTCTCCGAAACGTTGAGCATTTAAAAAACTTAATAAACCGCGATAAAATCCGAAAAAGTTGGTTCATTATAATGAGTCAAATTGACGTAAACATTAGAAAATAATATTCATTCATTCATTCAGCTTAATGGCTTCCAGCAGTGCCAAACTAGCACAGATGATTTCACCAATGTCACGTAGAAAAAAATAATGATATGATGATATTTACACCGTTTTTTTTTTTTTAATTTATTTACTTTGACAACATTGAACACAACAAGGAATCGTTCAATTTGTTGCAGTCGTTTGAAAGCTATACGCGAACAAACATTTTTCTTATTCGTTTTTATTTACGTAGATAAAAATACATATGAAAATACAATGTCGACATCGGGATGATGTTCTGGAATCTTGTAAGAAGTATTCGGTTATAAAGGATTCTTTTAGAGGATAAGAGGATATTTTTGTCTCGGTCGGTATTTCTTACGAATGTTTTATTTCAATTTCGTTTTACCAGATCTTTGTAAATAATTGTATTATGTTACTAGATTTGAAAAAAAATTATTATTTGCTAGTGGAAACTGGGCTTACATGTGCTCTACCGATGATTTCAAATATATACTTTTATAATAATAATAATAACTTTATTTATTAAGCACACTGATCCAAACACACACAAAATATACATATACATGTAAACAAAGTGCGTGACACTTCATTTAAGTTATTAGTATAATTTTTAATTGTTCTTTGATGGATATTTGATCTGCGAATTGGTTGCTATGGAGCTGTTTTTTTCATATTAAACGATTGTGAGAATTATATTGTAATTTTAAATATTTAAATAATAGTTATTATTAAGAACTGATGAAGCAATAGCTTTAAATGTTGTTTCTCTTTTCAGGTAAGTTTGTAAATAATTTAATAATAAATAATATTTTGTAAAATTAGTTTATATGCTAAAATAAAAAAATCCACTCTTTTCAGAGCAACACAATTGTTTTACTGTTCACCATAATATACAAGAATAATTATAAAATAAAACATTATATACATATACCATCCGAGACAGACATTACATTCAAAGTCTTAAAACCTAACACAATATTTGACAAAAATAAAAAATAAACAATAAACAGCGTTTTTCACAAAAAGATGGGACCTCAGCTATAATCATATTGTCAGGATATAGAGATATTATTATTTATTATAGGAACCTTTTGGTAACTTTGGACATATTGTACACAGAATCCATAATATGGCGGATGCGAGAGGACTTTAATAAGTGTGTAATCAGGCAGTAAAAATATCTGACTTCAGATACCTATGATTATTTTTACAGCGCGATACTGTAAAATCAGTACTAAAGCCAAAAATATTACTCTTATTTTTTACTATGGTGGCTAACTTGCATACAATCTGTCTGGGAGCAAGTTTTTAACGTAATTTATGGACGCTGTAACTTGCCCTACTTTTAACCTCAAGAAATCCCCCCTCTTATGATTATAATATTCCTAAAGTAAGCAACTTCATATCTGAGATTGATTTAACATACTTGTTTGCTACTAAAATGGTATTAAAAAATAAAATAGTGGTCACCGTCATGTACACAAACGGTTCAGTTTACACATTCAGATCAAACTACTTCATTACCATTACTAACTGACTACTTCTGTCATCATAGAAGTGTACTATCTCGGTATCTGCCTTAATATAATTAAGGATTCTATAATAATATTTACTAATTTATTTGTCACAAAAAACTTATTTAATGACACTAACTCAAGAAAAATCTAAATTGGTAAATTGTACCAATTATTACCTCGAGACAAAAAATAAATAAAAAAAGAAAAACTGAAAAAGTAGTCACTGCAGGAAAGTCTTTAATTTATAAAATGTCTGAAATACTTCATTAGGAATAATTAAGTTCAGTAATTAAGGAGTATATCTCTTTAGAGTCTCAAACTAAGTACTTGGATATCCTTTATTCATAAATATTCGATCAGCGCGATTGACTCGGACTTCGAGAAGATTGTTGCTCATTTGATTACGTTTAGAGATTATGTTAGACTATCGAATTATCTTTTAGAATAATTGTGTTTGTTGTTGCGTGTTTGTGCAGTCCTTGTGGGTCTCCCCACCGTGCCTCGGAGAGCACGTTAAGGCGTCGGTCCCGGTTGTTATCATGTACACCTGATAGCGATCGTTACTCATAGTAGGGAATATATGCGCCAACCCGCATTGGAGCAGCGTGGTGGATTAAGCTCTGATCCTTCTCCTACATGGGAAAAGAGGCCTATACCCAGTAGTGGGATATTACAGGCTGAAGCGAAGTGTTTGTTAAGAAACACAAAACCGACTTTAATTTATAACGACACATAAAAACATGAGAAGATCATTAATGAAAGTAGTCGAAAGATATTTACATAGATTAGATACTTATCGGGTCAGCTCGAAAAATACTCAACAGATCAGACTAAAAAAAAAGTGTATGTCTCAGCTCCGACGCACGACTGGGGTTTACTCCTTCAGATCGACTGTTTAAATAAGCACAAAAAGGCTTACTAGTCTAAGACAGAGATTAATAACATATCAAATGGTAAATAAACGAATCAAATAACGCCAACGTTATTTGAAAACGTTGTAACGCCATCTATCGGAAAACTATTGGGTTCCCATAGATGGCGTTAATAAAAACGTAATGAGCTCATTCGTTCAGTAGATCTCATCTCAGTAGACTCTTCATATATTTTATACCGGAGACCTTATATGAAAATCGATTCTTAAGGGGTAAACTTCAATAGGATCATATGATAAGCACCAGTTTTCTAATATAAAAATATTATTAAAACGGTACACGCAATAAACATTTAAAAGATATCAAACATGCAAAAAAGTTTAGTCGAATTGAACCGCCTTCTATTTGTAGTCGATCAATAAATGGGCATCTTTCTACAAAAACCCTTTTTTACAAGAGTTTTATAAAATGTGTCATAAGAATATAATATAGACATACTTTCGGCATAAAATTTCGATTACTTCTCGTTAGTGACATTATTATGAGGTTCGCGGCGAGGAAGGTAATATTTTTAGGAGTCCGTCGTTTCAAGTGAGAAACCTTAATAAAAATTCTGCGTCACGTGTATGTATTCTTTATCTACGTGACTTTTGAATAATCATTTGAACAGTCAAAGGAATTTTACATAATGTTTATGTTGTACTAGCTGTGCCCGCGACTTCTTCCGCGTGGAATTTAACAAAAGGTTATTGTTCAGTTCACAGAGTTATAAAATAAATAAATTTCTAAAATAAAAGTAGCCTAAGTTACTCCTTACTACATCAGCTATCTGCCAGTGAAAGTCCCGTCAAAATCGGTCCTGTCGTTTCAGAGATTAGCCGGAACAAACAGACAGACAGACAGACAGACAAAAATAGTAAAAAATGTAATTTTGGTGTATGTACCGTGTATATATCCATATACATTTAGTAAAAAGAGGTTATTTTAATATTACAAACAGACGCTCCAATTTTATTTATTTGTACATATGTGCTTATGTTTTAATATAATATGATATAATTATATGAATAAAAACGAATCGCTAAATATATATATAATAAGTGAGGTAGGGCACAGCAAACTGAGGTAACAACCTTCCTTTTATGACGGTCGCCGTTTAAACTACGTATAATCAAAAATGTTCAGAACCATTTAACATTTGAGTTCGACGCGTTTGACACGTCCGTATTTTCTGATTACGACGTCCTCGTCTGTTCAGGGCGAGCGAGATAAAGGGCTTACAGGTATTTGTTTTGAACGAATTGTAGGCTTACTGTAACTTAACCTTGAATTTTTGTAGCTATTGCTGGGTCGGGGATTCGACTAACTATAGTATTATCCCATAACAAATTGTTCTATATTATGACAGTTTGTAACTAGTCCACTGCTGAGATCGACTGTTGTCACATTCCTTAACGGTCCCCCGCAGAGTCAATATTCCTAATCGATAACTTTACAATAACTAAAACAGTACAATAACTCTTTATTTAGCGTAACTATAGAACGTTAAGTAATCTAATGCTGATAATATATGTATGTAAGATATTATTTTGACTAGCCCGTTGGCGGAGTTTGTAGTGGCCCCGCTTTCTGTTCTGCGGGTTACGGGTTCGATTACCGTCTCAGTCTTGGTGCAATATAATATTTCTATTTATATATGTATTATTTCTATGTATGTTTATAAAAAAATATAGTTATAACAGTCGTCTATTACCTATAACACAAGCATAAGGTTGCTTACAACAGGAACAGACGACCGTGTGTGTATGTTATATATATGTGTGATATTTATATTTATTTATATTTATATTATTACATACATTAACGACCGCTCAAGTGTAATGGTGCGTGTGCCGTGTCAGTGGCGCCTGAACACCGACTCGATCCCCTCTCGGAGTTGATATTGTTTATACAAATAATTATTTCCTGTTGGTTGTTAGTCTTTGTGGGTCTCCCCACCGTACCTCGGAGAGTACGTTAAGCTTTCGGTCCCAGTCGTTATCATTTACACTTGATAGCGAGCGTTACTCATAGTAGGGAATATATCCGCCAACCCATAGTGGGCCAGCGTGATGGATTAAGCTCCAATCCTTCTCCTACATGGGGAAAAAGGCCTATACCCTGCAGTAGGATGTTACAGGCTGAAGCTTAGCATATTACAAATATATAAATAAAATTAATAAACATCTCACAGTCAATGGTCCCCATAAGTTTGGAAGCCATTTGTCGAGTATTCGGAAACAGACAAAACCCACAAGCGCACACGTAGTTATATTTTTAATACAAATATTTGTCATGTGCGAGAAATGATCATACATCTTCTAGGTCATCAGCAAGTCGGTATTATCAATGATCCACCGTGTCGTCACCAAAAATTTAAGTTTGAGGTCATTATTTGTAAAGTGACTCAAAGCGCTTTTAATTTTACTTGAATAAGGCAATTTTCTTTAATATGCATTGAAATTATTGATTACAACATCACAAGTTAGAGTGAGAATAGATGACGTCTTAAAAGTCTGTAAGTGCAAACTAACCATTTCAATCTTAGTAGTCCAATAGTAAAATATCTTTTGATTCCGAGAGAGAGGATTGTTGAAAATTCGTTGAGTTCTGGCAAAACGCCAATATCGACACGCCTGTCCGCGGCAGATGTTTGACTGCTGTTGATTTGATTGGATATTTCGACTATGATTGATGACTTAATTTCATTCACTTGAACTTTTTCTGATAACTTCATGATTGTAAGTCATGCTTTCATAATCTTATAATATTGATTGATTGTGTAACGGTCAACAACCACTCTGTGCGCCTCGCGCACGTTTTGCCTGAACATCGGCACGACGGGCTGCCCTCGGAAATGTATCATGTACGTTTGTTACTACAGAAACTGTTCTGGTGTTGCGATGCGAGTGCGCCTAAAACACTGAGGTTTTGAGGATTTGATTCCCGCTCAGGATTGGTATTTGTATTTGTAATAATATTTCTTTCCGGTTTGAATATCTTGCCCTTGTGGGTATCCACCTTACTTCGGAGAGCACGTTAAGCCGTCGGTCCCGTTTGTTATTATAAATACCTGATAGCGATCGTTACTTGTAGTGGGGAACATATCCGCTATCTTGTAGTAGAGCAGCGTGGTGGGTTAAGGCTCCAATCATTCCCCTAGATGGAGAAACAGGCCTGTGCCCATCAGTGGAATGTTACAGGCTGAATGCGAATGCGATATGTAAGATTCCGTTTCTGGGTGGCCTATACCACTTTCTTTCCTTCTCTTTCTTCCAAATTTTATATAGATAATTGTACATCGCCTCAAGCTGACAACAATGTTCTACAAAAACTAAAAACTAAAAATTTCGTTCAATTTATTTTTTCACTTTATTAATTGTTATTCAACTTCAATAACTTTCTGCATTTTCAAACCCGCTTCCGTTGAACAAATGATCAGCTTACAATTTGACAAAAAATGGTCACCGCTGCCCAAAGACCTTTACATTGCAAAAAGTCTTGCTGATTCGTTGCCAAGTTACAGATTTAAATTGCTTAGTCTCTCGCTCCCTTGTGCATTTAATTACGTCGTATGTTGATACCGGTGCAGAAAATTATTGTTTGGAAAAACTTGGGATTTTTGTCAGAGTAATAATTGTCTCACCATCTTCTCTGTTCTCTCTTCCGCTCCTCTAAATATCAATTATAATTGTTAAAGATTTCAGCAAGAATAAGAAAATTCTCTTATATCAAAAATCAGAATATTTGAAACTCGCAGAGTTGTACAGTGATGGTTCAAAAATATTTTAGTACGTTTTATTTTTCTCGAATTAAACCCCGGGCTACAGTTAGTCACTAACTAACCTAACCTAACCTAACCCGCCTGCCCAGCGTGGTGACTATGGGCAAAACACATGAGTTCACGTTATTTTTGGCGTAAACTTGTGGAGGCCTATGTCCAGCAGTGGACTGTATAGGCTGTAAGGATAGGATACAGTTAGTGTAAATGTTGAAATTGTGATGAGTTCATTATATTTGGACTGACAATTATTTCCAGTCACTTCATTCCATTTTTATTTGTCTCTAAGGAACAATTTTGCTGTTATCGTTGGTAGCTCAGATTACAATTGTAAGGGATCCACTGCATAAAACCCGTTCTTCCGTACTAGATTAATATTTAAGTTCTAACATGGTTTAATTTTATATGTAAATGAAAACTTTGCATAGGAATATATTCGTTATGGATTTCTCGGGACAGTTCCTAAATTTTTTATAAGAGTAGTCAGAGAGAGCAAAGAATTAAGTTCTTTTCTTTCACTTCACACTGAGTACATTACCTAAGTTGTAGCAAATTTTAATCGATTGGTGTTTTGCTACCTTGACGTTTTTTTTTTATGTTTCTGTGAGTTTGATTTTATGTATAACCACAATATGGCGAAATAAAAAACATAAAAAGATACAAAAATAAATATTTTATTAATAATATAGACTAACACTACCCGAGTAGACGTTTTTCCGTGTTCCTTAGAAGGACCGGACCCGGCATGCTCGATCTGGACCGGATAAGGTATGTAACGCAGAAGATTTGTCTGGACCTGATCAGGATGAGATGAGATTTCTTGATCGGGTCCAAATCAATCATATACGTAACATACCTTGCCTGGTCCGGGTCGGGTATGCCCGGTCCGGTCCTCTTAAAAAACACGAATGTATATTCTTGACTGTTTAATAAAAAAAAAAAGTGAATTAATATTATAAATATGTTACTTATCATAATTATTATTATATTTTTTTCCGTTTATTTTTTCCAATGTATTATTTATTTTTGTTTTTACTTTAAATATCAATTATTTTTATTTATTTTTATATTGTTAATTAATTATTATTATTAATTATTTTTTTAGTAACACCTATTAATTAACTACTAATTAACTACTTCCTACTACTTACGATTACTCCACTGTGTAGAAATCGACTCCCTGCTAAACTTTCCTGATAACTGTAGCGCGATTCAGGCTCAGCTCGCGTAATTTCTTTCAGGCTATCCTGATCTGGACCAGACCTGGTCCTGATGTAGTTATACCTTACCACACTTGATTACATTTGACATTAGGCTATCCTTATCTGGACCGGACCGGGTCCTGATCCAGTATGCCTTACCATACTTGATTATATTTTACATCAGGCTATCCTTATCTGGACCAGACCTGGTCCTGATAGAGCTTGCCGGATCTGGCATACCTCATTCTATCCTGATCCGGTCCAGATATATGATCTGGTTGAGCCTGACTTTTTTTCTAGTCGAGTAAACCATAAATTCAAAAAATATAACTAAATAAAATTAAACCGGTTGGTCGGCCTATTGGCAGACAGCGTTTAACCGATTGATGTGTGACGATTATATTATGTATATAAATAAATAAAATTGCAGTGTCTGTTTTTAATATTAAAATAACCTCTTTTTACTAAATGCATATGGATGTATACACGGTACATATACCAAAATTACATTTTTTACTACTTTTGTCTGTCTGTCTGTCTGTTTGTTCCGGCTAACCTCTGAAACGACTGGACTGATTTTGACGGGACTTTCACTGGCAGATAGCGAATGTAATAAGAGTAACTTAGGCCAGGTACTTTTATTTTAGAAATGTATTTATTTTGTAACTGCGAACTGAACAATATTTTTTTAATTCAACGCAGACGAATTTGCGGGCACAGGTTAGTGTAATTAATAAATGCTGTGATAGTAGAATAATGTACTCAGCATTAAGTGGAATATATTATGTACCTACCTAGTGATAATGTCGATAATACTGATGTCCGGTAAGACTCGAATGAGTTTATGTGGCATCTTATTATTAGTGATTACATCATTCATCATCATTACAGCCTATACAGTCCACTGCTGGACATAGGCCTCCACAAGTTTACGCCAAAAATTACGTGAACTGATGTGTTTTGCCATAGTCACCACGCTGGGCAGGCGGGTTGGTGACCGCAGGGCTGGCTTTGTCGCACCGAAGACGCTGCTGTCCGTCTTCGGCCTGTGTATTTCAAAAGTGATTACAATCTATATTCTTTCATGTATCTTAATAAATAAATAATAAATATTTTCATTTCATTTCATTTCTCCTTAACACGTTATTTATATTAGCTACAATAGCCAGCTCTCTGTTTCTTCTGAATTTTGAAACTGAAGCCATATAACTGGTGCTTATTTTCTTGGGTTTTTTTTGTTCGTTTTTTTGTGATAAAAATTTTTTGCTTAGTAGAAACCTTTGTGGTAAATTTAGCAACGGGCTTAAATTGAAATAATACAAATTAGGTAACTCTGCAAACTTTGCACCGCCATAATCGGTTGTTGAATATGTTAATATATTTTTTATAGCCTGTCTTGAAAACGAGTACCTCGACCTTACAAAAGATCAGATCTAAATAATACTGCTTACAAGCATGTGTTCCTGTTGGTGATTAAGGTGGTCAGAGCTCCTGGGGGGTCGGCACCGCGCTTGCGATACTTCTGGTGTTGCAGACATCTATAGGCTACGGTGACCATTTCCTATTAGGTGAACAGTACGCTTATTTGCCGATCTAGTTATATGTATAAAAAAATTAATGCAAAGTGTGAGTGCTCCCGTTGCCATGGTTGCTGTAAAGTATCCGAAACGTCAGGCATCTAAGGAACGTAATAAACCGCATTGAAATCCGAAACATTTGTTTCATTATAATGAGCGAAATTCGCGTGAACATTAGAAAACAATAAACGAACACAAAATAAACAATTATATAAATTGATGCAGCCGGAAGTTCTGTAAGTAAATGTGGATCTCAAGCCATGATGATTACGTTAATACTCGTATTATGTTTACTGTATTTATACAAAAAGATATTTAGTACCGGATTCTTCTTGAAATCTTCTGCGATGTTGTGGCACGCTCCTACTTTTATATTATTCTCTCTTTTATTTTTTTATTCTTCTTCTATTATATTTTATATATGTTGTATATAAGTAAATGTTTACTTGCCTTAAAGAAAATATAAGAAGTTATAACTCCGTGCGTCGAATTTCGTGAATCGTTAAAGCTAGATTGACGTCGGTTTCCAATTAAGGGCTAACGTCACAGACGTGAGCAAAATCACTGACTTAACGAACTGTTACCGATATATGGGTATTACGATAAACTTACGGAACTTCTGATATGAGGAACTTTTAGGCTATTGGAAAATCATACTAATAAATATCTTAAGTATTCACACACGGTTCTCTGTTCCTAAGTAAATCAACTTCATACTTTTGTTATATGTAACAGCAGACTGATATAGCTACAACCACAAACGACTTGATTTTAATGCTATGAAAACCAAGTACGAGTACGTTGTGTTTGGGTCGCCCAATGTTAAGCATCCGAATCATAAATTAGAAATAAATAACGATTCTTATTGTTAGTGATATCACACTTTACTGGCTGTTTGTTTTGTAGAAAATCGTCCTGTGGGTCTCCCCACCGTGCCTCGGAGAGCACGTAAAGCCCCGGATGTTATCATAAAATCGATGATCGTTGCTCATAGTACATATCCATCAATCCGCAGTGGATCAGCGTGGTAAGAGAGACGGTGAGACGAACGGCGTAAGAGAAAGATATGGATGAGCACACTTTTCTGTCTCTCTTTCCTAGCTAGTTACGTTTCGTATTATTACGTATCTAAGACACAGTACAGGACTATTTTGCAGGCATATTGCTAAAGAAGTATTACTACAGTCGTTTGCTCTAGAGCATTCTAATTTTTTTTATAACTACGTCGGCAAACAAGCGTACGGCTCACCTGATGGTAAGCGATTACCGTAGTATATAGACGCCTGCAACATCAGAAGCATCGGAGATATGCCCGTATAAAGTAGTATTATTTAGCTGTGGTCTTCTGTAATATGATTTGATAGTGACATAGCGTTAAACACTCAAATAGCAACTGAGATACCACTCCTTCCATCTTGCATAATATGCGCGCTCATGTACCGTCGGCCAAGAAAGTGTTGTACCATCCTAAGGTTAAATGCCGCTTGCAGATTCATAGGTAATAAAGATTAGTTTCGCTTGTATATCGATCTGACAACTTCTATTGCCGTCTTTATCTGATTATTGATAACGCTCTTATTTATACCTAATAGAGTTTAAAATATCGTGTATAATATTGACGTATGAATACTTATCAATTAGGTTTACGTCATTATTATACGTCTCTTTCAGTGATATCTTTTAATAACGAACCTTGTTAATTAATTTTCGATGACCAGGAAATTAAATCAAAACTGGTACACCACTTTCTTGGCCGACCGTACATAACAGAGTTAGAACTTTGTTTGGTTGTTCAAAGTTACCATCGCATCGCTTCTCTGAAATATTAAGCACTAAATTTAATTACATGACACATTCAAACGAAATCAAACGTCCTGCGTTCTGAGAATATTTATGTAATGAATGTATATAAAAATCCTAATTTGTTTATGAGATTGATAATTGGAATATTATTTTGGAAGTGAAAACTTTTACGTAGGTAGTTAGTAACTTAGTAAGTTAGGCTGATCAGACACGCTCTGAGGTGAAAGGCTCGATCGGGTGAATTCGGCACCGCCGAGTTTACCCGAGCGAGAAAAATACAGACAGCTGACGCGTATACAGATTGGTCACTCACACAACTAAGGACGACGCGCGCTCGTAGATTGCAAGATCACTATGAGTAACGTTTGCTGTCAAGTGCCTATGATGACAATTAGGACCGACATTTTAACGTGCTCTACGAGGCACGGTGGGGAGACAGACAAAACAGACAACCCACACCAGACCAGACCCGAAAAAAATATTTATGTAAATACAAATATCCATCCCGAACGGGTATTGAATGCGCCAACACAGCTGTAATGGTGCGTGTAGGTACCAAACTAGTGTAGTGGTGTAGTTTGGTGCCTACACGCACAACTACACCGGAGCGGTAGCCGCATAAAATGTAACAATTACCAGGTACAAGATTAAGCAAAAGTATTAATTAAACTTCACTATTTACTTGTATAAGAGCTTATTTTAAAGCCCTCGGAAGCCATTAAGCCGTTTTCTCATTATCGGTTAAGGCTCTGCGGTTTCCTCAACCAACTAAGCCTTCTAATAGATTTTCAGTATTATTGCACTCGCTTCGTTATTTGACCACATCATACTTTATAGTATGTGGCAATTAAGGTACGGTCACCTTGATGATAAAAATATTTTGTCTATGAACGTCAAATATATCGTAGAAAGTTTTACTTTTAAAACTGTACTGTGTGTGTGTGTGTGTTTCGTAACATTACAAATAAGGTTCTTTGAATAGAGATATTCATAGAAATAATTACTTCCTTTCTAAAAAAAATCGGGTAACAATAAAATAAGCAGTACATATATTAATGGAATGTGTATATATATTTATCCTGACTGAAACTGAACATCTGGTTCAAAAGTTCGGCAAAAGTTGGTAAATTTTCGGAAAGTACAATTTAATCGAGTAATGTTAGTATAATCATGGTATAATATAAGCGGGAAACTTTGCTGGTTTTTTTTTTGTATTGTCTAACATCTAAATCCAACAGGTAAAATAACTGAATTTTTATGCATTTTCTTAATGAAATGAAATTTTCTTAGTTAACTGTGATTGAAATAAAGGAAATGATGAGCGATAGCTAGCTCTTTTAAGTCTTTATTTAGTTATAATCATTATTGAATAAAAAATAAAGCAGTATTAAAGGACTTTCGAATTGTAATATTACAAATCGTAATTACATTAACCTTTTATAAATTCATTATGGTTAACAAGCGCGCGAATAATGTGGATTATGAAGAGAAGAACCGGCAAAGAAACCCGCAGCTTCCTTAAAAAATGGCAATCATTATAAATTACCTAAGTCGTGTTTCACGTGAAACGCGATGCCTTTTTTTCCATTTGTATAATGAATCAATCTCATTCCAAACAATCTTTTAAATTAAGAGAATTTCAAAAGATTGGTCAAACACTTGACCAAGTTTAAGCCCACAGGGATCTTTGACTCGAGCTTGGGTGTCAAACAAGCATGCGAACCACCTGATGGAAAGCGGTTGCCATAGTCTATGGACGCCTTTTTGCTATCACAAGCCTCTTGCTGACCGTAAACTCAACCGACCCGAGAGTTCTGGAACCTTCTTTGCCACAAGAACAAAAGGAAAAGGAACAAAAGCAGTATTACTTTGCTGTGATCTTTTGTAAGTACGAAGTTATTCCCCAGTCAGGCTGCTTCAAATTTCTGATAGTCCTGCTGTAGCTTACCACAATAAGTAATAGCCAAGGTTCATAAAATCCCAAAAATCTTCAAAAACTTCAATTTTTGTCTAGAGATATTCATGTACTAACTTTCGACCAATTTTGTCGTATTTGCCTTTGAAAGAGATGTTTGAAATGACAGAACAAAGACTCGAACAAGTTTCTCAACTTATTATCCCTCATGTCAAAGTTTCAGTATCTTTGGGACTTGTAGATAAAGTTCATTCAACTCTTGACAAATGTGAATGTGTGCGTGTAATTGTTTATTACGAAAATTTATGTGACAGTCATAATATGTTTTCATTCTATATTTATGCATTAAATAACTAAAAAAAAACCTGTTTTTATGTATGTATTGTTTATACAAAAGCTTAAGACAAAAAAATATATAAAGCACTGTGGTTTTATATAAGAAATTATTTAAGAAATTGTTATGTTGAATAGTCAAAACTATCACAAATGAATTAATATTGACAAGCTTGTGTTAAATGAAAATAAAGATTTCACGGGCGTAGGAATTTAATCAAAAGTTCATTCTAATACCGCTTGCAGTAATATGGTACTTCACATACTTACGGTTTTCTCATTACCGGACACAGAACAGAGGTCGTTGGAAATTGTATAAGTAAACTTTTGTTTTAAGTCTTAAGATATTAATGTATAAAATTTTCTCTACCAATTTTATCATGTTTGCCTTTGAAAGAGATGTTTGAAATGACAGAAACAAAGGTATGAATATACGGAAGTTATGTTTAACCAACAAATCATACCGAGACCGGTATTAGTCGATGGGTCACTAAAACGAGTCGATGTTATCGAATATATAAATTTATATTAACATCCATGGGCTCTTAAGTGCCCATACCTTTTTTATTTACATTTTAATTTTCATAGCGTTGAGGCGTATTATTTTCAACACTGCATGCTTAAAATTGCGAACTAAAGCTTATTTTCTCTAATTCAATGGTGAGTCCAAAACTGACCGTGAGAGATATATATATATATATACCTATATATACATATTATATATTCATGTATAAGTTAATAATTAAGATAATTATTTACAACTTTTTTTTTATCTTTTTTTTTTTTTGTTGTTGTTATCGAATATTAATTCCTAAAAGGTAGCTCATAACAGTGATGACCAATTCTTGACACTTTTTTCTATTACTTTAACTAAAGTAATTTTCACCTAAAATATGCAAAGTTTCATAGCAAATGAGCTGATACTTTTTCCGTAAAAACAAAAAACTTGAAACGTTATCCGATAAATTACTTTATAAGGATTTTGATACCATCTTCACTAAACTCTCTTCTAAGTAAGAAATTCTGCAATTTAATTCCTTAGTAAAGTCTACCATAAAAAGCCATAAAAGTAATAACAAGCACGAGTGCCATCTAGTATCCAATATCATTAGACATTAACATTAAAAATAAATTAATTTCCTCAGGAAATTGACAATAAAGCCATATTTACTGACATGGATTACTTTGGGGGTTAGGAAGATTAACCCCCTTCATAACAGAAGCCCACACACTTATCTTAGAAATGATGACATTAGAATGATGACATTTTTACTCAACTTACGTTATAGAGCGTAAAACTGTCAATTGCGTTTAGAAAGCGTAATCCCGCTTCATGATGGTAGCTTATTCACTTAATCTAAGTAACGTATTATGTTTTCAGATGTATATTTCTTAAGCTTATCATTACAGCCTATAGAGTCCACTGCTGGACATAGGCCTCCACAAGTTTACGCCAAAAATAACGTGAACTCATGTGTTTTGCCCATAGTCACCACGCTGGGCAGGCGGGTTGGTGACCGCAGTACTGGCTTTGTCGCACCGAAGACGCTGCTGCCCGTCTTCGGCCTGTGTATTTCAAAACCAGCAGTTGAATGGTTATCCCATCTTAATCATAATATCATATCTTAAGCTTAAGAGTATTGGAATCAGTGTGAAGCATTACTAAATGACGACAAACCGGGTTTAGTGGTACGAGTGGCCTTAAAATCGTCTGTTAGACTAAGCCAAGGTAGCTGGATAGCACTAGGTACATTACAAACTTTGTTACTTTACTACTTTACTTTAGTGTTAAGATGTAGCTTCAGTCTGTAATATCCCACTACTGGGCATAGGCCTCTTTCCCCACGTAGTAGAAGGACCAGATCTTAATCCACCACGCTGCTCCAATTCCGGTTGGCGGATATATTCCCTACTACGAGTAACGATCGCTATCAGGTGTACATGATAACAACCGGGACCAACGGCTTAACGTGCTCTCCGATCCACGGTGGGGAGACCCACTAGGACTGCATAAACACCCAGACCACGGCAAACACCTGTATGGCCATTACAAATGTTTGTCATGTGCGGGGATCGAACCCGCAACCGCCAGCGCAACGGGTACAATCCATGGCTATGCTGCGCCAACGCGGCGTCACATAAGTAAGATGTAGCAATTTTTTATATTGATAGTCGTTTGCAACCATGACTTTTGTTTTTTTGGTATTTGCGAGTTGTTTTTGGAATTGTACGGATACATTTGAAATGGTGCCAAGAATGCTGGCAGCATTTCCCCGTTGAATCGCTATACCGATTCTCTGGGCAAAAAATGCACCAGCCCTCTTGTTATCAGTATTGAAGCAATAAGGCGAGGAGTTTTCTATTTAAAAAAAATAGCACTCTTACTCCAAGGTCCGTGTTTCGGCTGCAAACGGCACAAAGGTGTAATTTTGGAATTAGTGACGCATATTTGAGCCGTTTAGTCACAAAAATTACAATGAAAATAAAACGCGATTTACATAGAAACGTTCTAACAAATTAGTATTCCAGTCAGCTATCGCCGTGTCCCGCTGTGGCAGCCAACTGATACCCCGGGAAAAAAGTTGACATGTGAATTATATATGGCTTTTTGTAAAGCGTTTTATTTTAAAATTGCTTCTGTTACATTCTCTTATGTAATACTAGTTGTAAAGTTCGATTTTATTCGTTTAATTTTGTTATTTATCTGTCAGTTTGACAGATAAGTTTGACAGTGTTTTTAAAATTTTATTTGCCTTTTACTTTTCAAACGGCCAAGAGCGATTTGAATTCTTTTATAAATGATACGTTTATAAAATGATAATACGTTTTATAAACTTTAGCAAATCTTAAAAAAACTGAGGTAGGGCACAGCAGGTTTCCTACTCAACATATGGAGCAGCCCGACTGGGTTAGTACCTCGACCTTACAGGAGATCATCACAGAAGCCTTTCGCAGTCCACTGCTGCACATAGGCCTCCACAAGTTCACGGCAAAAATGGCGTAAACTCATGTGTTTTGCCCATAGCCACCACGCTGGGCAGGCGGGTTGGTGACCGCAGGGCTGGCTTTGTCGCACCGAAGACGCTGCTGATCAGTCGGCTTTTTAAGTTCCAAGATAGCAGTGGAACTGTGTATTATCCCTTAGTCGCCTCTTACGAAACCCACGGGAAGAGAGAGGGTGGTTATATTCTTTGATGCCGTAACCACACAGCATACAGGAGATCACACCTAAAAAATACTGTTTTTAAAGCAGTTTTGTGTTCCTGCTGGTGAGTAAGGTGACCAGAGCTTCTAGGGGAATTGGGGATAGGGTGGGCAACTCGCTTGTATTGTGTTGTGTTACAAAAGTCTAATAGTAGTGAAGTAAAGTAATCGCTTATCACCAGGTGAGCCGTACGCTTGTTTGCCGACATATTTATTAAAAAACTGTTCGAAAAACAACCCACCATCAGCGGCGCGATACAAGTACATATACAAAGATTTACGTGACATCATAATAAATCAACGTAAGCCCGTCACAGGTGTCCGGTTAATCTCAATGTTGGCATACAGGCAACTTAAATCTCTTCACGTCATAATATCGTGTAACATTTTCCACAAGCTGCCGAAGGATTGCTATTTTTAACCGACTTCAAAAAAAGGAGGAGGTTACTCAATTCGACCGTATATATATATTTTTTTATGTATGTTCGGAGATAACTTCTTCGTTTATGAACCGATTTGGATAATTCTTTTTTTGTTGGAAAGGAGATATTCATAGTTTGGTACCATGATAAGGAAACCAGGATCTGATCATGGGATCCCAGAGAAATCGAGGGAAACTTTCAAAAATCGTAAGAGTGACTAGTAAATTTAATCATGTTTTCATTAAGTACTATAAAGCACTACTATTTAATAAAGGTCTGGAGTCGATCTGATGATGGAGAAGAAAGATAGTCGAGGGAACTCTTCAACAATTTATAGCAATTACCTGCTTTTTGAACTTAATTCGTTTTTATTGATGAGAACTTTGCACCTGTATGAGTTATAAGTGCCATTACAGTCTGATGATGGAGACAAAAGTTAGTCGAGGGAACTCTTTAACGATTTATAGCAATTACCTGCTGTTTGAACTTAATTCGTTTCTATTGATGAGAACTTTGCATATATATGAGTTATAAGTGCCATTTCAGTCTGATGATGGAGACGAAAGATAGTCGAGGGTACTCTTCAACGACTTATAGCAATTACCTGCTGTTTGAACTTAATTCATTTCTATTGATGAGAACTTTGCACCTATATGAGTTACAAATGCCATTACAGTCTGATGATGGAGACGAAAGATAGTCGAGGGAACTCTTTAACGATTTATAGCAATTACCTGCTGTTTGAACTTAATTCGTTTTTATTGATGAGAACTTTGCATATATATGAGTTATAAGTGCCATTTCAGTCTGATGATGGAGACGAAAGATAGTCGAGGGCACTCTTCAACGACTTATAGCAATTACCTGCTGTTTAAACTTAATTCGTTTCTATTGATGAGAACTTTGCACCTATATGAGTTACAAGTGCCATTAAAGTCTGATGATGGAGACGAAAGATAGTCGAAGGAACTTTTCAACGATTTATAGCAATTACCCGCTGTGTGATCATCTGTGTCGCAGGACCAAGTTTGATGATGGAGCCCATAAACACTCGAGGGAATTTCTCAACAATTTACAGCAGTTACCTTTTGCTGTTTGACGACCACTTTGATAGAATGGTGCATGTGCCATGTCGGCGGCGCCTAAACACCGACGGTCGCGGGTTCTATTCCCGCTCGGAGTGGATATTTATGTTTATACAAATATTTATTTTCGGTCTAGTTGTTAATCCTTGTGGTTCTCCCAACCTAGCCTCGGAGAACACGCTAGGCTGCCAGTCTCGGTTGTTATTACGTACACCTGATAGCGAACTTTACTCATAGTATGTCGACGCGTTAGCGCAGCGGTCACAGCACCGGCTGTTGCGCTGGCGTTAGTGGGTTCAATCCCCGCGTACGACAGACATTTGTATTGGCCATATAGATGTTTGTCATGATCTGGGTGTTTGTGCTTGTGTATTGTGTATGTTTCCGAACCCCCGACATAAGAGAAAAAGCATCCTTGTTAGGTCTACCCATCACTAAAAATTGTAAAATAAAATAATTTTTAACAAAAAAAACCGACTTCAAAAAGGAAAAAAAGTGAAAAATAAATTTACTTAGTACAAAGTAATTCGTATTTGGATTTAGTTAATCAGAAATCATTAAATAAATATTTTATAATTTTGAAGTTGGTGCCAAGTAAATACTACAACAACCTGGCTACAATAACAAATACAAACAACACACACACAACAAACAAGTACAAAAAATATTATTAGATATGAATTATAAAAGCGACAGCCGAAGGTTGCAAAAAAAAGCAAAGATTTATTTAAAATTAAATTTATTACTACTAAATTATAATTAATTAATTACACGTGACAGTTGTTCAATGTTAGAAACAAGAGTGACTTAAAATTAAAGATCGCTCAGTCGGAGCATCGGGTTGTTTTGGTTTCTTCGTGTTGGGTCGCCACACACGGTGCCCAGGTGCGATGCTCAGGTGCGATGCCACGGTGGGAAAGTTTTGTAACAACCTCCGGCTACCGATGCGAGACGTGGGAATGTTTCGAAGAAAACTCCGGTCAGCAAATCCCGACATAGAGCGTTTCGTAACACCTCCCCCCGTAGTTCAGTGACTATTGAAAACCTTCGGTTGAGATGGTCGCTGAGATGGTTCTAGGATCCACTTTTACTACTCGTTGGTCTACGGATCTTAGGTCCGACATCGCATATGCTGCATCAGGAACATTACCCTTACTTCTTTTGGAATTACTTCTGGTATTGACATTTCGTATTCGTAGTCGTCGGCTTGCTACGACGGCGAAGAGTGCTACGATACTCAATAGTAGTATTATGTAGACTGGAATCGTAGTATGATATAGTGATGGGTCAATGGCTTGTTCCAGATGAATTGGAGTCTGTGTGGAGATCTTCGTGTGGATTGCATGAAGATTTTTCAGATCAACGGAGTTTAAGATGAAACGTGGGTATTCTTGATTCTTCGGCTCTTTATACTGAGGCATTTCCATGATCTTCACAGGATGTCCTTCGATGTGCTCGTTAGTGTTAGCTATAGTAAATTCTGGTGTTTTTAGATAACAGTTAAATGGGATGGTAGCTAAGTAACTTCCTTGTAGCGTCCTGTACAATTCTTGGCCGCAGGTTATTTTGACTTTGGTTGGCTTCGGGAAACATAGTGTATAGTGTTTGTCGTCTAGTTGTTCAAGGGCTTCTTTCTTCAATGATACTGAAGTTGGATTGCAGAATTCGTGCAGTTGCTGTTCGTTGATCAGATGCTGGATACAGTCGGGATCACTTTTGATTTTATACTTTGATTGTGCTTCACAGAGAAACCATGAGTTTACCTTCGGGCATTCAGCCTCCATGTACATATAATCTGTTCCAGAAGTTGCTATGTAAGGTAAGGGTGGTACAAGGACTTTATTATTTTTATTAGGGATAATAGCTAATTTGTATAGATCAAAATTGGATGGGTAGGTAATCGGCACCTTAATAACTATAATTATCTGATTATCTGCGTAAAAATAACCTAATTTAATTATATCATAGAAATCTCTAAAATCTACGTTAATGACCTCATCTTTAGGATACAAGGCCTTCAACTTACTTAATATACTTTTTACTTCTCTAACATTCAATACGGAATGTGGCGTACCCGATGTACGAATAAAAGCTAATATATTTTCTAACCTATATAATTCTTGAGATAAATCATCGACGTTATCTCCTAAAATAATAAGATGTTGCGCCAAATGAGCGTATTTAATTGAGTTGTTGTCCCTATTCGTATATTTAGTCATAATGTCCTTAAGAACCAAATTTATTTTCTCTTGATTTTTCGCTAAATTATCAATTGCCTTGGAACTATGAAGGATCCAATCCTTATCAAGTGTTATATGGTTATTGATTTCAGATTCTAATTTTTGTTCGTTATTTTGTAGTACTTTAATTGCATTATTATATTTAATAGCGTCAGTATAATCGAGATTGCCGGAAATCGATTTAATTACAGATCCGAGTCCATCGATGAGACCTCTTTTATTACGATTTGGCTTAAAGCTTAATAATTGCTCGTATATCTCATTTAATTTAGTGTGTAAATGATCAATATGTGGATCATATAAAGATTGCGTTATATTATTTAATTGAGGCCTAATTTCAAGTAATTGAATTTTAACTAACTTAATTTGTATGGAAATATTATTCAGATCAATATTGTTTAAGAAGGAGTGATAATGAGCTACGATTTTCGTGGATCCTAATCTAAAAGGAAGGATTCCAGGTCCGTCGTCCAAGGAGTCAATCGTTATGTCTTGTCCTTTGGTCAGTTGAAGCAGGATCGGTAGAAATAGTGTCCTGTAACAATTTCGAGTCTTTAGGACTTCTTTTCAGGCGAGATTTAGCGACGGCGCCACGTTTCTTTTTAGTAAAAATATGGATGGGAAGGTCGGCAAGAACAGTGTCCTGAGTATAGCGTGGTGCCAGTTTTTGTCGGTTAGCTAATGGGTTTCGAATAAAAACTTGTTGGTCGGGGTGATACTCTTTTTCAGGCTCGCGGTCTTTGTTTCTATTCTCAGTTAATTCGGTCCTATTATGTAAGGCTGTTTCATTAATTATTTCGTATACATTAGTCATTCGTTTTCTATGTTCTAACAAGTATTGTTGTAGGAGGTGTTCTGTCAAGTCGATGTCTAGTGGGTCACGTGGGTCAAAATGTCCTGTTATTAAGTCTATAGGTCTACATTTAGTGAAGCTGTGAATGGAGCTATTGTATGCAAGTATTGCGTAGGGCATTAGATTTATAATCGGTTCATTAGTTTTCTCAATTTTCAGAATCCTAAGATGCTCCAGAATGGTTGAGTGGAATCTTTCTACTATTCCATTATCATTCGGAGTGTGAGCAAGAATTTTGTGATGCTGGATTTTATGGAGACGTGTGAATTCGGAAAATAGCTGGTTTGAGAATTCTGGACCTTGATCCGTAACTATTGTTAAGGGGACGCCATGATGGGTACAAAACTTAAGTAACGACTGAACTACACTTAAGGCTGTGCTATCTCTAAGATAGTACGCTTGAGCATATTTCGAAAAAAGCATCAAATAGAGAAAGGTATTTTTCATTTTGAACAGTAAAGAGATCGAGATGAAGTATCTCGAATGGTTTACTAGGAGGGGGTACTATGGAAAATCTTTGCTTAATAGGGTGACGATCGTATTTTGCACATCCGCAGACATTGCATTCATTAATATATTTTGTAATATGTTCTTTCATCTTAGGCCAGTAGAACTTGGACGATAGAGCTAAGAAACATTCATTAATGCCACGATGGTTAGTTTTACCTTCGTGATATTTTTGTATGATTTCTTGTTGGTTTAAATAATCTTTGATATTTTCTAATTCAACTTTAGTTAATACTAGTTTCATAGCGGAGCTTTTGAATTTACTTTGAATGATAGGAATTATTTTATACATAGCTAAAGGAGGATGAATGATCAAACCAGTCTGGACTTTCGGGTTTACATATTCCTTAATGGCATTGACAACATCTTCCTCAAGGTTTGACTCTGATAGTTGAATAGTCGTTTTTGTGTGTGTCTCAAAAGGTTTTGTCACCGTCGGTCGCTTTTTAATGTCTCCTACTAAAATAAAACATATCCGTCTATTAAATTTATTCAGTGGGTCGTCTGAGATGGGGATCTCGAGTATTGGGTTTTCATTACTAGTGTGGGCTGTTGCTGTACTAGATCCACTTAATGATGGTGGTCTCTCGGAAGGATTAACCATAATAGAACTGGTATCTTCGTTGTTAATTTCGATACGGGATAAAGCATCGGCGTTAACGTTATACTTGCCTTGCTTATAAACTGTAGTGAAATTATATTCGCTTAATTTTAGCCTCCAACGCGTTAATCTAGAATTTGGTTCTTTTAAATTCATAACCCATTGCAATGGCTTATGATCTGTAACTATCTTAAATTTTCTTCCGAATAAGTAAGGCCGAAAATATTTCGTAGCCCATACTATTGCTAAAAGTTCTTTTTCAATGGTACTGTAGTTAATTTCACTAGAGTTTAAGGTACGTGACGCATAGGCGATTGGCTTATCACTGCCTATAGTGCCCTGGGAAAGTACAGCACCCATCGCAAAATTCGAGGCATCTGTAGTCAGTATGAAGTCTTTGTCAAAGTCGGGGTATTGCAATATAGGGTCATTTGTCAAGAGTTTTTTACAAGTCTCGAAACAGTCTACATAATTTATATCATTAGGTGTTATCTTTGAGCCTTTCTTTAAGCATTGAGTCATAGGCTTTGTTATTTTGGCGAAATCAGGAATAAATTTTCTATAATAGCCTAATAATCCTAGAAATCGTTTTATTTCAGTGGCTGTTTTTGGCAAGGGAAACTTTTTGATAGCCGCGATCTTGTCAGGGTTTGGTTTAATTCCATCTTTACTGATTATATGGCCTAAATATGCAGTTTCTAGTTTTAAAAATTCCGACTTATCTAATTGAATCTTGAAGTTAGATTCTCGTAACCTTTTAAAAACCTTTTCCAAATTCACCATATGCTCTTGCAATGAAACGCTAAATACTATGATATCGTCAAGATAAACAAGACATATTACGTTTTGGAGATCTCTAAGGACATTATCCATAACTCGTTGGAATGTGGACGGAGAATTTTTAAGTCCCATAGGCATTCTTAAAAATTCAAAATGCCCATGTTCTACGTTAAATGCCGTTTTCGGAATGTCGTCAGGGTTCATCTCGACTTGGTAAAAGCCGCTAGCAAGATCTAAAGTGGTAAAGTAATGACAGTTACCAAGCTTATCAAGGACATCGGATATATTAGGAATAGGGTATTTATCGTCAATGGTTTTTTCGTTGATTTTTCTAAAGTCTACGACTATGCGCCATTTAGTTTTTCCCGACGCATCGGCCTTCTTAGGAACCACCCAGATAGGTGAGCTCCAAGCTGATTGTGACGGTCGTATTATACCCTGATCTAGCATCTTAGTTATTTGATCTTGTACCTCTTGTCTATGAATGAATGGATATCGATAAGATTTAGTGTAAACCGGAACCTCATCGGTTGTACGTATACTATGTTTAATTTTGTTAGTGAAAGTCAAGGGTTCACCTTCGATATAGAAAACATCTGCATAACGAGCGCAAAGGGACTCTAAATTTACGCGTTCTTCAGGATTTAAATGGTCGGTACGAAGGCGAGATAAAACTTCCGATACGCGATCGCGTGATTGTTCGGTGCGCGTGCACTTGATATTAAATATTTCCGCACTGACGGGCTTGTCCATTGAAAAAATTACGTCATGTTTAGTCGGGTTACTAACTTCTACAAAGCAACGATTATTAGTAACCGTGGTTACACAATAATTAATATGACAATTAGAAATAATTTGCTCCGGAATATACGCATCACCATCTTGAAAATTTACCGGTATTCTAATTAGCTTAGACGAGTTTGCGGGTATTATTTCCTCGTATAGATTACAATTACGTGAGTCGTACATAAGTAACGGAATTTTAGACTGTCTTGTAACGAGCATTTTATTTTTTAAATCAATACTAGATTCTAATTTCTCTAATAAATCATAACCAATTAATCCGTCAAAATAATCATGGAATTTATAAATGAATAAAGTAATATCGTTGCTTTCGTTAAATTCCGTAAAACAAGGTACAGTTATTGAATAATCATTTCGCGTAGTGGCATGAATATTAGTTACTTCGAAAGGATCGTAGTTACACGGTAAATGAGAAAAATACTTTTCTACGGCTAGCGGACTGATAAAAGACTGGTTGGCACCGGTATCGATAAGAAATTTAAGGGGTGGATTAGCTATTTGAATGTAGGGTAATTGACGTTGCGTATGTAGATTAATTTCTATTTTGGTTTTTCTGATTTTGTAATAATCTGAAAATCCTCATTATTGTTTGTAGCGTTTTCGTCATTAGATTCGTCTTGCGGGGGTAGCTCTTCGGGGTAGCAAGGATAGTAAGAACTGTCGGTAAATTCAGGTTGATCATAAAAGTCTGGTTCGTATTGATAATAGTCGTAGCAGTCATAGTAAGGTTGGTATTGTTCAGCCTGATCGTAAAATTCATTGAAATTTACCTCGCGAGACTTAAAATAGTTAGATGGGGGTGGATTTCCGTTTCTAGTCCAGTTGTAAGGTGTCTGTGAGGGGAACGGCTTAGATACGTAGTGGCTAACGCCACTCATAGGAGTAGCCTTGGTGTTCGCGTTATTATAGTTATACCCTGGATTTTTAGGTGGTAATCTAAATACGTTACTTTGTGGTCTATAGTTAGGCGGGGGTGCAGCGAAAATTTGTTGAGTGCGCGTAGGACCACTGAAATGAGGCGGTTGGGGCTTCCAACTCGGCATTGGCCTCGGTGGCTGTTGTACGTTAAAAGTTCGAGAGGGTCCAGCGGGGGTATTAAATTGCCTTGACGGACCGGGCATACTAAAAGGCTTTGAAGGATTAAAACCGAAACTGCGCGGGGGTGCTATAGGCATTTGCGGTAGAAAGCTATTAGAAAATTTTGGTTGATGATTAAATGAAGACGTAGACTGCAACTTTCTCTTAGGAAGGTGATCGTTGCGCTGCTGTAAATACAACGTATTCATCTCGTCGTTGACGTATTCAAGGGCATCTTCGATAGTTTCAGGTCGCATACATCTTATGCGAGCTCCTAGAGGGTCGCGGAGACCGCGAAGGTACGATCTAAGGGTTAACTTTTTATACAAGGTTCGTTTTGCTTCAATAGTAGTTGGTATGGTTTCGTGTAAGCTAACGTAAGTCATTATAACACTAAAAAGATTTTGGCATTGTTCGTAAAACTCTTGAGGTGTTGCTGAACCTTGTGTAAGAAGTGACAGGTCGTTATAAAGCGAAGCCTCATCGCGCTGGTCTGCAAAATTATTCACAAGAGCACTTCGTATTCCTGACCAGTTTACCGGAACTCCATTGGAGTTTATTGTACGGGCCGCGGGGCCTATTATTTTATTTAAAATACCGTTAATTATAGCTATATTACCGAGCTCGTATCCGGGTTCAGCTTTCATATACTGCGCTACTATTGCATCGCAAAGATTAATAAATCGCGTAAGCACGGCGGAATTCCCGTCGAAGTCGGGAATGAGTCTGAGAACCTTATAGATTTGTTCTACGTGGGTGTCGGACACTCTAGCACTGTGAATATTTTCGGGTGTTTGCGACTCCATGATCGTATCTAAACCTCTATGCAAATCTAATACTAAAAACCTATTCGTATTTTTTAACCTAGGTGACCGAGATTGCCGTGAATGGAAAATCTTGGTAAGTAATTGTGGAAACACTAGGAATAAGAAAGGAGAGCAACTCTAGTAAGATCTAGGTACTCACATATGCATCTTTGGTTTCTTTGCGTAGATCGATTTCTTGATCTCCTCCGGACTGCAGCTTCCGTAGATTCTGGACCGCCGTTAGAACGTGATCGATTCACTGACTCTACTTTACAGCGATCCTACCGACTGCGCCAATTATAAAAGCGACAGCCGAAGGTTGCAAAAAAAAGCAAAGATTTATTTAAAATTAAATTTATTACTACTAAATTATAATTAATTAATTACACGTGACAGTTGTTCAATGTTAGAAACAAGAGTGACTTAAAATTAAAGATCGCTCAGTCGGAGCATCGGGTTGTTTTGGTTTCTTCGTGTTGGGTCGCCACACACGGTGCCCAGGTGCGATGCTCAGGTGCGATGCCACGGTGGGAAAGTTTTGTAACAACCTCCGGCTACCGATGCGAGACGTGGGAATGTTTCGAAGAAAACTCCGGTCAGCAAATCCCGACATAGAGCGTTTCGTAACATATGTCAAAACAATAACAGAATAATAACAGTATTCAACCTAATAGTCAATGAAACAAATTATGAAAGAAAACTGAATACAACTTACGAGTAGATACTAGAGTAAGGTCTGTTTTTTTGGAATTGTCCTAATTGGTAAACAAATATGGCGTACTTATGACCACAGACAATTAGAGTATAGTGTAGCTTAGTGAAGTGACACAAAGAGCAAATGAATGAACAATATCAATAAGCCATAGACAAAGTAAAATTAATTTTACATCGAAATATTTAATGATACCATGTTGCTGAAATTATTTCAAAAACTAATAATATATTAAATAATTTTGTTAATAATTAGTAAAGGTACAGAATTACGAAAAAAAATATTAATCGAGCATCGAGCATAAAAGGCAACAAAGGGGACTGTCCATTTTGGCCCAAGGTGAACAGAATTCATACAAAAAAACAAATATACCAATAATTTTCATAAATTAAATCATGTTTATTCGTGAATTGCAGTTTTATCAATATAAACTGATGAAAAGTTTATTTAATAAGTATTTTAATTCATTAATTATATACTTCTAGTTTATTTTCGGTTGGTGATTTGATTACAACACGTTGCCAGTCTTAAACAAACAATTATTATTAACGAACAATTGATTTTAAAATATTTTTAAATCAATTATTTGTTAAAATCGATTAAAAGTATTGTTAAATCGAATTAATAAGAAAAAAGTCTAAAAAAGTCTATAATATAGTGTATTTAGTAAAAAAAATTTAACTTTGGTGAAAAATAAACTATTTTAGAAACATTGTTATTGACTAAATAAAAAGCAAGCAATTAATTATATTACATTCGATTATCGATTTAATCAATTTATTTGTTTATTGATAATGTTATTTATTATGGCAACCCTAAACTACAGACTTTTGTTTCATACATTCATTTGACTTCGATGTTGCTTTCATGGTGATATAGCAACCTACTGTAAGGTTTTCCGTCAACCGAGAATTCATCACTACTGCGACGTAAAATACACAGTAGGCATATTCATAAGTAGGAAAATATATTTTGTATTTATTTTATATGTAAACAATAAAGGTCAGGCAGAGAAGCCATAAAAAAATATTATTGCAACTGCATGGTTGGTCGACGGACAGTAGGTTGTTGTGGCCATGTCATGAAATTATTTGGTTTTTGGGCTGAAAAAGGTTTCAAGATTTTATAAATCTACCTGCCTAGTTTTTAGATAACATTCTGTTAACGTACGAATCCGATTAGTAAAACAAAAATAACAAAACAATGATTTTTTATTTCAGAAACCTTCTTGTAATTATCCACAAAAAAACAAAAAATGAAACACCTGGATACAAAACTATATCATTTTTCTAATTCATACTTGTTAGTACTACTAACTTAATATATAATTATTATTCTTAGTGACTGTCCACTCGGGGTCGAAACCCCCATACAAAGTGGACAGTCCCCTATATATTTCGTTTATGTGATATGGTCGGTAAAAAAAGCCAAAAATAAAATTTACAACAAAATAAAGGGGCCGCCTGTGTCTAAAAAAAGTCGACCCTATTAATATTATTGTCACATTATTTGTATTTACTATGAATAAAAAACCTTGCGCCGGCGGCACACTCTCTCTAACATCTAAAAAAAGGACTAATAACATTGTACTCCACGAAGCTCTCATTGGGTAATCTTAAGTCTCATCCTAAAGTCTCAAAATTTTTTCCTGTGAACTACAGTAAACGTTCATGCCGTTGCTATGTGGTATACTTTAATATTATATGGGATAGCATTAAAAATGTTCAGGATGAAATTGATATTCAGAAATATTCATAATATAAAATAAAACCTTTACAATGAACACTTTACCATAAATGATTGACATTTGCAATATTTTGTAAGCATTTTTTTTTGTGCGCTTAACATAAAAAAAAGAAGAAAAAAAAAAAAAACAATTAATAACAAAATACAAATAAATAACAAATCGCTTTACTGTAATATTATTTAACAAGTTATAATTCGTGAAATTTTAAAATATAGTTAAAGAATATGGCCTATTTTATCGCTCATGCTGTTCATTCACTTATACTCATTCACTTCTAAAAATATTATGACCACATCCCTATTTGCCTTATAAAAAAAAGATATTGAAATGTCATATTCGAAAATATTAGTTATCTGTACTCTCGGAATTCGTATTTTGTAGTTTTTATGTGTTTAAAATGATAAATTGATATTTGTTTTTAGTGAAATAAATAGTAAATGGAGTTTTACAAATGTCCGTAAGCTAATATGTTGTGAAAGTGAGTGATAAATGCGGAAAAAACGTGAATTACGATTGACAGCGGTTTGTTTACCAATTAGGACTCTTCCAAAAAAACAAGATATAGTTATTGTTTTACTTGGCACCGACTTCAAAATTATAAAATATTTATTTAATCATTTCTGATTAACTAAATCAAAATACGAATTACTTTGTACTAAGTAAATTTATTTTTCACTTTTTAGTTTCCTTTTTGAAGTCGGTTTTTTTTTTTTTGTTAAAAATTATTTTTATGTCTTACTTTAAATGTTATATCACAATTTGTATACCTACCCCGCCACAATACCACCTAGATTGCCTGGAAGAGATCGCTTTTCAGCGATAAGGCCGCCCTTTGTACCTTATAATACTTTGTTAAAATCAATCTGATATGTATTATTTATGTATTGGTGTACAATAAAGTGTATTTGTATGTTATGATTGTTATATTTTATTATTTGCTATTGCGTCCATTCGTTATTATTATTATTAGAGTTCTCAGGGAAGTGGACATAAAGTGCCAATCAAAATACCAATTGTAAATTCATGCGACGTTTAAATCTTATATTAGATCTTCTTCGTGCATCTTTAAAAAAGATGTCAATTGAACGCTACATGTAAAGCTAAATAGAGGAATTTACAATTGGTATTTTGATTGGCACCTTATGTCCACTTCCCTGAGACCTCCAATAATGGTTATATTTTATCTCTAACTGGCTGTCATGGCTTTACCGCTATTATTTTAATGATTCCTCTGATGCTCCTGGGGGGATTGGGGATTGGGTCGGCAACGCGCTTGCGATGCTTCTGGTGTTGCAGGTGTCTATAAGGTACGGTAATCGCTTACCATCAGGTGAGCCGTACGCTTGTTTGCCGACCAAGTGACATAAAAAAAATGATTGATTGATCAATTCAGTCTTCTTTTCCATGTAGGAGAAGAATCGAAGCTCAATCCATCACGCTGTTCCACCGCGGGTTAGCGTCTATTTTCATGGGTTTATCGATAAAATTCCCAAAATTCTAGGTTCCAAATAGTTCCGTAACACACAGATTCTCACTAATGAAATTGGAACCTTTTGCATACGAACATAAAAAAGTTACAACAATACGCTACACGTTCTTTCCACAGATTTCATTCAACACAAATTAAATAAAAGGCATTGAGAGCTAAAAGTTAAATTTGTTCGCTTTATATACTGTATTTATTTTCAAAAAAAAAATATCGTGAATGTAATCCTTTAAACGTTTTTAAAACACCGGTCTCTCGTTAATACGAGCTTTACGCTCTTGTTTTACGAATTACGATTAAATTTTCATAATGTTTGAATTTAAACTTGAATAAAATACGTAATTTCGTTAAACTTATATCATATTTACCCGCGGCTTTACCCGCAAACTGACTTCAATTTTCATCGACAAGTAATACAACGTAAGTGTAGTAAGGTACCAATTGGACCCATTTAACTATCCATCCCTCACTTATTGACGTAGGTCACAGCAAGAACTATTCTGCTTATAATCTGGAGCAGCTCGACTGGGGCAGTACCTCGACCTTACTGAAGATCACAGCTAAATGTTAATTCTTTCTCGAAGTCCAATTAAAATCCTCCTTTTTTGAAGTCGGTAACAGGGATTATAAAATATATTCCTCTATATAAACTCTATATTCCTCTATATCTATTTCTTTGTCTGTTTGTGTCACGACATGTCATGCCAAAAGTACGGAATGGAATTCAGCCCGTGTCATCCCATTGCTGAGCATAGCTCTACATGTTGGTGAAGGTCTTAACCGATATTAATAAATTAATAAATATCTTATGACACAATATATTTTTTATATGGAACGTAAGCAGACATAAACCAAAATAAGTAAATTAATACATAGGTACATAATGCACGTTTCCGCAGTACAGATTTATTACAACATCAGATATCAATGTACTATTGACGTCGTGGTGGATTGGTCTCATTATAATGATTGCATATGCAAAGTGGTTTAGTGATGTACTTTAATTTATCGATATATATGTATTTTAACTGAGTACTTATAGTTATTGAGCACAGCAGGAAATTTCCTACTCAAAATACAGAAGATCATAACTAAATAATACTGCTTTTAAGCAGTATTGTGTTCCTGTTGGTGAGTAAGGTGACTAGAGCTCCTGAGAGAAACAGGGATAGGGTCGGCAACGCGCTTGAGCTGTTTCTAGTGTTGCAGACGTCTATAAGCTACAGTGATCGCTTACTATGAGATGAGCCGTACGCTTGTTTGCCGACCTAGTTACATATTAAAAAAAATGTCTCAGATTCGTCAATAACTTCATTATATGTTAGTATGACAAAGCAATCTTATATCTAGTGAATAATAATATAAAAGCAAAAATCAAACAAAATCAATTGAAATAAATGTTATAAACATTCCAATTTCATAATTCGGACTAACCGATTCGGTTTGTCCATTTTGTAACTTACAATTTTTAACGATTTTTAAACTTTACCGATTATCAATTGCCACTGCTGCTAAAAAATGTACAGTATAAAAAAGTATAACCTGAATGTGATCTGTTTGCGGATAAACGGAAGGCTAAATTGTCAGTCTATCAGAAGTTATCTGAGCTCGAAGTATGAAAAGTTTCTCTTTAATTAATGTAATCGGTTTTGTGTCGTTTTAAGTAAAGTCAGTATAAATAAATAAGTTAAGTTTGGACTTGACACCTTAAGAAACAATATAATTGAAATCGTGTAAAACAACGAAACAGCAGCAACACCGAGAATAACGCTTTACAGCGCTTTTAGCTGTAGCGAGATAAAGCTATAACAATATTGAGTATTTACCATACAGATAAGAACAACAAGCGTCAGTTTACGATAAACGTATATCATTACGTATACTCATGTGTTTTGCTCATAGTCACCTCGCTGAACAGGCGAGTTGGCGACCGCAGCTGGCTTTATCGCACCGAAGACGCTGCTGCCCGTCTTCGGCCTGTGTATTTCAAAGCCAGCAGTTGGATGGCTATCCCACCATCGGTCGCCTTTTTAAGTTCCAAAGTAGTAGTGGAACTCTGTTATCCCTTAGTTAAACACATGAGTTCACGCCATTTTTGGCGTGAACTTGTGGAGGCCTATGTCCAGTAGTGGACTGCGAAAGGCTGATTGACGTGATGATTACCATAGATCAAGTAAAAAGAATAGATAACGCACTTAGAACAAAAAAGTGAAGCCACTTTTTTAAATATGTGTGAGTGAGTGAAGTGTTGACACTTTTTAAAAAAAGTCCCTGAAAATTTTATTAAATGGGATTAAACACAATTAATTTAATATAGGTAAAATGGGTATGCGAAAATAAAAATCTGTTTATAGTTTTAAATATATTTACTCCTCTTTTGCTTCAAATTGTTAAATAAATCTATTGCAGCCATGTTTTGATTTAATGAATTATATAAATCTGTGTCAATGAAAATTGCGTTTTTAAGTAATTGATGATTCCTCTGAAGGGCAAGTTCCTGTTTTAAAGACGTCTAACTCTTTGCTGTAATGATTTAATTTTTTTAAATTTTTTTTTAAAATAAAGTTCCTGTTTTTTTAACTTTTCTCTTAGTTTATGTTTTCTAGGTGTATCAAAGACTGAATCTTGGTTAACGACTAATTTAAGACTCATCCGGTCCTAGAACAAAAAATTCAACATTAAAATACCTAGTAGTAAGTAGTAGTATATACGTGATGGTACTCTGCGAAGTCCACGTTTTGTACCGTACATGTCAGCTTTATCAAAATGGTTTGAACAAACCACACTAGATGAGGATGGCTGTCGTTGTAGTTCATTTCAGCTCAGTCGCACAGCAGCTACCTATTCTATCTATCTCCTATTAAAATATTCGTTGGGAACCTAAAATCATGATATTTAGTAGTAAATATGAGTAGTTAATTCACAAATTTAAACAGACAAAAACGAGTTAAAAATTCATATTGACTTCAATTTAGGTAAAACATAAAATCACACGATAAAAAAAAACAATAATGATGTCCACTTTCTAGTTAATTATTTTTCTATGATTGCCTACAATTTAGTTACCCGCATTTTGGGCTAATGGAAATAAAAATTACTGGTAACACTCCCTCGGTACGTCATTTTGGGGCATAGAAATTATAAGTTCCGAATAACCTCAATATTATTTTGGAATAACAAAAAATATAAAGTTTTGTATGTATTTACGTGTGAAACGATATTTCTTCAGACTTTTTGTTCACTTTGGTATTGTTTTTGCACCATTTAATTACAAAAGAACGGCATTTTATAGGCAAAGTTACTGTACGAGGCCTCGTGAGATACTAACGAAAATGAGCGTAGTTTGATGCATATGTGTGCGTGAGCGCGTGTGTTTACTTGAAGGAGCCGAGTTTTGTGGCTTCACTAACAACTAAGGCCGCGCATTATCTACTTTTTTTTACTTCATCTATGATGATTACCTATACGTATAAAAGTTGACTGCAATGAATTTATATATAAATTTATACATGTGTAGATATGTGCACACGTTTATGTACTTTATTACGTCGTGTCATAGCTCATATAGTGAACGATACCTACACATGACATCTAAATATTGTACACAATTTATCGATATAACATAGTACATCACTATTAACGAATGGATTCCATTTAAAACGTACGTCAAATACGCCATTCAAAGTTTGTCACATATACCCAATGAATTGTTTGATTTTAGAGCAAATGTATAAATGGCGCCCACTGCTGGGCATAAGCGTCTTCTATGAAGAAGGGTTAATTTTTAACGATTGGACACAAGTATGATGTTATCTTTTGTGATATGTAATATAGCATGTCGTATGGCAAAAAAGTAATAATTACATTTACAGTAAAAATAAGAATCTCCTTCTTTCCTTGAAATCGGTTCAAATAAATAAATTATTTTTGAATATTCAATACACTATATTATTATTATTATTACTTTTTTGGATTGCACAATGTTCATACATTTTTTTATTTTACTATGAATTCCCGAATTAAATATTATTAATCAATTAAACTTTAGTATACAAATTATATGGAGAAATTGACTTAAGTAGAAACTGACTTAATTTATTTTATTTTTTTTAATCTATACTTTTTATTTGAATCTAAAGAAATTTATATTCTATATATATATATAATAGAAATTTAAATATAGAATATAAATTTCTATATATATATATTATGCATGTCGCGGACAACTTTGTCGTTTATGAACCGATTTTGATAATTCTTTTATTGTTGGAAAGGGGATATCCCTGGTTTGGTACCATGATAAGGAAACCAGGATTTGATGATGGGATCCCAGAGAAATAATATAATATAATATAATTGAAGCCAATTATTCAATATTTAGTTTAACTGTCTATACTGATTGGGTAGGTACTTAAAACTTTATAAGTTAATCATTTTCAAAAAAATATGGTATGCCTTCCGTTGGAGACTATTAAAAAATAAATATCTATACTAAAATAAAAAATAATTGTATTTATTATGTGATCATTTATTAATATGTTTTATAAACATTTACCAATTGTAATAGTTTCAATTTCAATTAATTTCAACATAACCATTACATCACGAGAATCGTCAGCTTGTACAATACATCGAAGTAAACTTTGTCCAACTAATGCTTTAGCATTATAATTTCGACAGCTAAACTAACTTCAAACTAAAGTTAATAGACAGTTGGCACAGTGGTCACGACAACTTTAAGGGTAGTCGCAAATTCAATATCAGTTTATGAAATACGTATATTATGATCTAAGATATGGCATTTTATTTTTGGTACCATTTGGTAGAAGCAGTCCATTATTTATGTTTCTTTTGTTTTAAAAAACATTGACAAAGTTATGTCATTGTGTACAGCGGTCTAATAACAATTGCACATTTGGTCGCTTACGATGTTTAATCAAACAAAATAAAAAATCCAGTACAAGGATGAATAAGAATCTTTATGATGAAACAACTTTTATGGATTTTATCGTTACGTCCTCCGTGACCATTATTGCTCTAAAGCATCCGAAACGTCGGGTGTCTAAAAAACTTAATAAACCACGATAAAATCCGAAAAAGTTGTTTTATTATAATAAGTGAAATTGGCGTAAACATTGAAAAATAAGAATCTTATTTACATTAAGCGTGGATGTTCATTAGGCAAAAGTAATAACAGTTCTTTCTTTCACTATTTCGCATTAAGGCGCTGTAAAGATATTCACGAACCTATAGTAATAAAAATATAAAGAGTTTGTTTGATCGCGCTAATATCAAGAACTACTGGTTCTAATTTAAGATTTTTTTTGTATTGGATAGGCCATTTACTGAGGATAGGCTATAAAAGATTTTAGTACGTTTTTACTTCAAATTAAAGCGGTTTAATCCACCGAGAACAACTACGTAGATGAAATACAAACTCGTGAGACGCAAGCCTACGTTCAGACTGCTGTATCTGCACGTTTCAACAGATTCTCGCTGTTTTGGTACATAAATTCTGCACAAAAATATTCCATGCAAAACGATCCACTGAATATTTATTAATATTTTTAACAAAAAGTGCCCCAAGAGAGATAAAAAAAAATATTCCAATTAATCTGTTACACCACGCTCCTATAAACGGTGCGAAATTCACGTTTCTGCCCAAACCCGACCTGGGCCAGCGATTTATGGCTTGGAAAACGAGCCCGGGCAAATTGATGGCCGCAAAACGTTAACTGGCTTAACCTGCCTAATCGTGTTCTAACCTATTTTGAAATTCAGAAAATGAAGGACGAGAATATTTGTGGTGGCACGAGTGGCCTGATTTATGGCATGGCGTTTAATGGGTACCTTTGTACTTTACAACAAAACCGTTAGGGATTCACCGGGCTGTTCAGCTTTGAGGAGTTATTACGGTGTCAGCTTATGTTCAGACTCTGAAAAAAACTATAAAATGGTAAAAGTTGATAAATGATTTTTAATTGACTTCAAAAAAAGGCAGAGGCTCTCAATTTTATTGATTTTTATAATGTATTTTACATCATAGCTTTTTACTTAATGTACCGATTTTGATGATCTTTTTGGACTCAAAAACCGATTCCAATTATCTAATCCCATTTAAATTTCAGCGATAATTCTTACCGATTATATTATTACTAGTGTTGCCCAAATTCAGTCTTGGTCTTGCAGTCTTGGTCTTGTTCTTGCGTTTTTGCAAGACCAAGACCAAAAACAAGACCGCGTATTTTTAGCAAGACCAAGACCAAGACTGACCGTGCAAGACTTGAGCAAGAACAAGACATAGCCTGCAAGACTCTTGCGTCTTGCAGCTAGGACTTAGCGCTATTTCACTGAGTAGTTAGGTGTAACAGTTCGGTGTATAGGTAGATACGCTTAGGAATTCTACACTCACTGAACAAATCTCTGGAATTACCAGAAAAAGAAAATAAAGTATGTGATGAAGATGAAGACGTAATAGACTTTGATAAACTCTATGAATGTCCCTCGACGTCATCTGGATCTTGTCTTCAAGGCTTAGTGATAGACGAGTTGGAGGAGTACCTGAGAAAACCAAGAACTGCCAGTTCGGAAGACATTTTAGATTGGTGGAGGACGCATGAGACAGAGTATCCGATTTTATCGAAAATGGCCCGTGATTTTCTCTCAATACCTGCAACTTCAGTACCTGCTGAGAGGTTATTTTCTAAAGCATCATTAGTAATTATAAAACATAGAAATAGGTTAAGTGATGAGTCAGCCAGATGGTTACTTTGTATTAATTCTTGGTCAAAAAAATTGATATAAAGTATCATAACCTAATGATAAAGCTGTTGATTTGTGTTGTATTTTATTTTTTATTCAAATAAATGATAAATCGTAAAACTCTTTTATTAAATTTCTTATAAGTTGAGGGTTCAATCTCTTTCTAGACAGATAAGTATTGTTCTTTAAAATACAGTCAAGTTATTGTAATTAATTTGTTTTTTTACATGTTTTAGCAAATGTAAGCTTATAAATCATAAATGTTTATTAAGAAACAGTTACTTCCATGGAAAACGACATATAGGTCAGTTGATTTTTCGAATTTCTTATCAAATCTTCAGTTATTTATTAATCTGCTTGATCTTTACTATGGCTATGTTAATTCAAGCTCACAATGTTCCAATTCTAATACGTTTTTCTAAGATTTAAAGTAAACTTTAATAAATAGTAATAGACTAATAGGTAATTGCAAGACTTGCAAGACTCTTGCTGCAAGACCAAGACCAAGACCAAGACTGGGAGCGCAAGACCAAGACCAAGACCAAGACCAGGTGTATTGGCGCAAGACCAAGACTGGCTAAGTCTCGTCTTGTTCTTGCATTTGGGCAACACTAATTATTACTTGCCGATGTTTATTGAATTTGGTTATTAAAATCGTGAGTTAATTTTGTTCAACCACAATTTCGATTATTACAAATTTATGATGAATATGATTCTATAGAACTTAAAACCCTTTGTCTCGTAGTCTACAATCGGTAGTCGATTTAAAACCAATGGTATTCATACTCTTCCATCAAGTTTACTTAATTCAAGAGTTAATTTAATTATTATTATTTTATGAATCTTACTGCTGTGTGGTTACGGCTGCAAAAAATATAGTCACCCCTCTCTTTCAGTGGCTGTCGTAAGAGGCGACTAAGGGATAACATGTCATCTATCATTCCACCTTGGAACTTAAAAAGCCGACCGATGGCGGGATAACCATCCAACTGCTGGCTTTGAAATGCACAGACCGAAGACGGGCAGTAGCATCTTCAGTGCGACAAAGCCAGACCTGCGGTCACCAACCCGCCTGCCCAGCGTGGTGAACTTGTGAAGGCCTATGTCCAGCAGTGGACTGCGATAGGCTGAAATGATGATGATGAAGATGAATCTTACTGATCTTATGAGGTAACACAGATAGAAAAGCGAACGTGGTTTTTTTTTGAACTTGGTTAAAAACCGAACAGATATTCTAACAGAAAAATGTTTGAAATATTAAATACGATAATTCTCGGTCTTAAACTGAGAATCTAATACGACACATTGGATAAAAATACTTCCGAGATGAATTAATAAGGAAGTCAACATTTATTCTTTTGAAGTGAAATTTCTTTAGGCACATGAGGGTAACATTTTTATGGATGAAACGGCAACGTTTTGATGAAACGGCAACGTTTTGATGAAACGGCAACGTTTTGATGAAACGGCAACGTTTTTGTCGATGATGATGAAACGGAAATCTAAAGCTTTAGATTTGTATAAATATAAACGAGACTTAAAAATTAGTTTGCCAAAGAAGTTTCACTTCTGACACGTATACTTTATACGCAAGCACATTTTTTTTTCTCTCTCAAATAGGCATTATCAATAAAAGTCCAAGATTTAAACGTGAGCCAGTGAAATCTGCTAAAAACTTCTATTGTGGTCTGGTAATTGAATTTCACTGAAAAACCGAACAATACTTGTGAACGCTCGACCTACACGTGCAGGAAATTTAGAAAAGTATTTATAATGAAAGTCTTTTATATTTCAACGTTCTCTTTTATTCTTTTTAAATTTTCTTTTAATGAGGACCACCTGCTCTTTTTATCGCTTTATTAGCGTTGTTTGAAAGTAATCTGTGTACCTGCAGATTAAAAGTTTGAGTTACAGGGTCGGAAACGTATATTTAAATTGTACTTTGCAGTCATACATATAAAATAGCTGTACCCCGCAGTTCACCCGCATTATATTGAGGAAAAGGGAAGTACTGTGTGGTTACGGTACTAAAGAATATAGCCACCCCCTCTCTTCCCGTGGGTGTCGTAAGAGGCGACTAAGGGATAACACAGTTCCGCTACCACCTTGGAACTTAAAAGCCGACCGGTGGCGGGATAACCATCCAACTGCTGGCTTTGAAATACACAGGCCGAAGACGGACAGCAGCGTCTTCGGTGCGACAAAGCTAGCCCTGCGGTCACCAACCCGCCTGCCCAGCGTGGTGACTATGGGCAAAACACATGAGTTCACGTTATTTTTGGCGTAAGCTTGTGGAGGCCTATGTCCAGCAGTGGACTGTATAGACTGTAATGATGATGATGATGTAATGATATTGAGAAAAAAGGTAGCCTTGCTTGGTAAATGGGCTATCCAACACACAAAAAAAGATTCAATTACAACCAGTAGTTCCTGAAATTAGCGCGTTTAAACAAACTAACTTATAAACTTTTTAGCTTTATATTATCAGCACAGATTAAATAAAAATTAATCGCTAAATACAATATCGCTAAATACGTCTTGGCAAACGCAGTGTGGGACGTCCTCCGGCCCGTTGGACCGACGATCTAAGATTGCCGGTGTAGGCTGGATGAGGATTGCGGAAGACCGGGATGTCTGGCGTGAACTTGGGGAGGCCTATGTCCAGCAGTGGACTGCGATAGGCTGAAGTGAGTGAGTGAGTGAGTGAGTGAAATACAATATTGCTAAGCGCAAACTCAAGAACGGTTGGACCAATTTTATTCTATTAGATTTTCCATTACTTTAAGAAGGTTCTAATAGAATTAAAAATTAAAATAATTTGCCCATTGTCTTAGATTCGAACTAGACACTCTTTTTTTCCCACTCAACCTAACTACTATCATTATAGGTCATTGTAGGCCTATTTTTTTCTACTATATGTGTTTCAAATAGCTAACTAGGGTAAGGCGCTGTGACAAAATTCTAAATTTGTGAGAGCGCCGCGAGCTGTAAAAGATGGGGGACCCCCGGCTTAATGGATAAAAATTAAATAATTATCTTCCTCGGTATGTCAGAGATCAATTGCGAAAGAGTTGGCTAGAAAATTCCTGGCCTGGGAAAATTGACATTCAAACCACACATTTAACAGGCAATCGTATGCCATTGTATTCGCAATGAAACAGTACTAATTTTATTGTAAGATTTATTCATTAAACATGTGGGTGAATGTATCTTTATATCTGCGAACTAAGTAGTTATGCCAGGATAGTAATAGACAATCTAGCGTTTGTATCTTGTACAGCCTTCATACCTTCGGTAGGTCTTAATTTTGTTCCTTAAACTCATGTACATTTTTAAATGAGCATAGATTTACAATTTTGAATCAAATATAGCCTGGCTAAGAATTTTTCGACACTCGTGATTATTTTTTAATATAATAAAATATATATAAAATAAATTTCATCCATTTAGCAGATGGGTGAAGTTCGTTTCTAGTTCGGATGTTCTAATACTAGAAAATTGGTAAATATCAGAATATGTAACAATTATTTTCACTCCATGTGTTTCAAAGTACACAAAACAGGATGGCGTCTGTCAGAGGATTTTAAACTACAAGGATTGTATTTAGTCTCCGTTTTTTTATTATTTTTTTTATTTTATTTTATTATATAACTTTCCAGTAATCATAAGCAACATTAAGCTATTGGCAAGAGAATAAGTACATAAGTCATATTCTTAGTGATGCGTGTATTGAGAATAATGAGCATAGTAAATACATAGTGTAAACAGGATTACTCACGCTACAATATGGCGGCGTTTCCGGGCAGCGTGCGGGTGTAGAGTAAAGTCAATTTGACCGTGTTTAGGTTAAGTTTATATTGCTTTTGTCCGTTTATTGTAAATTTAGAATGGATTGGAGTTTTAGCCATGTGCATTTCAGTATTTTCTCATTTATCGTGAATTATTGTTTAATCGTTTATAAGAACACTGTATTTTATCTATCTATACTAATACTAGCTGACCCGGCCACGCGTTGCTGTGGCTAAAGTTTTTGTTATATTACATTATAGTAAACAATCTAAGAGGAACAATAAGAGAACATCAGTCACGGAGTCCACTATGCTTTTTCACACAGATGGTATTTGTAAAAAAATATGGTGATCTCCTTATTTGACTTTCTACTACTATAACCCTAGTACAATGAAATTATTTACGAACAAAGACGAAAATGTTGATGTTGGTATACAAATTCACTGGATTGAGATTTGAAGGGGAAGTACGTTGAACACAATTAATTAAAATGTTCTTACACTTGATATTAAGCAGAAATCAATAGGTACAAAATAAACATTTATCAGATTTATTATTTCCATTTAATTTTATAACAAATATAAGTATATTACAGTATAATACAGTAAATAACATGTGACGCTTAAACTCATGAATGAGGTAGGCAAGGCAGACAGTCTCAAACTTTTAAACGTTAATATCTATTTTTTTGAATTATAAATACTTTCAATTTCAATTTAATTTTATAGCGTCAACAACACGTGGTAATTATGCTGTTAAAATGTAGCTTATATGACACGTTCGTAGATTTACCATAGCAGCGCCATCTATTGATTACTTACTCAACCCAGTCGAAAGGTATCGACATCTGTTAGAATCATTTGGAGTTAACAGATAATTGTGACTGTCAAATAATAACAGACAAATAATTAGCAATAAATTAAAATTGCGACTATAATTTGAGATTTAAACTATCCTATCTCTCAAGTTGGATCGAACTGCACATGGTGTGCGAATTTTATTATAATCGGTTAAGTGGTTTAGGAGTCCATTGAGGACAAACATTGTGACACGAGATTTATATATATTAAGATTATAAAGAGGTAAAGTTTATAACTTTGTTTGTTTGTAGGGGGTAATCTTCGCAAATACTGATCCGATCATGAAAATTCTTTCACTAACAGAAAGGAACTTAGGAGTGATATAGGCTATATTTTATTGTTGTTGAAAAAAAAATAGTATGTGTAAATCAAACTGTAATCAAATGCCCAAAGGTTGCCTAGAAGAGATCGCTGTATTAGCGATAAGGTCGCCTGTTGCAACTGATGCAAATTATATTTTTATATATCATTTGTAGTGCTGTTATAACCTTGCATTGGTGTGCGAATGTGTAAATAAATAAATAAAAAATCAAGTCTAAATGCGAGCGAGATAAAGACTTCTATTTATTTGCATCACAATAATAAATAACGCCCAACGAAGTGGGCACGGGTCTAGTTAGTGATAAAAGAGCTGGTACATTTTTTGCTAAATAGGCGGTAGTGCGATTCAACGAGGAAATGCCACTAGCATTCTTGGCACCGCTCCACGAGTTATGATTTGCTGGAAGCCATGGCTGGCTTCTAGTTGATAATATTCATAACATTATAATATATCGATATAATTAAGATTCGTTTGACTTGCATAAGTAAATAACACGGCAGCTGCTCAAAATATGAAGCAGCCCGATTGCATTAGTACCTCGACCTTACAGAAGATCACAGCTAAACAATATTGCTTCCATGTATGTGTTTCTGTGGTGAGTAAGGTGACCAGGGCTCCTGAGAAAAATTTGGAGATGCTTCTGATGCTGCGGGAGTCTATAGGCTACGATAATTGCTTAATAGTGAGCTATACGCTTCTTTGCCGACTTATTTGTATAAATAATTGTGTTTGCTCGCAAACGAAAAAAAAACCGACTTCAATTAGATCGACGAGTAATACAACGTAGATCGACGAAAAAATTGTCAAGTAACTACGCGTTGTCAAAGATTACTCAAAAAGTCGTTATCAGATCTCGATAAAATTTATATGTGACCACATGATAAATATCAGCTTTTGATTAAATTAAAAGTTATCAAAATCGGTACACCCAGTAAAAAGTTATTGCGGATTTTCGAGAGTTTCCCTCGATTTCTCTGGGATCCCATCATCAGTGCCTAGTTTCTTTATCATGGTACCAAACTACGGATATTCCCTTTCCAACAAAAAAAGAATTATCAAAATCGGTACATCCAGTAGAAAGTTATTGCGAATTTTCGAGAGTTTCCCTCGATTTCTCTAGGATCCCATCATCAGATCCTAGTTTCGTTATCATGGTACCAAACTAGGGATATCCCCTTTCCAACAAAAAAAAATTATCAAAATCGGTACATCCAGTAGAAAGTTATGCGGTATAATACAACGTAGGTCGACGAAAAAAGCGTCAAGTAAAAACGCATTATTAGATATAACTCGAAAAGTAGTTGTTAGATCTCAAATAAATTTAAATGGGACCAATTGGCACACACTACCTTTCAATTAAAAAATTTTTTGTCGAAATCGGTCCCCACGGTCAAAAGTTCTGATGTAACATACATAAAAAAAATACAGTCGAATTGAGAACCTCCTCCTTTTTTGGAAGTCGGTTAAAAATAAATAAACAAATGATAAAGAGATTCATTTATAAAAATCGTTTACTGAAATTGATGACCTACTAGCGGAATCGGGACAGCGTTCTCCGACGACCCGATCGAGGCAATGTTTTTTCATTAGACGTCGGTCGAAAGTTTGTTAAATCTTAATTAAGACTCCATCACTCCTGCGTCACTCCGTCGCTTGTGGATACCGGACATACAGTAAATTAAAGTTACATTCAATTTTTTTGTTATAAATATATTTACTGTATTTTGGTTACTGCATTATAGCGAACCTAGCGAACTTCGTACCGAAGCTATTTTCGGAACTTAAAACAATATTCAAATTTCATTATTGGGTATTATTTTTCCACCATCTTCCTTCGATACAATACAATACAATACAAATACTCTTTATTGTACACTATCAGAGAAAAATTTTACACCGTAAAAGAAAATATAGACATGTACAAAAGGCGGTCTTATCGCTAAAAGAGCGAACTCTTCCAGACAACCTCTAGCGTGAAAAGGACATGACAAAAGAATTAGACGGCATGGAGGTGTACATACATAATATATACATATAATACGTAAATATACATACACGCATAATATATATATGTATATATATGTGTGTGTATGTCTTCGATGTAAAATATTTGTATTTTTTAAATATTATATTCTTTTATTTGTTTTAAATATTGTCATTTTTGTTTTTTTTTTAACTTTACATTATCTATATATTAATACGTGAAACAAAAACTTTGTACTTCTTTTTACGAAATTTGCGCGGACAGAGTATGAAATTTCGCACACTTATAGCTTATATAGAGAAGGAGTACAGAATACAAAATTTCAACTTTACATAAAAAATATATCTTCTATAATATAAAAATGAGTCGCTGAATGTGTTGCTAAGCGCAAAACTCGAGAACGGTTGGACCGATTTCGCTAATTCTTTTTTTAAAATATTCCTTGAAGTACGAGGATGGTTCTTACGGAGAGAAAAATTCTAAAAAAAAAAAATTTAAAATTTCCTGAAAAAGTCTAAAAACAACACTTTCTATACTCCCATACAAAAGATTTGTGATGATACTTAAAAGTCAATTTGAACTTTAATACCATACGATAAAGTTTGTGTTAGGCGATACGAAGTTCGCCGGGTCAGCTAGTTAAATCAATAAAAAAACACTACACACAACTATGTATTTGACACACATACGCATATATACTCTTTTGTTTATTATGCAAGTCTGTGGTTAAATTATGGTCAAATCTCGACCACTAAGCGACCACTAGTTGTTTTTAATAAGTGTTAATAATGATTTAAGCATAATTTTGTTGTTATAAGTGATGCATTTGTTTATGACATATTATTCCTCAAATATTTATGAATCAGAGTAAACAACTGATGGCTAACCTAATTAATAAATAAAAAGACTTACTTATTTTATGACAACACATTTCTTACTTTTGCAACAAATGAACGAAATTTCCTATCAAGTTCAGCTTTACGACTTACGTGAGCTAAGCTTGTTTAGAACGAAATTTACGACAGGACTTCATCAGTCTAGACTTCAGACTTAGTAGCTTTTGTTACTGTATATTTATATATAAATATTTATTCAGTTTATATACAAATTTGACGATGCGTCATCTCAACGGTCACAGCACTACGTTTTTATTCGTCATAAAGGTGTTTACCGTGGCCTGGGTGTTTATGCTTATGCATTTTGTTTCCGGACCCCCGACATAAATAAAATTCTATTAAGGGTCTTTGAGTGTGAGGTGTATATTTTTTTATATTTATTTTAACATAATTATTATCCAGATTTTTCTTTTACCTGGATATGTCATACATCGTTCGATAGCTTAATTGGCTAGAGCGCCGACACGGTCAGTTGGAGACGCGGGTTCGAACCCCGCTGGAGCGGTCAATTTTTGATATGATATTCAAAAATATTTAGAATTCCTAATGTGAGGGTAACACAAAAATAAAATCGTACATATTAAAAATAGCATGGTGTTGTTTCCTGTCAAAGATTTTCATTGTAATATGAAACTTTGAATAGTTACGGGTCTCTGTAAAGAACTCACTATAGACGGCGCCACGGTTCGCTTAAACCGAAAATAAAAATCATCATATCAAAAATTTTGCTCTAGCGGGTACATCGTTCCATAGCTTAATTGGCTAGAGCGCCGACACGGTCAGTCGGAGACGCGGGTACGAACCCCGCTGGAGCGGTCAATTTTTGATATATGAATGATGTCCTCCCGTGACCATGGTTGCTGTAAAGTATCCGAAACGTCGGGAATCAAAAGTTAATAATAAACCGCGATAAAATCCGAAAAAAGTTGTTTCATTAAATGAGTAAAATTGCGGTAAACATTAGAAAACAATATATATATATATATATATATATATATATATATATATATATATATATATTACCATACAAACATGTGACAAAAATACAAATTACACATTCACAAAAAAATATATAAAAATCGATTCTAAGGGAGCAAACTCCAAACTTCTTTAAAATCGATATATAACATGATAAATAACCATATTTTCTCTTTGTGATATTCATCATTACAGCCTATACAGTCCACTGCTGGACATAGGTCTCAAAAAGTTCACGCCAAAAATAGCGCGAACTCATGTGTTACTTTGTAATATTAATGTACGTAAATTATTACTTTTTTAAGTATCAATTCTTTTTTGTTACACATTCTTCCTCCAAGTTATTAGTTGTGAAGCTACAAAGACTTTATCTAGAAGGGATGTTCTTGTATAAAATGTGAGATTGCTTAAAATTTTTCGTCTACACGTGCTTGCGAAACTTTTGTACCATGTGTCCTCTGTGAAAGCGGAGTCGCGTAGGGGTGATTGATTACGACCTCACCCGAGCAACGTACAGACACGTCTTCCAAAACTTCTTTATTATTAATCTCGTCTCGCTAAAGTTTACTAAAAGTTACAAACGATGTTCATGGTAAATGAAGATGTAGTGATCGAGGATATACGTTTAGGTGTATAAGTTTTTCATAAATTGCTGATAAATTTTATCATTGACATAAGTTACTGATAGGTTTTGTCAGCAGGAGAAATAAAAGACTCTTAGACCCTCAGATTTAACTACCACAAATTATGGATTTACAGGTTGCCATTAATTGCCACTCACTCGGCTCATCGGCCATTTGATGAAAAAACAGATAAATGTATCGGCAACTTTTATCTGTCGGATACCGTTACAAGTTAGATAATGTTATGAGCGATTGATGATATTTTACTACTATTTAATTTACCTAGCTATGTTTCATTTAATGATGATATTACTTATGCAGTAAAATATTGAACTTTGACTAGTCCATTTGTGAAATGAAACTAGTTAGCACTCCAGGGTTGTGGATTCGATTTCCGCCTCGAGCCTATCTGTAATATATATATATGTATGATTTATTTATAAATTTTAAAAACTTAAATATAATTTCTACAGAATGGATGCGAGGATTGGAGCGAAATTTATTTAGTGGCGTCAAATGTGACAGTCTAAGAAGATAGATGTATGGATGGATGGTTGATACTCGTACATGATAGAACCACTGACCCAATTTTAATGGTACTTGACTTGGTAATCAGAGATAATAATAAATAAATAAATATTTACAACATACACGCACGGTCACCTGTTCCTAAAGTAAACAACTTAATGCTTGTGTTATAGGTAACAGCAGACTGGTATAGCTAGATATTTTTTTTATTTTCGATAAATATACTTATAAATAATACTAATAAATATATATATATATATATATATATATATATATATATATATATATATATATATATATATTACACCCAGACTCGGGGTGGGAATCGAACCCACAACCCCCGGAACTGAAAGCAGGGTCACTACAAACTGCGTCAACGGGCTGTTGATCGATTCATATGCTACTTTTCATTCTGATTTCCACGTGGATTTTGGAAAGGAGCTTGGAAACTCTCTAATATCTTTATTTCTTTGTTGCAGATGAGGAACTGGTGTTCAGAGACAGATGGGGGGGATTGACCCTCTTTAATGTCAAAAACTTCACAACTAGGCTGCTTATGAATAATTCTACATTTGTAAGTACTCCTTTTGATAAGTTGGATAGTTAGATATAAGCTGACTGACCAGCATATGAAGACAAACGTAACAAAGCGACCTGCTGGTGAGTTGGTGGCAGGCAACACTTTTAGACGCCTGCCCAAAAGCATCTGGCGTCCCGATTCTACCTCCACTGTCAATTGTGGCTTACTCACCAGGTTAATACAACACTTATTAGGAGCGGTATTATTTGGTTGCAACTTTATTTCATATTACAGATAAAAATAATGTGAGAAAAATAATAAGAATGAGTTGCGTACATACTCAACAAATGAGTAAGATACCCAGAACTCCTGGAGAGGGTCGAGGGTAGTGTGACTATGAAATGGCAATGCTACTAAAATTACAGGCGTCCATAAGCTACGGTATTGACTTACCGTCTGGCGGACCGTACGCTTGCTTGCCACTTTTGCGTTGTAAAAATAGCTTTTCATATTTGCAATACAAGGAAATATAAATATAAATTCAAGTCAAGACGTGACAAATATTGCTGATAAATAACAGGATGGAATGAACATTGTTTCTGCGACTTTCCCTCGAGGGGCGTGATGGATGTGTCGTTACTTTACGAATATTTTTATATGATAAGTATTAATAAACTCGAAAGAAACTTGTATGCTTTTTATAAGACTAACTTCTTGATGTGTTTTTACTCGCAATGATTTTTTTTCAAATTTAAATGTTATTAATTGAATAAATTACAAAAACTATTTCCATTATTTATTCCATCGCGGTGGTAGAAAAAGGGTACGCGCGCTTGGTACCGTAGTTCTTTTGAAAAATTAAGAGCAAAACGCGTTATACACTCTACTCCTGGTCTAGTTGCCTTCAGGAAACACCACAGGAAAAAGACAATACTCGAAGCAGTACTATTTAACTGTGATCTTCTGTAACGTTGAAATACTTCCTCGGTCAGGCTGATCCAGTTGCTGCTACTTATTATAATGTGCCCTAACTCAAAAAATATATCTCACTTCTTTTGGGCCATATATGAACACTCGTCAGAGGTGTATACACAGCCGCAACTGTTGCTTTATCAGCCAAGTAAGCACAACCATAAAACTTCCTCGTACACTATTATGAAGAAAATATACGAGATATAAAAATTATGAGTCGATTTGGCTTTAGCTGAAACTGTCCGAGGAATAAAATATCAAAACAAAATTCCAAATATTGCAGATAGAATTCTACTGCTTAGCGTCTAATCCAGATTTTATTGTACACTAGCTGTGCCTGCGACTTCGTCCACGTGGAATTTAACAAAAAAAGTTATTTTTCAGCTCGCAGAGTTATAAAATAATATTTTTTTAAAATAAAAGTAGTTACTCCTTATTACATCAGCTATCTGCCAGTGTAAGTCCCGTCAAAATCGTTCCAGCCGTTTCAGAGATTAGCCAAACAGACAGACAAAATTATAAAAAAATATTATTTTGGTATATGTACCGTGTATACATCCATGTGCATTTAGTAAACATTGTTTATTTCAATATGACAAACAGATACTCCAATTTTAAAGAAAATCTTTGGAAAGTATGACTATATATGTGCGTGTGGACGTGTATTTGTATGTCTGTCTAATCATAAACAAATCTAAATCAAAGCTATTAAACGAACTGATTAATAAAAATACATAATAATTGATTAATGAAAATACTACAAACGATTAGCAATTGCCTGAAAATAATTTAAATTTTGTATTAAAAAGAAAATAATATGGGTATAATATAATATGGTATGGGTTGTCTGGAAGAAATGGCTAATTAGCCATAAGTCCTCCCATTGTACTTCACTGTCTGTAACTATCTTTATGCTTTGTTTGTAATATATTTGTGGTGTACAATAAAGTATAAAATAAAATAAATAAAATAATAGCTAAAGCTTATTATTTTTTACAAGATTATATTAATAATGAAGATGTGAGTGTGGATTTAGTAACGCTGTATTCCATACCAGATAATACTAATTTTATATTAAAATAGGAGTTTTTTTTTAAAGAATAATTCCTTTCTACACAATCTACATTCCGAATTGGTGGTAGCTTCACGAGACACAATTAATAATTTGATTTGTAAAATAGCGATTCCATTGTGCTTTTGAAGCCTGTTTGAATAAAGTAATTTTTGATTTTGATGTCTAAATTTGTTGCCTACAACGTAATTTATTCTGTACTAGCTGTGCCCACGACTTCGCCCGCGTTTAATAATGACTCTGGACTGCATTTTTTGATTCTTTAAATTAGCATAACTTTTTTATTTATGAACCGATTGACATGAAACATACACTAAATGTTAAGTGAAGCTTATCCCAATATATTAGTGAAAACCGAGAAAAAAAGTGAGATTAGTGTGCAGAAACATATTACACTTATATTTTTATTATATCTATTTGTGACGATAAAATGATAAAATCATTCGTAAAACTCATTCAAATTTTACGTCTTCTGTATTTGTGTAAAAAAAATATCTCGAAAATTATCAAATAGGTACAATACAGCATCTGTGCCAAATAATCCATTAAGATTTTTAACCCCATCAAAGCATTTTTATTCTGTTGCCAGCGTCCCTACAGTCAACTCTTCCGTTATCGAAAGAAACAAACAAACGATGAATATTTGAAATGATTACGTAAACGACTGCTTCTTACACCGTACACAAAATCTCATTAAAAAATTAAACGATTTTTCCAATTAATTTTTTTGACATGACATCATCATCATCATCATCATCATCATTTGACATGACAACGTCTAATAAATCGATGAACGCCGGCTGCACACACGAAAAAGGATGACTCATTGTCCCGTTACGCTCATTGTACGCTTGCACCGCATATATCTCTTTCACTCGATTGGCCTTGTTATGACGTTGTCACGTTAAACTATCGTCCGTAAACCAACTTTACAGACAACCAATATTTTTAAATATTCAGACTAAATTTGCCGTTTCACCACATATAAACTAATGCTTAAACTACCTATTTGTTATGGATGAAAATAACTATATATATACCACCATGCGTACAAATTGTTAATGAGCTCTACTAAATTCGTTTATTCCCCGTTTTGAACAATTTCTAAAAAAGGAGGAGGTCATTATAATGAGTTGTTTCGGATTTTATTGCGGTTTATTAAGTTTTGTAGATGCCCGACGCTATCCCTGAATTAGGGCGCAACAGGAAATTTCCTACGGCTAAAGCTAAATTGCTTCAAGTACTGTGTGGCTATGGTACTAACTTGGAACTTAAACAAGCCGACCGGTGGCGGGATAACCATCCAACTGCTGGTTTTAAAATACACAGGCCGAAGACGGGCAGTAGCGTCTTCGGTGCGACAAAGCCTGCTGACTGACTGACTGACTGTTGGACATAGGCCTCCACAAATTCATGCCAAAGATGGCGTAAACTCATGTGTTTTGCCCATAGTCACCACGCTGGGCAGGCGAGTTGGTGACGCCAGGGCTGGCTTTGTCGCACCGAAGACGCTGCTATTCAGTCTTCGGCCTGTGTATTTCAAAGCCAGCAGTTGGATGGTTATCCCGCCATCGGTCGTTTTTTTAAGTTCCAAGGTGGTAGTGGAACTGTGTTATCCCTTAGTCGCCTCTTACGACACTCACGGAAAGAGAGGTGGCGGCTATATTCTTTACTACCGTAGCCACACAGCGAATGTATATACTCGTACCCAAACAAAAGATATTATTGGAAACACATATTCTTGGAAAGCAGAAACGAAACGCATTTAAAATATATTTGTTTCATCGAGCGGTGTCACAGATATCACGAAACATAATGAAGTGCACTATCGAGACCTACACGTTCGAACATGTTATGTAACATTTTATCTTTAATGAGTTCTTTTATCTATCTTTGTGTAATCCATTGAATGGTTTAAAATCCCTTGAGTTACGTTCAGTGCTATTATTTCCATTCGCAACGGAAATGTTTTATTCTTCTCATTCTGTTGTAGAAAGATAGATGATAACAGCTTACAGTTGTTCAGGAATTGGAAAGTTTAAATGGAATTATTACTTTTGTTGCAAAAACAGAATATTTTCGTCTATTGTGACAACAAAATCGTTCCTAATTTTTTTATATTTTGCAAACTTGTTCGTGTGGATGATTTTGATGATCCCTTTATTATTCTAAAGCTTTTACTTGTTATATGGTCCTATTTAAATTTAAGTGAGTTCTGTCAAGTAGTTTTTTCAATTATCTATACTAATATTATAAAGCTGAAAAGTTTGTTTATTTGTTTGCGCGTGCTAATCTCAGGAACTACTGGTTCGAATTGAAGATTATTTTTGCGTTGGATAGCCCATTTTCCGAAAAAGGCTATAGGCTATATAATATATTAGGACATTTTTTTTTTTTCGTTTAGATACTCCATAATTATGCGTATTTGAAGTCGGTTATTATGGTCTAAAAATGAATGCAATTTTTATTCGTCCATTGTGTGTATACAATTAACAGCACTTACAAAACACAGTGGGATCAACACTATACAATTATACTGTTAGAGCGCCTATCAGGTTTTGAGAAGCAATTACTCTCAATCTTGTAATTATGTATGCGCTTGTCAATTTATAATTTACCGTCAATTTTTATTTTTATATTTTATATTGCCTTTGTTACATATCGTGCGTTATTTCGTGGCATTATTAAAGAAGTCTTCATCCACACCGGCACCAAATAATTTTAACTCTCTCTTCTACTAATCCTTCAACTACATACTAACAATTATATACAACTACTTGATTTACTTTACTGACTCTCTTAGGGCACAATAAAGTATATTTGTATTCTATTGTATTTTATTGTATTGTACTGTCCTTTAGAAAAAGTTTAAACACAATGTTATCACCGCAAATCTTGACCTCGTAGAGTGGTGCATGCATTTTCTCATTTAAAAGGAATTCTCATTCTTTCAGTGAAAATAAGCTATTCGGTGGACAAACGCGAGCAATAAAGCTGGGTGTTATCTTATAAGATTTGTATTTCTACTAAAGCACCAAAAGATTTATTACTAAAATAATGTTTAAGCTTTTGTTAAATTTGCTAACCATAAAACTAATAACAATATTCACTGTGCAATATCTCACTGCTGGGTATAGACCTCTATCACCGTGTAGGAGGAGGTTCAGAGCTTAATCCACTATGAGTAACGATCGCTATCAGGCATGTGTGATAACAACCAAAACCGACAGCTTAAAGTGCTCTCCGAGACACGGTGGGGAAACCCACAAGGGCTGACAACGAGATCGAAAATGAATATTTGTGTACACACAAATATCCACTCCGGGTGGTAATCGTACCCGCGGTCATGGGTGTTAAGCGAAATAAAATTGGTTTCTAAATCAAAGTCAAATGAAATTAGTTAAAATTAGCACGGACTCGTTAATCACGGATGCTTGTAATATAAACACGAGAGTGCTGTGATCACAGCTCTGTTGTGTGTTGAATAGTAATTAGTTACCGAATTTAGATCGTTGCTTTCAAACTATTGTGTAAATCTGTTTAGAAATGAGCTTTAGTTGGAAACATTTTTGTTGTGTCATATGTTTGTGTCCATTTTCTTTTATACTACATTTTATTGTATTGAAATGAAATTTCTGTAGAATGGCTGTGATTTGAAAATCGATAAAACGAAAATGCGACATTGTAAAGAAAGAAACACATAAACGTATAGGAAAGAATCAGATAGAATATATTCCCGCCCAAAACGCGTAAGCGTTTAAATAAAAGCCTTTTACAGGCCACTATTGATTGAGGAATTATTTAGAGTCAATTCAGTGAGTGCATAATGTACGCCTAGCAAGGTAAATGTAATACTTATTATTATTTCTTTGTATAAAAGCAGCAGCAGAAATTTCTTGCTCAAAATATGGAGCAGCCCGACTGGGGAAATACCTCGACCTTACAGAAGATCACAGCTAAATATTACTGCTTTCAAGCAGTATTGTGTTCCTGTTGACTGTGATAAGGTGACCAGAGCTCCTGGGGGGGATTGGGGATTGGGTGGGATAAGCTACGGTAATCTCTTACCATCAGGTGAGCCGTACGCTTGTTTGCCGAAGTAGTGATATAAAAAAAAAAAGACGATAGTGCTAACGAAATATAAATCTAAATAAATAAACGCCTACCGGCCATCACTAGCATATGAATCCTGGATCGAAATTTCGGCAAGACACACAATACCCGTAAACAAGTACAAACTCCCAGACAAGCAGCACAAAGCAAAGTCACAGCAAAATGCAAGGGGAAAATGCAAATCAAAATAGAAAAAAAATGAAAAGAAAAACTTTTTTCTGTACATACTGATTTTAATTATTCTTGTTTTATTTGTAAGTTGGTGCTGGTCGTGTGGTCTTTCGATTGAACGAGATCTGCCAAGAAGTTTTTGAGTTATTCCTAATAATGCGTATTTAATTGACTATTTTTCGACTACCTTCGTTGATAGTGTTCTCATTTCATTATTAGTCGACTTAATTTGAAGTTAGTTTTTTTTTTTGAGAAATAACAGTTTTCTTTTAAAATAATACGAGACAGTTAATTTATTTATGAAGGTAACTATCGTAAGAGCTACATTAGCTTACCTCCTAATATATTTGTGTACAGAGTAACCTTTCCATGGATTATGTCTGAGAAAGGTTAACCTTTCCCAAACCGAGATTAAGTGCTACGTGTTGACCCGGCACTTACGTTCTATTAAATAGCTATATTTCGTAATTCCTGTATAATTTTAGATTCAGCGGAAACTTTAAAATTTGAAGCCGTCAATCAAAGTGAAAATTCTTTATATTTGAGAGATTTTTAAGAGCATTTTCACATTTTAAAGTTAGTTAAGAACCGCTGAGGAGCTAGACGGCTATATTCTTGAAGATTGTCAATACATATTTTAAATACATATATTTACCATCTGACCTTAACGAACTTCATACCATTATATAGTGTTTTTTCGTGATTGCTTCGAATATATTAACTAAACGTCTTATATTTTACCTTATGTACATAAATTTCAACTGAGGTAGGGCAGATTGTCAATACATCTTTTAAATACATACCACCGACCTTAACGAACTTCGTAGCATCATATAGTTTTTTTTTTTTTCGTGATTGTTTCGAATATATTAACTGAACGTTTTATATCTTACCTTATATTTTATTTCAACTGAATTAGGGCAAATCGGGAAATACCCTGCTTAAAATCTGGAGCAGCCCGACTGGGGAAGTACCTCGAGGATCACAGACCAGAGCACCTGGAGGGGATTGGGAGGGGGTAGGGTCAGCAACGTGCTTGCGATGCTTGTAGTTTGCAGTCGTCTACGGTGATCGCTTACCATTAGGCTAACCGTTAAATTGCATGCCAACTAAGTTGTAGAAAAAAAAAACGTTACCATCAAAACTTTTCCTTTAGTGATTGAAAAAAACTGAACAAAAAATTTTTCTTTCAAAGTCTATACAAAACGTCCCTAAGAATTTGAATAAATCGTGTCAATATATTCCCGTCTACGACATTGGCGTTGATTTATTACTCTTTTTCGAACTCGAGACGTTTTTTCTTTGTATATAGTTGGTGTCGATCCTTCCTCAAATATTTATCCTGTACAAGCTGCGTCTCATAACTTCATCTGCATATTATCTGATCCCGTGGGAATGTCGAGATAAAAAGAAACCTATAGAATATTCTGGATATCAAGCTACCTACGTACGAAGTTTTATTAAAATCAGTTCTACAGTTTTTGCTTGAAAGAGTAACAATAATCTCACAAAGTTTCGTATTTCTCATATTCTAGAAATGTACAAAAATATCTCCATACAAATCACTGGTTGAACCTTAAAGGACGTCTACGTGACATATAATTGTGTTTGCAGGCAAACGAAGAAAAACCGACTTCAATTATATCGACGAGTAATACAACGTAGGTAGACGAAAAAATAGTCAAGTAAATACGCATTATCAAAGATTACTCCAAAAGTTGTAATCAGATCTCGATGAAATTTAAATGTGACCACAAGATAAACATCGGCTTTCGATTAAATTAAAAATCATTAAAATCGGTACATCCAGTAAATGGCTATGCGGATTTTTAGGAGTTTCCCTCGATTTCTCTAGGCTCCCATCATCAAATCCTGGCTTCCTTATCATGGTACCAAATTAGGGATATCTCCTTTCTAACAAAAAAAAAGAATTATCAAAATCGGTTCATAAACGACGAAGTTATCCCCGAACATACATTAATATATATATTAATTATAATTATTATATATATATATATATATATATATATATATATATATATATATATATATATAGACCCTCGCCAAAATTAGAGCAAACCATACTGCCAATTATGCTGATATCTATTATCTCGATCTAAGAGAAAAACAAAACTCAGGCAAAGACAAAATAATTCGGTTTTAACGGCTTCGGTTTGTTGTTTATTTGAACTTAGTAAATATTAATAATTCACCTATTTTTATACGACTAGCTTACCTGATGATAAACGATTACCGTAGCTTACAGACATCACACTCATCTGACTCATCTCTCACGAGAAGCATTGCAACCGCGTTGCCGACCCTATCTTCAATTCCACCGAGAGCTTTGGTCACCTTACTCACAGGAACACAACACTGCTTGAAAACAGTATTATTTACCCGTGATCTTTTGTAAGGCTGAGGTACTTCCCCAGTCGGGCTGCTCCATATTTTGAACGGGAAATTTCCCGCTGTGTCCTACCACAGTTTGCTGTTTCAAAATCTTTTGGCAATTTCGATATTTCTCTTTAGTATATGCCAAAACACTTAATTGTAACGAACATTTAATATTAGGTTCTTTGGTTTTACCTTTTTCCTACTTTATTCTACTCACGTCCTTTATCTTACTTTTTTTCTGATATTTCTCTAGACGTGGTCGCTTTTTTATTGATAATGTTGGCTTTTGTAAGTTTTTTCTCTTATTTTTCTTTTCTTTTTTTAAATTTTCGTGTACAATAAATCTTCTTTTCTAATACATAAAATTCTCGTGTCATGGTGTTTAACATTGAACTCCCCGAAACGAGCTTAGTGATTTTATCGAGGAACCGTAGCAGGACATATCTTATTCAAAATTTAGAGCACCGCGACCGGCGAAGTACTCAACCTTACAGATGATCAAAGCTAAATAACATTGCTTTCAAGGTTTCAAGTATTGTTGTGTTTCTGTGGTGATAAAAGAAGCCAACACTGAGATTAAGAGTCATGTTAGCTACTATTAGAGTGATGTTAGCTATGTTTACTAATCAAAAAATAAGTTTTGGTCTTATTTTTGTTACAGAGGGAATTAAACGCAGTTGACTTCAAAGTGTCAGCAGATTTGAAGTTCGTCCTCCTTATCTCCGACGTGAGGCCAGGCTGGAGGCATGCTCGCCTCGCGAGATACCATGTGTACGATGTTATTACAAGGTAACATTCTTGAAATTTATTTTTAAAAAGTATTGAAAAAAATTTATTTATTTAGTCAATTTAATTGAGCTGTCCAAATCCAAAAGAGTAGCATATCAAAATATGAAATTAAGAAATGAAATGAATATATTTATTTCGCCATGACGTATACACATACTTAATAAACGCTAAAAAGATATTTACATTTTCAAAAAAAAAAACCAACAACAAAAAAGTAGCAAAACATTTAAGAGAATTATCAAAATAACGTGAAAATGATCTGTTAATCTCTAAGCTCAAATCCGATATAGTATCGATGAATGGAAGAACGCTCTTAAGTAGATTAAGCATCGGGTACTTTCAGAGCCTTTGTCTGTCGCTATGGCAACCGCTGTCACGTAATCACACTTGTAACCTAACACGTGCTACAGTAACAAGATAATGTGATTGTGTGGTTTTTGAATTTCGCTCAAGTCTTCAAATTATCATCTGACTTTGTAAATTAGATTGTGTACTTTGAAAGGTTATTTGGTTTGAGGGTCGGATTGTACTAATATTATAAAGCTGAAGAATTTGTTTGTTTGTTTGAACGCACTAATCTCAAAAACTACTGGTCCGATTTGAAAGATTCTTTTACAGTTAGATAGATCATTTATTGAGGAAGGTTATGGGCTATATACACGGTCATATTACGCTAAGACCAAAAGGAGCGGTATACCAATGAAGAATGTTTCAAAATCGGGGGTTCTTTTATCCTTTTGATAGCTTCCGCTACGTGCGCTGTGAAAACAGTTCAAGTTTCACAAAAATCATGTAGCAAAGAATTTATCCTCTTTAAAAGTTCTAAAATAAAGTCCGCGACAGCATATATCTATCTTTTAAGGTTGGCTCACTATAACCTTTTTTTTTTTGCTAACCAAGGTTGTTCTAAAATAATGCATTATTTCCGAAGATATTTTTATACACATGATATTAATTCTTATCTAAATAAATACGTTATTCATCACAAGTATTTAATTTAAAATAAAATAGCCTTTTACACAATTCGATTTCAATGAGTATCTCAGGAGATATCGTAATTTTAAAATAACATCGCAGCAAAATACTGATCAAGTATTGCGCGCGCCTCTGTTCGCGGACGAAGTCGCGCGCAGAAGCTAGTATAATATAAGATAGGAGGATGGTGTTGTATTTATTACAGATACGATAAAGTATAGTTTTAAAAATATTTCTTTAATAAGAAAAACGACGCCTCCAAAACAGTCTTTTGGATGCTGCGCTGGGCTGATCCCCAAATAACACGCATTGTACTGCGCATACAGATATTTGCCATGGTCTGGGCGTTTGTGCTTGTGTATTGTGTATTTTATTGGACTCCCGACACAGAAGTAAATCCGTGGGGGCTGTTGAGTATGAAGCGTTACAAAAAAGACCCTAGTATAAGAGTAATGTATATTACAGGTGGTATATACATATATGTATATATATATATATATATATTATTTAGGGACGATGATATACAAGTAAATGTGGGTCCCATCATAACCTTGTTCTAATTATACAATCAATTGTAACTTATAAATGAATAATATTATGGCCTCATTAGTATTACAGGTGTACCAACAGTGTTAATCAAATCTTACGAAGGTTCTCCCTTAAGTAATGTAAATAATTGAAAGGGTCTTTGGTGCCTTCAGTTATTTTCTCTCAATTATATCTTTCTTCATTTTCAATTCAAATCAATCTTCAATTTTTCGTATTACGACGATATATCCCAATATGTATGGATTTTTTTTTTTGTATATTTTAAGTTGTACACAAAGTATTTTAGTGTGGTGGTGCGAGTGTCAGAACCGGTGGTGCAGGTTCGATGTTACTTAAAAATATTTTGTCTTTCCTTTATTTTAAACCGTTGGTTCCGCTTGATTGTATAATCAATAATAATACACCCGTAATAAATAACACTCAAAGTCCCCCACTAGGGTCTAGGAAACATATACAATACACAAGTAAACAGAACATAGCAAACATCTGTGTAGTTTATAACAATTTTGAAAAAAAAATCTGTGTTAAATATATTACAGAAATCTCCAGTACGTTAGACTCCATCCTCACAAATTTTTAATTTAATATTTCATACCTTAATAAAGGCCTTTGTATCGCTTGCGGTCTTCATAATGGGTACAAATGTCGACAACGAACGATAATGAAATAATTAAATTTGAATCCTTCTAAACCGACTTACAAAAAAGGAGGAGGTAACTCAATTCGATATATAGACAGGTATAATATATATATATATTATACCTCTACGCAATCTTATGCCTCATATTTGAGATCGCTCACACCCTAAGTATTCGATAACAAGTTAATAACGAAAAGATTGAGTGTGAAATATCAAAACTTACACTCATATGTTGATAGCTTTACGTTATATTTCAATATATATATTAAACATAAATAAGGACTGAAACCGCAGGCTTTAGATTTGAAGTGATTTGGTCACCACTGTAGTGACAGCGGTTAGTAATTGCTTTTCAAAGTAATATTCTATTCGATGTCGTGAACCGTAGAAGTCTAATGATTTAAACGTTTTTTCTTCAATTTATTGATAATTTGGAGAATAAAATAACACTTAAGAATCAAAAGTATAATAAACATAGACATATTAAAGGTATGCTGTGTTGACAGCGGGATTAAGATGGGCAACACGTTGATTTTACCAGTGTCCATAGGGACCATGAGACTACGGTAACCACCAGTTTATCAATTAATAGTATAAAAACAGACATAATTACTAATATAAAAAGATTTAACATAAATAATAAATGAAAATCAAAACTTACTCGACTCAAGTCAGCTTCAACACACTTGAAAACGTCATTTATCAAATTGAAATTATAGGTATTTTTTTTAGTAAATCGCTACCACCTATTTGGGATGTATATTCGGCAGAGAAACCGACAAAAATAACCACTCTTTAAACAATATGGTATCATGATACAATAAAAATATATACGCATTAATAGCAACAATTTTTCTCACCAGGAACAAAATCCCAATATCTCCGATAGAAGATGACAGATCGGCTCCGCTGCTGCAGTACGCCGAGTGGACGCCGACTGGTTCGGGTCTGGTCTACGTGTATGACAACGACATCTATTACAAGCCCAAGGTGCTGAAGGCTCTGGTCTGCAGGATCACAAGCAATGGTAAGATCAGAGAGAATAATTCAAGCGCGCACACACACACACACACACACAAATATACATACACTATTGCACACGCTTTGAAATAATAAAATGATCTCCTCGCAAAAATAATGTCATCTACCTTTTACCACAACATAAATTTAATGTGATATATTAAATTTTAATTGACACATCCACATCCCGAAATAATAATTTCATTAAAGGCATCGAAAATGAAAATCAGAGTGATTATACAGATGAGTTGGATGAGATAAAATTAAGTAAAATGACGGTAAAATTACGCTTCAGCCTGTAATATCCCACTACTGGGCATAGGCCTCTTTCCCATGTAGGGGAAGGATCAGAGCTTAATCCACCACGCTGCTCCAATGTGGGTTGGCGGATATATTCCCCACTATGAGTAACGAGCGCTATCAGGTGTAGATGATAACAACCGAGACCGACGGCTTAACGTGCTCTCCGAGGCACGGTGGGGAGACCCACAGGGACTGCACAAACACCCAGACCACGGCAAACACCTGTATGGCCAACACAAATGTTTGTCATGTGCGGGGATCGAACCCGCAACCGCCAGCGCAACAGGTACAATCCATAGCTGTGACCGTTGCGCCAACGCGGCGTCTAAACAGCGACGGTAAAATGTTTATTATCAAACGAAAAAAGAAATTGGTTGTCTGTAAAGTCGGTTTACGAACGATAGTTTAACGTGACAACGTCATAACAAAATATCTCCTCGGACGCATAGGCCAATCGAGTGGAAGAGAGATAGATGTGGTAAAGCGTACAATGCGCGTAACGGCACAATGAGTCATCCTTTTTCGTGTATGCAGCCGGGGTTCATAGATTAGTGTTAAGAAAAAATTCAAAAGGTGAAAAAAAAGAGAAAATCGTCAATGTAGTTAATCGAAAAACAGTCAACATTATGGATAACCCAAAAAGTAATTGTCAGATATCAAAATATTTAAGTGAGACTACACTATAAGCACCAAATTTCGAACAAAAGAATTATTCCAATCGATACACCCAGTAAAATTTAATTAGGTAACATTTAAAAAAAAAAAAAAAAACATTCGAATTTTGAACCTCCTTCTTTTTTTGAATGGCTAATGAAAATCGAAGTTTCATTGAAATCTAATGATTGAGACTTGAATTTTTGCCGGGAAATTAAAGCCCTTTAATTAATCTTTAGGGGAAAAAGTTTGTTAATTTTTTTAAGGAAAATTCATTAGAAAATGAAATATTCAGACCATTTTACGCTTGATTGGTCTTGAATCTTTTGATGCGTTTAAAAATAATTCGGTTACTTTGGTTTCGAAGAAGAAATCATTTTTGTAGGCCATACAGATGTTCGCCGTAGTCTGTGCCTTTCTGCTTGTGTATGCGTTTGTGCTTGTGTTGTGTATGTTTCGGGACCACCAATACAGGTAAAACTCCTATTGAAGGCCGTTGAGTATCAAACGTATAACGTATTTGCTTAATCTATATAAAAATGAATGTTCTTTTGTAAATTCCTTATTTTTGTTATTATTATTTTTTCTTGCTTGTTTCTTTTCTATTATGTTACATGTATTGTTTTTGGTTGTACAATAAAGTATATTTGTATTGTATTGTATTGAATGTTTGTCTGTATGTCATGATTTTCAGCAGTGTTGTGCATGAGCCCACAAAGGTTTTTGAATTGGTACGACCAAAAAAAAAATTTTAAAGTGTAGCAACGCTTGCTGGTTACAGCTAGTGAGTAATAAATATATGCTCGAACACCTGGCGTTTTAATTATACATATTGAAATAGCTACACAGTTATCAAGCGTCTGTTTGCATTTCGCTCCCGTGCCTCACAAAGGTAATCTTGCGTTAGATCCGGGTTACATAAAGAGCTATTCACACCGTACGACGCAGTTAATGCATTCACGGACTTGTATAAATAATGCCATTAATTAATAATTACATCAAACGCGTAGCGACTAGAGACGCTTTTAGGAGACGTCAAAAACAATGAACTCACATTTTTTGTTTATGAATGTTACCTCATAAATATTTACAGTGTACCGATTTTGGTGGTTATTTTACTATACAAAAGCTTGTTATGTGGCGAGAGCAAAAATAGTCTTTTTAAAACTAATTTATTTATTAACACTTTTAATAATAACTTTTAATATAAAGAAACTTAATCAATAGCAATAGTAACAACAATCAAAGAAACAGAGTACTGATATAGTTAGGAGTTGGAAATAGAATGCGTGATTGCGGGAGTCCTGGAGTATTTATGGGGCTTGGAATAGGACGGAATAGGATGGAATAGGAGGGGATAATTACTTACTAACCACTCTACATAAGAAATCCGCTCTCACATAATTAAGGGTTTAAAGTACATATAATATTAAAGTAAATAATAAATATTTTTCACAGTCTAATAGTGATTAACTGATTACATGCTAATAGAAGTAATTAGTAAATATTGCTTATCACTAACTAAAGACTAAAGGTTACAGAGACAATACATGATATGAGGGTAAGTAACATTAAAAGATTAGTTTATATTATACATTACATATTATAGCAATAGGTATAGGTAGCTTATATAACAAGCTGTTGCTTGTCATGTCCCTGACGAGTACTTTTTGGATTATCCCTAATCATGCGAAATTCATTGATATTTTTTTTCCACTTTGATTAAATTAAAATCATTTATTTTTAATTTGGTAACAAATACACATCTAACACAGTTCTACAATGGTGCGTTTACTGCCATTAGTAAATAGTGAATGAGCTATTAATGGTTTAAATAATAATAAGATCTTCGCTATCTCCACCGACTCTTTATTAAAAAATAATTATATAAAAAAAAACAACGTTCACATACCAAAATATACAATATAATCCCAAAACAACGTGCACGCAGTAAAATATAAAATAGAATTAATAAGTTGTAAAACAAAAATTATAAAGGATTCAAAATACAAATCCTTGACATCTATCAAAAAATATTTTTATAGATTAAATAAAAACAAGAAATGAGGTTTCATTATTATTTCGATATAAAAAGTCTATATATGTGGATACGCCACAGTGTAATGAGCTCATACACATTCATCTTTCTAAACATTGTATTACGACAATAAAAGTCCTTGAAAAGCTACGTAGCTGATTTTATCGGGATGCCAATTCTTACGTTTTCCGTGAAAATTGCGTACCTCGTACTTGCAAATAAATTGATGGAAATCGAGCCCTTTTTTGTAAAAGACTTTGTAAAGAATTTGTTATACCCACAGTTGGCTAACGAAATAGAATTTCAGTGGGTTCTTTCTAATTTTAAAACAGAATAAAAAGACACGTTAAAATATATATAGTTATATAGTTAGGTGTTATATAATATCAATTGTACTGTCTTACTAACAGTTAGAAGAAGTTTTTGATATGTACGTTTATTCATCGGGCTACGTCAAGCCGAAAACAATTACATACACACTAGCTAAGTAGCTAACCCAGCGATTTCAATGTCAATTCTTTGTTGTAATTAAAGTATGTGAGGGAGATGGCCAGAGCTCCTAGGCAGGTTTGGGGGTAGGGTCGGCAACGTGATTTGAAGCTTTTGGTATTGGAGGCGTCTATAGTCTACAGTAATCGCTTACTATCAGGTGGGCTGCACGCTTTTCGTATAAAAAATTACATTAATATAGAATAAAATAATTCCAGGTATCCCAGGAGTCATCTTTAACGGTGTCCCAGATTTCTTATACGAAACGGAAGTGCTAAGACTAGACCGAGCGCTTTGGTTCAGCCCTGACGGCCAGACTCTAATGTACGTGACATACAACGACTCCGAGGTTCAACAACACAAGTACCCGTGGTACGGGCTGGACCAGCAGGAACCGCCAGCTTATCCGACGATCAGAACATTGAGGTATCCCAAGGTATGTATTAACAACACACACATAGGGCAGCTTATCCAACGATCAGAACATTGAGGTATCCCAAGGTATGTATTAACAACATACATAGGGAAGTGTTTCTAAGGATTTCATAATAATGTCTGCTTTCTGTGACAGCCATCTGCCATCATACACTATTTTGTATAATAAATATCCAATTAATTTAATGCTACACCCAGCTTGAAAGCGGTGTCACTCCAAAATGCACTAATGGGCTAAACATTGATGAGAAAAAACTTAAGCGACCTTTCAGTCCTCAGTCAGATGAGTTTATGACTTATCGTTTACTTTCACCACGCTTCTAAGAGTAACTATTATGCTTGTTTTTGTGTCTTTTATACTCGTTAATGTAGTAAAGTATTTCATTTATTTTTTTATTTTTTTATTACTTCTTGCATACATATAATCAAACACTTTTACGTAGTAAAAAAAAGAAGAAAAAAAAAAACAACAGAACAGAAATAAAATTAAACAAAAAGTAGTTACAATGACAGCATGTAAAGGCGGTCTTATTGCTATAAGCAATCTCTTCCAGACAACCCCAGGTAAAAGGAGATACAAAGTGCGGGATTGTGCAAAAGTAGATAAATATAAATAGAATTATAAATACATAAAAAAATACATACATACACTTACAGAAGAATAAGATAAACATACAAAATATTAATGACTAGCATGCAGCCCCGGCTTTGCACGGGTATTTAACAATTTTTTTGAAAATATAATATAGCCTATGTCACCTGCGGATAGCGTATGTTCCCAATAGTGAAAAAAAATTTCAAATGGGTTCAGTAGTTTCGCAGTCTATTCAATGCAAACAAATAATCAATTCTTTCCTCTTTATAGCATTTATTTATCATTCAGGTGAAAACGGATAAAAAAAATGATTTTAGAACATTTACTTTGCCTAGCAATTTTTTCGAAATTCTATCTTCGTATTTTAGTCGGTATTGAGGTTAATTATTAATCCGCATTTATAGTAAGTAGGTTGGATAGGATTAGACTAAAACCATATTTATCAATTCAAGAGTAACCCCTAAGGAAAATATGTTTGTATTGTCTAATGATAAAAATAATGTAAACGTTGAATATAAAGACATCCTGTAGTATCTTATTAGTGTCAGCATTTCACTCGTACAAAGCCGGGGTGGGTCGCTAGTAGATAATAAGTTTCCTTTTAATGTCTGGGTTATCTGGAAGAAATGGCTAGTTAGCCATAAGTCCGCCCTTTGTACTTCACTGTGTACACGCGCTCATCGCTCTCCTGGACGCTGATCCGCACTGTGACCTGTTTGCTGATGGATGGAAGATGATTTTGTCGTAGTGCCTGAGGTACTGTGAAGTGAATGCGAGATGCGTGTGTCTTAAAATATAAGTGTATTTGAATTATTATTTTACTTCTTTTTAAAAATCATTTATACTTATAAACTGACATGTAATTTATTGTTTTATTGTTTTTTATTGTTTTTATTTTATTTCATTTTTTTATTTTTTATTTTTGTATTGTTTATATTTTTGTCTCATTTTGACTGAATCTTAATTCTACTATTATTATTTATTTTTTTTTTTTTTTGTTTATTCTTTGATTTGTTTTTATGCTTATTATTATGATCAATTAGTGTAACTTGTTATTTTGGTTTTTTTTTAAATGTTAATTAATGTGACTTATTTGAAATGTTAATTATTGTAAGTGGTAAATCCGTACTGATTAATTTTATGTAAATAAATAAATTAATTAATTAATTAAATCTGCAGGATAAACTTTAATTACATCCGTGGAAACAGGCCCTAAGCGCCTTTTGGCACGGCTTCCGAAACAATATGCGGCCAAATATTGTTTAGTCCGCCTATCTTGCTTAACTTTGTAGCTTAATTAAGCTACCGTTATACGTTAGCTAAGAGGTTTACTTAAGAGAAAAAAGTAATTAGCTTGCGTTATACGTATAAAGTTATTAAGTATTATAATTAAAATATACTGCATTATCATTATGGGTTCTTATATTGTTATGGGTACTTGTTGCACTGCATTATTATTATGGGTTTTAGGATCATGAATATATAGACTTCTATTTCGCTCGCGCGCTCACGCTTCAGCTTGTAATATCCCACTGCTGGCATAGGCTTGTTTCCCCATTTAGGAGAAGGATCAGAGCTTGCACGGCGGGTAGACCCACAAGGACTGCACAAACACCCAGACCACGGCCAACATCTGTATGGCCAATAAAAATGTTTGTCGTGTGCAGGGGATTGAACCCGCAACCGCCAGCGTAACAACCTCTAACCAGGGCTGTAACTGTTACGCCAACGCGTCGTTCTATTTATTTATTATTTATTTTTTATTTATCTAAACGTTTATTTAACACCAATACAAATGAAAACAATAAATGGAAATTAAGTAATTAAGTTGCATTTGTTGGAATAGGCCTTTTTAATGTTTACTAAGAAATTCCCAAATTTTATCCGCATTTATAATCTAATCTCACGTGATATTTTATAGCTTATATCATTCCTCACTAAGTACAGGTTGAGCAAACTCTTTGATTACGACTTATAGTCCGGTTAAAATAAATATTTCAAAATAAAAAGGAACTCCGACAGGGTTTTGCTAAAGACTCTGTGTGAACCAGTAGAAATACAGTGCCAAAGGTCCCCTAGGATCCCATTTGTGCTAAAAAAGTTATTAAAGCTCAAAGGTTAAAATTTTCGCTTTTTTTGGATATTTCTCGATAACTATAACTTTACGTTTCATTTCTAAGATATAGTGGTACTAAAGCTTGAAGGCGTTACATTCTTTTATTTATGGGACATTGTCTACATGAAAAGAATAAGAATTTGACAAGGAACCACCTTAATAATCTGCTCTCGAAATATTCTGAGAAAAACATCGCTGTAAAATATTTACCAAAAGTATATTTATGTCACCTAATTGTATCATACTTGTTTCTCAAATAAAAATGTCGTGTTTTTGTGTTCGAAACACGTGCATCGAATATGTTAAAGTGGATCTAGATAATGTATGAATCTTAAAAAAAGGTTTTTTTCTCCTTAGTTTGCTAATTTAAAGTGATTATTATTATTATGATTAAAGTGATTATTACTATTTACTATTTTTTTTTTTATTTGGCTGGGTCACAGCTTATATAATAACTATATCTTATACTGAATCGACAACTAAAAAGCTGCCTATACAATATACAATCGAATATGTAACACGTGAGATACACTATTATTACTTACTAGCGTGCCCGCGGCTTCGTCCGCGTGGAATTTAAAAAAAAAATATTGGTCAGCTCGCAGAGTTACAAAATAAAGATATTTCTAAAATAAAGGAAGCCAAAGTTACTCATTATTATATTTGCCAGTGAAAGTCCCGTCAAAATCGGTTCAGCTGTTTCAGAGATTAGCCGGGGCAAAAAGACAGACAACAATTGTAAAAAAAAATGTAATTTTGGTATATGTACAGTGTATACATCCATATGCATTTAGTAAGCGGTTATTTTAATATTACAAACAGACACTCCAATTTTATTTATTTATATAGATAACAAAAGCGTTAAGTTGCTGACCATATTTACTGACGATCGTGTGTCTATGTTATAAGATGTGTATTTATCTATCACTAGCGACCCGCCCCGGCTTCGCACTGGTGCAATGGTGATACTAAATATAAAATTTAAAATAAATATTTGCAATGTAAGCGCAAAAAAAGTGTGTTTATTTACGTCATCACATTAGAAACCTCTAAAACTATCAGTGTTCCTCTGGAATCGTTCTATTTACTAAAGAAAACTGCAACAAAATCCGTTGCATAGATTTAAATATAGGGAAATGACTTTGTTTATACCATGTAATGATTATTCCGAAAGAAAAAACGTAATTTAGCGGGATAAAAAGTATCCTATATCTTTCTGGTCTTTTGGTTCTAAGCTACCTACTTTTCAGCCAAATCGGTTCTGCCGTTCTTGAGTTATAAATAGTGTAACTAAAACGACTTTTATTTATTTAAACGAATTTTAATTATTATATGTATACTATCATCAAGTCCTATGTCCCCTGGATGGGGCAGAGGGCGTCCATAGTGCGCTGCGATCTCGCTCGTTCTTGGGCTATCATCTTCATCTCGGGCCAGGAAAGCCCGACATTCTTCATCTCCGCGGTGACGGAGCGACGCCACGTTTGCTTGGGGCGTCCACGTTTCCTTTTCCCTTAAGGAATCCATTCTAAGGCCTGTCTCGATATGTGAGAGGAATCCCTTCGGAGGGTGTGACCGATCCATACCCATTTACGCCGCTTCATCTGGTGGCCGATTAGGGTCTCTTTACAAAGTTTCATCAGGTGGTCGTTTGATATTTTGTCGTTTGTTATTTATTTATTATATGTATATCATTACAGCCTATACAGTCCACTACTGGACATAGGCCTCCACAAGTTTACGACAAAAATAGCGTGAACTCATGTGTTTTGCCCATAGTCACCACGCTGAGCAAGCGGGTTGGTGACCGCAGGGCTGACTTTGTCGCACCAAAAACGCTGCTGCCCGTCTTCGGCCTGTGTATTTCAAAGCCAGTAGTTGGATGGTTATCCCGCCATCGGTCGGCTTTTTAAGTTCCAAGGTGGTAGTGGAACTGTGTTATCCCTTAGTCGCCTCTTACGACACCCACGGGAAGAGAGGAGGAAGAGACACAATAATTTTATGTAATTTATTATATATTATATGTATATACATTATATTATTTCAATCTCAGATGATCATTCACAGATATAATTTTTTTCCCAGATGAACACAAATAACCCCGTAGCGACGATCTACGTCGTCAGCATCAAAACACCTAAGTTTCTATTTCCGCACGCGATACAGTTCAATCCTCCAGTTGACGACAGTAAGTATTTCACTAATTATTTACTTTACAAATAATAATACATTTCTAGCTTTAACTGCGGTAGGATACAGCAAAAAATATCCTGTTGTGGCGACATCTATCGCGCAACATACTAACTACGTAATTAGAGAAAACTGACGTATGCTACATCGCGCTATCAGAGTTTTCAAAGTGATTGAGTATATATACAAGAATCCGACAACAATCGTCGGGGCGGTAGCCCACCAGACACAACACCCGTCTGGTCGGAGGATCCTCCCTTTGCGATGGCGGACAAGAACTTCACAACCTATACCATCGTACCACTAAACTATTCAAAATCTGGAGCAGCCCGACTGGACTAGTCGAGGACGTTGCAGAAGATCACAGCTGAATAATAATACTGCTTCCAAACAGTGATGTGTGTTTCAAGCAGTGCAGTGAGTTAGGTGGCTAGAGCTCCTGGAAGAGGGTGTTCCAGGGTAGGGTCGATAACGCGCTTGCGATGTTTCTGCGTTACAAGCGTCTAAAAGCTACGGTAAACACTTACCATCAGGTGAGTCGTACGCTTATTTGCCGATGTAGTTGTAATATATATATATATATATATATATATATATATATATATATATATATATATATATATATATATATATATATATAAAATGTAAAAGTTATGTCTACATAATGTGTTCCACTCTTATTTTTACTATGCTAAAGTTGAGATTAAAATTCTTGATTCTTGATAAAGTCTTGTATTTCAGTAAGGATTTCGTTCCAGCATCTTTTTTTTTTGTTTAGGCTAAGTACAGATAATAACTCATATCTTAGCTATTTTGTAAATAGTCGATCTTCTATATCTATAGCGGTATGAGTTTTCTTTTACAATTGTATAATTAAATTGTCCTCCAGGTTGGTACGTGCGCTGGTCGAGTTGGATATCAGAACGGCAGATAGCTGTTCTGCTGCTTAATAGGCCGCAGAATGTTTCAATCATCAGCATTTGTAATGCGGTTCAATATAATTGTCAGGATGTAAGTAAAAGCTTTGTCTTTTTGTAATTTTTTCTTTATATTTCAGCCAATGATAAAATGGACAACTCGATGTACAGAAGATTAACCTGTAACTATTTACAGTCCAAGAAAAATTACTAATATAGTAAGTCACGAAAGTAAAAATTAGAAATGGAAATTGACCTTAAAGCTTCCTTATTTACTATATTAATGTTAAATTCTCAGAGAAAATATAATTTAGCTTTTGTGAACCTATTGTACGATTCGGAAACGGTTCAGCCACATCTCACTACTGGGCTGGGGAGTCTTTCACCGTGTACGAAAAGGATTAGGATATATTCTCTACTATGAGTAACTATCGCTATAAGGTATGATAGCAACCGGGACCGACATCTTAACGTACTCTCCGAGGTACGCTAGGAAGACCCACAAGGGCAGACATCCCAACCTGAAAGAAGTATTTGTAGAAGTACAAATATATGTCCTAAGTGGGAATCGAATCCGCAGATCGGTGTTTTAAAAGCCTACTCGCACAACTGCACCAGAGCGGTTATTACTTACTTACTTTAACGTAAGCCCCATTCAGACAAATTAATGCTAAAACATCAAGCATAAAATACGTCAGAACGAATAATATTAATAAAATTTAGAAAAACAAGACAAAATGAATAGACCCCCTTGTAGCTACGAAAATAAATCAAGCGCAGAGGCGAGGTCGCGGTTGCCTTGTTTTATTTTACACTCCACCGGCTACTTATTTCGCTTTTCTGATTATTATTTTTAGACCATCGATGATACGCTTCATTTATTATCAAATTTGTCAATATTTTATGCAAAATATTTCGCTCAGTACTAAACAGGTTACAATAAAGTATAAATATTACTGTTGGACAAAGGAATTTTTCTTATTTAACTTAAATAGAAGAAACGTTGGACTTCTCGAGCATTATCTACTGAAATTTTGAGGATAATGTATGTAACAATAATTTTGACATATTGGTAACTAAAGCTACATTTAACATCAAAGTTTAATTGCTACTTGGTACAGATACAAGATAAATTTTGATCTAAATTATTAATTTGTAGGTTCCAACCAACTCATTAAAGATACTGTACCACCAAATTATAACTATAAATAAGTCAACAAACGGCTTTAGAAATTAAATTTAAAATTCTTTTTCAAGATTATACATATATACAGAGAAAACTAGCTGACTCGGCAAACGTTGTCTTGCCGCTAAACGCTATTTAAAAATAGGAGTTGGAAATAGGGTTGTATTTTTCAACGCCAAATCATAATAAAATATAAATAAATAATATATCTAAAAAATAAAAAAATATTTAGGAGTGGACTGCCCTTAACATTTAGGGGGATGAAAAATAGATGTCGTTCAATTCTCAGACCTACCCAATATGCACACAAAATTTCATGAGAATCGGTCAAGCCGTTTCGGAAGAGTTTAACTACAAACACCGCGATACGAGAATTTTATATATTAGATAACAAAAGAACATAAAGCATTGATGTGTTTAGTAGCATTATATGTAATGCAAGACAGATATAAATTTTATGACAAAAGGCAGTTTAAAAAAAAGGGAAGCTGCGGAGCTTCTTACCAATTCTTTTCTGCAGAATCTACATTCTGAATCGATGGTATTTTCACTGACTAATAATTAATTTATTAAAAACAAATATAATTTTATTTCAAATGTACTATTGATTTTTTGACTATTATTTAATAAAAATAATATTTTCAGATTTATAGAGATGAAACAGATGGCACGCGCTGGTCTGGTCTTGGATCAGATCCAGTGGAGGAGGATTGTGGGTGGTGCGGAGGGGGTGCCCTCGTTGGAGGAAAGAGTGGTGTGTTTACCACCGCGCCCATTACAGACCAGGGAGGTATATGGAGGCATGCAGTCCACCTGACCCAGGATACCAGGACAACTATCACTCAAGGAAATTTCGAGATTACGCAGTTGGTTGGATGGGATGAAAGACGAAGATTTTTGTGAGTTAATTTTTTATTTATTAAACGTTATTGCCTGTTTTTAATGTTATATTTTACGTATTATTAATATTATATGCGTCAAAATCAAACCTGAAAAGTGGTTACTTTTGAATTGATTTAGATATATTTGAATAAGAAAAAAAAATAATAATAATAATACACTTTATTTTACACCAAAAACAGAAATAATACATATCAAAGAAAGAAAGAAAATATTGACAATATATTCATTAGGTACAAAGGGCGGCCTTATCGCTAAAAAGCGATCTCTTCCAGGCAACCTTAGGGCAAAGGAAATGGTCTAGCGTCAGCATAGGTGTACAAGTTACAAAAAAAATAGGCAAACTTATATATTTTTTACGACTTAGGGCGCGAAAAAGCACGCAGCCCACCTGATGGTAAGCAGTTACAGTAGCCTATAGGCGCATGCAACACCAAAAGCATCGCTAGCGCGTTGCCGTTCCTCCTCCAACCCTCCCCAGGAGCTCTGGTCACCTTACTCACCACAGGAACACAACACTACTTGAATGCAGTGATATTAACTGTGATCTTCTATAAGGTTGAGGTACTTTCACAGATGGGCTTATCCAGATTTTATGTTGTATGCTGTATATACCGATCCTGCTGTGCCCTAACTCAATAGAATGTTAAAGTACCATATCATCATCACCATCATTTCAGTCTAATGCAGTCCACTGCTGGACATAGGCCTCCACAAGTTCGCGCCAAAAATGGCATGAACTCATGTGTTTTGCCCATAGTCGCCACGCTGGAAAGACGCTGCTGCCCGTCTTCGGCCTATGTATTTCAAAGGCAGCTGTTGGATGGTTATCCCGCCATCGGTCGGCTTTTTAAGTTCCAAGGTGGTAGTGGAACTGTGTTATCCATTAGTCGCCTCTTACGACACCTACGGGAAGAGAGGGGGTGGTTATATTCTTACTGCCGTAACCACAGAGCGTAGTACAATGCAAGTACCATATAAACCAAATATATTTAAAAATATTGTTCCTTCTAGGTATGTAATCGGAACGGCACCAGACAAAGCTGGCGAGAGGCACGTGTACCGAGTGTCAGTCCCAGCGGACGGCTGGCCGCCGCCGCCGGTCTGCCTCACGTGCCCGGGGGCCGAGCTCGACACCACTGTCGAACCCAGTACTGAGGAAACGGTGAGTTTCAAGAAGCTATTGAATCAACTTTAACATTTTTTTTTCCTTTTTAAATTATACGCTTGCTTTTATTATTCCAATTTTTATGGAGTGTTGCCTTAGAAATATTTATTCTATTTCTTAATTTTTAAATTAATACGTCATTAATAGGGTTTCTCAAATATTGCCAAATAACTGATATATCTTTTTTATATTAAAAAAAACTTTATTTGTTTTAAACATTTTTTAATATCATATCAAAAATCGACCGTTCCAGCGGGGAGCGAACCTACATCTCCGATTGACCCAGTCGGTGCTCTAGCCAATTAATATATTGTTTTATTTATAGATTTGTGTTTTTTGTCACTTAAAGCAAATTTAAAAAAGGAAGTTTCTACTACAAGAGTAAACTCTAGGGGCAGTTGAGTGTAAGGTATTATATTATTATTTTTATTATTATTTTGAAGGTATATGACAATGTGACATCCTCACTACCCGCGTGGCCGACGTCAACGGTCCTGCCACATGTTGCTGATGAAAACGACTCTCTACCAACCGTCTGTTTGTACAATCGCGTTATGTTTAGTAAAAACTTCTCCTATTTCGTTCAGGTAAATTATTTAAATACTATTATGTACTATTTAAATAATATGTATTGGTTACGCGAATTACACTCGCTATAATAAAACAACTTTTTTGTATTTTATCGCGGTTTATTAAGTTTTTTAAATGCAAGACGCTTCGGATACAACAGCCTTGGTCACGGGAGGACGTCGCCATCGAGAAAATAATGTATAAGTAAAATATATATATATCGATAAAATCCGAAAAAGTTGTTTAATTAGAATGTGTAGTTACTTTCTAATATCTCTTCCTCTATTGAAGAGATCTCAAACTTAATAATCTAAATTTAAAATTTGATAAAACAAATTAATAATTTTTAACCGACTTTAGAACAGAAAAAAAAATTTTTTCTTATGCTCGGGGATAACTTCGTCGTTTATGGGCTGATTTTGGAAATTCATTTTTGTTGGAAAGGAAATTTCCTAAGTGTGGTACCATAATACGAAAACCAGGATCCAATGATGAGATCCCAGAGAAATCGAAGGAAACTCGAAAACCCGCGTAACTTTTTACTGGGTGTACCGATTTTGATGATTTTTAAATGTAATCGAAGAATCAAAAAAATTTAATGAATCGTCGAGATCTGACTACAACTTTTGAAGTAATCTTTGATAACGCGTATTTACTTGACTATTCATTCGTCTACCTAAGTTGTATTACTTGTCGATGTAATTGAAGTCGGTTTTTTTCGTGTGCCAGCAAACATAATTATATTATTTTTTATCAAAGATTTTTTTCTCGAATTTTCACTTTTATTGCGGAAAATCCCATAGAATCAGGTGTTCAAACGTTAAAACTGAAACGTGAATCCGCTGATATTTCGGTGCCAATGCAAATGCTCGTTACATAACGATGGCTCCTAAGTATACTGAGTCAACTAACAACTTTTGATAATTTCATTTTTTAAGATATTAATAACATTTACTTCATTTCCTATCTACCTATGTAACAAAAAAATAAAGGTATTAAATGTAGAGTTGACTCAGTATACTTAGGAGCCATCGATAAGTACTCAATGGCCGGCGCGGTCGCAGGAGTGCCTGGGCCCCGCGCCGCCCGCCACGTTCGTGCGCGCGGCGGCGGGCGGGCGGCGCGCCGTGCTGTGGGACGGCGCGCCGCTGCGGGCCAAGTTCGCCGCGCTCGCCGCGCCGCAGGCCAAAGTCTTCCGGGTCGAGGTACGCGCGCCACTCAATACTTCACTTCACTCACTCACTTTAAATAATACACCTCTGCTGTTGGAACTGTTTTATTGAAATTAAATTCGACCTATATATATTACATAAACATTTTTGAATATCATATCAAAAATTGAAAAATAAAAATCATCATATCAAAAATTTCGCTCGAGCGGGTACATCGTTCCATAGCTTAATTGGCTAGAGCGCCGACACGGTCAGTCGGAGACGCGGGTTCGAATCCCGCTGGAGCGGTCAATTTTTGATATGATATTCAAAAATGTTTAGAATTCCTAATGTGTGGGTAACATAAAAATAAAATCGTACATACTATATATTACATTTTAAAGAAAACGTTTGCGTGATCTAATTGCATTGTAGTGACATCTATTGACGTCAAAATGAAACTAGCTTATGACTGTAACTTAATTATGTTTAGTGACATCTATTGACATATTTAGGAACTTTAATATTTAAATCAATTTGTCACCCATCAAGGATGGGATCCTCAATTATAAAATTTAACACTATTTTAATAATTTATTGATAAAATTTAATGTGAGAACTAGCTACTTAAATCTGTATTAAACAGCCGGCAAGCGTGAGATTAGCTTCTTTTTCATAACATACACACGCCTCTGTTCCTGCTGTAAACAACTTAACGTTTGTGTTGTAGGTAACAGCTGGCTGATGTAATTACATTTTCATATATAAATAAATAGATATATCAAACCCAGACTAGAGATGGGAATCAAAGTCACAAACGAAGCAGAAAGCATGGTCACTGCAAACTGCGCCAACAGGCTAGTCAGTCAGTAGTCAGTCAGTCAGTCAGTCGTAGTAGTAGTCAATTATATATTTAAGGGATCGCCAACAGGTGATATATAAAAAAATCATAACAATATACAGATAACACTCTCACGCTGTACTACGGAAAGCAGTATTATTAAAGTTTTATGAGTAAAGCAATATTACTTACTTACATTTACCTGTGATATTTTTAAGGTTGAAATACTTACCCCAGTTACTCTGCTCTAGATTATAAATATGAAAGACACTAAAAACTTCTTATTTATTCTAAAATCACACTCACACTTCGCGCCAAAACGGCGTGAACTCATGTGCTTTGCCCATAGTCACCACGCTGGGCTGCTGTCCATCTTCGACCTGTGTATTTCAAAGCCAGCAGTTGGGTGGTTATCCCGCCATCGATCGGCCTTTAAGTTCCTAGGTGGTAGTGGAACTGTGTTATCCCTTAACCACCAACACCCACAGGATAGAGGGTAGCTATATATTGTTTTAAATTTCCATGGTTAACATTATTTGAATTCGATTTATCGGGATTTATACCATGTACCTTTTTATCTTTGAGCCTCCGATATTTCGGCGCAGTTGCATGCGCCATGGTCACGGAAGAACTTCCAGTTTGCCATGGTCACGGAAGAACTGGAAGTTCTTCCGTGACCATGGCGCATGCAACTGCGCCGAAATATCGAAAGCTCAAAGATAAAAAGGTACATGGTATAAATCCCGATAAATCGAATTCAAATAGAGGGTAGCTATATTCTTTACTGCCGTAGCCACACAGCGTAGTAATTCTAAATATGTACCAAATTATAGGTGCAAGCGCACAGAGAGGCGCGCGTTCGTCTCCTACTGCCGCCCGGCCTCCGGGACACAGATGACCTTCCACTGCCATTAGTTTTACACGTGTAAGTGGCCTTATTATATATTTTTGTACTATTATTAGGCATCAAAAAAGTACTCATCAGATCTTCCTCAAATGAACACTCTTCATATACAAACATTAGCTTTCTGTTAAAAAAAGATCATCGAAATTAGTAACACGTAAAAAATTCAGTCGAAATGAGGAACCATCTCATTTTTTTAAGTCCTTTAAAAATAAACACATTTCCTAGTTTAATGGATTTTAATCAGACGCGTTTTTTTCACACCAAAAAGGTGGCAAACAAGCGCATGCTAATGGTAAGCTGATACAGTAGCCCAGAGGTTCCCAAACTTATTTTATGTACTGCCCACTTTGAGAATAAATTATTTTAAGTGTCCCCCATTATTTCGCCAACTTAAAAACCATTATAACTTCAAATTAAATTAATTATTGCGAGCTATATTAACGAAGAATAAACATTAATTCTAAACGAAACTTTACTATAACCCGCAAGAGTTAAATTGAGACCTAAGCGCAGTAGGTAGTTAGTTCACAGCGGCGCTCAGGTCTCAAGTTAACTCTTACGGGCTACACCTGCAAATGAGAATGATTATTGAAACGCAACTTTATAGTATTTAGACAGAGTATCTTTTATTCAAAATAAAACAAACATAATCGATTCTAATATAAAAACTAATGTGAAGGATGATTTAAATCGCCCACCAAGCCTCTACACAACGCCGCCATTTTTTTCTGAGTCTCTTACCTTACCCTTTATGCCTGCAGCGCCTACAAGGGGGCGTTATCGCCCACTTTGGGAAAGGCTGCAGTAGCCTAGGGACGCGTGCAACACCAGCAGTATTACAAACGCGTTGCCGACTCTAACCCTTAAAACCCCTTGCACTTCTAAACCCTATAGACTGCACTTTAGGATCACGTCGGGGTCACCAGTTTGGAAGTGTGAAGAAAAGGGAGGATCCTCCGACCAGACGGGTGTTATGTCTGGCGGGCTAACGCCCCGACGGTTGTTGTCGGGATCTTGTATATATACTTAATCAATTTGAAAACTCTGATAGCGCGATGTAGCATACGTCAGTTTTTCTCTAATTACGTAGTTTGTAGTCGTTCGTATTTCGCGCGATAGATGTCGCCACAACCCTATCCCCCGGACTTCTTGCTATTCGTTCTCAAATCTGTAGAGGTTGTATTACACATACAATAAACATAATGTTTTTTTTAATGTGTTTTTATCTGAAGCGTTCTGACGTCTATAATCTGTAGAGCGAGTCTTCGGCTATACTACGAGTATATCTGACTCTGATAGACTAAGAGTTAGCATTCAGTACAATTTTCGAAGTTCAGTCCAATGTGGTGGGTGTGGTGGATTTTATATCTCTCAATTATTGTGCAGTTAATTTTTATGTCTTCTAGATCAAATTTTTATTACCTTTAATTCAGGTCGGCAGAGCCGGGCGGACAGTTGGTGACTGAGAGATGGCGACCAGACTGGAGCTGGTATCTGGCGACGGCTAGGAACTTCATAGTCGCTGAGATTGACGCGAGGGGATCTGGGGGACAGGTAACTCAAACAATTACTGTTATTACTAAAAATGTGGCAAAAAAGCATACGGTTGTGCCTGATGGTAAGCAAATACCGTAGTTTATGGACATCAACAACACCAGAAGCATTACGAGACTGAATGTTTAACGTCTAGGATTGTGCTAAAGAGCTGGGTGATAATATTAGTTTTAAAGTGACTTATCGCGAATACCATTATGAAATTGGTGATATACGGGTGACAAGAATCATGAGCATGACGTCTGAAACGCCGAAACGTTTTAATTAATATTATAACTTTATATTTGACTTTGCTAATTTTTTTTTTTGTACAAAACATATGTATTTTAGACGTTATACCTTACCTAGTTGATCTTACAAGGATTTATAAATAAAATTACCTAACTAACCATTTCAGGGCGAAGAGCTCAGAACTGAAATATATCAAAGATTGCTGTCAGTCGACGTCGAAGACCAAATAGCTGTTCTTTCGTGAGTATATAAGGCATATTTCTGGCAGTAATAGAATTTATTTAAATACGAGAATTATGATATTTGGGATAGCTTCTATATACCTTCCTTCAAATTTATATACCGTCCGTCAAAGGATCTGGCTTGATGGTTCTTATTCTTTCACTACTTTTGGTACTTCCAGGGACCACCAGTGGTTAGTTACATCGGTTACGAACTATCGACGAGAAATATTAGATATAAGCAAAATTAGCTAGATTATGGGTAAAATTAATTTCTTGCTATAAATTAATTCTAAGCTACCTACTCTACTTGCGTCTACTATGTAAAGCCATCCAACAAAAGTTCCAGATATTTGGCATCGGGAGATGAAAAAATATAACGAAAGTTGATTCTCTACTGAATATATATTTAAAAAAAAAAACAGTGTTTTACAGTACACCTAAAAATAGGTAAATACGTTACGGATAACCATGACATCTAATGATATCTATATCTTATACATATAATAAAATGGTAGGAAAGTCAAAATTGTACATTGAATATTTTTTTTAAAAGAATACTTGAGGTGCGATCTACAATCGATACCGAAGCCAAAAATATAGTTTTTAGAATTTTTGTCTGTTTGTCTGTATGTATGTCCGGGATAAACTCAAAAATTACTGCATGGATTTACTTCAAATTTAGCACGAATATTATTGAAAAGTCGGGTCAACATATAAGCTACATATTATCACGCTATCACCTACGGGGATCGAGCCAACCCTTATTTATTCAACGCATTCTGTAACAACGTTTAATCTAACGACGCATATTTGAATGTTGTTATTATGTTAATAACCATGTCATAAGCTAGCTTTACACTATAAATAAAGACATTCTGTAGTATATTTAGGATCAGCATTGCACCCGTGCAAAGCCGGGGCGGGTCGCTAGTGTTTAATATAATAGAAACTGCATCACTTTACAGTAATTTTTATATGTGGTTTCATCACCATTTACATACATTAATTTTGTATGAAAAATGTGTGGTTTTAAAAATATTATTATAAGTACAATATAATATACAAAACAATTTCAATGTATCTGTGGATTACTGGACCCTTTGTATTTAAATTAATGTTGTTTTTAATGAGAAACCTTTAAATTAAAATACAATATTAAGTTTTCTTTAACTTTGTGCATACGTCGCTGTATTGTTAATACTACAAAACAAAAATAAATAAAATAACATTTAATCATAGAATAACAAAACATAAATATGTAACTACTAGCGCCATCTGTCATAACTAGTGTGTAAGACTGACAATAGATCGTTAGTCTATCGAGACGTCCCTGTTACTACACTGTTATCACGGACGCCCGCGCCGCAGCTACCTGCGCGACAACCTCAAGATGGTGGACGGCGCGCGCGTGGGCGCGTGGGGGCGCGGGCTGGGCGCGGGCGCGGCGCTGGCGCTGGCGGCGGGCGACGCGCGCAACCTCACGCGCTGCCTGGCGCTGCTGGCGCCGCTGGCCGACCTGCGCCACCACAGTGAGCCATTCCGCCTGGAAAACCCACGGCTAGACTATATACAGTCGGTCTCTAATTTATGGGGTTTTGGATTTGGGGGCTAGGTGGGGGAGAAGAGGGAGGAGTGAGTTATCCTCTGGTACCACTATCATCATGTGGACCCCGAAACACAACATGAAAAAAACACAACATGAAATAAAATGAAATACACTATAAACATTTTGTTTAAAAGTCTGTCTCGGTCTATGTGGTCTATGTCGTTAAACGTCAGTCCGTATCGTTTGTTAATCTTGCTGTCGAGATCGTTTTTACGTACTCCTGTTCGAAAATAACGTGTGAAAGTTACGAAACGGAGCATGAGTGCACTTCCCGCAGCACCAAAGCTAAGGTGGAATCAGACGCCGAGCTCAAAGGTATTGTAATAACTATAAATAACAAAAACCTAACCTCAAAACTTTAATTACGATAGCTCCCTAACTACGGGGTTCACACGATAATAGTGGTACCAGAGGGTAAAACACACCCCCTCTCTCCCTTCCCAAACTCTATAAATTAGAGACCGATTATCTATAAATTAACCCATCCCACTGCTGGCCATAGGTTTCTGATGAGCTTAATCCACCACGCCGCTACTCTGCAGGTTGGTGGATACGTTCCTTACTATGATCAACGATCGCTATCAGATATTTTATGATAACAACCGGAACAGATGGCTTTACGTGCTCCCCGGGGCACGGAAGGGAGATCCACAAGGACTAACAGACCGGAAATAAATATTTGTATAAACACATTTATCCACTCCGAGCGGGAATCGAACCCGCGACTGTCGGTGTTTAGGCGCCGCCGACACGGCATTACACCAGAGCGGTCGACAAGAGCGCTTGCGCTTATTAAAATAATACAATAAAATTCAAACCTAATTCTATGTACCAAACATTAAAATTGGAATGAAAGCATTGTTTTCACCGATTGCCAAGAATGGTTATACTTTTCGCGCGTGTCATGCATGCATGCATTGTTTTTTTTTATACAAACAAAGTAAACAAAGGTATTGCTCACCTGATGGTAAGCGATTACCAGAGCCTATAGACGCCTGCAATATCAGAAGCATCGCAAACGCGTTGCTAACTATATCCCCTAACCCTTTGTTATTTATTGAAATGAATCTGAAAATTAATTTCAAATTTGTATTAAACGAAATTAATAGATAAAGTTTATGCGGTAAAGGATTATATCTATACTAATATTATAAAAAGGTAATATCTTTATATAATAATAGGTATAATCTATACTAAATATTATAATAAGTTTCTAACTTTGTTTGTTTGTAGGGGATAATCTTCGCAAATACTGATGCGATCACGAAAATTCTTTCACTAATAGAAAGCTACACTATTTAGAACTGACATAGGCTATATTATAGAAAATTGAGTCAAAAATCTAATATATAAATTTCTCGATTCACAAAGTCAGTTACAGTACTCCTCCGAAACGGCTGAACTGAATTTTATGAAATTTTGTGCGCATATCAGGTAGGTCTGAAAATCAGTCAACATCACTTTTTTTATACAGCTGTTATAATGGGGGGGGGGGGGGGTTAAGATGTATTAATATAATATATGGCAAAACAACGTTTGCGGGGTCAGCTAGTTAATGATCATGATGATGAATGAAGAGAAGTTTGGATTTAGTGACTGTTTTTCATACGTGATGTTACCAATTTTGTACAAAAACACATCTCTTTTTCAAAGACGGCGGAGTTTTGTTGCCGAGTCTTTTCTGCAGAATCTACATTCCGAATCGGTGATAGCTTCATGTTGACAATAATTAAAATTTTAATTTGTAAATTGACGTTCGTGCTTTGAAGCCTATTTGAATCAAGCTATTTTGATTTTCATTTTTAACCCCCGACGGAAAAGGAGGGGTGTTATAAGTTTGACGTGTCTGTCTGTCTGTGGCTCCGTAGCTCGCGAACGGATGAAGCGATTTCAATTTAGTTTTTTTTTTTTTTTGTATGAATGGTGAGTTACGGGCGAGTGCTTTTAGATATGTTTGATGAAAGGATTGAAAGTGAGGAAGAATAACCGAATGTCTGCAACTATAATCTATTGGGATCTCAAATGAAAGTGCATCACGTGCACATTACAAAATAATGTGTTCAATGAAAATCGGTTGAACCCTGAAAAAACTCTGGGGGTAAAAGTGGGGAAAATACCCAATATCTGCAAATATATTGGGTATTATATATTGCGTATATAATGTGTGGTGAGGAGAAAATGAAGATGGAAATCCGAATGTCAGTAAATTTACCCAAGTACCAAATGAAATAGCATCATATGCACATTTTGTAAAAATAAAAAAAAATCGGTTGAGCCGTTTGAAGTTAATGGGGGCTAAAAGTGGGAATGGAAAACAGAATTCATCAGAATGTCGTCACAAAATACAGAATCACCTATTGTTTTGCAAAGTCTCATCAGGTTCTAACAAAACTATCTAATCGATAACAACAAAATCTATATTATAAATACCTATAAAAAAATATAAAATAAAAATAAAACTAAAAAAAGATCCCCGACACAATAACCTAAGTTGCCTTTAAAAAGTAAAAAATAATGAAAGAAACTCAATCTTAAAGTATAAAAGTATTTTTTTTTTTTATGTCACTAGGTCGGCAAACAAGCGTACGACTCACCTGATGGTAAGCGATTACCGTAGCTTATAGACGGCTGCAACACCAGAAGCATCGCAAGCGCGTTGCCGACCCAATCCCCAATCCTCCCAGGAGCTCTGGTCACCTTACTCACTAACAGGAACACAATACTGCTTGAAAACAGTATTATTTTGCTGTGATCTTCTGTAAGGTCGAGGTACTACCCCAGTCGGCTGCTCCATATTTTGGGCAGGAAATTCCTGCTGTGCCCTACCTCAGTGGAAATGTATAGTATGAGCGGTCCCCCAACGCGATGTATTTTTTTTAGAATTATTAATACTCGTACATACTTTTATACTTTAAGATTGAATTTCTGTAACTATTTTATACTTTTTAAAGGCAAATCAGGTTATTGTGTCGGGTTTTTTTTTAATTTTTAATTTAATTTTTATGTCATTCAATCATCAATTCAGATGGAATATTTTCATACGCATTATTTGATTAGCTATGGACGTCGATTCGACTAGATTAATGTAGATTGAAAAAGATGAAGATGAAGCTTACTTGAATGAAGTTATATTAATTGAGAGCGGTACCTCTCCAGACTCGTACTGGACGGAGCGCTACAGCGGGCGGGGCGCGGCGCCGGCGCTGTGGCGGCGCGCCGGCAACCTGCCGCCGCGCCGCCTGCTGCTGGCGCACGCCACCGCCGACCTGCGCGCGCCGCCGCTGCACGCGCTGGCGCTCGCGCGGGCGCTCGTGCGCGCGCAGGCGCTCTACGCGCACCAGGTCACTTGCTAGTGCACACTACACAGACTCGTACTGGACGGAGCGCTACTGCTGCTGGCGCACGCCACCGCCGACCTGCGCGCGCCGCCGCTGCACGCGCTGGCGCTCGCGCGGGCGCTCGTGCGCGCGCAGGCGCTCTACGCGCACCAGGTCACTTGCTAGTGCACACTACACAGACTCGTACTGGACGGAGCGCTACTGCTGCTGGCGCACGCCACCGCCGACCTGCGCGCGCCGCCGCTGCACGCGCTGGCGCTCGCGCGGGCGCTCGTGCGCGCGCAGGCGCTCTACGCGCACCAGGTCACTTGCTAGTGCACACTACACAGACTCGTACTGGACGGAGCGCTACTGCTGCTGGCGCACGCCACCGCCGACCTGCGCGCGCCGCCGCTGCACGCGCTGGCGCTCGCGCGGGCGCTCGTGCGCGCGCAGGCGCTCTACGCGCACCAGGTCACTTGCTAGTGCACACTACACAGACTCGTACTGGACGGAGCGCTACTGCTGCTGGCGCACGCCACCGCCGACCTGCGCGCGCCGCCGCTGCACGCGCTGGCGCTCGCGCGGGCGCTCGTGCGCGCGCAGGCGCTCTACGCGCACCAGGTCACTTGCTAGTGCACACTACACAGACTCGTACTGGACGGAGCGCTACTGCTGCTGGCGCACGCCACCGCCGACCTGCGCGCGCCGCCGCTGCACGCGCTGGCGCTCGCGCGGGCGCTCGTGCGCGCGCAGGCGCTCTACGCGCACCAGGTCACTTGCTAGTGCACACTACACAGACTCGTACTGGACGGAGCGCTACTGCTGCTGGCGCACGCCACCGCCGACCTGCGCGCGCCGCCGCTGCACGCGCTGGCGCTCGCGCGGGCGCTCGTGCGCGCGCAGGCGCTCTACGCGCACCAGGTCACTTGCTAGTGCACACTACACAGACTCGTACTGGACGGAGCGCTACTGCTGCTGGCGCACGCCACCGCCGACCTGCGCGCGCCGCCGCTGCACGCGCTGGCGCTCGCGCGGGCGCTCGTGCGCGCGCAGGCGCTCTACGCGCACCAGGTCACTTGCTAGTGCACACTACACAGACTCGTACTGGACGGAGCGCTACTGCTGCTGGCGCACGCCACCGCCGACCTGCGCGCGCCGCCGCTGCACGCGCTGGCGCTCGCGCGGGCGCTCGTGCGCGCGCAGGCGCTCTACGCGCACCAGGTCACTTGCTAGTGCACACTACACAGACTCGTACTGGACGGAGCGCTACTGCTGCTGGCGCACGCCACCGCCGACCTGCGCGCGCCGCCGCTGCACGCGCTGGCGCTCGCGCGGGCGCTCGTGCGCGCGCAGGCGCTCTACGCGCACCAGGTCACTTGCTAGTGCACACTACACAGACTCGTACTGGACGGAGCGCTACTGCTGCTGGCGCACGCCACCGCCGACCTGCGCGCGCCGCCGCTGCACGCGCTGGCGCTCGCGCGGGCGCTCGTGCGCGCGCAGGCGCTCTACGCGCACCAGGTCACTTGCTAGTGCACACTACACAGACTCGTACTGGACGGAGCGCTACTGCTGCTGGCGCACGCCACCGCCGACCTGCGCGCGCCGCCGCTGCACGCGCTGGCGCTCGCGCGGGCGCTCGTGCGCGCGCAGGCGCTCTACGCGCACCAGGTCACTTGCTAGTGCACACTACACAGACTCGTACTGGACGGAGCGCTACTGCTGCTGGCGCACGCCACCGCCGACCTGCGCGCGCCGCCGCTGCACGCGCTGGCGCTCGCGCGGGCGCTCGTGCGCGCGCAGGCGCTCTACGCGCACCAGGTCACTTGCTAGTGCACACTACACAGACTCGTACTGGACGGAGCGCTACTGCTGCTGGCGCACGCCACCGCCGACCTGCGCGCGCCGCCGCTGCACGCGCTGGCGCTCGCGCGGGCGCTCGTGCGCGCGCAGGCGCTCTACGCGCACCAGGTCACTTGCTAGTGCACACTACACAGACTCGTACTGGACGGAGCGCTACTGCTGCTGGCGCACGCCACCGCCGACCTGCGCGCGCCGCCGCTGCACGCGCTGGCGCTCGCGCGGGCGTTCGTGCGCGCGCAGGCGCTCTACGCGCACCAGGTCACTTGCTAGTGCACACTACACAGACTCGTACTGGACGGAGCGCTACTGCTGCTGGCGCACGCCACCGCCGACCTGCGCGCGCCGCCGCTGCACGCGCTGGCGCTCGCGCGGGCGCTCGTGCGCGCGCAGGCGCTCTACGCGCACCAGGTCACTTGCTAGTGCACACTACACAGACTCGTACTGGACGGAGCGCTACTGCTGCTGGCGCACGCCACCGCCGACCTGCGCGCGCCGCCGCTGCACGCGCTGGCGCTCGCGCGGGCGCTCGTGCGCGCGCAGGCGCTCTACGCGCACCAGGTCACTTGCTAGTGCACACTACACAGACTCGTACTGGACGGAGCGCTACTGCTGCTGGCGCACGCCACCGCCGACCTGCGCGCGCCGCCGCTGCACGCGCTGGCGCTCGCGCGGGCGCTCGTGCGCGCGCAGGCGCTCTACGCGCACCAGGTCACTTGCTAGTGCACACTACACAGACTCGTACTGGACGGAGCGCTACTGCTGCTGGCGCACGCCACCGCCGACCTGCGCGCGCCGCCGCTGCACGCGCTGGCGCTCGCGCGGGCGCTCGTGCGCGCGCAGGCGCTCTACGCGCACCAGGTCACTTGCTAGTGCACACTACACAGACTCGTACTGGACGGAGCGCTACTGCTGCTGGCGCACGCCACCGCCGACCTGCGCGCGCCGCCGCTGCACGCGCTGGCGCTCGCGCGGGCGCTCGTGCGCGCGCAGGCGCTCTACGCGCACCAGGTCACTTGCTAGTGCACACTACACAGACTCGTACTGGACGGAGCGCTACTGCTGCTGGCGCACGCCACCGCCGACCTGCGCGCGCCGCCGCTGCACGCGCTGGCGCTCGCGCGGGCGCTCGTGCGCGCGCAGGCGCTCTACGCGCACCAGGTCACTTGCTAGTGCACACTACACAGACTCGTACTGGACGGAGCGCTACTGCTGCTGGCGCACGCCACCGCCGACCTGCGCGCGCCGCCGCTGCACGCGCTGGCGCTCGCGCGGGCGCTCGTGCGCGCGCAGGCGCTCTACGCGCACCAGGTCACTTGCTAGTGCACACTACACAGACTCGTACTGGACGGAGCGCTACTGCTGCTGGCGCACGCCACCGCCGACCTGCGCGCGCCGCCGCTGCACGCGCTGGCGCTCGCGCGGGCGCTCGTGCGCGCGCAGGCGCTCTACGCGCACCAGGTCACTTGCTAGTGCACACTACACAGACTCGTACTGGACGGAGCGCTACTGCTGCTGGCGCACGCCACCGCCGACATGCGCGCGCCGCCGCTGCACGCGCTGGCGCTCGCGCGGGCGCTCGTGCGCGCGCAGGCGCTCTACGCGCACCAGGTCACTTGCTAGTGCACACTACACAGACTCGTACTGGACGGAGCGCTACTGCTGCTGGCGCACGCCACCGCCGACCTGCGCGCGCCGCCGCTGCACGCGCTGGCGCTCGCGCGGGCGCTCGTGCGCGCGCAGGCGCTCTACGCGCACCAGGTCACTTGCTAGTGCACACTACACAGACTCGTACTGGACGGAGCGCTACTGCTGCTGGCGCACGCCACCGCCGACCTGCGCGCGCCGCCGCTGCACGCGCTGGCGCTCGCGCGGGCGCTCGTGCGCGCGCAGGCGCTCTACGCGCACCAGGTCACTTGCTAGTGCACACTACACAGACTCGTACTGGACGGAGCGCTACTGCTGCTGGCGCACGCCACCGCCGACCTGCGCGCGCCGCCGCTGCACGCGCTGGCGCTCGCGCGGGCGCTCGTGCGCGCGCAGGCGCTCTACGCGCACCAGGTCACTTGCTAGTGCACACTACACAGACTCGTACTGGACGGAGCGCTACTGCTGCTGGCGCACGCCACCGCCGACCTGCGCGCGCCGCCGCTGCACGCGCTGGCGCTCGCGCGGGCGCTCGTGCGCGCGCAGGCGCTCTACGCGCACCAGGTCACTTGCTAGTGCACACTACACAGACTCGTACTGGACGGAGCGCTACTGCTGCTGGCGCACGCCACCGCCGACCTGCGCGCGCCGCCGCTGCACGCGCTGGCGCTCGCGCGGGCGCTCGTGCGCGCGCAGGCGCTCTACGCGCACCAGGTCACTTGCTAGTGCACACTACACAGACTCGTACTGGACGGAGCGCTACTGCTGCTGGCGCACGCCACCGCCGACCTGCGCGCGCCGCCGCTGCACGCGCTGGCGCTCGCGCGGGCGCTCGTGCGCGCGCAGGCGCTCTACGCGCACCAGGTCACTTGCTAGTGCACACTACACAGACTCGTACTGGACGGAGCGCTACTGCTGCTGGCGCACGCCACCGCCGACCTGCGCGCGCCGCCGCTGCACGCGCTGGCGCTCGCGCGGGCGCTCGTGCGCGCGCAGGCGCTCTACGCGCACCAGGTCACTTGCTAGTGCACACTACACAGACTCGTACTGGACGGAGCGCTACTGCTGCTGGCGCACGCCACCGCCGACCTGCGCGCGCCGCCGCTGCACGCGCTGGCGCTCGCGCGGGCGCTCGTGCGCGCGCAGGCGCTCTACGCGCACCAGGTCACTTGCTAGTGCACACTACACAGACTCGTACTGGACGGAGCGCTACTGCTGCTGGCGCACGCCACCGCCGACCTGCGCGCGCCGCCGCTGCACGCGCTGGCGCTCGCGCGGGCGCTCGTGCGCGCGCAGGCGCTCTACGCGCACCAGGTCACTTGCTAGTGCACACTACACAGACTCGTACTGGATGGAGCGCTACTGCTGCTGGCGCTGGCGATGTGGCGGCGCGCCGCAAAAAAAAAACCGTCAACGTCAGACCACGACCTAGTTTTACTAGGCAGTCACAGGACTGTCGATCTGTAGTTTGTATGACAAATCGCCTGTGGTATTAATATAATTATAATGCATGTTTAACAAAAGGCATGGGCATTTTAGCCCGTGGATGTAATTGTTTTTTAATAAAAAAAATGTAATAACATTGTTTTCTTAAAGGTATATCCCGACGAAGGTCACGACTTTGAGCGTTCATCGCTTCACGTCCACAAAACAATGGAACAATTCTTCGACGAGTGCTTTGGACCGGTCGAGCTAGCTGACTGGGATACGGGCGGAGTGGGCGGACTCTTCCCTTTTCGAGACTAATAGGAGAAGGGAGACTCCTATAGGGAATATCTAGTTAAAGCTGAAACCATTCGAAAATGATTTCAGAATAATGTTCAATGTAAAAGCCCTTTTTAACAATTGAAATAAAGAAGGCAATCGAAATGACATTGAAATGCAAAAACAGCATTGCAGTAACTTGAAAGATAGTCTTTTTCAATTGCGTCACATAAGAGGTGATTATGAAATGTATGACAACTTAAATTCTAAATTATATTACTCAATATTTGAGTATGATATTCGGTAACTTAAATAAACGAAAAATAAAAAAATAATGATAAACTCATTTTGATTAATACTGATTTAAAAAAAAATCTCTTTTATGTGTAATTAAAATATCTACTATTAAAAAAAATAATAATAACATCGATAAAGGACTGCCACTAACACATGTTTCTTTTCACATTTTGCATTATTAAAAAAGTAATAAACAAAGCTAGAAATGTCATTGCACCAAAAAAAAATACACAGTATATTCCATTAATACCAATGAGGTAGATTATTTAAATTGTATGGTGCATTATTAAAATGAATTCATTGAAGTGATTCGTTATTTTAGCCTAAATACGAAAATAAGTATTATTATAAGTAGATGGAGTTAGAAGAAATGTATAAAAAAATATACGTCTCCCTTAAAACTTGATGTATTAATAGATGTGTATAATAAATGTGTTTTAGATAGGTTGTGAACAATTGAATTAAAGTAGTGCCGCTAATATTTTTTCTTACAATTGTGTTATAATGAACACATGACACTTCATCTAATCTTTTTTTTATACTGGCAACTTTTTTTATACCTAATCTCTCTACTTTAATTAGTAATTGAAAGTATATTTATCTAGATTACGTTACTCGTTTACGTTACTACGTTTTAGTCATCATGTTGTTTAGTAATTATTGTTAAAAAAATTTAAAACAGAAAAATGTATTTTTACACAGCATTTTAAAGATTAAAAACTAATTTAGTTTCGTTCCGAGTCCGCGAACTACTTTAAAAACTGTCCCGCTGTGCAAAATTGTTCACAATCCGTCAATAGGATCTCCAGTGAAATTATCTTATGATTATATTATAAGGAATGGAAAAAATCTATATTTTAGTGTAAATGTTACTTCATCTATATTTCTATGTCGCTTTCAATGTCACTGTAAAGAATCTTGTAAACGATCCAAATTTAACAACAAATATTCAATCAAAACTTACATTATAGTTAATATTTGTCAAATCGATGATCAAACAAATGTGTAAATTCCTTTAGATTCGTTTTTCTGTTTCGCAAACGTTGACATGGAACTTAAAATTGTTGACAAACATTGACATGACGTATTTCAATCGTACAATTTAGTTTGATCGTTTACAGGGTGCTTCTGAAATGTAGCTTTAATATGTGTGTATTTTAGAAGTTGTTGTCAGAAAAGCATGTGTTAATAGTCAGAGTATTTCTGAAGTCAGTGTCGCTCGAGTTTGTCAGAGAAAATAAAATATTATAATATATATTTATATATTAGTCATTATTTTTTGTTTACAGTTGAAGTTTAGTAAGTTTCTCCTACGATAATTTTTACTCTGTATCAATTTAATTATATAATTTTAATTTTTTTTTACATCTGTACAAGTATGATCCTCAGTGATAAAATTGGTGTTTTGAGAAGATGTGTTTTGTTTTAAGCGCAAAAAACATGGCATTGAGAGTAGTTGATATGTTTCTGGTTTAGTTAGCTTTATGATCTAATCTTCACTTTTATCGATTTTTTTTACCCTTTGCCAGGTTACTTTTAATAACAACACAATTATATTAATTTAAATTTAAATGAAAGCGCAACTATTATAGAGACTAATTCATACAAAGACTCTTCATAACTTTTTTTATAATTAGTATTTTTTAATTTTTTTCTTAAAATTAACTTCTTGTAGCTTCTTTTTCTAAGTTATTTTCTTACACAAAACTTAAAATCGAAATTATAAATGGTATCAATATAATAATAGTTTTCTCTGACAAACTTTTTCGAAACTGAATATATATATACAAATATAAATCATAGAACAATAAAAAAAATGTTGCTAGTGTAAATAAATCATAAGAGAAACTAATTTTTGAAATATCAATGTTACTAGTGATAAAAAATATATTAATAAAATAAAAAAGAAACAAGTTAATACAGAAAGCTTAAATGATAAGTGTATATAACCTTTTTTCTTCTATCTTGTCGTCATTCTTTGCTAATCGTTATTGTTTAGTGATATTATGTAACCAAGCGCCTAGTCTCATCCATAAAATAATTAAAGGCGGATTTATATATGTCTGACGTATTGTGTCGTGTCGCATCAGAACAGAATCGGTATCATACATTTTATATGACAACGTTTACATTGATGTGTTGTGTCATGTCGTGATGGCTTCTGGGGTGCTGAAACGGCGCCATCACGACATGTCAGATTAATGTGAACAGCGTTGTGTTATGACGCATCAGCATCACTTGTTTATTTACTTAATTTGTAAAATAATAGTTTATTTGGCTCTTAAAAATGTATGACTTAATTGGAATTATAATGTTATTTATAGTATAAAACTTAAACAATATAATATATTTGTCTATTGTTTGGATTAATCCAAACTCTCGTTCTCTTACTTTCTTTTTTTAAAAGAGTTGCAAGTGTTAAAAATTGAATATGTTCTTAAAAAATCAGAATCAGAATCCGATAGCTCATAGAAGAACATTTTAAACGTTTGACCTTTTCTAAAGCTGCGGCTGTATTGATTCAAAATATCGTTCTGATGCGTCAGAACACGACATAATAATGTAAACGCTAGCCATCACGTCATGACACGACACGACACGACAGCCAAATATAAATCCACCTTTACTGTATATAGTTTTTCATTAAGTATAATTTCAATCACACAAAAAACGGGACTTTTTAATTAATAAATAAAGATCATTATGTTATTCTAAATTTACTATCGACCGCAAGATTTAGTATTTTTTGTAAATGATATTATAATAAGTAAATATATTATAATTATGTTACAACCGAAGCAAATTACATCTGTTAATTTTTTACAGACTAATGCATCGGCTAACTTTGATAAGTCAGCGTTCCAGATTACGCTAGTTGCTAAAACCAAGTAATATTAACTATTACTCGTGGACATAGCAACCAGTTGCTCATTGCAAATATTTATTTCTCCTTGGCTACGGCTATTACTAATTTGTAGCCATTCCTATTATAGTAATTTATTAAAATGGTGACTACTTTAGAAACGAAAAAGTCACTCAAACAGATCTTTAAATGTATTACCTTTTATTCTAATTTTTGAAGCGAAACTTTAGAATCCTTGTAATCACAAGAAACTAAGGATGCTCAAAACGCGTAAGCTACGCGTTTAACATGGCGCTTATGGCCTTTTTACAAGACGGTGATTCATCGTCGATAGAAGAAAACGCAGGATTTTTTTGTACCAAACAGCCCTAACTATTATAGCACATAATCCCTTACAAGTAATGTGACTAATTGACTTTTTTAGTTACTAAGTTAAGAGCCGCCAACTAGCAACCTATTGCTTAGTAACTCTGAACTAAAAGTCGACTTAAATATCGGTTGATAGACTAAGACTTAGAAGATTATGAGATTTAATAGAATTTATTTACTTTTGTTTAAACATCTTCTTCTTTTTCACAAATTTTCGTCTTTTTCATACAACATTAAGTTAGCGAAATCGACATAAATAACTATTCAGATAATGCGAATGAAAATATGCCATCTGAATTTAATATTGAACGATAAACGATAAAATCAAAATTGAAATCGCTTTATTCAAATAGGCTTCCAACGCACCTTCGAATCATTATTTTAAAAATTTAAATTTTTATTATTGTTATAAGTGAAGCAACCGCCGAATCGGAATGTAGATTCTGCAGAGAAGAATCGACTAGCAAATCCACAGATAATCTGTTTTAAAAATACAAAATTAGTAATATCTTGCATGAAACTATCTATCATACTAAATATTAACATATAGGGCTCTTCATAATTTGCATTATATTGCAAAGAATCTTAATGTTGTTTATGATATTAATGTTAAATATAAATGTGAAGTTAAATACCATTATTATAAATATTATTAATTCATTATATAGTTACATATGAAATATGTATTTTTAAATGCTCAGTGGATACATTGTTTTTATGTTGAAATGTTGTTTTATAAAAAATTGTTCGATTCTATTGTTTTATTTACCCCGCCCTACCCTTTTAAACACGTTTATTTAGCGTTTTTTATTATTGATTTTTTTCTCCTTAATGTGTGCACACTTCTAACCGCTGCTACTATATAAATAAAAAAATGTAAGTTTCTTTTAAGACAGACGTTATACACACGTATTATTATACAGCTTATAAATGTTAAACAAATAAACTTTTCACCCTCATAGACCCCTAGTAAGATTTCTTCCGTGTTCGGAAACACACACAATCAAAGCGCTGGACAACGTCAATCACCTCGTACGACTAATACAAACGTCTGTCGTGAGCGGAGACCGAAACTGCGACCAATAGCGTAACAACCAATGCTGTGACAGCTGCGCCACTTGCGTTCAACCTTTTTTATTACAAAGCGTACGGTACGCCTGATGGTAAGTGGATACCGTAAGACGTCAATAACTCCAGGAGCATTGCCAGCGCGTTGCCGAACCTCTCTCCAACCCTCCCTAGGAGCTCCGGCTACCTTAATCACCTCAGAAACACAACGCTTCTTGAAAGCAGTGTTATTATCACATTGGCCAAGTCCTAAGATTATGTCGTCAGCATGTGGAATGTATTTTCTTCGAGTAACACATACATGGCTCCTAGTTCGTTATGTAAGTATTGTCCTGCTTGAGTTGTTTATACAACTGTAAATATAAACATATTTTTGCTATAAATCCTCTGGAAAAGAAAAAGGGCTTGATTTTATCATCAAACTGTCTCAGTTCTAGTAATTTCACACACACACACAACCTAAAGGCAGCGATAAAACTAAATAGACTTGTGGGCTAGCTCATTACTATTGATATGATTAAAACTATCAGACATCTAGCATCTCAGTTCTGGAAACATCGATCATTTTAATCAATAAGTAATAAAACATAGCTGAGGTCGAGTTTTAACTCTTTAGATATAGAAAGGCATATGTTATTTTTGGAAACAGTCGAAATTTGGAAGTTGTAGTAGATAGAGTATTTGCTATTGGTGTGTAAGGCACAAACGATTTTGGAATTGTCCCAACATAAATTTAAAGTTTAAAAAAAAAAAATAGATAATATTACTCGGTGCAGGATTACATAGTTGATAAAAATGGACTTAGTGACGCTGTATTTGATGCAACATGTTACTACTTTTGTACTAAAACACAGTTTATATATTATTTTTCAAAAGAGTAACTGCGGAGTTTCTTGCCGATTCTTCTCTACAGAATCTACATTCCGAATCGGTGGTAGCTTTACTTCTACAAATATAATAATTGATTTTAAAAGTTTTAATTTGTAAAATGACGATTCGAAGGTGCTCTTGGAGCCTATTTGAATAAAGCTGTTTTTGATTTTGATTTTGGTTTTAATGTGGATTAAACGAGTCGTTTTAACGACTAAAGACTTCAGATGATATTTAATTTATAGTCTGATATGTATTCTGTATAAGTGTGTATTTTATAACATATTAATGCATTGTTAGAAAATATACAGGGGTTACGTTTTGTGAGAGTAAAGCACAGTCTAGAGGCGTACAATGTTTTCCTCAAAATCTAATACGGCCCAATTGGGACAGTACCTCAACCTTACGGAAGATCACAGCATGTTGACTTGTTATTATTTGGAATTATCCATCTGAAGTCATTTTAGTTTCGTACTAGCTTACGTCAGGAATCGAAACAATAAATAAAAAACAGTTTTTCTCGTCAATACTTTACTTACGTTTCTATAAATTTAATTTTTCTTGTAAATATTGCACTAAAGTTAACGTCCATACAAAAATAATAGGCACTAGAATGACAAGCACGTCGCAACATATAATAACACTTTTTATACTATTAGCGTAGATACTAGCGTTCACTTTTTAAGTGAAATATGATTTTATAAATAGGAAAAAACTTCCATTTTCGAGGTCTAATCTTTGTACAGTTTGAAACGAAAAACCTGAAGAAAATGATAATGTCACAATCCTCTGCCTTAGATTATATTACGGATCTCGCACTCGACAGTCTGGCTACACCTGTATATAAGCTATATATATATCTTTATATAGCAGCTCTAGTTAGTTACTTTAGTTCGAGCCGAATACAACTTTGCCTTTGAGCTGTTCCTCATATTGGAGCATTCGAATTCTTAAATATACAAAACCATATGTTGCTTAGTTACAATAGATTTGGTCACGTATCAATGAGTAATATACACAGAATTTTATATTTATTTTAATGTATTAATTTGCAATACACTCAGTGTTCAGATTAACAAAATGCGGACTCGAAGCCTTTGCAATGTCTATTTGAAGTATTGTAATTTTCGGGCAACTTTTTCAGTCGAGTGCGACTATTGTAAAATCATTTGGGTCACCAATTATCAGTATATTGATAAAAGTTTCATAAATTATCATATACGAAGAGTCCATAGAACGTATCAGCAGCGAAATGGAACTCATTGTCCGCAAATTTAACCTGAACAAAATAAATTCACACATATTTCATAATTCACTTAATACTGTAACAACCATGATATTGCTTAATTTACAAATTTTAAAATATAATTACAATATACAATAATTATAAGTAAATTAATACTTTATCACTATACGAGAACTTAAACGAATCATGTTCACGCTGATATGCGTCTTCTTTGGACAAAAAGCGTGAGCGATTTGGACCCATGGCTAATGAAGAGCTGATGATGCTATTAGATCTAAATATTCCACAATTTTATTTCGAAAAGCTATATTTGTGATTGAATGTAGGTAATTAATGTAAACATTTTATGAAATAAAAAAATTTTAACAATTTTTTTCTTCATAGTTTCTGATAATGTCAACAACTGAATATAGCCACTGTATGGAATTACGAACAATTCGTTCTTCGTTAGCCAGGTTTCGTCTCTCAGCCAGGAGGGCTCTAGCTTGGTCTGAGTCGCGCGACGCGGCACGGGTTATGTGAGCAGATTCCACGCGTAACGACGTGTTTAGCTTGTGGAGATCAGTTATTTCCTTTTTGCGAGCTGAAACACATTACATTTACATTTATGCCGATAAAATTTAAAGTGTAATGTCGTATGAAATCAATACAATTAATAAAGGTGAACCTCTTTTTCTACATTAAGTAAAGTACGTACCTATTTCGTATTCTTTATACGCTTTCGTAATAGCATCGACCCCTGTCCAAGAAAATGATCTTTCAACTTGGCAGCTAAAATCGTGAACTTTTTCAGAATCATCAACGAACATTTCGTTGACACCAGCCGCCGAGTTTTGTGGTTCGTCCATTGAGGTCGCTGGAGTTGTAGTTGCAATGGCGACAGTTTGTGTTGTCTTTAACGAAATTATCTTAGAAATACTTGGAATATTTATATTGGGGTAATACTTTCCTAGGTTCGTTCGTTTCTGGATGTTTTCACTGTCGAAACCGGGATTAAGATCTCTTTTCCGGGTGTCCTGACCACTAAAGTGTTTAACGCTTCTGTCCGCCATTTTCGATAGTCTATTTAATTCTGAAAAGTTCTTTTCTGCAAGCACTTTTATACTGTCCCCATCTTCGCAGAAAGAATCCAACCTTTTTTTGATTAGATTGTTATTTTCGTTAACATGTTTCTTTATTTCCGTTAAAATTTGCAACTGACCCTTTGTATCTAGCTCGACAATTTCTTTTTGAAGTCTGGGTTGTTTAAGTATTCCCGACCCATCAGAACCATCTCTACGTTTTCTCTCTTTTATTATCTCTTGCCAAACTTTTTCGTAATCTGAAAAAGTACATAATTATTAATAAATATATGTGTTTGCTCGCAAACGAAAAAAGCCGACTTCAATCCATCGACAAGTAATACCTACAACGTTAGTAGACGAAAAAAAATAACAAACGCACTAGTCGTCACTACGATTTTCGAGGGTTTCCCTTGATTTCTATTGGATTCCATCATCAGAACCTGGTTTCCTTATCATGGTACCACATTTGAAATATTTCCGTTTCAACAAAAAAAGAGTTATCAAAATCGGTTCATAAACGACGAAGTTATCCCCGAACATACATTAAAAAAAAACATATATATACGGTCGAATTGAGTAACCTCCTCCCTTTTAAAAGTCGTTTAAAATATTTATACAAAGAAATTAAAATCCCTTGATAGACATTTGCATAAACACAATTAAATTTTATATTTTCCAGAAAATAAATTTAATGCTGCTATTAAAAATAATTAACTTAAAGAGCTAGAGCATATTACGAGTATTAGACTCAAGATTATATTGATAATAAACACTTAAAGGCTACTAGTTAAAGCTTAATAAGTCCCGAGACTAAGTACTAAAAAAAGGTCTTTTTTATAAAATTAATTTTTATTCATCAACATAGTCTCCTCCAAGAGCGATACAGTCCCTCCAACGCTTTTCTAACTTTTCTATCCCATGTGTGTAGAACGATTTGTCTTTGGCTTCAAAATAAGCCTCCGTTGCTGCGATAACTTCACTATTTGAGTCAAATTTCTTACCCTGAAGCATTTTTTTGAGGTCTACAAACAGCCAGTAATCGCTGGGGGCCAAGTCTGGCGAATAAGGGGGATGAGGAAGCAATTCGAAGCCCAATTCGCTAATTTTGGCCATCGTTCTCACGGACTTGTGACAAGGCGCGTTGTCCTGGTGAAACACCACTTTCTTTTTGTTCATGTGAGGCCGTTTATCCGCAATTTCGTACTTCACTCGCTCCAATAAGCACATGTAATAGTCACTATTTATATTTTGCCCCTTTTCAAGGTAGTCGATGAAAAGTATTCCATGCGCATTCCAAAATATAGACGCCATAACCTTACCGGCCGATTTCTGAGTCTTTGGACGCTTCGGGAGGCTTTTACCAGCCGCTCTCCACTCCGCTGCCTGCCGATTGGATTCCGGAGTGAAATAGTATATCCAGGTTTCATCCATTGTTACATACCGACGTAAAAAATCCTTTTTATTATGATTCATCAGCGCCAAACATCGCTGTGAATCATTGATACGTTGTTCCTTTTGATTAGTTGTAAGCAAACGCGGCACCCACTTAGAAAAAAGCTTTTTCATGGCCAAATTTTTATGTAAAATAGTGAAAACACTACCAGCTGAAATCTTCACTATCTCGGCTATCTCTCGCACTTTTACCTTCCGATCTTCCAATACGATTTTGAGGACTTGGTTAATATTTTGTTGAGTCACTGCTTCATTTGGACGACCTGAGCGTTCCCCATCATTGGTGTCCATGCGACCGCGTTTGAAGTCGGCATACCACCGACAAATGGTTGCTTTAGAGGAAGCTGATCCTGCATAACATTTTATAAGCCATTGCTGTGCTTCAACGGTATTTTTTCCCATTAAAAAACAATGTTTTATCAACACGCGAAACTCGTTTTTTTCCATTGTATCGAAATTACAACCGTAGCGTCACTTAAATGTTTCAAAATCAATAATTTTATTATTCCATTTTTAAAAATTTGACACATATTCTTGTATTGATAGCCAGTACTTTTAAAAATCAAAAGAGTTTTTAATATATGCGCCATTTCCAGGTTAGTCTCGGGACTTATTGAACGATCTAGTATATAATGATGGTTTAAATACTTTAAATGTCTACGCGAATTAAGAAAGTCATGATTTTTTTTACTACTCTTAATATACGTTAGTACAAATTTCTTTACAAATGTTGAAAAAAAATTAAGTACAAAAAAGACTTATTACACAGCCGTATCATTATCATTACAGCCTATACAGTCCACTGCTGGACATAGGCCTCCACAAGGTTACGCCAAAAATAACGCGAACTCATGTGTTTTGCCCATAGTCACCACGCTGGGCAGACGGGTTGGTGACCACAGTACTGGCTTGTCGCACCGAAGACGCTGCTGCCCGTCTTCGGCCTGTGTATTTCAAAGCCAGCAGTTGGATGGTTATCCCGCCATCGGTCGGGTTTTTAAGTTCCAAGGTGGTAGCGGAACTGTGTTATCCCTTAGTCGCCTCTTACGACACCCACGGAAAGAGAGGGGCTGGCTATATTCTTTAGTACCGTAGCCACACAGCCGTAAACTTCTTCCTTAACCAAATAATATAATGTATAAATAACCTTGTTTGTATTGTGGAGATGCTTTAATCAAATTTAAATTTGACAAAAACTTCCGTTTCCTTGTTTGATCGACAGCTTGTTCTGTTTCTACTAAAACTGTATTTAATTTTTTAAAACTCGAATTACATCCTTTAGACTGTTCTGGAACAGTTTTTTCATTGACTAGACAATCTATTCTTCCGGCAGCTATGTATGCCAACGCCACTGCATCGCGTTTTAATGTTCTTTCCTGACGATCCAATTCTCTTTCTGAAAGTTATTTAGAAATTAATTACTTCAAATATTTACCTACTAAAATTTAGAAATAATACTTTCCATCATCATCATCACTTCAGCCTATCGCAGTCCACTGCTGTACATAGTTGCTCCACTAGCTCGCACCAAAAATGACGTAAACTCATGTGTGTTGCCCATAGTCACCACGCTGGGCAGGCGGGTTGGTGACCTCAGGGCTGGCTTTGTCGCACCGAAGACGCTGTTGTCCATCTTTACCTTAGTATTTCAAAGCCAGTAGTTAGATGGTTATCCCGCCATCGCACCGGTCGGCTTTTTAAGTTCCAAGTTGGTAGAGGAACTGTGTTATACCTTAGTCGCCATTTACGATACATGTATGGGGTGACTATATTCTTTAATGCCGTAACCACACAGCTTACTATAATACTTTTAAATATACATTATTAAGAACAAAAAAAATACCTTTGAATTCATCTTTAGACGCTAGCCTAAAATTAGAGAGAAATTCGGCTTGTTTGCCGATATTATATGCCTTAGTATCATTCTTCGCCGGACCGTCCCCGTACTCTTCTATTATAGAATTATAAGTTTCTAATTCATCCTCTCCGTAATCACTATCGCTGTCGGTACTATCTGCTTCTATATTAATTTTGGTACTTGAAAATTCCTTGTAAATTTCAGCTTTCATTTTTTCTGGTGTTATTATATTTTTTAAATGGTCCAGATTTTTTTTCGCTTCAGTCTTTTGATTTTCATTATTTTGGTTAAATTTTGGATCTCGATTTGACAAATACTTTAATCTGCGTAACCTTTTTCTCTGTTCGTAAATATCGAGTGAACTTATTTCATCTAATTTAGTTAACTTAGGCCTTATGTTTGTTATTACTATCTTTGGTTGTAGCTTAGAGTCCATTTGATAAGGACAAGCAATGTATAGCTTATCATTTGTTTTTGTTTGTTCAAAATTTTTCTGTACATCCCTTTTAGTTTGCCCTGCGATCTTCGGATATTCGCCTTTGATGAATGTCTGGTTCAATTTATTATCCGTGTCTACTATCATGGGGACTTGATAGACAATTTGAGGATTCATTATAACTTTTTGATTTAAAGTTTGAAAAAGTAAGTCAGACTTACCATTTTTGCTGGGAAGTGTTTGCAACACGTTATTATTTGATTTTAAAACATGTATTTCTTTTCCCGATGGTATATTTTGACTTTTATTTGCTACTTTTACATCATTACTGGGAGTCGCCATTGAGTCATTTTGCTTGTTTTCGTTGGCTGTTACTCGTAATTTAGTACTTTCGTTACTAACTTTAGAATTATTTTTGATCATCATTAAATTTGCTGGAAATTGTACGTTGCTAAGATAAACAAAGTTTGGTTGCAAAGCAACATTTTTCATTTCAGCTTGATTTGGTTTTTCCATTTTAGGTTTTATCTTTAAGTCTTGTTCTTGTAAAGTACCTTGTGATTTCTCCTTCACGACAATCTTATTACCATAAATTTGATTTTCAGTTATTAAATTTTCGAAGTCATTCTCGTCGCAGTTATCTTGATGCATGCGTTTTAATGAAACAACTTTTGAAGATGTATTATTTTCATTGACGAGTTCATCTTTACATTTTTTTAGCTGACTTGATGGTCGTGAAGGAGCTTGCAGGTTTTTTGAATCGAAATTTGTTCTTTGTAATAATACTTGTGGGTTTTGTTGTTGGATCGCTAAGAGCATTTTAGCGTTAGATGGATTTTTATTTGGTATAAAGACAATTTGATTTTTTGATTCATTAAATGCTGAATCGGGTGATTTACTTTGAAAATTAGATTTGTTCGATTCTATATTAATCGGATTAAATAATGGACAGGCTGTCGTATTTGTAGATGAGGAACTAAATATTGGTTCTTTGCTGTCATTGGATATTTCTGGTTTTACTTCGGATGTTTTATATTGATTATCTGTTTTATTAATCACCTCTGCCGCATTAATTAACGTACTAATGCTATTATTAGGAGGTGCCATAGCTGATATGTCTTTGATATCAGATTCTTTAGGTGCAGTTTTAATAATAATGTTGCTTTGTATTTCAATTTTCGGTCCACTTTCTTTTACATTTGGTGTGTGAAATGCTGGGTTAAAAGTTTTTTTTTGTAAATTATTTTGAAATAATGAATCTGGCGGGTTATTTACACATTTCATGTCAATTTTACTGATAGGTATACTGGTTTTTAAACTAAATCTTTCAGGAACCTTCTTTTTAATGTCTTTACTCCCAACCTGTGGAGGTATTGTGACGATAGCTCCAGAACCTTGAGTTATTGATGTTACACTCATTTTTGCCTCCGAAGTTTTAGTTTTATTATCTTCACTGAGAGAAACGGCAGGAATAATTTCAGGCATAAACTGTTCTTCGAAATCTGTCTCTATTTTAGGTAAACTGTTCCGCGTTGTTTCCGCTACTGTGTTTTCTTTTTTTTCATTTTCGTTCGAAACAAAAGTAGTATCTTTAGCCGATGTGACAGGAAAGGGGATGAAATCTGTGTTATTATTATCTGTATTAACAGCGGGAGGTATAGTTGTTGAACTAGGTTGAACAAGTCCTGAATACGATACTGGTTGAAAGGCGGAATATCCGGGGACTGAGTACATATAACCGCCATAACTTGGATACCCTGGTTCGACTTGTTTTGTAGTTGTCACACTCGGATTTGGATTAGGTATTGAAGAAGGTGAGATTTTAGGAGAATGCGAAATAATTTTTGGAGGTATAAATGTGGGAGGGCATTGCTTTTCGGGAAATTGTTGATCTTCGGGTTTTAAAGGTTCAGTAGGTTTAATTACTACAGCTGCACTCGGTACGGCATTCGGTTCTGTCGCCGTTTTTGGATGCTCTTCTTCAATCGGCGTTGCTAGTTGACTCATTTTCCCCGGTCTAGCTGTAGACACAAAAAAATTCAATTATATAGCTACTGCTACAATGTAGTGTCACAGTTGTTGGATTTTATAAGGAAATGCCATATAATATAAAATATATCTTAAAATAAGATGTTAGAAAGGCTAAATATTACAAAATAAAACATTTACTGTTTATTACAAGCAAAACGTAACACTAATAAACAATTCGGTTTTTTTAACTGAGCTAAAAATCATTTTACGCCTTTTGAAAAAAAAAACAATATTAAGCAAACAAAGCAGAAAAAAAGTGCAGTTTCAAAGAAATTTTACAAATGCATACTAGTTAGTTGAAGTATATTTGAGGATCAGTAATTATAGTTAGTATTATTTGCAAAGATTTATACCATACGAAAATTCATTGCGTGTCTGTTTGTGTATAAAACCGTTACATTGATATATTTACTACCTATGCTAGGATTTACTTTTTACACGATTAGATTGGCAAACAAGCGTACAGCCTGACGGTAAGCGGTGACCGAAGTGCTTGCAGTCGAAATACTAGTACCTTGTAGTGCAATATTTTTAATAGATTTAACTCTCTGTCCTATTGCCTCCACCGGTGACAAAAGGGCTGGCACAGAGAATCGGTATTGCGATTCAACGGAAAAATGGTGCCAGCATTCTTAACAGCATTCAACGCGAACATGACTCATACAACTATTTGTAAATATTTATTTTATTTATGGCTTAGTTCTTAAGTTGTTCATATATATATATATATGTGTGTGTGTGCTGTGTGGCTACGGCACTAAAGAATTTAGCCACCCCCTCTCTTTCTGTGGGTGTCGTAAGAGGCGACTAAGGGATAACAAGTTTCCACAACCACCTTGGAACTTAAAAAGCCGACCGATGGCGGGATAACCATCCAACTGCTGGCTTTGAAATACACAGGCCGAAGACGGGCAGCAGCGTCTTCGGTGCGACAAAGTCAGCCCTGCGGTCACCAACCCGCCTGCCCAGCGTGGTGACTATGGGCAAAACACATGAGTTCACGTTATTTTTGGCGTCAACTTGTGGAGGCCTATGTCCAGCAGTGGACTGTATAGGCTGTAATGAATGAATGAAAATATATATATATATATATGGTCTTCTGTAAAATTGAGACATTTTCCCAGTCGGACTGCATCAGATTTTGAGCAGGATGCTTCCTGCTGTGTCCTACCTCAATGTTATTCCACTGCGTATTTAAAATTCAGTTTAAATGGTTTTAAGTGAAAGCATTATACGATACGATGTTCAACTAAGACGGGTAAAACTTTTTAAATATCTAGGTCATTACATTTCCGCGGATCTCAGGGATCATGCTGACATAGAACGTGAACGAAGGGCACTTGCCGCCAGGTGTAATATGCTGGCCCACAGGTTTGCTCGCTGTAGCAACGATGCTAAAATAACCTTGTTTAAAGCATATTGTCAAACTTTTTATACGTGTGCCCTGTGGACCAGGCTTAGTAAAAAAATCGCTGGACGCACTTAGAGTGCAATATAACAATGGTTTTAGGATCTTGTTGAGACTGAGACGCTTCTGTAGTGCGTCTGCAATGTTTACTGAAGCGAATACTGACTCCTTTTTCGCAATCTTGACGAAACGGACCGCCTCTCTATTAAATAGAATGCGGCTCAGTTCTAACAAAATTCTGAAAATTTTCAGTGCTAAGCTTGCTGAGCCTATGCTTCAGCACTTTGTTGGCGTAGTGGTGAGGCAAGAAAGGTTAAGCAAGTGAATTGGTAAATTGTTAATTTTAATTTAAGTACACTAACGTAGTTGTAAGTTACTAATGTTACTAACAAGTGGACTGTAAGTCTTAATTAAATAAAATTATTATTATTATATTATTATTATTATGTGCATGTTTCTGGACTGTGATATATTTAATCTTTCATTGACCATATTTTATTCTCATATTAGATATTTTGTTTAAAGGTAATATTTAAAATTATTTAAAATTATAATTATATAATTTTTACTATCACTTTTAAACATTTTTAATTTAGATTTGTTGACATTCTTATTGATCGATACAATGTTTTATTTATGGTGTTTTTGATGTAATCTGTAAATTGGATAGTTTCACACTCTCTTTAATCTCATTGACTCGTGTAAGTTTGCTTGGTTTTGAGGCGCATCTACGCCACGTACTTGTTATGTGTTATTAGTCGTTGGAAACTGTTCTGGTGATGATTTTCCAAATATGTGCTAATTTGTAAAAATTATTATATACGTAGATATTAAAAATAGCACGGTGTCGTCTCCTGTCAAAGATTTTCATTGTAATATGAAACTTTGAATAGTTACGGGTAGAAACCCGTAAAGAGCTCACTATAGACGGCGCCACAGTTCGCTTAAACCGAATATAAAAATCATCATATCAAAAATTTTGATCTAGCGGGTACATCGTTCCTTAGCTTAATTGGCTAGAGCGCCGACACGGTCAGTCGGAGACGCGGGTTCGAACCCCCACTGGAGCGGTCAATTATTGATATGATATTCAAAAATGTTTATTATATACTGTTTGTTTGCACTGAGAATAAATAAATAGATAAATTAATTAATTAATTAAAAGCTGGATGAAGCGGAACTATTGTACTTTTTAAGCGGTTTTAATGAAGTCTTTAATTTCTTTTTCATTTTCAGTAGCGAATTAAAGCGTTGTAAGAAGCCACGTCACATATATTACATATATCTTCCAATAATAATTCATAAATTAAAATTGTTTTGATAAATTCGATTCGCAAACCCGCATTGGGGTAGCGTTTTAAATTAAACTAAGATACTTCTCTTACATGGGGAAAGAGGCCTATGCCCAGCAGTGGGATATTACAGGCTAAAGCTAAGGTGATAAATACAATTCTTTTCCCACAAATAGGAGAAATAATTATAAAAGAAGAAGTAATTATAAAAATATATATTTAGCTTTAGGTGATTATTTCTTTGTGTTTGTACTTAAATAAAATAATTGTGTTTGCAGGCAAACGAAGAAAAACCGACTTCAATTATATGGATAAGTAATACAACATAGGTAGACAAAAAAATAGTCAAGAAAATACGCATTATCAAAGATTACTCCAAAAGTTATTATCAGATATCGATGAAATTTCAATGAGACGACATGATAAACATCGGCTTTCGATTAAATTAAAAATTATTAAAATCGGTACACCCAGTAAAAAGTTATGCGGATTTTCGAGAGTTTCCCTCCATTTCTCTGGGATCCTATCATCAGATCCTGGTTTCCCTATCATCCTTATCTCCTTTCCAACGAAAAAGGAATTGTCAGAATCGGTTCATAAACGACGGAGTTATCCACGAACATACATAAATATATATATCTATAATCTATAATCTATAATATATATAAAAGCGAAAGGTCACTCACTCATCACGAAATCTCCGAAACTATAACACCTACAAACTTGAAATTTGGCAGGTAGGCTCCTTATAGAACGTAGGCATCCGCTAAGAACGGATTTTACGAAACTCTACCCCTAAGGGGGTAAAACGGGGGTTGCAAATTTGTAGGAAAGTCCTATGTTTTTGAAGTAAGAGACTTGAAATTTAAAATGTATACTCTATAGATGGTGAAAAGGTGTCCAGATAATCTATTTTTAGAAATAAACTCCCTTTTGGGGTTAAAACGGGGGATGGTAAGTTAACTCACTCATCATGAAATCTCCGAAACTAGACCAACTACAAATTCGGAATTTGGCAGGTAGGTTTCTTATAGGGCGTAAACATCCGCTAAGAACGGATTTTACGAAACTCGACCCCTAAGGGGATGAAATGGGGGTTGCAAGTTTGTATGAAAGTCCTATATTTTTGAAGTAAGAGACTTGAAATTTAAAATGTATGCTCTATAGATGGTTAGGAGGTGTCCAAATAATGTATCTTTAGAAATCAACTCCCTTTTGGGGTTAAAACGGGGGATGGTAGGTTGACTCACCCATCATGAAATCTCCGAAAGTATAACAGTTACAAACTTGAAATTTGGCAGGTAGGTTCTTTATAGGACGTGGACATTTACTAAGAACTGATTTTACGAAACTCCACCCTCGAAGGGGTAAAACGGGGATTGGAAGGTTGTATGAAAGTCCTATGTTTTTTAAGTAAGAGACTTGAAATTTAAAATGTATGAATGGATGTAAAAAAAGTTACTCAGTGTAATAAGCATTTCAAGTGATTCAAATAAAAAAAATGTGTTAAATATCTTAATAGTAATGCATATCTTCATAACCACGCGGATGTAGTCGCGGGCAACAGTTAGTGTATTATAAAACAATGCCCCCAAAAGTGTATCTGATAGATTTCCCCAAAATCTACTGAACGGATTTTCATGTGATTCAAGAGGAAGGTTTACGGAACGGCTAAGACGATTTTGATGAGAGTTTCACTGGAAGTTTGCCGGGAAAACTTTGTGACACACTGATTTCAACGCGGGCGAAGCCGCGGGCACAGCTAGTATATATATATATGTATATATATATATATATATGTATATATATATATATATATATATGTATATATATATATATATATATATACGGTCGAATTGAGTAACCCCCTCCTTTTTTGAAGTCGGTTAAAAAAAGTATACATATTGGTTTTATAAATTTATAAAAAAATATTAATTTATAAAAAAATCGAAATCGTTGCAAATCTGTGATCAATAACCATACTTTTTTACGTCGTTGTAGTAAGTTGTAGTAGGAAATTTCCCGCTCAAAATATGAAACAGCCCGACTGGGGTATTACTTCGCCTTACAGAAGGTCACAGCTAAATAATACTGTTTTCAAACAGTATTCTGTCCAGCTGCTGAGTGTAATCTAATTCAGCTGTTGGTGAGTAAGGTTACCAGAGCTCCAATTCGGGATAGGGTCGGCAACGCGCTTGCGATGCTTCTGGTGTTGCAAGCGTCTTTAAGCTACGGTAATCACTTACCATCAGGTGAGCTGTACGCTTGTTTGCCGATCTTGTTGTATAAAAAACTACGTTTCTATAATTTTACTTGTTCGAAAATTACTTTTTAATCACTTATTTTTCGAGTTTACTCCTTAAGTAACTATATAGGGGGCGCGGTAGGAAAAAAATGGGATTGGTTTAAATGGTGTGAAACAACTGAACAGCAGTGGCGCTGAGATATGCCCTGAGAAAGACGATTTACAACGTTTTTAGCTGTTGGTGGTATACCAGTATATATTGTTCCGATACCAAAAGCATTTGATTTTAGGGATAATTTTGTTATTTTAATTAGTTAATAAAAAATTTAGTTTTTTAACATCACGATAATCATTCTTAAGCTTACGTGCACTTTTTCTTTACAACTTTTTCTGTAATCCGTTAAGAAACAAGCAAAAATTTTATTGCAATTTACTGAATATATCACTACATAGTATAAAACAAAGTCGCTTTCTATGTCCCTATGTCCCTATGTATGCTTAAATCTTTAAAACTACGCAACGGATTTTGATGCGGTTTTTTTTAATAGATAGAGTGATTAAAGACGAAGGTTTATATGTATAATAACATCCATTAAATAGTAGAGAAATACTGTTATCTTTAAGGTTCTAATGTGATGTCGTAAATAATTACGTTTTTTCCGCTTACATTGCAAACGCAGGCTGAACCCTACGAGATTTATCAAAATAATGTACTAAGTATTGTACACATTGAAAAGGTCTACAGAAAACTCCCCTATGGTATATGTCTAACTCTTATGGATATCCTACAATAACATTTTTTTGTCATTTACTTTTTACGACAAATAATGGCTAATTTTCGAAGCGATTTTGACCAATACAGCATTACCTAATCCTTATCTAATTAAATACCTTAAATACATTTTTGATTTAATATAAATCTATATGGCCCCTTACAGCATATGATTTAAATGAATATTTTCGAAGATATTACAGATTTTAAAATTGCGGAACGTAGCATTTGCGGCGGTTCCGCGGTTCTCCCTGTAGCACTTTGAATTTAGCAGCGATCGGAGGCGTTTATTATATGCGCGCCCGCGGCAGTAATGAATAAATCAAAACTACTGAATCGATTTTAATCATTTTTTCAGTGAATGACATAGGCTATATATTTTATACCCGTGCGAAGCCGGAGCGGGCCGCTAGTTATTTCCTAAACAGAACAGAACTTAGGGGGCATTTTCGAAATTATTCGCGGAGTGACGTGTTCTGATCATAATTAGCAAAGTGTAACATCAAGGAACATGGTCAATTATAATTACATATAAAGTTTAGACAATACAATATGTATCGTAGTTTCTATAAAGAATCTTATAGCTATAACGCAGAGGTACCTCCTTTCTTGGATTTTGTGTCAATTACCTATATCAAGTTCTGGTCACAGTTTAATCCACGTTTATCCTCATCAAAATTTAAACATTTTATTCGTGAATAGTCCTATACTTAAATTATAAAAATCTATTACAATAATTGTACGGTTGTTTTATGACGTAGATGTATAAAATCAGGTTTTGAACTTTATTCGATGATAATAATAAACTAACACGTTACACTCGATGGTAACCAGTAACTTTCTCTCAGTCTCCTGTGACGAGGTTCAGAAATACAGATCCGAAAAAACAACCAGACGACGACAAATATCAGGGATCGAACTGCAACCGCTAACGTCTAATACATAAATCAGATACCAGATACATTGTAAACAACTACAGGGCCCATAGCTATTCTCCCACCCTAAGTAAAGTTTTTGAAGTCTTAATGAGTCCAAAAGACCAAAATTATTTAAAAAATGTTTATCTGATGGCATGTTTTTATTTTTGCGACGTAGACTTGTAATAACTTAGTAATTTTTTTATAAAATATTATTGGGTCAATTGTTTAAAAAAATGCCATTTATACCGACAGTAGTAAGGCATTTGAAAAGTTTTCACTTGATTTATTTATTACCAGTTTCCTTTCACAGATGGCTCGATTTCTATATATCTAATAAATACCTTTATGTTGTTGCCGGTGGTTATAGATAAAATGTCTTTAAAATAATGTTAAGAATCATATTTAGGGGCTGTTCTGTGTAATATCTTCTTTTATCAAAGATTTTCTTAAATTATTTACCGTAGTAATGTAATTTTTGTTACTATCAGAAAATAGAGACTTCAACGAACAAAAAGTCCACCGACTTTTTTGAAAAAGCTGATATTTTGACGTGAGAATTTTCAATTAAAAATTAAGGTGCTTTTTCGATATTGAGCTCAAAATAAAGTGAAAAAAAAATTAATATTTTAAATTAAAAAAATTACAGTGTGTATGGGTCATACAAAGATAAGTTTTCACAAAATTTCGAAAAAATTTTTTCTTGTAAATGACAAAAATAAAAAACCAAAAACTAGGTTTTTTGAATTTTTCACGTGAATTTTGAGTTTATGTGGAAAAAGTGTAAATACAAAAGCTGTACCTAGATCTTTTTAGTGCCTACAACTTTGCCATTGAGCTTTTTTCCGCAGAATTTGTAGTTTAGCCGGAACTCGAGATAAACCGTTTTTTACCCTTACACCCACTACTAGAACAACCGCTTCCCGACCTCAAGTCGCAAGTAATTTATTTTTTCTTTCATTTTCGTTGTATTCTCTTTCTTTTACAATGGGTTTCATCCCACTATAACTTTTTTGGTTTCTAAAGCTAAAAGCACTGGTCTATAATGGCAGGAACGAAGTATAAAATAAAACTTCAAATAAATAAAACCTTTACATTTATTTTTCAGTATGACTCTTAACTCTAACATATTTTTCAAATTTTGAGGACCTTCATGACGGTACGTTGTTCAATTTTTAAATAGTGACTAGTTTCCCAATCGACCTGTTTCGCTTCAGCCTCTAATATCCCACTACTGGGCATAGACCTCTTTCTCCATGTAGGAGAAGGATCAGAACTTAATCCACCACGCTGCTTAAATGCGGGTTGGCAGATATATTCCCTGCTATGAGTAACGATCGCTATCAGGTGTACATGATAACAACCAGGACCGACCTCTTAACGTGCTCTCCGAGGCACGGTGGAGAGACTCACAAGGACTGCACAAACACCCAGACCACGGAAAACATCTGTGTAGCCAATACCAATGTTTGTCATGTGCGGGGATCGAACCCACAACCGCCAGCGCAACAGGTACAATCCATGGCTGTTATCGTTGCGCCAACGCGGCGTCGACCTGTTTGCTAGTTAAAAACTCAGGCGTTGATAACTGCAATACCAGAAGTATCGCAAAAATGTTGCCTACACTAGCCCTTATCCCCCCAGGTAACTGGTCACCTTACGTACCATAGGGTCACAATACGTCTTGAGAGACTTCTTAGCTGTTATTTTCTCTAAGATCGAGGTGTTTCCCCGATCATGTTACTCCAGATTTTGAGCAGCATATTTCCTATTGTGCCTTATCTCAGTTTTTGAGCAGAATATTTTTGATGTCTTCGATACAATCGTTTTTAAATATTATTTAACAAAATATTGTAAAATGAATATTACCAGTCAATCTAGGAGAGGATCTCAATTCAATTGCATTTTTATGTTTATTACCGGTAACTTTGTACTAAGTGCACCGATTTTGATTACTTCTTGTTTTTTTCATTTGAAAGCTTTTATTTTTCGTGGTTTCAATTCAATTTTAACGAGTTTAATAAAGCGTATTTCATTGAATACTGTTTTGACTACCTAGATCGTATTTCTTGTTAATAGTTTTTTTTTTTTTTTTTTAAGTCTACTACCTAAGAATCGATTTTCATATAAGGGGCCTCAGGTATGAAAAAATATGAGGAGTAAAATCTTATGAACGAATGACCTCGTTATATTTCTCGTATACCCTCGTTACCCTATTGGGTTCCGATAGATGGCGTAACATTTTCTAATAACGACGATAGATAGCGCTATTTTGTTCGTTTGATATGGCATTAATATTTTTCTTAGACTGTTAAGCCTTTTTGTGCCTTTAGACAATCGATCTGAAGGGGTAAGCTCCAGTCGTGCATCGGAGCTGGCACACACACTATTTTTTCGTTTGCGAACAAACCTAGTTATGCTAATAAATCATTCATGTAGCGACAAATCCTTTGTATCGATACAAAAATATTATCAGCTCATAGAACAGATCATAGACAATACAATAGTCATTTAAATACTTTGATAATAAGGATCCTGTTCAAGTCGATAAGCGACTCTTGAAATTGTTACTCATACAGTTTAAAGGATATCTTTGAGGTTGCCAATCGTTAAATTTATAGTGTTAATATAATAATCTAATAGTTATATAAACAAGTCATAGTATTTCTTATACTCTGTACTGTACTGCCATTTTTTTTTGTGTGGATATGCATATAGTTTTATTTTTAAATACAAAATAAAGAATAAGTCAATATAGGGCAGTAGTTCAATAGCAACGCATTCTTTGTTGAATGAATTACTTAGTAGGTACTTATAAATAATGTAATTTTTCACGATAACATTTTCTATGATAGCTTAGGATTAAAAATAATAATTTATACTTATAAGCGTTTATTTATCATATATTTATAAATCACAATCTTCACGCAGACGCAACTCCGAAGAAAAATCCGCCGACGAAGCCAACTGAGAAAGAACTGTTCTTCTTAACGAACCGAAGCAACTTGTCTATAACGTCCTGACTCCTACCCAAACCTTCGCGGATTCGTTCCCAGTTTACATTAATGTACCCTAGCTCTGTTGCGAAATGTAGCAGTATTACACTCCCTCCGAGACCAAATGCTGCCACTTTACCCACCCTGGCGACCCCCAAACCGGCGACCCACCCCCCAAACGTTCCCAATATTAACTCCTTACTGTTAAATTTAGATAATTTCTCAATTGTTTCATCGTAAAATGTTTTTTCTTCTTTTTCTTTTAATTCGTCTCGTCTTGATATATTACGTAAATCGATGTCCGGTATCGGCTTAGCCATATATTAACATTTTAATTCAATACCTTTCTATAAATTATTGCAACGTCTTGTTTATAATGTATGTATTTGAGATTGGACTTGTGAGATTTGACAGAACAATTTTTAATCGATATTATGACAACATAGCTTTTTATTGCCTCGTATTAGTTTTTTAGTGACAGAATATTTCAGAACACGTCTTTTTTTTTTGTTTTATTGATAGTTCGTATACCAAGTTAAACACGTTTTATCAGACTTCAAAGAGTGTTTTCAATTCGACTGTATTTTTTATATGAATTTACCTCATAACTTTTTAGTGAGTATATCGATTTTAATTATTCTTCTTTCATTTGAAAGATGCTGCATTTAATGTGGTCCCATTGAAATTTGATCGAGATGTAACGAATATTTTTTGAAGTTAATTTGAGCAAACTATATTATTAAATATGAAAATTGATAACTGACAAAAATTTACCGATATAATCGTACTGTATTTATCCATCTTACAATCACCATCACACCAGAGCGCTAAGATGGATGACGTGCTGTATCAGCGACGCCCAAACACCGACGGTCACGGGTTCGATTCTCGCTCGAAGTAGATATTTATGTTTATACAAGTTTTTATTTCGGGTCTAGTTGTGTGTCCTTGTGGGTCTCCCAACCGTGCCTCGCAGAGCACGTTAAGCTGTTGGCCCCGGTTGTTATCTTATACACCTGATAGCGATCTTTACTCATAGTAGGGAATATATCCGCAAATCCGCAGTAGAGCAGCGTGGTGGACTAAGCTCTGATCCTTCCCCTACATGGGGCAAAGATGCCTAGCCCAGTGGTGGGATATTACAGGCTGAAATGAATGTAAAATTCATCCAGATAGGTATTTTCGTTACCCACGCACTCGCGAGAACATAGTACCTAAGTCTTACAGAAATAAACTAGTTTGATTTATTAATTACGTGTAAGTCTGGTTTAAGAGCAACAACTTATTTCTAAAGGCAAAGAAGTTTATTTAATCTTATGTTGATCACACCAATTATATTTTAAAAATAATCCTGGGGAATGTGAGTAGGTCTATAGGCCACGGTAATAGCTTACCATCATACGGACCGCACGCTTGTTTGATACCAAAACCTTTAATAAGTATTTCGATACAATAAGTAAAGAACATGGCTTATTTTCGTGTAGTGATAGTGATGTTGATATTCTAGGAATAGATTATCGATTCGATTAGCATTATTAGGAAGGGACAGTGGTGCGCTCACTGTATAGACGCTCACACAAAGGCGATTGCGGGTTCAATTCCCGCTCGGGATGGATATTTGTATTTGTAATAATGTTAGGCGTTGATTAAGTCACATGTGAGACCCTCAAATTTTAATTTAGTTTAAACTGTCAAAGGTGTACACTCAACGCTGTTGGTTCCATATGAAAAGGTACAAAAATTGCCTGATATTATTAGTTTAATTTGTATTATCCATTCACGACAGAATTCAATATGGTTTTGTGAATGGTATAGTTCTAAAGGGGTTCTCATAGGTCCTCATAGAAACGTCCATGCATTTTATGCCAAAGAAATTGTTGTAAATACAATCGTTTGATTTAAAAGTTGGTGTCGGTAATTAAAAAGTAAATCTTAACCCAAATGAAAATATGTGTGCTTTTTGGTCTGAAGATGAATTTTCAGTGGATTTCTCGTCCCTTACTGGAAAAATCAGCTCTGCAGTAGATATATAGGCAGTTAGAAATGTTTTTTAACTGACCAGACCAAAAAAGAATCCTATTAGAAACATAGTTAAGAATATCCAAATAATATCTTACCTAATTATAAACTTAATTGACACATGATTTTCTGTGTCACTTTAAAGGTGCCTTCGTGTATATGTCAGCTTAATATTTTTCACATCACTAGTTTACAATGCATCCATTACGAACAGTAATCCACCCATTTTTTTAGATAAAATGTACAATATAATATAGGTTACTGGTGGAGCATTTTTTGTTCTTAATGCTGGTGGTTTTTTAGCACATAAGCTACTTAAGCTACATAAGTAAACCCTCAGAACTTGTTTAACATAATCATATAAACTACAAGTTGGACTCGCAGGTTGCAATCAGAAATATCAAACCTCAAATATCAAACGATAAAGTACAATTTTCAAAACTATCTAACCTATGACGGTATCCAAATATTTTTTTAAATGTCACTAGGTCGGCAAACAAGCGTACGGCTCACCCGATGGTAAGCGATTACCGTAGCTTATAGACACCTGCAACACCAGAAGCATCGCAAGCACGTTGCCGACCCTATCCCCAATCCCCCCAGGAGCAATAATTGTAATGTACGATAAAAATATTGTATTCATTCCGCTTAAATTTATGATCGATTTTAATTTTAGCATTTTTTTCAAAATATTGTCAGGATTTAGTCACTCATTTCATTTCCGGCAGTCCCGTTTGCATATTGGTTGGCGACAACCAATCGGAATCTAGTACGATGTGGGACTCACCAGTTGGGCATGATATGATTCGTTGACAGGACTCGGGTCTCATTCTGGTACTAGAGCTTGAAGCGGTAATATTTTAAAAGAACTCAATGTTAAAATGAAGACCTAACGAACAATCAATTATTATTTAACTTATTTCTTTTACAACATATCAGTCATGTGCTTAATACTTTACAGTAATTAGTAGATCAGTAAAACTTTTGGTAAGCGTTATCGTTGAACATGGATTCTTAATGGTGCTGTGTGGCTACGGCACTAAAGAATTTAGCCACCCCCTCTCTTCCCGTGGGTGTCGTAAGAGGCGACTAAGGGATAACAAGGTTCCACAACCATCTTGGAACTTAAGAAGCCGACCGATGGCGGGATAACCATCCAACTGCTGGCTTTGAAATACACAGGCCGAAGACGGGCGGCAGCGTCTTTGGTGCGACAAAGCCAGTACTGCGGTCACCAACCCGCCTGCCCAGCGTGGTGACTATGGGCAAAATACATGAGTTCACGTTATTTTTGGCGTAAACTGGTGGAGGCCTATGTCCAGCAGTGGACTGTATAAGCTGTAATGATGATGGATTCTTAATAGATTTTCTTAACACAGAATTTTTTAAATTTACTGAGTTTTTATGTAATGTGTTTTGTGAACGAAGTCAGTAGACTCGAATAGATTTCAACATTGCAATGTACAAAGTAAACAATGCACGTAGTATACGGTATACAGCACGTATGGTGTACAGTGTACAGCGCACGCAGTAAACATTGTACAGCGCACGCAGTGTACAGCACACGCGCTATAAAGTTTACGTTGCACGCAGTGCACAATGTACGACGCACGCAGTATTGTGTATAGCGCAGGCAGTTTATAGTGTATAGCGCACGTAGTGGTGTATAGCGCACGTAGTGGTGTATAGCGCACGTAGTGGTGTATAGCGCACGTAGTGGTGTATAGCGCACGCAGGATATAGTGTATATTGCACGCAGTGCATAATGTACAACGCACACAGTATTCAGTGTACACTGCACGCAGTGCATAATGTACAGCGCACGCAGTATACAGTGTACACTGTTATGTCACCATGTCGAACAGTGTAGGTGTGTCTGCTTCACATGAGTAACATTTCTCTGAAACTGCACAAATCACAAACGCCAACTACTTCTACCTGAAAGCGGGGACGAGGGTAGGGAATAAAAATAAAAAGCAACAGCATGCAACATGTTAATTTCACTGAATGTATTTTTCAATAAAGTCATTATATTTTTTCACTTGTTAGGTATTGTCCATGTCTAACTAAATTATGTACAGGGCGCGCTTCGGCGCCTAAATGCTCTGTCTCATTACAAAGTAAACCGTGAAAAATATTGAACACCTATTAAAAGCTAAAATTAATAATAACTATCTAAGTTACGACGTACAAAGAGTTTTTTTTTTTTTTCATAATTTTATTTATATAAAATTCGACATTTCGGGCTCCGTCAGCCGCTCGGGGAATACTGCGAGGGGTCGGTCAAGTCTTATCACGAAATGCAGCAGATATTTAAAGCCTACCTTATTACGAACGAAAATAACAATAAAACCGTTCCCGAGCGACCGACGTACATCATCTCTACGGTCAAAGTTTTTCGAACGAAAATAGTCTGGAAGGCATCCGTACGTATACGGAGACGATTTTCGAACGATTTTTGAACTTTCGACATTAAAATAAGGCGCTCCGTGCAGCGACCCGCAGACACCACACCAACCCCCCAATCCCCCTTCACCCGACCCTTTCGCATACCCGCCAGTCCAACCTGGTAAGAAAACTCATTCTATCAGACAGTCTGTCGGGTCCCTAGGAGATTTGCAGGCGAACGTATATAGCGATTGCTAAAGGTTTTTAGTTCGCTCATATAAATAGATTTCGATTTCTGATTTTTTTTTTTTTAAATACCAGCGACATAATCATTAGGAGCGGACGGCGTCGCTAGGACGACGGATAGAAGTATATAGTTACTGAGCGTCAAGCTCGAGTCTAGCTTATTCTACGCGTTCACATAGAACGCTGTAGGAACTTTTCGTCTATTGCACACGAGGTCGCCTTTCGATGGAAGCGAACGGCGGTGAGGAAAAGCAGCTCATTATATACACTTAGGCCATTACGATTTATTATAAAGCATTCGTGGATTATGAAGACATTGCAACATGAGTACAGACTGTACTAGTGTGAAATCGTATCTAACGGGGAGCGGGGAGGGCCGCGGCAAACTTTTTGACTAGTATTGGCCGTTAGCCCATGGAGGGATGCGAGGAGCTGCGGAGGGTTTGAGTGGTCACGCGGGCGATCAGACGGGCGCGGACGATGCGTACTTATTGACTAGCATTGGCCATTAACCGGTCGAGGGCTGCGAGAGGGCTGCGGAGAGCTCGAGGGGTACGCGGAGGGTCAGACGGGCGCGGGCGGCGCGGGGGCGGGCTCGGGGGCGGGGGACGGTGCGGGCGCGGCGAGCGGCGCGGGGGGGTTGGCCGCGGGCGCGGGCTCACCGCCGTCTTCGGGCTCGTCGTACGCGTAGGGCCGGTAGGGGCGGTACAGTAGGGGCGGCAGCGCGCGCGGCACGCCGTAGGGCAGCGCGTGGTGCGGCGGGTGGGTCCCGTGCGGCGGGTGGGTCGCGTGCGGCGGGTGCGCCGAGTGCGGGTGGGTCGAGTGCGGGAGGGCCGACAGCGCCTCCCGCGCGCGCGTCTCCTTCTCCCTCGCGGCGCGGTCTCGCTGCTCCTTCTCGCGTTGTTCGCGTTCTCTGTAACGAAAACAACGAACTCGGTTAGTGTACTTTTGTTTATATTTCATGCAAAATCCAATTTTATATTTAAAAAAAAAAAACAGTTTTTTTTAAAGTAACTTCGAAGTTTTTGCCTGGTTTTGCCTTCTCTGCTGAGTTAACATTCTGAATCGAATTGACGATTTGGAATTTGAATTGAAAAAACTTGAATTCGAAGGTGTAGAAGCCTATTTGAATTAAGTTATTTTTTTATTCAATATTAAACAGATGACGCCTTAACAAATTGAAAAGTCAAAAAAATTGTGCAGTTATTTTTGTAAATCGGTACCATTAAATTATGTATTAAAGGATTAGCTAAAATATTCCAAGGGATCAAAAAAAAAGTAATTTACACTGACTAGCGCGTAACTGAAGAAACAAATCATAATCTCCTCCTTTGACTACATCAACATCAGGTTTACGGATTACAACGGCAGCTTAAATAACCAGACCTCTCGGACTCACCTCTCCCTTTCTCTTTCTCTCTCTCTCTCCCTTTCCCTCTCCCGCTGCAGTGCGATCTCCTTCTCCCTCTCCTCGTGCAGCGGGGGGTGTGGCGCATGCGGCGCGTGTGGCGGGTGAGGCGCATGAGGCGCGTGTGGCCCGTGTGGCCCGTGTGGCCCATGTGGTCCGTGTGGCCCATGTGGCGCGTGTGGCACTAGTGGCAAGGGCGGTGCCAGCGGTGGGTAGAGCGCGTAGGGCGGGAGCCAGCCCACGCCTACGCCCATGCCCACTCCACCTCGGAACACTCGCTCCAGGTACATTTGTTCCTCAGCCGCTAGCCTATAATAATACAATTCTTTATTGTACACCTCAGTGTCTGCAAACAAGTGACTATGCAATAGAAGATATGCAAGGGCGGTCTTATCTAAAAAAGCATTTACTTCCAGTCATCCTTACGGCATAGGACACGATAAAGTAGCGGCGGTTATGAAGATTTTGTAATCGTCATTCAATTGATTTATCCTAGTTCTATTGAAGTGTCGAAATTCAGAGCCTGTAAAGCTAAAAATCGAGATACTTTTGAGAGATGGGTGCTTTGTAATGAATGTTTGTTTGAACTGAGGTAGGGCACAGCAGGAATTTCCTGCTCAAAATATGGAGCAGCCCGACTGGGGTAGTACCTCGATCTTACAGAAGACCACAGCTAAATAATACTGTTTTCAAGCAGTATTATGTTCCTGTTGGTGAGTAAGGTGACCAGAGCTCCTGGGGGGATTGGAGATTGGGTCGGCAACGCGCTTGCGATGCTTCTGGTGTTGCAAGCGTCTATAAGCTACGGTAATCTCTTACCATCAGGTGAGCCGTACGCTTGTTTGCCGACCTAGTGATATAAAAAAAAATCAATTTCATGGTTGGTAATGCTTCTTTGTCTGACTTTCGAGTTGGCGTCGCCGTCACAGCACTGACCGTTGCGCTTGCGGTCGCGGGTTCGATTCTCGCACATGACAAACATTTGTATTATTGTATATTGGCCATATAGATGTTTGTCGTAGTCTGGGCGTTTGTTATTGTGTATTGTGTTGTACTGTTAACTAGTTTATGGCATATCACCTAAATTCTACATCATTGATAGTAACACTAAATTACCTGTACTGCAGGGCGGCGCTGGAGTATAGCGACGGATGTGCGTAGGGTGAATACGCGGCCGGTTCCAGCAGCGGGAACGAGGCCGCGGGGTGTGATAACCTACCAAATCGTAAATATTGTTTAACTACTTATCTTATAAAATATGAAAAAGACCGATGAAGATGGCACGTGGCTAGTAACGTGTATACCGGTTATATAATATTACCGTCAACTAAACTAATGAACCTCAGAAATTTTGTCTTTGTTCAAGAATATTTTTAGACAAATCATTAAAATCGAGGAAGAAACCATTAAGTCGGAAACTATTTTAAGACCCAATTTATTAAAGTCTACGTTTTATACCAGTTTTCTTAAAACGCACGTAATGTTCATCGAATTAAAAATCTTTTTTTCGCTAGAACTTTAGAACTCCTAACGCTCTTAAGTCGAGTGAAATTCTGTTCGACCAAAAACTTTTTTATTTCTCCTGTAATTAAATATAAAGAAATGTACATTCATCGAACACTCGAGGACTACTTCTTAACATTCGACACTATTTTGTAACATTGCAAGAAAAATGGTAATGATGTTGGTAAATTTACTGCAAGCTACTTTGCTTGACGAAAAGAACGTTTGGGCACATTTTAAGCCGTTGGTCTTACAAAAGAGACTGCCATCATATAAGATGAAAGTAGTCGTATGCTTGACTACTAAAATTAAACCCTAAATAAAGAATTGAGACATGGACAAATACGTAAGAGTGATCGACAAAAAGAAAAAACTATGGAGGAAAGATAAAATAAATGCTTCGAATCATAATGAAGAGGAAACCACTCGCCGATTAAAGGGGTGTCACTCGCCCTGGACTACATAACACGAGGGAGCCGACTGAATCTTAAGTATCGACCCAAAACGCTAAAAACACGGGAAAATTGTAAGACCAATTCCGCTGCACATTTTGCTTACATAGACTAAACTTTCAAAAAAAAAAATCTATAATCTATTGGTTTTTATACAAGATACCCCCCGACAAAACGTCATGTTTCAAAAAATTCAAGATTTGCCCAACTGTGGAAAGAACCGTATAGAATAGTGGACATTATGCGTTTGTTTTACTGAGGTAAAAAATAGCACGAAATATCTTATTCAAAATTTGGTGCAGCACGTTTGGAGAAGTACCTCAACCTTACAAAAGATGACAGCTAAATAATAATGCTTCCAAGTTGCGTTCCTATTGTAGCCAGAGCTCTAGGGGTAAGGGGCACATACCAAACTCTAGTTTCTTTTAACGTCAAATTAAATCTAGAAATAGATTTAGCCTGCATGGAAGTGGGTCTTAATGCTATCTTGCCCGACAAGCCGGTGTAATGTCCCCGAAAAGGAATGTCGCTCATTTGTCTAGGAAGTAATCCTTCGTAGCTGATATCAATAACATAATAAATTTATAAATTTTAAATTTAAAATAAATATTGTAATGAAACAACTTTTTCGGATTTTATCGCGGTTTGTTAAGTTTTTTTACATACCTAATGTTTCAGATACTTTACAGCAACCATGTCACGGAGTCACGGGAGGACTCAGAGGAGTCAAAAACATAATAATCCGGTCATCTCCCGAAATCCGAAAATTCGCATAAACATTAGAAAACAATATATTAAAAAATATATATCATAATTTATACTCACCGGTCATCGGGCCGGTAGGGTTGGAAGCCGCTCGCGGGCAGGTGGTGGGGGGAGGCCCGCTTGGCCGGCGCGGGCGGCGGTTTGTCCTTGGCCGCGTCTCGCTCCGAACTCCCCGCCGCGCCTGTACACTCGCGATGTCAGCGCCGACGCGGAACACGGGTGTTTTGTACTGAGACTAGCTCCGTTACTTATACTTAGTCGTATAATCGATCAGAAAACATTATCGAGAGAGAGCGTTACAAAAAGTGTGATCGGGCGTAGCGAACGGAAGTTAAGAGAGATATTTAAGTTAGTGAAGATAGAAAGAGCGAGTTACGTAAGTTTTACTTCAATCGTGTGGTCTAAGGCACACTCGTTTTTTTCTTTTTGATCGGAATAATTTTATTTTTTAAATACTCATATTTAAATCTCGCAACCAGCTTTTATATCATACTAGCGGACTCGCCAGACGTTGTCCTGCCCGGAAAATAACTACCAAATTTGATTGCTTATATACCGATAGCAGCGCCACCTACCGGGTTCAATTGAGATAAACTCTACCCTATCTCCCAACTTGGACCAAATTACAGATACTTACAAAATTTGATAAAAATTGGTTCAGTAGTTTCGGAGTTTATTTGGAACATACATCGTGACACGAAATTTATAGATAAATTGTGTATTGACGTCACGTGTTGATAGTAAAAGTTTTAAGGTTAAGTTTATTTCATTCTTATTAGCGCATTGAAATGAATGCTTGTTTTCTTTATATATATATATATATATATATATATTGCTTTTAATTTTTAACACGCATACAAGCAAAGTTTAAATCAAAATACATTTCAAGCTACTAGTGATCATAGCGGAAGACAGTTAATGTTATCTGATCGAAATCTCAATGAGGCTGTTTATTTCAATGAACCATTAACACGCTCAGTACAAAACATCCGAACACATCAAAATATTATACAATTTTTAAAGTAAAATTTACACTTGAATCACCTGAAAGAAACGGTTAGTGCCTTAACTAGCCGCATCTCATACTCTCTACGGTAAATAACTAATATAACAACATTAAACAACGCCTTATATATGATAATTTTAAGTTAAATTACATCTTTAGTTACATTCACATCTAAATTTGTATTTTTATAAATATGGACACATCAACCCAACAAGGGTAAGCTGGCGACGCACGTTAATTTCGAAAATTTAAATTAAAATTTTAAAAAAATAATAATAATAAATAGCGTTCGACTAACGGATAACAATACAAGTATTATAATCAATATTAAATAAAATATGTTCATTCTATTCATCTAAATTTTCTCTAATACTCTTAAAATATTATCGAGTTTTCCACTTATTATAAGTGGGAAATTTATGAATCATTATTTATTTCCCTTTATCACTGTAGAGCAGAGTAGTAGTAGCTTGAGAACGATTTTACCGATTTTTTTTTCCTCAAAATAACTATAAATAACAAAGAAAAAGTATCAGTGATTGTATAATTGTCCACACATGAGTTCACGCTATTTTTGGCGCGAACTTGTGGAGGCCTATGTCCAGCAGTGGACTGCGGTAGGCGAAGTGATGGTGATGATGATGATGATGATGATGATGATGATGATGATGATGATGATGATGATGATGATGATGATGATGATGATGATGATGATGATGATGATGATGATGATGATGGTGATGGTGATGGTGATGGTGATGGTGATGGTGATGGTGATGGTGATGGTGATGATGATGGTGATGGTGATGGTGATGATGATGGTGATGGTGATGGTGATGATGATGATGATGATGATGATGATGATGATGATGATGATGATGATGATGATGATGATGATGAAGATGATGATGATGATGTGATTGTATAGTTTGTGTAATGTAAATTTTAACAAATATACAAGTACTTTATACGAATGATGTTTGAATTAAATTAATTTTGATCTGATTTAATAACATTGAGATATTTGACCACATATAGGTTGGAAGAGTCGATAATATGAAATACATTTTAATTAATTTTCATTTGAAGTTATGACGTTAAAATCTCATTAGTCGATCGCTACCGAGGGCGGGGGGAGGGGTTGTAAGCGTGTCACTCACCGTCTTTCTCGGGGCCGGCGTTCTTAGCCAGAGTGCGAAGGGCCGCGGCAAAGGGCCCGCCCTTGTTCGGGGCCAGGTCCGTCCGCTTGGCGATTTTGTTCGCACTCACGCCTGAAAAGAAGAGAATGTCTATGAGTTTCCTTCAGATGTCGTCATGTGTTGGTATCAGTAAATATGATTTAGATTACTAGCGGTACTTTTCTGACTCTCTAGTGTTTAAAAGCACCACTAAATTGTCGTTTCAAAAATTAAAATTTCATTCGCTATTAATAAACTATTTATTTATAGTCAATGTTGATTTCTCCTACATTGAGAAAGAGGCAATGTCCCGTCCATATAGATGTTACAGGCTAAATTGATCGATCTACGTAAGATTGCCGGTGTAGGCTGATGAGGATTGTGGAAGACCGGAATGTCAGGCGCGAACTTGGGGAGACCTATGTCCAGCAATGGACTGCGATAGGCTGAAGTGTGAAATCGATCGATCAAAGATTAACTTTGATTGATGCTACCACCGATTCGGAATGTAAATGTGTATGGAGTTTGTGCCAAAATTCTGTCTTTATTTTTATTCGGCATTGCTGTTAAACCTGGCGGTCCTCGCACCTCAACACTTTGGTAGACCGGGCATAGAAGCCTAGCCATAAGTAAGCTCTTTAGGAGGACTCAAAAACGGAGGTCCATCCTTAAATTCTCTCCTTACGAGATCCTCGGCTTAAGACGAAATCGGAAAGAACTCTATCTAGTAAGCAATGTTGTCTTCTTCGTTTCAAAATTCACTAAAACAGAGTATTGACCATATACTAGCAACATAGGGTAGACTTTTTGTCCCGTACTAATTTATAATAACTTATGAAATGTTGACTACACTTTGTAACATGTACATAGAGACCAATAGAATGAAAAATATTAACAGATATGTAATTGTGACATCAATCGAGTCCGCGTGGCATGATCAATGATTTTTTTAAATTATACGAGGGGAGGTCCAAAAGTTCGTGGAATGGAAGGGATGGAGTGGGGATAGGGTAGCTCGCTTAGTGTCATACTAATTGGGGACTCATCATTAGTATACAAAATGAGTTTCAGCCCTATTGCATCATTCGCTTACGAACACTCGCCTGCTAAATAAGTAAATCCGGAAGAAAACTGAAATTATGGAGAAAATTGAACACCGTGCTGTGATAAAATTCCTTACCAAGCAAAGAAAGAGCGCTCAGACCATTTTGAATGAAATGGAAACCGTTTATGGGGAACAGTGCCCTAGTAAATCAATGATTTACATGTGGCATGGTCTTTTTAAACATGGTTGGGAGTCGATTGAAGACGATCCCCGCTCGACAAGGCCCGTTGAGGCCACCACATCAGACATCATCGAAAAAGTGGAAAAATTGTACTGGAGGACACCCGTTCGAAGAAGAAACAGTTATCTGCATTAGTTGGAGTATCAGATAATACCATTTTGCGAATCCTACATGACCACCTGGGTATGACAAAAGTCAGTGCAAGATGGGTACCGAGAATGATTACGCTGCTTCAGAAACAGCAACGCGTCGATGCGTCTAAACAATTTTTGGAGTTGTGTGGAGACGAACCTGCTCAGATTTTGGAGCGGATTGTTACCGGAGATGACAGATGGGTTCATCGCTTTGAGCCTGAGTCCAAACGAGAGTCCATGCAATGGCAAAAATAAAAAGGGGACACCACCGCCAAAGATATTCAAAGTGTCGGAGTCGGCTGGAAAGTTGATGGCTCTTGTGTTTTGGGATTGTGATGGGATATTACTGATTGATTACAAAGAAAAGAGAAGGACCATAACCGGAGACTACTACGCAACGATATTAGAAAAATTGAAGGAGGCCATCAAGGAAAAACGTCGAGGAAAATTGACTAAGTGTGTGTTGTGTGTTAATTCAAAAAATTTGTTTTATTACTATTTATTACAACTATCCGTAGATGTACATACATTAGTACGACATCGATGCATCCCATCGACTCGTTTACAAAATTAGTTAAATCGTGTTCACTTTGTTAAACATTAAAAAACGCACCAGAGCGCGACCGTCTGCTATCGACAGGTCGCGGTTTGGGGAGAGTTTGCGTCGTTTGTTGAAAACAATCGAGCGTAATAGTAACTGCAAGAGGTAGCTTATTTAATTTTTTACTAGCATCCCGCCCCGGTTTCGCACGGGTATTTGACAAAAATTTCAAAAAAAAATTCCTAATTGTATATGTAAATTATTGTGCAAAATGTGGTGTTGTTGCAGCAGTAAGAATATAGCCACTCCATCTCTTCCCGTTGATGTCAGCACACACATCAGCCTTTCGCAGTCCACTACTGGACATAGGCCTCCACAAGTTCACGCCAAAAATGGCGTGAACTCATATGTTTTGCCCATAATCACCACGCTGGGTGACCACAGGGCTGGCTTTGTCGCACCGAAGACGCTACTGCTCGTCTTCGGCCTGTGTATTTCAAAGCCAGCAGTTGGATGGTTATCCCGTCATCGGTCGGCTTTTTATGTTCCAAGGTGGAACTGTGTTATCCCTTAGTCGCCTCTTACGACACCCAGGGAAGAGAGGGTGTGACTATATTCTTTAATGCCGTAGCCCCACAGCATTTTGAAGTTTACTCCATATAAACGATAGTACCAGGGTGACCGAGCTTAACTCAGATTTTTTTTTTGTTAAGCCTGTTTTTTTGGAAATCATATTCAAATACGATATATTGATAAACTATACGCTGAGAGCGTTGCTTTAGCGCTTTAAGCTGTTTATATAAGATATAGGTTAAATAGTAAAACCGCATTTACTGTAACGATAACAACAATTTATGTTTTGATTTTAGAGTTATACTAGCTGACCCCACAAACGGTGTTTTGCCACATATGTTATTAACCGCCTTAACCCCCACCCTCCCCTCTAACTTAGGGGGATGAAAAATAGATGTTGTTCGATTCTCAGACCTACCCAATATGCACACAAAATTTCATGAGAATCGGTCAAGCCGTTTCGGAGGAGTTTAACTACAAACACCGCGACACGAGAATTTTATATATTAGATTATTTTAATTTAACAATAATTTGATTCGTTTAACAAGATATTTTAATTTTTAAATAATTCGATTTGGTATGAAATTCTCCATATACTCGTATAGCACCGAGTTTATAGCGGGAATAGAACCCACAACCCCAAGGACAGAAAGCAAAGTCACTGCACATTGTGCCAACAGGCTATTCTATTGTTTGCGCTGTAATTGTTAGCCATAAAACTTACACGTAGATAAATAGAGATCAAAATTAATAATAGGCTGAATTTTATGTAGAAAATATAACGGCATCGTCAGCCGGATAAAACTTCGCGGTACAGTTACTAGGCTGTGAAAGGTTACATCACGCGGATGTGATTGCAGGGTACGTCGTGTAAATAAAATATACAACAGTCGAAGGGCCCCTCGCTAACAACGAACCGACAAATTGTTTCCGCTCCAAACCTTTTAGGGCGTCATACGATCAGGACGGGGAGGTAGTGTTACCGGTACTCGTTTATTTTTAATAAAACTGTAAATCTTCAACGTCACCATTTTAAATAATACTTAATACTATGTTTACGTCTGCTGTGTGGTTACAGCAGTAAGAATATAGCCACCTCCTCTCTTCCCTTTGGTGTCATAAGAGGCGACTAAGGGATAACACAGTTCCACTACCACCTTGAAACTTAAAAAGCCGACCGATGGCGGGATAAACATCCAACTACTTCACGCCATTTTTGGTGCGAACTTGTGGAGTCCTATATGGACATAGACATGGCAGTGGACTGTATTAGGCTTAAGTGACTATATTTACGCAAATCTATATATTTATGAATCAGCAACTCTGACTAAACTAAAAAAGACAGATTTTTCCTACATTTTAAACAGCACTGATCCAGAGGATGCGGCGAGGAGATTAGTACTGGCAATATCTTCAACTATACAGGACCATACCCGTATTATAACGCTCTCAGGCAGGAAGCGAATCATAAAACCCTGGATTACTCCTGGATTGCTACGCTGCATACGACATCGCGATAAATTATACAAAAAAACTAAAAGTAATCCAAATGACATGACTGCCAGAATAATCTATACTCGTTACAGAAACTTCTGCAATAATTTGTTGAAGAAAATAAAGACTGACTTCGAAACTAACGAATTCCGGAAGGCTGGCAAAGATGTTAAGAGAACTTGGGCTGTTATTAAAAAAGTCACCAATATATCCAACGAAAATACTAACACATCAAGTCCTCTCATAAAATCATCTAGCGACCCGATCGAGTCAGTTAACAAGGTTAACGAATTCTTCGCAAGCATAGGTAAAAATTTCGCTTCTGCCACTGGTAGCTTGGAGAATAAGCCTCAGCTTTACCTACCTTACATTGCTTCAAATTTGGCGTCAACTTCGATGGTTTTGAATGAGACTGATGACGTAGAAGTCACAACCATCATCAATGGTCTTAAGAGCCATTCTGCTGTTGGATGGGACGGTATAACGACATCTTTACTTAAAAGCGCCGTGGACATTCTCTGTCCTTCAATTACTAGGGTCTGTAATCTCTGCTTGTCTCAGGGAATATTCCCCAGGGTCTTCAAAACCGCCATTGTTCACCCAGTATTTAAAAAAGGTTGTAAAGAATCTGTTACCAATTATAGACCTATTTCTGTTTTAAGTTCTCTGTCAAAGATTCTTGAAAAACTTATTAACAAAAGAATCGTGTCTTATTTAGAGAAATATAGCTTGCTTGCTTGTAACCAATATGGTTTTAGAGCTGGTAAATCTACAGAGGATGCGCTTATGACTTTGGTGGACGATGTGATTGGAAATATTGACGGTAAAAGGAGGACTCTGGGTATATTCTTGGACCTGTCTAAAGCGTTTGATACAGTTTCTCTTCCTTTTCTTCTTATTAAATTGGAAAAAATTGGCATCAGGGGAATTGCTCTAAACCTCCTGAAAAGCTACCTATCTGAAAGAACGCAAAAAGTTAAAATAAACAGTGTCATCAGTGATGAGGCGAATCTTACGTATGGAGTACCACAGGGTAGTATATTGGGTCCCACTCTTTTCTTGATATACGTAAATGACCTCTGTAATCTTAAAATACCAAACTGCAAAATTGTATCATATGCAGATGATACTGTTCTTCTCGTCCATGGTAAAAATTGGACTGAGACGCGTAAGCATAGCGAAATGGCTCTTACCGTCGTGACGAGTTGGTTGTCTAACAACATCCTGACTTTAAATTTGGATAAGACTGTGTTTATGACATTTGGCTGCAAGCGCTCCTTACCCTCCAATTCCTTCTCTATAACCGCACATAAATGCTATCCCGAACATGGTATTTGCAGCTGTAGCAATATAACTCGCTCTTCCGTTGTAAAATATCTAGGTGTACTCGTTGATGAAAATCTTACTTGGAAGAATCAGATACAAGCCATTGCCTCCCGGTTGCGTAAACTTACATACATCTTTAGACAATTAAGATCAAGTGCTAGTTTCCAAATTATGAAGATGGTTTATTATGCCCTTGTGCAATCGTTACTTGCTTACTGCATACCGGTTTGGGGTGGTGCAACCAAAACAACCTTGCTTCAACTGGAAAGAGTGCAGAGATGTATCCTAAAGATTATGATTTCGAGACCTATCCGTTTCCCAACAACAGAACTGTACGAGATTTGTGGCGTATTAACAGTTCGACAGTTATTTGTCCTTTGCTCTGTTCTCCGGAAACACAAATTCACCCCATTTGATGAACGATTTTTGTCGGGAAAACGGAGATGTGATAGAGTATGTCCTGTTCAATTTTGTCACAGAGTCTCCTCATTTCGTCAGTATTATTACTTGAGTCCCATACTGTACAATAAAATTAATAAGCAATTAAATATTTACCCCCTAACTTATCGTGTATGTAAATCTAAATTGACAAACTGGTTACTGAAATTAAATTATAATCAGACGGAAAAACTTTTGGTCACTGTAACCTAGCTAGACATTTTTGGTGTTTTATAGGTGAACGAGGTGAAACGTATCCACATATTCAAACAAACACATACGCACACACCTACGCACACACATACACACACAAACACACACACACACACAAACATTTCGTACTTACACACTACACACGTTTCTAAATTCCACATCATTGCATCCCTTTTTATTATCTTTGTTTTATCATAGTTATTTTATAGTTGTTTGATCTTTATTATTCCTGGTTTCATTGTGTTTATGTTTATTTTTTGTAACATTTGGTCATCTTTGTGATTCGACGCTTTGCGAGGAGGGCGTTAATGACTGCGACACAGTTTTATACTAATGTAGTTATTATCGTTACAAATAGTTTTTGTTATGTACCAAATATTTGAAATAAATAAATATTATTATTATTATATTATTATTATAAAAATGTCGTGTCAATATGTACCGGTAGGTGGCGCTGCTATCGCTATGTAACTCCGAAACTACTGAACCAATTTTTATCAAATTTTGTAAGCATCTGTAATTTGGTCCATCTTGGGAAATAGGGTAGTTTTTATCTCAATTGGACCTGAAAGGTGGCACTGCTATCGGTATGTAAGCAATCAAATTTGGTAGCTGTTTTCCGGGCAGGACAACGCCTGCCGGGTCCGCTAGTATATTATATAAATATGTATGTATATGCACTTTTTTCCCCCGAGGCACAGTGCGGAGACCCACAAGGACAGACATCTAAATCGCCGAGCGGCATTCGAACCCACAAACCGTAGGTGTTTTGGGCGACTACACGCACCTCTTAACCGGAGCGGTCATGAAGCCGTCGGTCCCAGTTGTCACCATAAATACCTGATAGCGACCATTAATCATAGTAGGGACTATATCCACCAATCTGAACTAGAGCAGCGTAGTGCATTAAGGCCCAATCCTTCTCCTACATGGAGAAAGAGGCGTATGCCCAAAAGTGGGAAGGGAGTACAGACAGAATCGTATCGTATACTGTTTTTTTTATATAAGTCTGTAGTGTAGTGATACATACATATAACAAACCAGCGTGCGGCTCACCTGATGGTAAGCGGTAACAACACCAGAAGCATCGCAAGCGCGTTGCCGACCCTATCCCTGAACTTCCACAGGAGATCTCTACCTTAATCACAATATTTTTTTTTTCTTTTTTAATATTTACACAATACACACACGGTCATCTGTTCCTAAAGTAAGCAACTTAATGCTTGTGTTATAGGTAACAACCGACTGGTATATAACTACTTTTTTTTTTAACCGACTTCCAAAAAAGGAGGAGGTTCTCAAATCGACTGTATTTTTTTTATGTATGTTACATCAGAACTTTTGCCCGTGTGGACCGATTTCGACAATTTTTTTTTAATCGAAAGGTGGTGTGTGTCAATTGGTCCCATTTAAATTTATTTGAGATCTAACAACTACTTTTCGAGTTATATCTAATAATGCGTTTTTACTTGATGCTTTTTTCATCGACCTACGTTGTATTATACCGCATATCTTTCTACTGGATGTACCGATTTTCATAATTCTTTTTTTGTTGGAAAGGAGATATCCCTAGTTTAGTACCATGATAAGGAAACCAGGATCTGATGATGGGATTCCAGAGAAATCGAGGGAAACTCTTGAAAATCCGCAATAACTTTTTACTGGGTGTACCGATTTTGATAATTCTTTTTTTGTTGGAAAGAAGATATTCCTAGTTTAGTGCCATGATAAGGAAGCCAGGATCTGATGATGGGATCCCAGAGAAATCGAGTGTACGGGGTGTACCGATTATAATGATTTTTAATTTAATCGAAAGCTGATGTCTGTCATGTGGTCACATATAAATTTTATTGAGATCTGATAACTACTTTTTGAGTAATCTTTGATAACGCGTAGTTACTTGACTATTTTTTCGTCGATCTACGTTGTATTACTCGTCGATGTAATTGAAGTCGTCGTTTGCGAGCAAACACAATTATTTTCGATAAACATACTTATAAATAATACATATATAAATAATACATATATAAATATATACATAAATATTTATATTATTTATAATAATACTTGAGAACGGTGTTATATAGATGTGATCTTTAATGTTGAGGTACTTTACACGCTTATATATCAATACTGGATTTTTTTTTTCTCTAAGTGCACTTAAATCTCGTAGACTCTTCCTCGACCAATCATTTCTATACAAGATTTGTCACAATTATTTCAATATTTACGTTCCTATACCCATTATAGCTCCTTACGAATTCGAAGCACATACAAATATACTTTGTTCGTTATTACACGTAATAGAACAAATGCAGGCGAACGGGGTCCTCTGAGAATATTGAAGAAATCGTACAATGACTATTTTACCGACATCAATATATTTTTATTGTAAGCTTTAAAATTTTAAAATCGGGTTAATACCAACTTCTAAGTTTTTTAGTTTATGTTCTTATGGTCTCATTTAGTTATCTTATTTACTATTTTTACTATTACTATTAATTACATAATGTGTTAGCATGTATATAATATTTAGTATGTGGATAAAGATACTGGTTGCTGGTTGGGTAATTATTTCAAATAATATTGTAGCAGTAAACCGACGTCAAGTCTATCTGTTTTTTCCGGTTAATCTCTGAAACTGCTCGACCGATTTTGATGGCATTTTTACTGGTAGACAGCTGATGTTATAAGGAGTAACTTAGGCTGCTTTTATTTTAGAAATTTATTTATTTTAAACCTCTGCGAACTGAACAATAGCTTTTTTGTTAAATTCCACGCGGACGAAGTCATTTTCGTTTCATCGAGTTTTTTTTTTATATAACTAGGTCGGCAAACAAGCGTACGGCTCACCTGATGGTAAGCGATTACCGTAGCTTATAGACGCCTGGAACACCAGAAGCATCGCAAGCGCATTGCCGACCCAATCTCCAATCCCCCCCCAGGAGCTCTGGTCACCTTACTCATCAACAGGAACACAATACTGCTTGAAAGCAGTATTATTTCGCTGTGATCTTCTGTAAGGTCGAGGTACTACCCCAGTCGGGCTGCTTCATATTTTGAGCAGGAAATTCCTGCTGTGCCCTACCTCAGTTAAAGTTCAAATCATAACGTTTGACTTCAAAAATAACACACGTAAAGATGTGCGGCAAGGCCTATTGATAGAAACGCAAAGTGCGGACGGGCGCGGGCAAGGGTCGCCTGCTGGTCAATCACTCAATTGACCCCCTTCATTGTCCGACCACGCTCATTCGTTTGTTTTCGTTTACGTCATCGCGTTCACTAACATTTACGACAGCCGTTCATCTCTAAATGATGACAATACGACTAGCCCGTTGGCGCAGTTTGCTTTTTGTTAAATGTGAATGCAATTGAGAAAAAAATCTGCCACTAAATCTGTCATATGGAAAGTACCATTGTCACCTAGGGGTATAATAAATAACCCACGACCTACTCTCAGACCTAAAAAAAACGTACAAGTATTATTTTATGAAAATCGGTCAAGTCGTTTCGGATGAGTGAGATAACGAAACCTGTGAGAGACGAGATTTTAAAAATATCGAGGTCATTAATCGAAATATAATATAGCCTATATTGAAATTAGACAACGTTACATATCTGTGCAGAATATAATTTAAATATCGTTGCAGTCGTTTCGAAGATTAGCCTGGACAAACATCGGGACGCGAGATTTATATATATAAAGAAAAAAATTATATTTTTGAATGTTTGTGACTAATAAACTAAAATTGTTATAATATTACTTTATTACTTAGCGGCATTACCTTTATTTTAACCTCTTGAATGGATTATTTCAACTTGTCAATTTGGTCACAGCTTTCTAATTTACTACTATTTAATTAGTCAAGAAGTGTGACTAGTCACTATTTTCATAAACGGGAATAAACTATATACTCAAGCCCTAGGCATAAGGGTTAACAACGGTTAACCCGTCAATTGAGTTCGTGTATTAAACCGACCCGCGCTATTGAATCGAGTGATTCCTCCCACGACCAATTATTTATATTGTTTAAAGAATAGCAATGCAGTAGTCTTATAATATCCGTGTATGCGCCTAAACACCGGTGGTTGTGGGTTCGATTTTCGCCAACCCGCAGTGAAGCAGCGTAGTAGATTACGATCTGAACCTTCTCCTACATATAGAAAGAGACCTATGCCCAGCAGTGGAAGGTTAGAAGCTGAATCATCACCATCATAATCAGAAGATCTTTATATTTAGCTATGAGAACATTTGATATTTTATTTGTTCTTAACGTGCATCAAAGTAGAAATTATCCTGGTCAAAATCTGAAACAGCTTGACTGAAGGGAAACACCTCAACCTTATAGAAGATCACGGTTAAATTCTAATTAAATAGTGTTATTTTCCTTTGGCGACTAAGGTGGCCAGAACTCCTGAAGAGGGCCAGGGATAGGGTCAGCAAAACGCTAGCTATGCTTCGGTGTTACAGGCTAGCCGTCTAGGCTACGGTAAACGCTTACAATCAGGTGGGCCGTTGGCTTGTTTATCGCCCTAGTTATATATAATAGCCTATGGACCTATATAAGCCGGCGGGGAAAGCTAATTATATTTCAGTTAAACAAGTGTATGGATATGTACCAAAGGACGACTTTCCACTAAGCTTATTTATAAGTAAGTAATCTTATCGATAAGATAGATTTAATTGAACTGATTCAGCCAGAAAGCGTCCGAATGTTGAACAAAGGCCTCTTTTCGAGGAGAAATCGAAGCTACTCCATTGCGGTTTAGCGGATACATTCCCAATTATGGATAAAGATCGTGATCAGGTGGTAAAATACTGTTTTATAAGACTTTTTTTTTAATCTTTAAGATAACAAGATAGAGCACGGTAATTGATAATTTTAATCAATACTTCTCGGATACCAATCACTTTTACGTTCAAGATAAGCGGTTCAGGTGTTAAATAATATTGGACGACAAAATTTTTGTGAAACAATCTTTTTTTTTTCTTCATAAAGTATAATTTTGGCGATTAATTTTCATAGTAAAAATTAATAGAAGAAGTAGTGTCACCAATACACTAACTAGATCGTCTGTCAATGACAACAATAGAGAATACGAAATAATGTAACTTTCAGCTGATTTCAAAGCGAAGCAGCGTACAGCTGATTAACATTTTATTGAAATTACACTAATAAACTCGCGATGTTTATTTAGTTTTAACCAGTTACGTACCAAATCACGTAGCCTTTTATATCAAACTTTGTTTAATTATATATCTCACTCTCTCACACACACGAGACGAGCAGCAGCCCTTACCTGCAACAACAAGAATTTTCTCATTACAAAAGGTGTAAATTTAAATAAAAATAAAATAAGAATGCGATGATGTATGAATGAATAACTTCAAATTATGAAACCAATAAGAAATTATAATACTGAAAAACTGCATAACTTAGTTATTACATATATAGGCTATTAAAAGATCACGTAGCTTACAGCAATAAGAAGCATGTAACGACTTTATCAATCACTGACGCGAGAAAAAAATTACTAGTGGTGCATATGTATTTTATAGTATAGTATATAGTATAGTAGTAGTATAGTAGTGTATTTTATATAGTTTAGAAGTTCTAAGTATGAAAAATTTAATTCAAATGTAAATTAAGAGTGAGTTCTTCCCGTACTTTTAATTTTGTGACTCACGCACGCACGTACACACGCATCTATATATTATTTTCAAAAGAGTTTCTTGCCGATTTTTCTCTGCAGAATCTACATTCTGAATCTGAATTCTTACTTAAAAAAAAATTAAGCCTATTTGAATAAAGTTGTTTTTTATTTTGATTTTGCTCACGTACATACGCACGCACGTACGCACACACAAATGAGCTCTCACGCACACGCATATGCCAACAAACAAAATTATTATCAAAAATTATTTTATGCAAGTAGGATTCAAAAGCACTCCTGAATCGTAATTTAACAAATTAAAATATTAATCCTTTTTATAAAGTAATTTAAGCCAATGTTAACTAATTGAAGATACATTAACGTTACACGCACATTGTATGTGTACAATTACTTTATCACTCGTACGCTTGTGTTGATGGATCTCCAATATTTGGTCTTTGACAAGGGCTCCCAATTGCAAATTGAATATGGCCGGGGGGTGACAACAGTAACAACGGGATGTACCCCGTGTCGCTCGCCGGAAAAATATTATTGACAGCCTTTTTAAAAAAAACAGGGCCAGAACTTAATAAACAAATTCCAAAACAGGAGGAGATTTCATTTGACGGTTTTTTTTTTAATCCATTTCTGTTACCTTATAACTTTATACGCGGTGTACCGATTTTAATGATTATTTTTGCATACAAAAACTATTGCTTATCACGCGATCCCATTTAAATTTGAATGAGATCTAACAATTACTGACTGAGAGACTGTTATATTCTGTTATTAAAAAAAAAAAAAAACAGGGTACAAAGTTCACTTTGTCAGCTTGTTCAACGTATAACGTAGTGTTAATATAATTATCAATATCAACGTCTAGAGTAACTGAGATGATGAATATCACGACGGCTTCAACATCTCAAAATCCTAAGTTACGGGTGCCACCCGTTCGAATCGTCTACATAGATTAAGTCGCTGGGGGCGGCGGGTGACTCCTCTCAAATTAGCGCTCGAGACTGAATTAATTACCGCTCGCCGCTTCGTTGACGACCCTCCAAAGGGTTGCCGCACGCGAGTGAATATTACGACTGTGTATAAAGGGACTTGCTAACGTTTCCACTTTGACGTCGTAATGTTTAAATGGGAACTCTACGAGCAACGTTTACGTGGATACTAAGGCTTATACGATCTGACGAAGTAAGTCGAGATCCAACGCATAAGCTTAAGCATACGAAGTGGAGAGATCGAAGGTAGAGTCTGGCATCGCTAAAATGCATTAGCGTTGCGGGCTACGGTTTCCTTTTACCATCAGGTGGAATACACATTTATTTGAAAAACTAGTGGTAGTCGCTTTAGCCTATAATATCCCGTGACTGGGCATAGACCTCTTTCACCATGTAGGAGAAAGATCAGAGCTTAATCCACCACGCTGCTCCAATGCGGGTTGGCGAATATATTCCCCACTATGAGTAGCGATCGCTATCAGGTGTACACGATAACAACCGGGACCGACTGCTTAACGTGTTCTCCGAGGCACGGTGGGGAGACCCACAAGGACTGCACAATCACCCAGATCACGGCAAACACCTGTATGGCCAATACAAATGTTTGTCATGTGCGGGGATCGAACCCGCAACCGCCAGCGCAACAGGTACAATCCATGGCTGTAATCGTTGCGCCAACGCGGCGTCTACCTGGTAACTAGGGGTAGTGGTGGCATTGAATTCGACGACAACGTTAGACAACTTATTAGATAACGAGCTAGCGCAAAGGTCACAGCAGTGGCTTGTAGCTGTTGCGCTGGCGGTTGCGGGTTCGATCCCCACACGCGGTCTACATTTGTATTGCCCCATACGATGTTTACCTTGGTCTCGACGTTTGTGCTTGCGTCTTGTATGTGTTTCCGGACCTCCGACACAGGAGTGAATCTTAGTAGGGGTCATTGTGTGTGCAACGTTCACAGAATTTCTACGTAGTGTGTGGTTTAATTTAATCTCTTGCTTGTTACCGTCCTATTCATATCTGGCAGCTCGAAATTTTTGATAAGCTTAATTTGTAGCTACGTGTATTTCCACTACGTACGACGATGTGTCTTTTATGTAAATTACACGTGTTTTAAACTTGCAGTGAAATAAACGTTTATGTCACATGTGTCGCTGATTATAAATAGAGTATAGACCAACGCGGTTTTTTATTAAGATCAGTCGGGACGCGGATGGATGACAGTACAATGAGTTTATTAGTCTATCGTAAAATCGCAGCTTTACTCTATTCATAGATAAGACTTGCTTACCTATCTCAATTTAATTTTTACTTTTAAATTAGCTGTTATGACGAGCTTCGTACCGTCAATTTTTTTGCTATGGCTAGCCCGTTGCTCAGTTTATAGTGACTCTGCTTTCTGCTCCGGGGTTCGTGGGTTCGATTCCCACCCCGAGTCTAGGTGTTATATATATATGTTTATTTATATATGTATTATTTATATGTATGTTTATCGAAAAAAAAAATGCTTACTTTAGGAACAAATGACTGTGTATGTTCTAAATATTTATTTATTTATTTATTTTCAGATGATCTATATATTTGAAAGATTTTTTTAATATATTTAAAATATATATACAGATCTAGATGCAGTCATTCCTAAGTTAGAATAAAATAGTAAATTACGTTACACATCCGGCTCGAAGGACCACTGAAAGAAAAAATTGCAACCCATATAATAGAGGTGATAAACCTCTTATGAACGGTAAGAAAATAGAAAAAAAATAAAAACGGTTCCAAATTTAAAAAGTTCATAACTACAAAAACACAAAAGGGATTTCCCACCGCTCATCGGGGCCGCCCGAACATAATCGCACCATACATTGCCCTCGAACCGTAGCGGTAAGTGCTCACATATTTACCACTCGAGTGCGAGCACAACAAGTGTATGTATAACAGATGTTCACGCGCATGCGCACCGCGAACAACTACCGGCTACGGAACAAGTCAAAAGCGATCAGCGTTTTTTTTTAGTTTCTTTTTTTTTAAGCCTTTGTATAGCATAATAATAATAATAATAATATATTCTTTATTGTACACCAAAATATAAACAAACAGTAGTAATTACAAAATAAAAGATGTACAAAGGCGATCTTATCGCTGAAGAGCGATTTCTTCCAGATAACCTTTGGGCACAGGACATGATATAGTAGTGACGGATAGGAAGTGTACAATATTCTTAAGGATGAATAAAAATAGTGTATGATAGATTCATTAATTCATACAAATACACATATAAGTACAAATATCCATACATAAATAATCAAAATAGTATTAATATACGTGTATAAATGTAAAATATATATTGATAATATAAAATATGCATGTTAAAATCTGAATATTATTATATGTTAAGGGACATATAGTACTTCTTTAGACGTTGCTTAAAACAGGCTGGAGTAGAAGCACGTCTTATTGAAAGCGGAAGAGAATTCCAAAGGCGGACAGCTTTAGCAGTAAAGGAATTAGAGTAGAAGGAGGATTTATGGGAAGGAACTTTTAGAAGTAAATTGGAATCAGATCTAAGGGATCGCTCATGGGAATTGCAAAGATACGTGAACCGTTCTTTAAGATATTGAGGGGCATCAGGATTGAAAAGTACACAGTAAAGTAGGGAAAGTACATGAGTATTCCTGCGAAAACGAATCGGGAGCCACTTGAGTTTCTTGCGGAAATCGGAGACGTGGTCGTATTTGCGAAGCCCAAATACGAACCTTATACAAAGATTCTGGAGTCGCTCAAGCTTATTCAGTTGCTCCTCTGTAAGATCTAAGAAACATGCATCTGCATAGTCAAGAATCGGTAAAAGGAGTGATTGGGCTAGTGCAATTTTAGTAGGCAAAGGAAGAAAGAACTGAAGACGACGAAGTGACCCGACGGCTGCGAATAACTTTCTACTAAGTTCAGTTAGTTGAGGTGACCAGGAGAGAAACTGATCTAGAGTTACTCCCAAATTCTTGACATTCTTGCTGTAGTTCAGAATTGTATCGTTAAATACTACAGGTGGTATAAGTGACCAGTCTATACAACTAATCATCTTTGGACTACCCACAATAATGACCTGGGACTTTGAAGGATTGACTTTTAACCCGAACGAGTTGCTCCATTTGTAAATGTTATTTAAGTCATTATTAAGTTGATTGATACCTGATAGCTTAATAGCATGTAGATCACGTACTTTAGCGACATACATATAAGTGGACCTCGCATTAGTAGAGGGTCGTTCAGATGGATACCATCAAGGTGTTACGACAGTTTGTATTCATTTATCCAAATAAATAATATGTAACTGTGTATTTTTAAAATAGACATTTACGGTTCTGCTTGCGTTTCACTTCGCTAACTACTTTATCTGATTTACTCTGGCTATCTTCCTGCATAATAGAATCACAACGTCTTCTATTTTGGCATGTTATTAAATATCGTCTCTCAGATACATGTAAATACTTTTAAGATAAATATAATAATATGTTTGCAATTACTCTGATATCAGAGATCAACGGCCATTCGCCTATAAACGTAAAAAAAACTTAACTTTCACAGTGTTTTATTAATAGAAAGATTATGTACAGTTTCAACCGCACAACAAACACTCGAGCGATCCATTCATTTCACGGCACACGCCAAGTATTTCCATTACAAACCGCCGCGCCACCGCGCCACCCCTCGTCAAACAATAACGACAAAAATATACCACTTTGCTGCCTACGCCGCGAGTGCCTCTCAACGACTGAATTCAGAGAATCGATCGAAGCTACGATTGATCGAGGGCGTGATCGAAAGATATTTTCCTGAATGCTCGAAGTGTGTTTATAGCTTCTGTTAATATTATAATAAATTTTAGATTTGACGATTCGTTGAGAACTACGATTTATTTATTTTTTATCGTTATTTTTTTTTCACTATCCGTATTTATACTGGAGTAAAAAAAAATCTAAAAAACGTTATAAAATTGTAAAACATAGAAGAAACCAAACATTTGAAGCACTTTTTATCGAATTTTTTTTTTGAAAGTGAAACAAAACTTAAAACGCATATAAAATTAAATAGATATTTTTTTTTTAAATATTGAAAGAAATGGTTGGTTACCAAACCATGGGGAACACTTAAATTATTTCTCACGCCAAATGAAATAAAAATAAGTTTCAAAAACGCTTTGAATCGACACTTCACACAGTATATCATCATCAAATTTCAGTCAACAATATTTAAATAAATAAATATATGGAATGTACCTACGATCGACTCGGAGTGTAGATTCTACACTCAATATAATTAAATGATTTACACACAAATACGGTTGTCTGTTCCTAATTTAGGTGACTACTTGTGTTTTAAAAAACAAACGGCGGATATAAGTATATATTTTTTCTCAATAAACGTACGTATAATAGTCCACAACGCTTGGAGCAAGAAACAGGGCCACGGAGTACTGCTCCGAATGGCTTGTCAATAAAAGAAAGATGAGCCACATCTGCACATCGACTAGTCTGTAGGTACTCCGTTCTACTTCATCGGGATCAAGTCGATTACAGTCAGTATCGCTACCCTAGCCTCTCGAACCCACCACGATCTATATAATAAAGGCGGTACCAATTTACCGAGACCTCTCAACCTCACGTCCATTACACAACACCTAAACGAATTGTACGTAGGCGCGTATGTTTAGAGATCGAACGAAATTGGTCGTCGCTAGTGTAGCGACGTTATTCTTGGCTTCGAATCAATTTATATTCCGGAGCCTCGATGTACATTTTCATTGGTCTTTAGTGCGACGTAATAAGAAGTGTTTTTGTTCGAAATTGTTTACTCAGATATTACGTCGGACTTGTTAGGTTAATACGTGATTCACGACATCATTCACAGGGTGAGATTTCGCTTTGTAGATTTATTTAGAGGCATTCGTTACTGTCGCATTTCGATAAAAATAAGAGCAAAATCTTTAACATTAATATTAATATTATTTTTAAGTCACAAACTCGATTCGACTCTACATAGAAAGATAGTGATGTACTTTCAAAAAATTATTTGTAAGCAATTTTCTATCGTTGTTAATTTTCCAGATGACATAGTTACTAAGAAATTTATAACAAAACAATTGGCGTAGAAAAGGAATAATCAAAACTAAAATAATCAGTTATTGATGTAACATAACCGCTGAACAAAAATAAACAAAATCAGATAAATCGCACAATAATCAGACAAATCGCTTCCTCGAATTGAACAAAGATAAAATCAGAAAGTATATTATGTACTGTAAAGATATATAATATAAAGAAGCCTAAAAGAGCATCAACTATCGATGTAAATAACAATCTTTCGCTTTACGACGTATCCTCCGCTTAGCGGTTCAACGCACCCGTCAGGGGGTGGAAGGGTGTGGGTGATATTTTTTTTTATCGCCTCCGACGATCCGCGGGATAAGGACATCCGTGCTATTTTATACGTTTATCCGGAGCATAGGGTGACGTTGCGTTTTAGATTTAGGGTAAGAAATATATCTAAATATAGATACATTGTAATAGAGAGAGATTATCATACTCGTATAAGTTACAAATGAATATTAAGTTTAAGTCGGATATGTTCAGACGGAGGGACGCTGACCTTAGCAAATAATTAGGTGTAAGCGATAATAGCGGAGAACGAGGGCTTAACAAAAGCCCTGAAACAGGGGTGTCACCGGAAGGTGAGGAATAGTAATTATATCGCAATACCAACAAATTTGGATTTTGCTCATGCATAAAATTAGGGACGTAAGGACTTAAAACCTTAATACTATAGTAATAAATGACATTAATATACAAATAAACATTAGTACCTCGAACTAGGTACACATATTAGTCGGAGTCGTGTCCCGTCGCCTTCTTGTGTTATGTTGTGTGCGAGCAGTTTACAGTGTAACAAAGAAAGGACGACCACATACAGACCAAACAAAGAAGTAATAGCACAACAAACAAACTTTTCTATATTTAAGTACAGATTTAATCATAAACAGAGATTGAGTCTATTTTAAATCTTTCGGAAGATTCGAGAAAGATCACAGGTGTCATCCGAATGCGTGAGTGATGACACGCATTATGTAGAGATGCTCAATTTACTCTCGGCCGTGTCGTCCTAAGCCGGTCCATTATGTCGAGCGTTATTATTACCCTCTTCGGCGTTGCCATCTTATACTACAAATCCTTATAAATATTATAAATAAGAAAGCCAAAGAATCTTATCTAGAAATATTCATGACACTAATTCTTATGGAGTTCAAACAGCGTGTAACTTTACAATTTTTTTTTCAGACTAACTTACAAACTCACCCCCACGTTGGGCGCCAGTGCTACGTGTTAAAAAATTGCTTGCTGGGTTAGAGAGTCACCCACAACTCCTAACACGAGACACAAGAGAGAGAGTAAAAAAAAATCCTACAGAATCTTAATTTTTTTTTCAAAACACACAAAATCACCTTACACTAAAGCAAAGCTTAAACCTATAAGAACTACAATGACTCACCCACACTCAGATCTTAAGACGGCGAGAGAATCCAACCCAAAAAAGAAAAGAGCAAAAAGGCCCGCAACACACGTCCTGAGCCTTATATACAGCAAACCCAGTGTGTCGCGACACAACTACCCCCTAAGGTGCACCGCAACGTAATACGATACGAGGGTATTCCAAAAAATTAAATCAGTCGCCTAGAAAAAGTAAATAGCAACGCTAGTGCATAACTGTGCTATTATACATCAGCAGGAACGAAACTACGTGCTAATAAAAATATATGCTACACCATAAAATGATATATATTAAGAACAAAAATTGATTAAATTTCAAAATTTCATAACTCTATAGTCAAAAAATATAAGCCATGATATTTTTTTTTTTTTGTGAAATCACTAAACTATTTGTAAGATTACGTACTACATATTTTACCTATGATTACAAACTTATGTTTGACTGAAAATGTCTTTAGGAGCTAGGCTAAGATCTAGATTAGGTAAAACCGAATTTCGGGACCGTGGGGGGATGGGGGAGGGGAAGGTGGGGAACACTACCCCTGGTACCACTATCACACCTCGGAACCCCATGGTTATGGAGATATCGATGGTTAAAGTTTTGAGGTTAGAAGAAGAATTGGTCATACGTTAGTTAAGTGGCCTCCAATTTATGGGGTGAAATGGGGGTGGGAGGGTAAAGGGTGGTGGGGAGGGTGGGTTTTTTAGCCCCCCGTAGTGTGCGTTTCGCGTAAACCCCGTGGTTTCGAAGATATCGTGTTTGAAGTTTTGGGGTTAACTTTACGTGATTCAGAGATATTACAATACCTTAGAGCTCCGTGTCTGACTCCACCTTAACTCCGGTGCAGCGGGAAGTGCACTCATATGCTCCATTCACCAACTTTCACATTTTATTTTCGAACAAATTTACGTAAAAACGATCTCGATTGCAAGATCAACAAACGATACGAACTGACGCTTAACGACTGACAAATCGACAGTTTTAAACAAAATAACGCGTCAGACATAATATTCTAATAAAATTAGTAACATTGCGTGCTAGAATATAGGTTTAGAAATTCGAAAAATACCCAAAACCGAATCGGAGCACCCCACTGTCCACGTGGTCTTGGTCTGTCCTACCCCTAGAGTGTTTTTTTTGTGCCGCGGAGGCGCGGAGGAAGGGCAGCCCTCGCCCGCCGTGCGAAAGCGCGCGAACGAATGCGTAGAGGAGCGGCTGAGGCTGGTCGCCTTCGGCGACCAGCCTCCGCTGCGGAACGGAGCATGAGTGAGCGTGCTTTCGCACGCAAGGGCGGAAGGGCTGCACTTCCCGCAGCGCCGGAGCCAAGCGTTCCTCTAACTTTCGAAATTCTTCTTCTAACCTCAAAACTTTAATTAGGATATCTCCATAACCATGGGGTTCCGAGGTGTGACAGTGGTACCAGGGGTAGCGTTCCCCACCCTCTCCCCCCCATCCCCCCACGGTCCCGAAATTCGGTTTTACCTAATCTAAAGCTTTACCAGGAGCTATAATAAACGCCGTGAAATAAATTTTCTGCTAAATTCGTTAAAACGATACGAACGTTAAAAGTTAATACATCATATTATCCCATCGAATAACGGCGGTTATAATCATCGAGAACAAACAACGCCTGCGGGTGGGCGGTATAAATCGCGACTCGGTAATTGTCTGCGCGGGGCGAGTGCGACAAATCTGACGGCCATTTCCGACCGGATCGTGTTACAAACCTACCCCCTCAACGCCCCCTACTACCCCGCACCCGCCTTATTCCCACCCGGGCTTCTGATTCACGGCGCGTACTCGAAAAAAAAAACAGACGACGAGCGTTCAGATTTATATTAACAGCAATTATTTCTTTAATGAATTTCGATTTTTTCCTTAATTTACGATTCATCGAGTTTCAGCGTATCAGGTATTTTCCGGTTTTTTTTTTTAAATTACTACTGAGGCGGTACGTAAACGTACGGCCAACCTGACAATACCTAAGCGGTTACCGTTGTCTATGGACTTCTGGAATACATAAACTGTAACGCTGTTTGACGTTTTCAGAAAATCGTTAATGCGTTTGATACACAATTAAACAAAATATATCTACTAGTGTTCCGGCAACGTGCATATAGTTAATCTCAGCCATTTTTTTAAACTTGACATGAAAATTACCAGTACAATTTATTATTATCTTAATCAGTAGTCTTATAAAATGGTATGGTATAAAATGGCCTTTGTACTAAGGTCCAAACTCGCGACGTATGGCGTTCGACCAATCGAGAGCGCGCCCGCGATTGGCCGGGACCGGCATGACGCGATATATGAGGGCCCCCAGACCCCAGTACAAAGGGCGACGTGCGAACCCAAACTAATGGAACGGAGCGGAGCGAACATCTTCCCGGGTCTTGATAGCTACATCATCATCATTATATAAATTTCTAAACTTTCACGGGCACTATGAACACTTATTTTTACAAGATTTAACAAACAATAAATTAAAACGTTCAATCCGCTCTTCGCTTATGACAAACACCACGCTCTATATGGCGTCGGGACAGAAGCGTGCGCGCGCAGGACGCTAGGGTGAGCAACTACCGGGGTCTCGTGTAGACAGTCTGTTTACAGTAAACGTACCGGTGAGTGGATGCTAAAATATCGCATGGACGATTACAGACTGGCGACTAAAGGCGTATTAATTTTTTATTTATACTGAAAATTTTTGAGAAGCTAGTTTTAATTTAATTGAATACCCTTTCATTAGCCCGTTGGAGCAGTTTGAAGTGAGCCTTCTGCTTCAGGGATTATGAATTTAGATTCCCGTCTAGAGACTGGGTGTAATATATTATATATTTATTATCCTACCCCATTTTTGTTATCCTACCCCATATACTGCATAATTGTTATTTATTTATATTTTGATTTCTTTACTCAGTATTGAGAACAACTGTGACTTATAGATTGTAGCACATAAAAATATTTTAATATATTTCTTTATATATATACATAAATTTATAAATTAATTTTATTTACCTAAAACACAAGCATTACTCCGGAACAGAGGACAGAGTGTGAAAAATGATATTATTATAAAAAATCAAATGATAATTTCAGACAGTACATATTTATACAGAACAATGGCAGTTTTTATCGTTTCACAAACCGTCGCAGGAAATTGAATCAATCCACTCCAACACGGCCTGTAACCTATTCCATTGTAACGGGAGGAAATACAACTTGTAATAGAAATAAAGAAAATAATGAAGCGAAACAATTTCATCGTCTGCGTGTTTAAATATACTTTCATCAGGCTTAAGCTTCACGAATAATGAAATTCAGAATTTCGTGGCAAAAATAACAAATTTTTATTTCAATACAAGGTTTTCGCTCGCGGCTGTACTCGCTCGGATTACACGATTTTGTGTTTTATACTCCAAAAGTAGTAAACGGCCCACCTGGGGGTAAGCTACGGAATTTTGCAACACCAGAAGCATCACAAGCGCATTGCCGAAGCTACCCCCTACCCTCCCCAGGAACTCTCTACCTCACTTACTCGCGAACATTGTTATTTAGCTGTGACCATGTATTCCATTTTTTCTCATTATAAATATAGCCTATTTCACTTAGTGATAAAGTAGTCAGTAAATTTCTATTAATACACACATCTACCCTCGCTTTTTCATGCATGTTGAGCTGCTATAATAACCACTACACACCAAATCACTCTTGAATACCCCGTGGAGTAAATCCGGAAATACAACACAAGTAAAAAAGAAACCACTCATGAAAAAGACTAAGATCAGCCAGAATGTTTGCCGCGAGCAAAGATTGAATCGGTACGTCGTAACATTTCATTTAGGTCGGGCACAGCATAACAAATTTTGCTCAAAACCTGGAGCAGCGCGACTGGAGAAGTACCCCAACCTTACAAAAGATAGTACTGTTTTGAAATAGTGTTGTGTTCCTGTGATACGTAAATTAGCCAACTCAACAATTACTTTTAAAAACCGTCAACACATTACTCAACCATTATAAACTCATTGTCAGCTGTATGTATATCCCGCATTAAAACCAGAGCCCCTAAGGCGACACACAAGCTAGTACTTAGACACTATTTTGAACATTACATAACAAAATATAACAAATATAACTTAGGCTATAAACGTTACTGCTCACAGAAAAAGGGTAACTACAAACTTCAACGCGACCAAAAAACCACGAGGATCACCTATTACTCATATTTTACTCAACAACCCGGCCAATTGCGATCAAATAATAATTACCGCTGCTTTTTTCTTTCTTTTTTTCATTCTTTTCTTTTCTCGTAATTCTTTTTGTATTTTTTTTTTTGTCGCATTTTTGTTGACTAGTGTGATAATTTTAATGTCTAAGACTTGTGTGATAGCCCCAAATACAACCTTCTTTCTTTCCTTTCTTTCTTACAATTAATAGACGAATATAATAACAAGCAAGCGCCACATCTTTACAAGTAGTACTGACGCCGGACGCTAGTGGAGCGACATCCATCACCGCGGGCCGCTCTGTCGTCTCGACGACGTGCCAATTAACCCGTCACACGGGTCGCGTAGCGACGTTCCACTACTTATCGATAATTTAAAACAATTTAAGTCCATTGAATTTTATTTACGTGACGATTAAATTAAATTCTCAAACGGTCCTAAGGACTTGACTGTGTTGGTAAAGTGACATATGAAGAAAAACCCTAGACACTCCTATATATAACTAGATGGACCCTGCGAACTTTGTACTGCCAATAGCATCATATTAATTTTATTTCGTAAATATATCGATCTTTTTTTTTATAAAAAAATAATAAATATATATTAGCTTATAATAAATAACGGACACAAAAAGAAATAATTATCTATTTCGGACCACATTGGAAAACTATGCGCATACGTACATTGTGACGATTAATTTTTATTTATAAATATATAATATTAATTAATAATTCACATCACATTAAATAATACCCAACTAAGATTAAAAACAGGAATCACAAAAGACGCTTGACACAACAGCAAGACCAATAAATACAAAAAATCCTGTCTTTTTCATTTCGACATCAACTACGACCTTGGTTATGCATCATATATGCATACAAGACATAACACTGCGAGGACAGCCTCTACTTACGCGAGATCGATCGAATGCGCGCAGGTCCCTTCGAAGACACTTGCTACAAGTAATTTATGAAACACTTCTGTGTACTCTGGGCTCGCGAAGGTTCCGATCCGGTGGGACTTTCTTGGTGAAATTACATGTATATATTTGTTAGTTCCTTTAATACAATGATTCATATCTTGTTTGAATGTAAGAAATTAATGACAGAAATTTAAAAAATAACTCACATTTTTTTATATTTTTAACCGACTTCCAAAGAAGGGTGAGGTTCTCAATTCGACTGTATTTTTTTATGTATGTTACTTCAGAACTTTTGACTGGGTGAACCGATTTTGATGATTTTTTATTAAATCCAAAGCTGATGTTTATCATGTGGTGAAATTAAATTTCATCGAGATCTGATAACAACTTCTTGGGTAATCTTTGATAACGCGTATTTAAGAACATTAAACATTAAACTTCAACGGCCAATCGGTCTTGAGACAGAGGTGACCAGCCCACTGCCACTTCAATTTGCTTATTCTACAGGCTATGTTGGTTACTTTTGTTCTCTCGCGGATAATCTCATTTCTGATCAGGTCTATAAGAGAGATCCCAAGCATAACCCATTCTAAGAACGTTGAGCGATTTTGAAGATGTGGACTAGTCCCTTCGTCAGTGTCCACGTCTCGGGACCGTATGTCAAAACAGGCAGTTAAAGACTTTCTCGTAGTTCACAAATGCCATACACAGCGGCTGATTATACTCTTCAGTCTTTTGTATAATCCGCCGAACAGTATAGATGCGGTCTACGGTGTTGTAACTATTTCTAAATCCAGCCTGCTCCAGTGGTTGGAATTTGTCAAGTCTAGTGGCGCAACGATTCGTATAGACCCTCGAAAATAATTTACAGACGTGGCTCAGAATCGAGATCGGTGTGTAATTTTTCGATAGAGAAATATCACCTCTTTTGAACCGACGTGGTACCCCGGTGGATGATGGCGTTAAAGAGCCTCCTCGAGGTTTTAGGGCAGGTCAACCTGCGGCCTGACGAAATTCAGTAGTAACTCCGTCATCCACCGGGGCCTTACCATTTTTAAGCTGCTCGAGCGACACAATAATTTCTTCTACTTCAATATCAAGGATCTCTTCGGAAAAATACATATTATATAGTGAGAAATCCAGAATTAGGCTTGAGCTACTTTTATTCTAACATTCGCAATAAATCAACAGTTACGCGGGCCTAGCCAGTGAGGTCGAGAGGGTGGCGCAGAGCTAAGGCAACTCTGAGTTTTCCTGAAGAGTGTCCTAGGCGACACAGTGTCTGTCTGACACTGTTTAAATCGTCTGAGATAGACGGACTAAGGCCAATGAAGACGCAGATAAAACCAAGAGACGAACAAACTCTAAAGACTGCTGACACTGTTATTACATCCTCTTTCAAAAATTTATAAATTACTTATTTTAAAACCAAAGGCAATGAAACATGATCTGGGCCTCAATAGTGGACTACAAAGCAAAATATTCACCAATCTGACCGGAACCTACGTTCAAAACGAGTGAAACCACAAGGAAAACCTAGTGTAATAAAACCACTCCCCCCATCAATGCATATCTCATTAAAAATCAATTAGCCCTAGTTTTAATCCAATTGGATTTAATTTATATTTTAAAACAATATGAAAACCGGACTGCGTGATTGAATAATGAATAATATATAAAGTAATTGAGTCTTTTAATTATTAATAATACATCAAATCAATAACATAATACCTTTGTATTGGCCATAAAGAAGTTTTCCGTGGTCTAAGCGTTTGTGCTTGTGTGCTGTAATGTTTCCCGGAGGCATTGAGTGTGAGAAGTTTATTTATTATTTAAACTAACCTGGGTGCGGGTAGTAGGGGGCCCCGACGTTCATCATCGGGTGGGGAGCCCGGTATTCCATATCGCACTTTTTATACGCACATCACTTGTCGTCAACACACATCACTATTGTACTACTGACCGACGAGGTCGATACGTTCATTTTTTTTCACAGCACTAGCAACTTCCTGTGAGAATTTTTTTGTTTTATTGTACACATCGCGTACACCGTCCGTCGAGTGCTAGGGATAAATGTGTAGAGCTTATTGAACTATGTATAAATTGTGTTTCTCGTATATAAAACGTATACTAAACCAAGCCTTTATTTAGCCACGCTCATGTTACACAAAATATTAACTTTAACACGCCTTTCCTAGCTATATATTAAACTGTACTGGCTGATCCGGCCAAATTAGTAACGCCATGGTTTTTCTCGTGATTATATCTTTTTTTATTTTACTTTGTTTATACAAGACTCTCATCACAACACTGTCTAAAAATCTAATATGATGCAGTCGTTTGCAAGTCATGCGGTACATTTTGGCGATTAATTTTTGTACCAAAGGATTGTTACAAAGCTAATTTCTTTTAAATTTGTCAAATACATTAAAGCTACGGCGCTTGTTCATTTAGATCGCTAGTGATGTGAAACTTTTCGATTTATTTATTATTATCGATGCTCCTTTGTGCAGCGTTTTATCGACGTTTTGTTTTGTCACCCGTGATTTAGCCCGGACGTCTGGCGCGAGGCATTATTCTTCACTCTCGCAAGAATCATTATACAGCATGGCCCTCATAAATATTTTACGATCATGAAAATAACTAAGCTAGTTATACTTATTATTTATACTGTTACAAGTTTTATTAGTATTATATTTTAAGTTTTATTTCCTCATATTTTGATACTAATATTATATATAAAATTCTCGTGTCGCAATGTTACGTTACAATACTCCTCCGAAACGGCTGGACCGATTTTTATGAAATTTTGTGTGCATATCGGGTAGGTCTGAGAATCAGCCAATATCTATTTTACATATCCCTAACTTAAAAGGGGTGGGAGATTAGGGGAGTTAATAACATATATGGCAAAACAACGTTTGCAGGGTCAGCTAGTAATTTATATATTAATGAACTGCCGAGTTTCTTGACAATTCGTTTTGTAGAATCTGTATTTCGAATCGAGGGTAGCGTCACATTAACCATAGTGAAAGTTTTAAAGGCTAATATAATTATAATTTGCAATATGACGATTGAAGAGTACTTTTGACGCCACTGGAATTTAAAACTAATTAATTAGTATCAACATAAGAGTCACAAATAATTATGTGTATGAATTATAAGCGGTGAATCATTTGAAAACTGACTGTAAAAAATATAATATATATAAAAGTATAAGTGTAAAATCAAACGTCTTCGAAACTTGTACGCGACAACTACACATCCCTCTTCAACTTGTACGTGATCGGATAACAAGCGGTACACGTCGAACGCTATTGATTTCGTTATTACTACGGTCTTCCGGCTACGTGTTTGACTTCATATAGCATTGCGAGCGATCCCGCTCGAGTTAGTAGAAATAGGGTCGCCAATGTTCAGACCAGGCATTTCCAAACTATTTTGCCCAAGAGACGCCTATCCAAAAAAAAATTAAAACTCAACCACACAAACTTTTACGTATTCCTATCCCCTCGTGTTTCAATGTTACACTTCTACGATAAGCTTAATAAACGTGTAAAAGATGATAATGATGATAATGATGATGATGATAATAAAGATGATGATGATGAGTAATTACCAGCACTTATTTATTTGATGCTCCTTCGTACCTACGTTAAATAGAACTGACGTAGTATTTCTCAGTGGTGTCGATTTTAAACTAAAATAAATGAAACGACACAAGTTTTTGACGACGATCAAAATGGTACTTTAAAGTGGAACAATTACGATGAGCTGATTACCAAAGCGTAATAGACGGACACGTTAAAAAAACCTCGCAGTAGAGCTAACATAAGGCAAAAAACCACGCCGGTGTTGTCGAGATTTTTTTATCAAGGTGAGATGTTTATGTACTTAATATAAAATTCAGTTGTCTTAGAGCAATCGAAGATAATTTTTCGACTCAGAATACGTATGACAAAACCGAGAAAATATTAAGAAAAATATTACGCGGTGTGTTAATAAATTACATAAAATTTTTACATTTTTAAAAGATTGTTTAGAGAAATACATGAAATAAATACATAAAACTTTTGTAGATAATGTCTCATGTTCCAATGAGTTCTATCCATCTATTTTATCTCGTAAACCCAGTTACTTTATATTCAACTCGTACCCTCTTTTAACTTTTACTCGATTCTCATGTTAAATATCTGTCTCGAAGTTCATGGTACTTGAGGTCTGAGGTTTTTAATACCTTAACGTCGTCTTATTTTCAGAGAGAATGATATCAGATAACATACTATGATTTAATGTTGGAGATCGTAACTTAAGGCGCCATCTCTTGTTGAATAAGTGAATTAAAAATAATAGTCGATACAATAAGATGCTCAGTTGATTTAATTGGACTGAATGGATGTACGAAAATAGTCTTATTTCGATTCTGCTTAAGGACTATATTAGAAAACATATAAAAAAGTTTAGGATCTTGCTATACTCCTACTTCAAATATGATTATCAATTATAAACTTTAAATTTTCTATTTATTAAGTAAACCGAAATAATGAATATATTATTAATTTCACATTAAGGTACTTTTACCCTTATAACGATTTTAAAAGTATATTTAATAATGTAAGTTTAATAAAATAAGTAAAAGCAAACAAATCATCGATACTATAAGTAGCGGTGATCGGTTCGCGGCCCTCGACACTCGCAGACGGCGACGACGCGGCTAATACCTCCATTATTAAAACATAAACTCCCGCACTCCACGGCCGACCCGAGCCGAGGTGTCGAGTCAAACGCTACGAGCGATTTTAAACAAACATTTAAACACACCTATTTGATCATAGAATGTGTACATTCGTGGTGTTATTTTCGTTCTATTAATTTTTTGACATGTATAACGGCTATATTACACATATTAGGATTACAGATCAATTCGAATAAAATTTCAAAAAATAAACTGAATACTAAACACAACACATGCTCGCTTACGAATCACATTTTTCACCACCAAAAAAATTCACTAGAAATTCACAAATTCAAAAATCTAAATTATCGATAACAAATCACATCACTATCGAGACGCGAACGCGACACACACGTCCGCAGTCGACGGCGCGCGGTCTGCGACTGAAACACGAGCGTCGAGCGACCCGCGCTTGCGCGTCCCGACTTATTACCTTACACACAAAATTGAACCTTACTGCTTTCAAAACAGAGTATTTTTTTCAATGAAAATAAAACTGACACCTGTAAAAGTGTGCAGGGGTCGGAAGTCCGCGGTGCAGTGTCATTTCCACTCTACCCACATTGCTTCCCTAATAAAAATGAGATTTGCCCCGCCGGTGAGGAGATTACGTCGGCACGCGCCGCGTCGCTTATAAATAGCCCGCCATATCGATGTTCGGGTGCATTTGTGCGTGGCGTATTCGATGAATAAATTAATTTCCGCTGTTCAGTTTTAATCTGTACATTAGCGGATTAATACATATTGTATGAAATGTAATTTTACATTTTGTATATATATGAATCATATTTTACATTACATTGGATCATATATTCAAATTAGATTGAGATTGACTGCTGAAGCTTTGTATATGATAATTATTTAGCCATCAATTTTATATTATTTTTTTTTTTTTAACTTATGTTATTAAAAATAGTAACCCTACTTTTTGAGTTAGACAAGACCGATGAAAGACATTTTTTTCAGAAGATTGATTGTTATAACCTCTTTATAACATTTCATGCAGCAAATGTGACGGAGTTTATTTATAATGGTTGAGTAGGTAGGTAGGTCGCAATGATTTTTGAAATATTAACTGTTGAGTTTCCTTTCAGCGGATTCTTCTGTATTTGTTTTTCCATGAGAATGTACTGAAAATAAAACTTAAAAATGTCAGTTTTTTTGAAAAATTACGACTTACGGCCGAACCCAATATTCAATCTAAAGATAGAGATAGGTAGTTATCATCGACTGCTAATAACTAACTATCTATCCTTTGTAGTTGTCCCAATAATTCGCATAGGGGACTACTATCTCCAGTTAGCTGTAGATAGACCGGCTACCTGAGCTCTCCCTTACACTCCAGTATACGCAGCGTCACAGACGGCCTCAGTTACGTTACACAGATGTTTTGTAGTATTTAAATTTGTCATACAAATTTTATTCATATTAAAGTAAATTTGTTTTATAAAAATATGGACAAATTAATTTTTACACAGACTTTTTAATTTATAATAAGTGATATTATTTTAATATGGAGTGCATGGTAAATCTAGTAACGGAACGTTTTAACACGACACGAAAAGACGCTACGAGGCCATTACGCTTTATTGAATCGTCGTTTCGTTTGAATTTGTATAATTTTTTTACAAATCAAAATTCAAATTATACAAGTCGTTGCAAATTATACAATGATTCACCAAATTGTTTGTTTTATTCACAAGATGAGTAAAGTAAGTATTATTTCACAAGAAACTTATTATTTTTATTCAATTAATTGTTGCAAAAGAGCAATATCACTTGAACTGCTACTTGAACTTGAGTCTGCCATTATTTTTCACTCGAAATTAATTTTATTTTAAACAAAGAAAATACTTTTTCAATTAATAAATCTTAGTTATCCCCCGAAAACTATAGATCGGATGTTGTTGTTACTAAAGATAACCAACGTTACTGACAGATAGAACTCTATTAATATTGGGACGCTTAAACTGACATTTTCATACGAACTGTTATCCCTGGTAAGCTATCCTCCCTCTCGTCGATAGATAGGTTTGAAGGATAAGATTGCCTATCGTCGACAAATTTATTGGGTCAGTAAAATGAATGATAGATAGATTTTTCTGTCTCTAGTAGGACATAACCAGAGATAGACTGAATATTGGGTTCGGCCGTTAAAGGATAGCTTATTGGATATATGTACATCAAAAACTCATCGGCCACTTTATAACACATTTAAATATTATAAGAAATAAAGAAATGGTTAGATTATAACCGGTTGTCACAATAAACCTAAAGATTGTGACAACAAAGTAAATTAATTTTTATCACATATACAACTAAGCGTCCAATCTGTATATATACAATCTTAACAAAACAACGTTGAAACGTTTCAAAAGACGCGAGGTAAAAATTTCAAAGTGACGTAAATAGATTGACAGCGAGCTAAACAGAACGGTTGAGTGTCGGCGCGACGCAGGCTATTTACACGACACCGACTGTTGCGTCGAGGGCGCGCTAGTGCTGCGCCTGAGTTATCGATACTGTTTTATAGATATTAATTTACTATGAAAGATACGGATTTACTATTAAATTAAAAAAAAAGCGTTTTATGTCAATATTCCAATCAGTTGATGTTTTTTTTTTTTTTTAATGATCTTTTCTTACAAATCATTTTAATAACTATCTTTGACGTATATATCTATGAAGTGCGAATATTGCATACATTTGTACATATATGCCAAACTTTTGCCATGGTCTGGGCGTTTCTGCTAGTATATTGTAAGTGTTTCCGGACAACTGGAGAATACTGGGATTTTTAATATCGGGATTAACAGTATTATATACTTTTTCTGGATCTTAGCTATCTACGTACAAAGTTGCATTACAATCAGTTCAGTAGTTTTACGTGAAAGAGTAACAAACATCCATCCTTCCATAATCACAAACTTTCGCGTTCATTTTATTAGTAGGATACTACCCCCTATTATTACAAACAATTCAGTTGTAGTTTTCGATTCAATATGAAAACATTGATTATCATGTGTATCGATAAAACCTCTAAAAGACAACATCACTAACATCACAGACAGTTAATATTAAATCTAGATGGAACGACGGAGTGGCTGTAGAGACAATACACGCGTCCATAGAGTATTGCGTCACGATGCTAACCGTATTACATTGAGTTGATGGTAAGTAGTGTTGAAAGTGATAGTGGCGATTTTGTTGAAACGAGTATTAAATAATGCAAAAAAAAAACATAATAATTATCAATTTAAATTTAAAAAACTTTGTTGTCCTAAGTGCCTATTACTGTTTTTTTTTTTTTTTTTTGTTAAATTTATTTCACTTCATACTGATACCGGTATTAAAAAAATTAAACGACATAAACCATAAGAAATGGTTAACGTATAATCGAATTTTAATTTTAAAATATTTATGAACATGTTTATAGTCTGACAACCTAAAATTTTGTAACTTTTCAATTGAAACTGACAACAAAAATGGTAAATTTCAACTTTATAATCCAACTATATAACAATACTATATTTTTTTCTCAAATATCGATTGACATTGTCTCAATTTAAATAAGTATCGATAAAATATCTACAGACAGACACGAGTACATTACTAGTCCACACTTCGTAGTCGTTAGCTACGCCGTGTTATTCGTACTAACACTTACACACTTCGGTTAGCGCATGCGTCCTGCCAGCCCGTAGACCTAGCTACGGGATAGAGGCGTCTACAACGTAGCTGTACTTACCTGCGCTAATACTTTGATACAACTAATTGACTGCTTACCTGTAACAATAAAAAAATATTTTAAGTTATTATTCATTATCGTATGTAATAATTATTTATTTATTATGTAATAATTGTATGCATGAAACAAAATCGTTTTAATTCGTAATTAGTATTAGACGATATTCACTGTCTATTTTTTACTTAGAAAAATATAGCCTATATTAATCTGTGACATAGATCATATTCTCCCGTCAAAAGAATATTAAAATCGTTTAAGTACTTTTTGAGTCTACCTATCACAAACATTCTCCAATAATATTATGTTTGCACTTTATAATATTAGCACAGATGAAATTATATAATAGCCCGTTGGCGAAGGTTTGATGGCGGTGCTTCTGCTTCGCTGGTTGGGGTTTCGATTCTTGTATTGTCTGGGTATAATTTATGTATACATATAAAATTTTATAAATATGTTTATTTAGAAATTAAAATAAGTAGTTAAGTTACTTACCTTAGAGACAGACGACCGTGTGTGTATGTTACAAATATTTATTACAAAAAGTCATTATTGAAACACATATAATATAAGAGGCATTTCTATTCGTATTCAGTCCTCACCTTGCTCCCAGCCGGCGTGTCATAGAATTAACCGCGCGCCCTGTGTACTGATGCGATAGTATTTTATACTATCGATATTACGTATCGGTATCGATAAACATCACTATTATATAATTTATTAAATGATATGTTTTATGTGTTAACTAGCTGTACCCGCGACTTCGTTCGCGTGGAATTAAAAAAGAAATATTGTTCAGTTCTCAGAGTTATAAAATAAATAAATTTCTAAAATAAAAGTAGCCAAGTTACTTTTTATTTCATCAGCTATCTGCCAGTGAAAGTCCCGTCAAAATAGGTCCAGCCGTTTCAGAGATTAGCCGGAACAAACAAACAGACAGACAAAAATTGTAAAAAAATGTTTGGTATATGTACCGTGTACACATTAATATGCATTTAGTGAAAAGCGGTTATTTTAATATGACAAACAGACAGTTCAATTTTATGTATTGATGTATAAATGTATAGATTTATAGACGTATTATCGAATGACATTTGTGTATGCTTGTATGTTGTTTGAGATATCTATCATAACAAGTCTTTATTGTCAAAATGTAACAAGCACTTGTTTTTTTGTGTTTGCATGACGTATATATGACGTTAAAAAAGAAAAAGTAAATACACCATAAAATAAACAAAAAAAATATTCGACATCATAAAAAACACGAAAATAAATTAATTTTAATCGATATAAACAATAGCACCCAACCCTATCGGGTACAAATTTGTCGACAACCTACCGATGGAGTTGCAAGCACTCTAGTCTCTAATCACGGGGTAACTTCGCGACCCCACCACCCTCCACTAGTGATGTGCTTTCAATGTATCGGTAAAACATATTTTACTAACAGAAAATTACATAATAATTAAATTGAAATATGTAAATATAGAACGTCACTTAAAATTTACAACGATACGCCTTAAATTAACATAATAATTATATGGCCCATATATATGCCTGTACAATTGGCAAATATAAAAAAAATTAACGATCTTTTGAAACTCAAGAGAACAAAGTGGCGTGCATATAGCAACATTTTCATCTTTATAAATATGTCGGAGATTCAGCCTACTGCTGGACACAGACCTCTTTCTCCATGTAGGATAAGGAATGGAGCTTAATCTACCACACTGGTCCACTACAGGATGGCGGATATATTCCCTACTATGAGTAACAATCGCTATTAGGTATTTATGATAACAACCGGGACTGATATCTCAGCGTGCTTTCCGAGGTACGGTGGGGAGAACCACATGGACAGGCGTTCAAACCGGAAAAAAATATTTGTGAATACAAATATTCATCCCGAACGGGAATCTAACCCGCAAACCGCCGGTCTCTAGTAGCCTAATAGTAGTATAATTCATCATCATTTCAGCCTATTGGAGTCCACTGCTGGACATAGACCTCCTCAAGTTCGCGCCAAAAATGGCGTGAACTCATGTGTGTAGCCCATAGTCATCACGCTGGGCAGACGGGTTGGTGACCGCAGGGCTGGCTTTATCGCACCAGAGACGCTGATGCCCGTCTTCGGCCTGTGTATTTCAAAGCCAGTAGTTGCATGGTTATCCCGCCATCGGTCGGTTTTTTAAGTTCCAAAGTGGTAGTGGAACTGTGTACCCTTAGTCACCTCTTACGACACCCACGAAAAGAGAGGGGGTGGCTATATTATTTAATAACGTAGCTACACAGCTTTTTCTCTGTCTGTAGTAGCCAGAGTGGTTGTTATAGATATAGAATATAAATATAATGCCTTCAATATATGCAGTAGCTTCAAACCGGCGCGCCATACTGGTGAGAAGTGTACAAAGTCATTAGGACGCCGATACGGAACCCTTGTTGCCCGCAGTGTACCGGCGCATGCGCGGTAAGAGCGCGCGTTTCCACTTACGATATAAATAACAATAAATCGCCGAAATGTCGGTACGCGCATAACTTTCGAACAACTGTACAAAATTCGATAACTATTTTTTGTGTCCATTCTATCGGATGAGGTTTATCGAGTACGTAAAAGAAAATTAAAACAGAAATCGATATACTAAAAAATATACTGTGGTGTGAATAATGATTATTAAACGACGCGTTGGCGCAAAGGTCACAGCACTGGTTTCAGGCTGGTGGTTACGGGTTCGATCACCGCACATGACAAGTATTTGTATTGGCCATACAGATGTTCGCCATGGTTTGGGTCTTTGTTCAGTCCTTGTGGGTCTCCCCACCGTGCCTCGGAGAGCACGTTTAACCTTCGGTCCCGGTTTTTATCATGTACACCTGATAGATTATAAACCAAAAAAAGGCCAATAAAAAAGTTTTCTTCCTTTCTTTCTGATAGCGATCGTTACTCATAGTAGGGAATATATCCGCCAACCCGCATTGGAGCAGCGTGGTGGATTAAGCTCTAATCCTTCTCCTACATGGGGAAAGAGGTCTATTCCCAGCAGTGGGATATTACACCCAGAAGTGAATAATTATTGATATTATCATGAAGTAGATAGGTACTTCCTTACTAATTTATCAATTAACGAATCGATAAAAACAAATTAAAAAATCCAATTAAACTAAAATTAACTTCAAATTCCAATTAGCGTCATACTATAAGCATTAGCGTCATACATTACTGCCGCCCTACTTTTATAAACTCTGTCTTAAGTTAAAATTTTCGTTTTAGATAGAAAGTCAAATATCTTTAACGCAGGTTGTCTATAGTACTATACGTAGAAGGATTTTGAATATATTTTACTTCAATTTGATATTACTAGTCGACAGTTAAACTAATGCCTACTTATCAATATATCTACACTGACCCGTCAAAATAATCGTACCGACAATTTTTCCGTACAACGAAAACGTTTCCTCTGCGACCCGAAGATTAAACGCTCGTAAAAAGAGGGTACCGCGGCAATAATGTCTTTATACCACTGAAGCCGTTCAAACACATGCAATAATCACCTCTAATCCCATATAAATTAGAGAGCTAATCCCTCGTAGCGATCCGCGTGATATTTCAACTTTATATGACACGTGTCCATTTAGTAAGGACTTCGGGGCTTCATAGTGTTTGTTCAACGGGACGTTGCACAGTGAGATCACGCGACTTTGGTCTGTATTCGGGAGTGTTTTTAAGTAGTGGTTAAAATTTATGGCCGCTGTACCGGCACGAGTACTCCGGACGTGACTGCTATTTTAAGCATTGTTTAGAGACGTGCGGTCGAGTAATGGAATAAAGTATTTTATGATGATTTGCTTGAGAATAATTTAGTATATATATATATATATATATATATATATAATAGAACTGGCGATTCATATTTGCATCTAACATATAACTTCTTCCATTTATTAAGCCTATATAAACTCAAGTACATATATAGTTATAGAAAAGAAAAAATTACAAACAGTAAAAACGTGTCACAATTTAATCATCGATCAATCGTCTTTCAGGCACCATCTGTTCCACATCGGGCGCCAATTTAGAACTCCGACCGAACACCGTCATAATTTCATTCGCTAGTCCACAAAACAAGGTGCAAAAGCAACGGTGGGGTTAAAGACAGACCCGGCGCCATTAGCCCGACCCGACTGAATTATTCAACCCGGGACATAAAATGAAACCATCACCGAGGGAACGAGTCAGACGATAACAGCGATTGAACACAAACTCGATTGCTACGAGACTTTAACTCTTCAAATTAAAATACAATCCATATACATATATATAGGAATCTGTGTTACCCTTGGATTCCTAAAACATAACTTGAGAAGAACTGAATTGAGCGATTTCATACTTGTGTTTATTTTTAAGTTTTCTAATACATTTGTAGACGGTTAATACAAAATCAAAGGTTAAGAATCGGGTAAAAAGGTAAACAAAGTGTGTATTAGAATTACACGCGTTTGACAATTCACAAGACAGGAAAACGGCTGTCGGGTAATATACTATATATATATATATATATATATATATATATATATATATATATATATATATATATATGCGTTTATATTCCTAAAGACAGCGCTGCATTGGATAATTCTTTCTTTTTTATGGTCGTTATTTATCAAGATAAGGTTTAAATTAGAGAAAATTAAAAAAAAATCTATATAGCAGTACGAAGTTCGCCGGGTCATCTAATTTTACACAAATCGCTTCAGTTTATGACTTGCTCTAGTACAGATAGCGGAACACGTCGAGTCGTAAACAAGTGGCTAATGCATTTCAACTCAACATTGCCGAGATGGGATCTTGTTTGGATATTTACAAAAAACGTTATTCACTGTATACCTACAGCGGAAACAAATAAGTGCGAAATTTCGTTTCGTTTTGCGAAAAACAGTATTTTTCAGAATTTTACGCTCAATACACCTAAATTAATAGTATTAGCGAGATCATTATTAGTAAAAAAATAACTCAGTTTTTAATCCGTTCTGATGAGTCACTGCACGAAGTTTTAATGCCTATAACCATTCTATTTTTATACCACTTCGATGGCAAATGTATGTAACGTTTGTGAGCGGTTATGTTGGTCTATGTGTCTGTATCATCAGGAGCACAACTCGCTATCGACTCTGGGCGTTTCGAAATAATCTACATGAACTTTTTTTAAAGCATTCGCTACAAGCTATATTTATCAAATCTGCAACTCATATGGTTGACGCAACAAGTATCCGTTCAGTCAATAGCGGAAAACGGAAAGGCTTGTTTTTGAAGTGAAACTTCTTGAAGCGCATGAGGCTAAAATTTTTACGAATGAAACGGCAACGTTTTGATGAAACGGCAACGTTTTTATCGATGGCGCTGGAACGGAAATCTAAAGCTTTATATTTGTATAAATATAAAGGAGACTTAAAAATTAGTTTGCCAAAAGAGTTTCACTTCTGAAATGTGTACTTTGTACGCACGCACTATTTTTTTTTTTTTTGTTTATTTTAAAGTGATAATTTCAGAGAATACTGGCTCGAAATGAAAAACACTTTTTGTATTAAATAGTCCATTTCCACCAGGTACGCTATGAGGTTTATAACAACGCGGGTGAAGCCGCCGGTCACAGCTAGTACACCAATAAAGATAAGTTTCAACACACGCGTCTATACGGTCAAACTTACAGAATAAACACATCTACCTAACAAACTCTGAGTAAACGGTCGGAGCAAACGATTTACACAGACAGTGATTATTACAAAAGGAAACAGTGAATAATTTTCAAGTTTATTATAATTAAAACTTTTAAACAGTTTAAATCTATTTTTATTCGTTACTAGCTGCCCGGACAGACTTCGTTCTGTTAATATAAATGAATGTTGAAATAAATGTCGGTAAAATAAACGTTGTTCGTTTAGTTAATAGTATTTTTTTTTTATTAGGATTAAAACCTTCCGTGGGCCTTAATGAATATAGAAAAAAAAATAGCCGAATTAGCCGCTAATGGCGCTAGCCGCGAAAAATAGCCGCTTAGCAACATTGATTTTTATTTATATAGATAATTCGAACACTACAGAATATTATACTTGCTCGTATATTATTAAGACAAAGATAAATTTAAAAAAAAAAGGTTTGGATTTTATTTTCACGCGGAACGTTTTCTATAACATCTACAGAAACGTCCACATTTTAAGGAACTCATTTATGAATCGAACGCCCTACAATATCTATTTTATATGCTTAATTCCGGACTGCGCTTTGAATTGGAACAACTTATTTATTGTTTAACGGAAACATTCTATTTATTATTTTTGTAGAAAAAAGAAAACATCGTATCGATGGATATAATTAAGAGACATTAAATTAAATCACATATACAATATACCAATTTTAAAAGCTATATACAAAAAAAAAAAAAACAGTCAAACAGAAGCACATCATAGATATTTTTCAATAACGTCGATAGTGTTATTTTTGCTTAAATATCTCAATAAATAATAGATATCTAAAATCATATAATCCCAAAAAATAATACCCAATAAAAACATGTACACAATAAAGCTTGTATGATACACGATAACATCTTCGTATAACTATAAATAAATAAATAAATATCTACACACACGGTCGTCTGTTCCTAAAGTAAGCAACTTAATGCTTGTGTTACTTGGTAACAGCCAACTGGTATATAGCTACTTTTTTTTTCGATAAACATACTTATGAATTATACATATATAAATATACATTTATTTTACACCCAGAATCGGGGTGGAAGTCGAACCCACAATCCTCGGAGTAGAAAGCAGGGTCAGTACAAACTGCGCCAACGGGCTAGTCGATACCGACCTATATACGAATGAAATGAATTTGAATATTTGGACCTCCTTTACCCTTTTTCAAATATTCAATTCGCTTTTCACCCATTCGGTCTAATCCTCTTGACCCCAGGATCCCTTCACAAGGATTATGATAATAAAGGTCCCGTCATGTGTTTGGATTGCTTATTTACAATAACAAAATTAGGAACGACAATTTAACACTACCCTTTAAAACAGTAGACTTCCTGGAGGGAAAAATTACCAGAAAAACTGTTTACTCCTTCTCTCAAGTTTCTGATTTGGATATCTTGGATTCGTTTAAGTATAAAATTCATAAATCAGCATACTGAGTAGGAGGACTTTCATTTTGATTCATCCAACGACTACGTTAAACAGTGACATTTCTGGACAGCTTTCGATTACAATTTTATAAGAATTGAATACTAATGATTTGATTGATTGATTTGACTATAGTAACAACTTACAAGAATCAAGAACAACTTTCCATCATAGCGTATATGGAAACGTTATAAAATTTGTAGTTGACGAAAAAAAAGTTAGTAAACAGTTAAGCTGACCAAATATTCTAATGATTGGATCGGCGCTCGCGTGCAATTTTAAAGAACAATTCCGCGCTGCAGATGATACCAAACAAAACTAGTTGAAAATTCAACAAAATTCTTATCTATATTCTAAGGCTCAAAAAATATATACACAAAACACAAGCATAGTTGACGTAGTTAGTTTACGGTTCACGAAGGGTTCGATAAAATATGAAAAAAATGGTAAATAAAATAAAAAACCTAATTTTAGAAAAAAGTAAGGCTGATGAATGCCTTGCTTAACAAGCACTTAAACAATTTAGGTGTTACAGACAGCCCTCTATGCAGAACGTGCATGGAGGTAGAAGAAACTGCCTCACGTATCCTGCTGGAATGCGGTAGTGTGGCGAACTACAGGGCACTACAAATCGGGACACCGAGGTCGCTCCAGGAAGTCGTCGGCAACGCGAAGGATTTGCTAGGCTTCCTCAAGGAGCTAGGCTGGTACGAATAGTGCCCCCCAGCCAATCACGCAAAAAGGCGCACCAAAACGTCGAGTTGCGGAAAAAAGCTCGTGCAAAACAACAACAAACAACAACAAGGCTGATGAATAAGTTTAATAGTTTTGAAAAAATAATGGACAAAATAGTGTAAAAGCGATTTGTAATTGTTTCCAATAAACAAATTGAAAAAACTTTATTGACTATATTTCTTCACGCTGATTTCATAAGATTTATAGAATGGTTTACGTTTAGTCAGGACAAAATCAAAAAAATTAACAGAATGTAAAAATTTAAACAGAATAAATATAAGTACAACAATAAACAAAACAACTTGACTGCCACCAAAAAACATTTCACAAAAATAATATCAAATTACAACCACGCTAACATCTCCTGTCCGACGACATCCAAGTTTCAAGGGGTTAAAATAACGATGTCACAGAATGAAAGGCAAAGCAAAAAGTCTGTTGGGGGCTCTTGGCAGGGATAAAATCGGACGCAGCGCTGTGAAAGCAAAACAAAGACAAAAGGTGCATAAGGCGGTATCGCCGACATCGCACTAGGGCCCTATCGTGTCGGAACAAAGGGTGGCTTTGGGGAGGCGGCTGTTGAGCTGAACTATCGATATCGGTTTTTTTTATACAACTAGGTTGGTAAACTAGCGTACGGCTCGCCTGATGGTAAGCAATAAGCGTAGCTTATAGACACATCACAAGCGTGTTGCCGACCCTACTCCCGACCCTTCCCAGGAACTCTGGTCACTTTACTCACCTCAGGAACACAACGATGCTTTTACAACAACAATATATCAATAAAATAGTCGAAAATGAGCATCCCTCACAATGTTTAAGATTTATTTATTTATTTATTTATTTTTTATTTATTTATAAGCAAAAAGAAGATTTCAGGTTTTTCTTACTATATCGATAAAATTTAAGTACACCACTAGACTGTGCCGCAGCGTACTCGACTAGAGGCAGTCACAATCCGACTTTTAGCGATACGGTTGAGCAAACGCGCCCGCCGGCTACGTGAGAGCGTTTTGCATTCAGAGGGCTATTTTGTACTTTGTTTCACGTCTAAACCTTACACAAACATCCGTATAGCTCTACACGGTAGACATATAGTATCTCAAAATTTTATAATTTTATCTTTTAACTATTACTGGCTTTAAGCACACCAATATTATAACAAAGAACAGATTTGTATAATTAGAGTCGATTTTTTAATTATTTAAACAAGGAGACTGCTACGTTATCACTGAGTGACATAAGCTATATTTTAACGATTGAAAAAGGAACAGCTAAAATCACTTGAAACACGCGACCGAAGCCGCGAGCGAAAAGTTACCATTTTATAATTACGTTTGAATAATAGCATTCTAGAATAAGGATTTTTTTATTAAAAACTTGAACAATCCCGAAGTTTCACGACAAACACCCGAGTCCCACGTCGGGCGCCAAAACAACGAACATAATATTCTAGATTCCCTATCGCTACCGTGCCTCGCTCAGAACCGCGTGAATTAACCCAACTTTATCTTACGAACTTTACACAAAGTACCCCGACAGAGTCGAGTTGTTTGGTTGAAAACGTTGAATGAGCTACTCGGAAGATTTCTCTTTTTACTATGGAATATTGTGGTTTCAAGCTGCGTCCGAGGATTGACTTTTTTTTAATACGGCTACATATAAATACGGCTATTGCAAACTTTGCAATAACCAGAGCGGTTCCATTTGTAAATACGACACGACACGTATTATTATTTTCAATTTTATTAAATTTAATATCTCTACAAGCCCATACGATCAAAGGAGAAGAAAATGCCGGCAATTGCCGGTGCTAAGGCGATCACACACGCTTACACACCAGAATGGTCATCACCCCTAGTAAGCTTAATGCTAAGATTATCTCCGAAGAAAAACACCAGCATTAAATTCTCAATATTACTAAATTAAATAAACAAAAACTGGTTTTCAAAAATCCGACGAAGGATGATGAAATCGCACCAACAAATAAAAACTTAGTTTAAATTATTTTTCTTAATTGAAGACAAAATTGCTTAAGCTCTCGACACAATAACGAAACATATCAGTAAGATCTCGACATATTCTAAGGAAGATGTACGAAACCTGCGGTTTGGATTAACGTCGCCGTGTAACCGAGGGATCCGAAGTCATATGAGAAAACTGCTTATTATTTACGATAATTGCACCCTTATTTTTAACCGACTTCGAGAAGGTGGTTCTCAATTCAACTATTTTTTTTTTGTGATCAAGTTTTTGAGTTTGCCCTATTAATGCGTATTTATTTGACTTTCTTTTGAACAACGTAGGTTTTATGATGTTTTCATTCTATTACTTATCAATGTAAATTGAAGTCAGTTTATTTTATTACATTTGATAAAAAACACAATTATAATTCTAGTTATAAATTTAAATGTTTATTTGTATTTTGTGAAACAACAATCACTGCAGTTAAATAATTGTTACATAATGAACTAATTACTACGATAGGTCGTACGATGTAAATATCCCTCTTACGAACGCCGACCGTTCCGCGGAAGGCTTAATTAAATTCAGCGAGTTCCTTAAAGATTATCTTGAACGTGAAACTAAGAATCACTTCAAATATATAATAACTTAACTTATTAACTAAATAAATGTACTTGTTCAGTCTACTTGATATAAGAAAATTTTGATTTTAATTTGGCTAAACTTTTATCCCATCATATCCCCACCGTGCCTCGGAGAGCACGTTAAGCCGTCGGTCCCAGTTGTTATCATGTACACCTGATAGCAATCGTTACCCATAGTAAGGAATATATCCGCCAACCCGCATTGGAGCAGCGTGGTGGATTAAGCTCGGATCCTTCTCCTACATGGGGAAAGAGGCCTATGCCCAGTAGTGGGATATTACAGGCTGTAGCGTAAAACTTTTATCCCCTTCACTCAGAAGAACCATTCTGAATTTCGGAATGAAAAGTGTCCAGTGTCCTACCTCGTAGTATACATACATACTAAACTTAACCAAAGTTCATTTAAATTTAGCTAATACTTGCAGCGTGATTCGAGGATCAAAAGGAATAAAGACAAAAAGTGAAAAACAAATACAATTCTGGCAATTCACAATACAAATATAAATATTACAACCAGATTCGGAGCGGAAATCGAAACAACAACGCCGAAAAGAAAAGTAGGATCACTGCCAAGTGCCAAGAAGCGGCAGAATAGCAACATTAAATGACTACGAAAGAATACAACAGAAATATATACTAGACAAGGAAAATTGGCTAAATTTGAAATAGTTACAATTGGATAACCAAATCACGTTCGTTGACAGAGTGGATGGGAATTCATCGTAAGCTGAATCAATTCTGATATGGAGGCCTGTGACGCCAGCGTCCCGCTGGGGAACGGTACAGGGTAGAACCTGATAGCGGATATTTTGTCATTTAAATAAATATCTTTACTAATATTATAAAGTTGAAAAGTTTATTTGTTTGAACGAGCTAATAACGGGAATTAAGGGGTTCAAATTGAGCGAAATCGCGATAGACGACTAGCTATTGCCACAGCGAATAACAAATACTGATCCGTGGTCTTGTATAAAGAGTGTACTTTTAAGTCGCATTACTCTAATAATTTTCGTTAATGTTCGTTTCCTCCATTCGTTTTCGTCACTTACTGTTAAAACATACAAAATCGACTTTCAATTCGAACCAGTACATTCTAAAATTAACGCTTTTCACCAAAATCTCATCAACTTTATAATATTAATATTTAGATAAGACCTAACTGTCAACAAACGAACGTCACATAAAACAAATATTCGTATAATGAAAAGACTCGATATCCTAGACACATGATCTTTATTTCTAATTTATCTTTAAGAGAACTTTAGACCTGTGTCGTAGTCGACAGATAGACAAAACTAATATCACAGTGTTTGTGTTTGTTATCGAACTCCTCCGAAACGACTTGAACAATTTTTGTGAAATGTTTTGTCTATATTTAGTAAGTCCGGAAATTGGTCGTAAGCTATTTATACTCCCGATCCATGTGGCAGGACAATCGAAGCGAAAAACAACGACAAGACTATGCTCTAAATTTAAATTAAAGTGGCGCCCGCTCCGCTTACACTTTAGACCACAAGCGACCAATCTACGAAACACCAATATGTTGTGATATCCTCGACTTCCTCTCGTAATATCCGACGCAGAACCAAAACATCACAAGAGCCGCTTCGAACGAGACTCGACCTAACGCGAAATAACTCAGACTATTTACAGACACCCACACAACAGTACATACAAACAATATCGTACTCTACTGTTCAATAAATAAGGTTCGTTTGTTGTTTTACAATTTTAAATATCAAACAATGAATTCCGTAATGGGATTCATGAAGTTTCATGTACGTTTATGGATGGAAGTTAAAAACATCGCTACGATGCTCTTGACAAGGGTTTTGCGAGGGTTAACATTATTTTTACGACATTGTTTATTCTTTTTAAAATTAATATCAATTAAGTTTTGTTTGGAGTACCTAGTAATATGGATTACTCAATTGTGTATATATTCCATACCAAATATATATTATATATACGGTATATGTATATTTAAAAATATTGTACTAGAAAACATAAAAAGTTTTATTAATTAATATATAAAAGTAGAGAAAATTAGTCAATTCAGACGCACGATGCGCGATACGTATTACACGGTCTCAGGTTTAAATTTGGATCGACAGATCTGAAATTTCTAATTCCAAATATACGTTCATTCTTTTACTCGTCTGTAGCGGATGTAAGGACGAAAAGCAATTATTGAATAAAAGTACTGGATATGGTTATTTTCTATCCCGCATTAGAGGCATGTCAAGAAAAGAGGTCCATTCCTTCTTCTTAATAATAATCTTGTTTAGCTTAGTTCTAAGGTCATAGACAAGATCACAGGCAGTAGCTTTTTCATAAACAAATAGCTCCACATACCATCGCATGTAATTTATATTTACGCAATTTTGACCCTTGCGCTATCTGCTATTTGTCGAGTGTCTTAAATGTCTACCATAGAAACCCAACTGCGGGTAACTCAGTTGTGCTTGTAAATCATAGATGGCGCTAAATTGTAAAAAGCTATGACACGCCTGGACACTAGATGGCTCTTTAGAAATATTTTTAATATTTTATATTTTACTGGAAACTGGTAAAATAAGGTGCAATATATTTAGATTTCCTTATTTTAAACTATATGCTTGGCTTAACGTTATTGCAGTATAACATGTGCACGCCTAAAAATATGTACTAATGTACACTCTTCAGAATGCGGGTAAGCGTGCGCGTTCAGTACCGGCCGTACTGCGACGCGTGTATACGTTTCAATAAGCATTTATAAAAAATACGTATAACATACACAGATAGTCATGCTTTCCTTAAAGTAGACGATTTAGCAATATCCTAGAACTAAAGTGTCGATTTTGTAAACGTAGAGCGCACGATGGTCGCTAGGTGGCGTGACTATCCACCTTGTAAGCACGTGTCGCGCACATGTCACGCACGTGTCGCGCACATGTCGCGCACGTTTCGCGTGTCGCGTGTCGCGTGTCGCGTCTCACCTGCGTCCGGTCGCTGTGGCGCGCGGCGCTCGGGCGCGTGCTTGGGGCTGTGGCGCCGGCCGCGCACCAGCAGCGCCTGCGGGATGAGCTTGTCGGAGCGGTCGCCGGAGGGCAGGCGCGCGATGTGTGCACGTGTCGCGTGTCGCGTGTCGCGTCTCACCTGCGTCCGGTCGCTGTGGCGCGCGGCGCTCGGGCGCGTGCTTGGGGCTGTGGCGCCGGCCGCGCACCAGCAGCGCCTGCGGGATGAGCTTGTCGGAGCGGTCGCCGGAGGGCAGGCGCGCGATGTGTGCACGTGTCGCGTGTCGCGTGTCGCGTCTCACCTGCGTCCGGTCGCTGTGGCGCGCGGCGCTCGGGCGCGTGCTTGGGGCTGTGGCGCCGGCCGCGCACCAGCAGCGCCTGCGGGATGAGCTTGTCGGAGCGGTCGCCGGAGGGCAGGCGCGCGATGTGTGCACGTGTCGCGTGTCGCGTGTCGCGTCTCACCTGCGTCCGGTCGCTGTGGCGCGCGGCGCTCGGGCGCGTGCTTGGGGCTGTGGCGCCGGCCGCGCACCAGCAGCGCCTGCGGGATGAGCTTGTCGGAGCGGTCGCCGGAGGGCAGGCGCGCGATGTGTGCACGTGTCGCGTGTCGCGTGTCGCGTCTCACCTGCGTCCGGTCGCTGTGGCGCGCGGCGCTCGGGCGCGTGCTTGGGGCTGTGGCGCCGGCCGCGCACCAGCAGCGCCTGCGGGATGAGCTTGTCGGAGCGGTCGCCGGAGGGCAGGCGCGCGATGTGTGCACGTGTCGCGTGTCGCGTGTCGCGTCTCACCTGCGTCCGGTCGCTGTGGCGCGCGGCGCTCGGGCGCGTGCTTGGGGCTGTGGCGCCGGCCGCGCACCAGCAGCGCCTGCGGGATGAGCTTGTCGGAGCGGTCGCCGGAGGGCAGGCGCGCGATGTGTGCACGTGTCGCGTGTCGCGTGTCGCGTCTCACCTGCGTCCGGTCGCTGTGGCGCGCGGCGCTCGGGCGCGTGCTTGGGGCTGTGGCGCCGGCCGCGCACCAGCAGCGCCTGCGGGATGAGCTTGTCGGAGCGGTCGCCGGAGGGCAGGCGCGCGATGTGTGCACGTGTCGCGTGTCGCGTGTCGCGTCTCACCTGCGTCCGGTCGCTGTGGCGCGCGGCGCTCGGGCGCGTGCTTGGGGCTGTGGCGCCGGCCGCGCACCAGCAGCGCCTGCGGGATGAGCTTGTCGGAGCGGTCGCCGGAGGGCAGGCGCGCGATGTGTGCACGTGTCGCGTGTCGCGTGTCGCGTGTCGCGTCTCACCTGCGTCCGGTCGCTGTGGCGCGCGGCGCTCGGGCGCGTGCTTGGGGCTGTGGCGCCGGCCGCGCACCAGCAGCGCCTGCGGGATGAGCTTGTCGGAGCGGTCGCCGGAGGGCAGGCGCGCGATGTGTGCACGTGTCGCGTGTCGCGTGTCGCGTCTCACCTGCGTCCGGTCGCTGTGGCGCGCGGCGCTCGGGCGCGTGCTTGGGGCTGTGGCGCCGGCCGCGCACCAGCAGCGCCTGCGGGATGAGCTTGTCGGAGCGGTCGCCGGAGGGCAGGCGCGCGATGTGTGCACGTGTCGCGTGTCGCGTGTCGCGTCTCACCTGCGTCCGGTCGCTGTGGCGCGCGGCGCTCGGGCGCGTGCTTGGGGCTGTGGCGCCGGCCGCGCACCAGCAGCGCCTGCGGGATGAGCTTGTCGGAGCGGTCGCCGGAGGGCAGGCGCGCGATGTGTGCACGTGTCGCGTGTCGCGTGTCGCGTCTCACCTGCGTCCGGTCGCTGTGGCGCGCGGCGCTCGGGCGCGTGCTTGGGGCTGTGGCGCCGGCCGCGCACCAGCAGCGCCTGCGGGATGAGCTTGTCGGAGCGGTCGCCGGAGGGCAGGCGCGCGATGTGTGCACGTGTCGCGTGTCGCGTGTCGCGTCTCACCTGCGTCCGGTCGCTGTGGCGCGCGGCGCTCGGGCGCGTGCTTGGGGCTGTGGCGCCGGCCGCGCACCAGCAGCGCCTGCGGGATGAGCTTGTCGGAGCGGTCGCCGGAGGGCAGGCGCGCGATGTGTGCACGTGTCGCGTGTCGCGTGTCGCGTCTCACCTGCGTCCGGTCGCTGTGGCGCGCGGCGCTCGGGCGCGTGCTTGGGGCTGTGGCGCCGGCCGCGCACCAGCAGCGCCTGCGGGATGAGCTTGTCGGAGCGGTCGCCGGAGGGCAGGCGCGCGATGTGTGCACGTGTCGCGTGTCGCGTGTCGCGTCTCACCTGCGTCCGGTCGCTGTGGCGCGCGGCGCTCGGGCGCGTGCTTGGGGCTGTGGCGCCGGCCGCGCACCAGCAGCGCCTGCGGGATGAGCTTGTCGGAGCGGTCGCCGGAGGGCAGGCGCGCGATGTGTGCACGTGTCGCGTGTCGCGTGTCGCGTCTCACCTGCGTCCGGTCGCTGTGGCGCGCGGCGCTCGGGCGCGTGCTTGGGGCTGTGGCGCCGGCCGCGCACCAGCAGCGCCTGCGGGATGAGCTTGTCGGAGCGGTCGCCGGAGGGCAGGCGCGCGATGTGTGCACGTGTCGCGTGTCGCGTGTCGCGTCTCACCTGCGTCCGGTCGCTGTGGCGCGCGGCGCTCGGGCGCGTGCTTGGGGCTGTGGCGCCGGCCGCGCACCAGCAGCGCCTGCGGGATGAGCTTGTCGGAGCGGTCGCCGGAGGGCAGGCGCGCGATGTGTGCACGTGTCGCGTGTCGCGTGTCGCGTCTCACCTGCGTCCGGTCGCTGTGGCGCGCGGCGCTCGGGCGCGTGCTTGGGGCTGTGGCGCCGGCCGCGCACCAGCAGCGCCTGCGGGATGAGCTTGTCGGAGCGGTCGCCGGAGGGCAGGCGCGCGATGTGTGCACGTGTCGCGTGTCGCGTGTCGCGTCTCACCTGCGTCCGGTCGCTGTGGCGCGCGGCGCTCGGGCGCGTGCTTGGGGCTGTGGCGCCGGCCGCGCACCAGCAGCGCCTGCGGGATGAGCTTGTCGGAGCGGTCGCCGGAGGGCAGGCGCGCGATGTGTGCACGTGTCGCGTGTCGCGTGTCGCGTCTCACCTGCGTCCGGTCGCTGTGGCGCGCGGCGCTCGGGCGCGTGCTTGGGGCTGTGGCGCCGGCCGCGCACCAGCAGCGCCTGCGGGATGAGCTTGTCGGAGCGGTCGCCGGAGGGCAGGCGCGCGATGGTGACGTCGGCGCTGTCCTCCGGCGGCGGCGGCTGCTGCAGCCAGTTGTACTCGCGCTTGTCCACCGGCACGCCGCGCCGCTCGTAGTCCGCCGCCTGCGTCCTGCGACAACGCTCGCGCTCAGCTCGGGCACGTCCTCTCTGTCTCGCGCTACGCGTTAAAACGAGACAGCTTATGCGTGTCGTATACTCGTGGCTACGCGTTAGAACGGGACAGCATATGCGTGTCGTGTAGTTGTAGCTACGCGTTAGAGCGAGACAGCTTACGCTCGTGTTGCGGGCATCAATAAGCTACGGTAACCACTTCCCACCATGTAAGCCGTACGCTTTTCTGTCAAACTAGTCAAATAGGCTAAAATAACTGTCAAATTAAAGAACCGATATCAATAAACTTAAAACAATATAATTACCTTAAGCTTTCATAACAGTCTAAACACACTACTGCATAGTCACCGTTTTCTAATAATAATGAATTTTCTGTCCGCCTCTGCATCAAAAATGGGAATTCCTGCAAAGGAAAATGCTTTTGATAATTTTATTAAAACAAGAAAGAGTCAAATATTGTGATATTCAGCAGGTTATGGTTAGGTTGATATGTGGGAGGTTGTAGGTGGGAGGTGATAGGTGGGAGGTGGTAGATGGGCGGTGGTAGGTGGGAGGTGGTAGGTGGGAGGTGGTAGGTGGGAGGTGATAGGTGGGAGATGGGAGGTGGGAGGTGGTAGGTGGGAGGTTGTAGGTGGGAGGTGGTAGATACTGGGCGATAGGTGTGGTAATAAGTGATATGTAGTAGGTAGTATTATTTATTTATTTATTTATTTATTTATTTATTACCCCCTTTTGCACACCAATACAAAAAGTAACATAAATTTAATTTAGTAAACAAAAATAATAAAGTTGCTAGAGACAGCTTTATCGCTAAAGCAGCGATTTCTTCCAGGCAATCTTTGGGCAGAGGACTAGAATTGATTGTTAATGATGGATAGGTGCGCAAAATATGTACTATCAGACATAAACAGTACCTATTATATATATTCATATATATACATATACATACAAATATAGCTACAGAAATACATACAAATACACGTACACAAATACCTACATAAACACATAATAATTGGATAACAAAAGAAAAATACATACACAAAGAAAAAAGGAAATTGATAAACGAATAAATAAATAAAAAATATTATGAAGACAAGTAAATTGCCTTGGTTAACCTCTTGGATGATGCCAATGTTTGAGCTCGTCTTGTAGATAGCGGAAACGAATCCCAGAGACGACAGGCTTCGACAATGAAAGATTTAGAGTAAAAGGATGAAGAATGATACGGAATCTTTAGGATAGGGTTATCAGAGCGGAGAGATCTTTTGTATCATAATGAAATTCGAACCGATTTTTTAGATAGGAAGGTGTTAGAGGATTAAATAGATAGTAGGTAGGCGGTAGTAGGTAGAGGGTGGTAGGTAGTAGGTGACGGTACCTTAATGGGCAGCGCGCGAACTCGCTTTCTGTAGGTCTTGATGCCGCACAGGTGACAGTGGTAGTCGTGAGTGTTGTACAGGCGCCGCTCGGCCGGGCAGCCGCCCATCGCCTCGTACCTGCGCGCATACACAGCTGTACGACCGCGGTGGTTTAATTTATCTCTATATTAATACGTGAAGCAAAAACTTTGTGCCCCTTTTTACGAAAATTGCGCGGACGGAGTAGTGAGAAATAGTTTTAGAGAAGGAGTGCAGATGCTATTTTTTTTTTTTTTTTTTTTGTTATTACGCAAAAAATATATATTAAATCCATAAAATGAAAAAAACCTTACACATACTACAATGTATTTGACACAGACATATGAATACTCTTTTGTTTATTATTATAGAAGTACAGAGTAGAAGAACACAGAACAGAACAGAGAGTGTAGAGTAGAGTAGAAGACAACGGAACCTTAATAATATTCAAATTTATAATTTAAATTAATTATGGTCGCATTTTAACTATTGGGCGACCACTACTTTATGAAAATAGGCTAAAATATAACAAAGTGAGAGAGATAGATTACTTGCAGTACATAATTTGTAGTAGCCTACAGGTTTGATAAAACAATTATATTTATTAGTGACGATTAGGCTCACCTGCGCCACTGGCTAAGTAGTGAGTGATAGCAGAAGGTACAGACGAGCGCCGAGCCATTCTCACGCAGTTGCTCCGCGTTTGGATGACTCTGCAAACAAAAGGTAGCATGTGAAGCAAAACATAGCATAGTAGGCAACACAAGGAAAGGACTAGCTATATCTTTTATACTGTAAAAAAATTAAAATTCCTTAACAGACAATTTTTTTATATACAGAAATAGTTTTATAAAGAATACACAACTACTAAACTTGTTGAATGTTGAAAGTTTGCAGTGGTAATTAGAGTTTTGTAGTTAAAATAATATCGATAGTGATAATACCACTATTGGTTGTGATTCTAGAGTGTTAGTAGTGGTAGCAGCTGCGTCGGTTGTAGCAGTAGCAGTTGTAGTAATGATGTCTGTAGTGGTAGTGATGATGTCAGTGATTTAATTATTTATTTTATTTTATTATTTTTAGGAAAATTTACAGCTAGACAACTATATTATAGTTTTCGAGCTACTACTATAAGGCCAATTACAAGTTTTCAATGTTAGGAAGTAGTTGAATAAAGTGTTAACTTAAAGGTATTGTTTCGCTATAACGATCAAACCCATTATTATTCAATTGACTGATCAGTAATGATGTCGGTAGTGGTAGTAATGATGTCGGTAGTGGTAGTAATGATATCGGTAGTAGTAGTAATGATATCGCTAGTGGTACTAATGGTGTCGATAGTGGTAGTAATAATATCGGTGGTGGTAGTAATGGTGTCGATAGTGGTAGTAATGATATCGGTAGTGGTAGTAATGATGTCGATAGTGGTAGTAATGATATCGGTAGTGGTAGTAATTATGTCGGTAGTGGTAGTAATTATGTCGGTAGTGTTAGTAATAATATCGGTAGTGGTAGTAATGATGTCGGTAGTGGTAGTAATTATGGCGGTAGTGGTAGTAATTATGTCGGTAGTGGTAGTAATAACATCGGTAGTGTTAGTAATAGTGTCGATAGTGGTAGTAATAGTGTCGATAGTGGTGGTAATGATGTCGGTGGTGGTAGTAATAGTGTCGATAGTGGTAGTAATGGTGTCGATAGTGGTAGTAATGGTGTCGATAGTGGTGGTAATGGTGTCAATAGTAGTGGAAATGATGTTGGTAGTGGTAGTAATGATGTCGGTAGTGGTAGTAATGGTGTCGATAGTGGTAGTAATGATGTCGATAGTGGTAGTAATGATATCGGTAGTGGTAGTAATAATATCGGTAGTGTTAGTAATGGTGTCGATAGTGGTAGTAATGGTGTCGATAGTGGTGGTAATGATGTCGGTAGTGGTAGTAATGGTGTCGATAGTGGTGGTAATGGTGTCAATAGTAGTGGTAATGCTGTCGGTAGTGGTAGTAATGATGTCGGTAGTGGTAGTAGTGATGTCGGTAGTGGCGATATAGAAGCATAGATACCTGATGCGTCAGTAGGCAGGGGAAGTAAGGCGCGTTCCCCTGCGGCTGGCCGAACAACACTCGCGCCAGCGTCAGGTCGGAGTGGAGGCCGCACAGGAAGCAGTAGATCGACGTACACGCTGAAAACCGATCAAACTTTTTAAATTATATTTTATTTCTCTGGATTAAAGGCTGATAGGCAACTAAACGCCTGTTGTAAGTACTGTGTGAAAAATAATGAAATATGTATTAAATTAAACCTCGGGATAGGAATCAAATCCACAATCCTCGAAACGGAAAGCAATGTACTTACAAACTACACTAACGGGTCGGTCAACAACTTATTTAACCCATTCATAGGCTACTCTACTACTATAAACTACGATTTCTCACCAGCTCAGTAATAGCTAATTTATAGCATTTAAAGTAATATTAAACAGATTTAGTCTGTGTAGTACTCACCGCTATTACTGGCGACTGTTCGGTCGGAGGTAGTGGAGGGTGGGGTGGGGATCACTCGCTCGCCGTTTAAAGACGACGGCAAGGGCGAAGGTATATTGTATCTGAAATTGATAAGCACATTAGAGACAATCCATGCAGTCACCTATATAAAATTCTGTTCATAAATTCGATTTGAACTCAATTAATCCTATACCACTGCTCGGCTAACACCAGGTTATATCCAAATGTCGTTCTTGAATGAATGCTTTAATTTGAACAAAGCGTCCCAGCTTAAATACTTTGTGAGCAAAACGAATCGTACAACAAATTAATATTAAAATGAAAATAATCAAGTACATATCTGTGGCGTCTTTAGAACAGCGAGCCACTTACCATCGCCTTGGACCCTTATCGTACAAATAATGCCAGTAGCAGTACTGAGCTGCAGCAGTAACTGATAAACCAAAATATATCGTTCTGTCTACTCAGCCACACATTAATGCTTTCCGTAACTCCACGAAGCACTTACCCCACCATCACGCACTCTTATCGTACAAACAACACTAGTACCTCCACACTCACGCAACTCCCTCCTCCGAATACCTCATTACACCCCCCCTCCCCCCACACACACACACACCTACCTAATCCCCCCACTCACCGTCTATGCTCGAGTGGCACACGTTCAGCGTCCATGAGTTCCCACTGCCTCGCGAGGTGTCTCACACAACGCGAGCACGCCAACACTCGGCCGCCCCTCGCCCCCGCCGCCCCTGCCGCTCCACCCGCCCCAGCTGCTCCGCCCCCAGCCAGGCAAGGGAAGTGCATGGCATGCGAGTTCATATATTCAGCGCTCGTGGACAGCCACTCCATCGATTGCTGTGGGAAGAGACCGGCGCACACGTAGCACCTGAGGAAGAATGTATTCAGTTACGAGTATACGGTTATTTTTTTATCATCCAAATTTTCTTAAATGTTTTAGAAGTTACATTTATTATAGGTAACAAATATTTCTCTGTCTTATTAACTGTAAAATAACTGTTCATGAGCAAATCAAAACGTTTTCTGAATATAAGAACCGCACACAAGTATTTTAATATAAAAATTTCATATTTGCACGCAACAACAAATCTATAGGTTTCTGAAGTCTAACTAATATTATAAATATGTTTGTTATTCATTGATGCAAAAACTAGTGATAATTTGTAATGATACTAGGTATGTATATAGCTGGATATCCAGAACAAAATGTAGACTGTCATTATCCCGACATTCCCTCGGGATCAGAAATCACGCGGGTGAAAAACGAAGCAGAGCTATTATAAGAAAAATAACCACTACGCGCGCTACGAGTGCTACGCGCTCCGCTACGGCCACCTACAAGGCTACGCGCTCCACTACGGCCACCTACAAGTGCTACGCAACCCGCTACGGTCACCTACAAGTGCTACGCGCTCCGCTACGGCCTCCTACGAGTGCTACGCGCTCCGCTACGACCACCTACGGGTGCTACGCGCTCCACTACGGCCACCTACGGGTGCTACGCGCTCCGCTACGGCCACCTACGGGTGCTACGCGCTCCGCTACGGCCACCTACGGGTGCTACGCGCTCCACTACGGCTACCTACGGGTGCTACGCGCCCCACCGCGGCCACTCACCGGTAGAGCCCCATCCCGTTCTCGCCGGCCAGCGGCGTGTGCGCGCCGACGGGCGCCAGCGGGGGCGTGGCCAGCGCGCTCGCGGGCCGCTTGCTCGCCTGCGCCGGCTTCATGTCGTACGGCTTGAACCTGCGGGCCCAGACATGGCTCAAGAGGCGGGAACCGGGGACGACTTGTGTGCAACATGCTTTCAAAAAGTCTACACGATATCGAAAAAGTATAAGTAGTATATACTTTTTCTTACATCTCACAATACATCTACACACTATCTATAAGATTAAATACAGAATTTTGGGAAAAGAGATGGATTTAATTATTTATTAAGGTCTTGATTTTTTAGTCTTGTCTTATGCTCGGTTATTAAAAATGACTCGGTCGTTAATAGAAAGGTCTCGACCTTCTGGCAATAGCATAGACAAATTAGGATAGTATCGGCTTTAGCTAAGACTTGGGAAACTATCATACAACTCATTATAATGAAACAAGTTTGTCGGATTTTATCGTGGTTTATGAAGTTTCTTAGGTGCCTGAGGTTTCGGATATTTTACAGCAACCATGGTCACGTGAGGACCGAGGATCGGGAAGGAAAATCCGAAAAAGTTGTTTCATTATGAGTGAAATTCGCGTAAACATTAGAAAACAATATATCACATCACTATTAGTTACACATAAATACGTAACGATTTCTGGTCAATTACGAGCACGAACATCTATGACGTACGAGACATCTATAGACATCAATAGATATACAGACACGCACAGACACGTTCGCACACACACTCACGCGCATGCGTGTCACACGTACACAGCACACACATATCCCACACTCACCGGATGTTGTTCGTGTGCGAATTGTTGTGAGTCGCATTGGTCTCGCCGTTCTCGCTGTAGGCGGGGTACTTGTGCGGGATGCTCTTGTAGCACGACGCGCAGATCTGAACCATGCCTGGAACGCGACTTCGTTTCCAAACACGATACGACTACACCATGTCACCAGTAACAAACTCGAAAAATACTTTCATTAAAATACGGGTTCTGTATATAAGAAACGATCCGTTGTGCTCACAATTGTACATTTTACGAGCTTTATAGCTTACTTTATATCACGAAATGTTCGTGAGTAAAACGAAACGTTCCTGAATATGGACATCGGCTTTAAATGGTTTTGCAAGTACTTCTTTTTGGTCGGTGACTCTTTTGAATTTATTTATTTATTTAACAATTTATGTACACCAGAATAGCAATAGGAAATAGCTCTTATAAATAATGCTGGTACAAAGGCACTATTATATTGATATTTACTTAAAAGTCAAGTAACAACTCAGAATATAACTTAACTGAGATGTGTTTATTGATTTTGAACAAATCGCTTTAGGAAATTTTCGAACACTTATATTAATTGAGAATAATGCTTCGAACAAGAACTTCGAAACAAACTTGGTAAACAATCAGAACACTTTGATAAAATCTAATATTTTGACTAGCCCGTTGGCGCAGTTTGTAGTACTGCTTTCCGTTCCGCAGGTCGATTACAACTGAAATCTTAGTGTAATATGTGTACTGTAACTCGGCGTATTTATATATGTATTAGTTTCGTTATTGTTTTTAAAAAAAATATTGTAACACAAGCACTTTCTGTTCCGCAAGTTGCGGGCTCGATTCTCGTCTGAGTCTTGGTGTAATATGTGCACTGTACACTTGGTGTGTTTATTTTTTTTTATGTCACTAGGTCGGCAAACAAGCGTACGGCTCACCTGATGGTAAGCGATTACCGTAGCTTGTAGACACCTGCAACACCAGAAGCATCGCAAGCGCGTTGTCGACCCAATCACCAATCCCCCCAGGAGTTCTGGTCATCTTACTCACCAACAGAACACAATACTGCTTGAAAACAGAATTATTTTGCTGTGATATTCTGTAAGATCGAGGTACTACCCAAGGCGGGCTGCTCCATATTTTGAGCAGGAAATTCCTGCTGTGCCCTACCTCAGTTAAGTTATCCGCTTCGAGGAGAGCCAATCTGTCAAGCTGGTCAGAGTTGACATTTTCAATCAGATGAAACTTTTCATGAGTTTACTTGCTACCCCGAGTGTTTATATATAAATTAGTTTTGTTATTATATATATATATATATATATATATATATATATATATATATATATAGCTACAATAGTCTGATATTATCTGTAACACGAGCACGTGTATGTAACAAGATATTTATTATGATCAAGTTTGAAGTTTGATTTAGTCTAAAGTTAGTGTGAGCAGATATGAGTGTTTCGTAGAGAGCTAGCGGCACCTTGCGGACTGATGGGGCTGGCGTCCGGGTGCGGCTTGAGCGTGGTGATGAAGGGGTAGTAGGGCTCGCGCTCGGGGTTGGCGCAGCAGTAGACGAGGCGCAGCTGCGACGAGGGCGCGGGCACGCCGCACACGTAGCACACGAAGCTGGCGGCGCCGGACGGCGGCCGCTCCAGCGACGGCGAGCGCGCCGGCGCCGCCTTGTCGCCCGACGACGCCAGGCTCAGCGGCGACGGCGGCAGCAGCGACGGCGGCCGCGTGCGCAGCACGTACGCGCGCTCGTGCGCCGGCACGCCGCGCGCCTGCGGGGCGCCACGGGCACGGGTTTAAGTCGAAGTCGAAGCTGGTGACTGACGGCAGCGTTACGAAAACTGACATCGGGCGGGGCGAACGGAGCGAGAGACATTTTCTTTCTCACTATCACTCATAGCCAGTTTCGCATATCTATGACACAGTGCAGGCCTATTGCTAAAGAAGTCTTACTTCAGTCGTGGGGTCTAAAGCACACTCGATTTTTTTATTTTTTTTATTTATATTTGTATTTGCTCGCAAACGAAAAATTCCAACTTCAATTACATCGACGATTAATTATTAAACAAAAAAATTGTCAAATAAGTACTGATTATGAGTAATATAAATCAGACAGTATTCGTAAAATTTCGATCTAATTTAAATGAAAGCACATGACAAGCCCCAGATTTTAATTATAAAGAAAAGTTATAAAGACACATAAAAACCTACAGTCAAATTGAGAATCTCCTCCTTTTTTTGAAGTCTGTTAAAAATGACGAGGTTTTCGATTCGACTGTTTTATACAGGTATTGTATGTACGTTACCACATAACTTTTTAGTGGGTGTAGCTATTTTGACGATCCCTTCTTTTTTTATTCAAAGGCTAGTCTTCTGGTCACATTTAATTTTCGTAAGGTTTTTTTTTCGAAAGCATTCGCAATTTTCCAAAACACATTGCATCAATAAACATATTTTTTCATAGAAATAAAACAAAATTAAAAAAACTTCTTAAGATTGGATTATAGAATCAGAAAATTGAAACAAAATGTGTAAAGTCATCCCCAAATTATAGCTTTACCCCAAGGAAAATGGGGAATACTTTTTATTATATACAGAAGAATAAAATATTTTCGGACGTTAATTTAACCACATTTCAACTGCAAAGTATTTTCATAACCAAAAATAAATTATCTACTATGATATCACAAGGAATCAATTTAAAATAGATATGGCAAGTTGTCATTCCCGATAATCGCCACTAGACATAGATATATTTGTTAAACTAGCTGTGCCCGCGACTTCGTCCGCGTGGATTTTAACAAAAAAATTGTTGTGCAGTTCGCAAAGTTATAAATGTAATAAATTTCTGAATTGAAAGTAATCTAAGTTACTCCTTATTACACCAACTATCTGTCAGTGAAAGTGCAGTCAAAATCGGCCCAGCCGTTTCAGAGATTAGCCGGAACAAACAGAAAAACAGACAGACCGACAAGACAGACAAAAATTGTAAAAAAATATATTTAGGTATATGAACCGTGTTAACATCCATGTGCATTTAGTAAGAATCTGCTATTTTAATATTACAAACAGACACTCCAATTTTATTTATTTGTATAGATATAGATATTTGAAACTGTACCGTGCACATTTTTTCTTAAATTAAATCACGCTCAAGTAAAAAGTGTTGTGCAGTGTGTGTGTGCTGTGTGGCTACGGCACCAAAGAATATAGCCACCCCCTCTCTTCCCGTGGGTGTCGTAAGAGGTGACTAAGGAATAACAAGGTTCCACTACCACCTTGGAACTTAAGAAGCCGACCGATGGCGGGATAACCATCTAACCGCTGGCTTTGAAAGACACAGGCCGAAGACGGGCAGCAGCGTCTTCGGTGCGACAAAGCCAGCCCTGCGGTCACCAACCCGCCTGCCCAGCGTGGTGACTATGGGCAACACACATGAGTTCACGCATTTTTGGCGCGAACTTGTAGAGGCCTATGTCCAGCAGTGGACTGCAATGGGCTGAAATGATGAAAAAGCGTTTACTTTTATTATTTTAAAGTACACCTCTATGGCGCTTTATTCTTGTTCATGTCCTTTTTCTAAAGGTTGTCTGGAAGAGATCGCTCTTTAGCGATAAGACCGCCTTTTGTACATTCCTTTTTTTTTGTTATTATTATTATTTTTTCTTGCTTGTTTCTTTTTCTTTTATGTGACATGTATTGTTTTTGGTTGTACAATAAAGTATATTTGTATTGTATTGTATTGTATTGTAAAAAGCGGTTACAGACAAACATTTCGCTAAACGCAATTATAAATACAATACGGTTATCTCAACTCGTACTTCCAAAAACAGCAGTCTGTCTGTGCTCTTAGATTTGCGTCTACACACGACAGGGCAATCTGTAGGAACTATAGAAATATATAGGCCGAGGCAAAGTTTTATCCCGTGACTGCTAACTGGTTCCTGCCAGTTTTCAGTCGTTTTGCTTAACAAAAAAAAAAAAAAAATCACAATAACATTCCACAGATAAGACAACGCGCAGTCGATAACGATATAGTAATCAAATAATCATGTCATTAATAATAATAAATATTAACTTTATATACCGTGTAATGATAGATATCATAGGAAAATTTCCTCGGATAAGATATTTTTGGGTGGTTACGTTTTCGACGGTTTACGACATGTTTCACAGATTGCTGATAGCGCTATCTGACGTGTAACGGTATCTAAGAAATAAAAGTGTAATCATTACTTGATACACTTACACATATATGATAATACCGCTATTATATTACATATCAAAACCCGAGCTATACTATGAACCAACTTAACAAACGATTTTTCTATAATATTGTAATTCTAATTTTATTGTGTATCTTGTTGAGAGACTATTTATTTTAAGATTCAACAAGAAAAGGCTAATTAAATATTGTTACTTGATTTTGGACAATTACAGACTACTTAGTACTACTCTCTTTTTTTTTTAAATAAACTCATGCATCTTTCCCGAAGATAAACAATAAATTATAAAAATTGATATAAAAATATCTAATGAGCAATATATTCGTACAATTCAATGTTCAAACGAATTATAATTAATAACGAATTCCTAATTAAATCGAGAATATCGGCACGTGATTATGACGCAGTACGTAACTCCGTGTAGCGGCGGGTTATCGCGGTAGTCTAGTTTTAACGATATCTTACACGGTTATCTGTCAGGTCTTACGGTACAAATAAGTTCAATTATCGACGTACACTAGTGGACTCTTTTATTTGACGATATATAATATAAATAAAAACGGCTCCATTGTCACTCCCTGTGACACACCACGGTGCAGCGTTTTATGTTTATGATGTAATAATAGGATGTTATAGGTAATAAAATATAAAAAAAATATAATCTTGTGCGCGATAACAGCGGATTACTGAAGTGTAGATAAGGAATTAAATCCAAGATTAGCCGTGATAACTCTAAAGCCTGTCGTAAATCCTTCAATTAACGGTTAAGTCGTATCGCAAATTCTAGCCGTATCGTCGTACGGCTATCGAGGTACGAACATGTGGCGGCACGACCCCACCGGAGGATTATCGTTTATCGCAGGTCAGCGGGTCGCCGAGGACAAGTGAGGTGCTTTCATCTCCAGACGATACTATTTTATAGTCGCCTTGAAGTTAAGTGGAAACTTTGCAAATTATTGCGAATTATATTTATCAAAGCAAAATATTTAATTAGTGTAATTTTAAATATTAAAATATTAGGGATGTCAGTTTTTGGATAATACGACAAAATAAGAGTTTTTTTTTTTGGTATATCGTGTCACAACGTTAGTTAAAATACTCCTCCGAAATGGCTGGACTGATTTTTACGAAATTTCGTGTGCATATCGGGCAGGTCTGAGAATCGTCCAACATCTATTTTTCACACCCCTAAGTTATAGGGGGAGGGGAGGAAGGAGATAATAAAATATATGTCAAAACAACGTTTACGGGGTCAGCTAGTAGTTTTATAAATACTGAATACTTTAGTATCTCTTAGAAATAAGTATGTATATAAAATATATCAATGAAATTTATCTCACACGATAATCATCAAATAGATAACAATAAAACAATTACCACACTTTCCACATATCTTATCTATAATTAATATATGACTATGTGTTTAAATGTAAAAACGTGGACCAACGCTGTACTTCAGACATTTTTAACCGACTTCCAAAAAAGGAGGAGGTTCTCAATTCGACTGTATTTTTTTTATGTATCTTACATCAGAACTTTTGATCGGGTGGACCGATTTCGACATTTTTTTTTTCATCAAAAGGTGGTGTGTGTCAATTGGTCCCATTTAAATTTATTTGAGATCTAACAACTAATTTTTGAGTTATATCTAATAATGCGTTTTTACTTGACGCTTTTTTTGTCGACCTACGTAGTATTATACTTCATAACTTTCTACTAGATATACCGATTTTGATAATTCTCATTTTGTTGGAAAGGGGATGTCCCTACCTCCTCTACTATATTATGCATGTATTATACATACTCCTGCCTCTGGAATTATTCCATTTACTAAAGAAATCCGCAGCAAAATCCACGATAAGGAACCATAATAAGGAAACCAGGATCTGATGATAGGATCTCAGAGAAATCGAGGGAAACTCTCGAAAATCCGCAATAACTTTTTACTGGGTGTATCGATTTTGATAATTTTTAATTTAATCGAAAGCTGATGTTTATCATGTAGTCGGTCACATATAAATTTTATCGAGATCTGATAACTACTTTTTGAGTAATCTCTGATAACGCGTAGTTGCTTGACTATTTTTTCGTCGATCTACGTTGTATTACTCTTCGATGTAATTGAAGTCGGTTTTTTTTTGTTTGCGAGCAAACACAATTATGTTTTATATTATTCGGCTTTCGAGTGTTAAGAATCTAGTCTATTAAGAAATCTATACAAATAAATAAAATTGCAGTGTCTGTTTGTAATATTAAAATAACCGCTTTTTACTAAATTTATATTAATGTATACACGGTACATACACCAAAATAACATTTTTAACAATTTTTGTCTGTCTGTCTGTTTGTTCCGGCTAAACTTTGAAACGGCTGGACCGATTTTGACGGGACTTTCACTGGCAGATAGCTGATGTAGTAAGGACTAACTTAGGCTACTTTCAATTTAGAAATTTATTTATTTTATAACTCTGCAAACTGAACAATAACTTTTTTGTTAAATTCCACGCGGACGAAGTCGCAGGCACAGCTAGTAAAAGAATAATTTCATACAGCAAATAAAATATCGTAATGTCTTAAGTTTTCATATTCCTAAGCAATGTAATACATATTCGCGACGGTCGCGGGTTTGATTCCCGCTCGGAGTGGATATTTGTGTTCAACAAATATTTATTTCCGGTCTGGTTGTTAGTCCTTGTGGGTCTCCCCACCGTGCCCCGAAGAGCACGTGAAGCCATCTGTTCCGGTTGTTACCATAAAATATCTGATAGCGATCGTTACTCATAGTAAGAAATATATTCGACAAGCCGCATTGGAGCAGCGTAGTGGATTAAGCTCTGATCTTTTCCTAAATGGCCAAGGAGGCCTATGCCCAGTAGTGAGATGTTACTGGCTGAAGCGTAATAGACATTTTAAAAGCAAGGTCTCGCAAATAGTACAGATAACAGGGACGATAATTTGTAAGTGTCGACATTTAGCGTAAATGATTCTTTGATAACTATAATATTCAAATAGTCTACACACTTGTCTACACTTGAAATATTAATTCGCAACTTAGTTGCAATCATTATCGAGAACACTTCAAAACTAAACATATTACAGATAAATGTGTTTGAACGCCAACGAAAAAAACCAACTTCAATTACATCGACAAGTAATATAACATAAGTAGACGAAAACAATTAACAAACGCACTAGTCATCACTACGATTTTCGAGGGTTTCCCCCGATTTCTCTGGGATTCCATCATCAGATTCTGGTTTTCTTATCACGGTACCACACTTGGGATATCTCCTTTCCATCAAAAAAAAAAAAGAATTATTAAAATCGGTTCATAAAAGACGAAGCCTCCTTTTATGAAGTCGGTTAAAAAGATGGAGGTCTCGAGAAACAAATAACGTGTACAACAAGCTTTCAAAGAGAAACCTTGATTGTATGTTACGTTTGATAAGATTTCTCCGAATACTATAAAGGAAAATTACAATGTGAAAATATAAAAAGGATTTGGATTTTTACAAAGCTTTCGACAGTGTATTCGTGTGTATTTATACAAACAGCTACCGATACAACTTACAAGTTAATTTCCAATCCAATTGTATCGGACAGAATCGTGATACTAAATTCAATCCCAAATTTTATAAAGAACTAGCTGTCACCTGCGCGCGTTGCTACGCTTCGTTTTGGTCGTACCAACTCAAAAACCATTGTGGGCTCATGCACAACACTTCGCTGAAGATCATGACATGATCCAATGTATAGTTTACGTTTCTATAAAGGACATTTAGATAAACTCAGACAAATATTCATTTTCATATTATAAAGAATATTTCTAAACAAAATTGAAATCAAGTGATGAAACATTAGATAATATTGACTTAGACGGTGACTGTTAAGTGTTAAGTACATTAACTTTCCCTATAATCTCTGGTTCGATATTAAGAAAACACGAACATTACAAGTGGATATTGAAGACGTATAAACATTGATGATAAAGTCTACGATAACCGGGTCGAGGGTCGGTCGGGTCGTTCGGACGTAATAATTCCCATTGGCATTGATAACTTATCGCACCGAGACCTAATAGAAACGATTAAGCGTTACAGTTTGTTTATTGTATTATTAATATAATTAAAACTTTAATTGAGGTCAAATCTAATGATAGGACCCCAGATTCATAATACTGTACTGAACTGTCAAGAATCGTCTTAGCTATAGTTATCAAGTTAAGGCATCTCAATTTCTTCTTAAACGTGTAGGTTCCCTTTCGATAACTCTTCATCGCGTGATAACACCGTGAGATGAAATATAAGATAAAATGTTAGCCCTTGAAACACAACAGTACCATTAGCTTTTTAAGTTCCATTGCCACTAATGCTTTGGTTTATAAGTAAAAATTATTTATTTATAATTAGTATGTCTTATTGTCGGTCGTTTTCGGATAACGATATTTCGATGTCATATCAACTATTATAGCAATGTGAATTTTGTATCCAAGACCGACTGGTCTTTCATGTATTGAACAGAAAGGATCATCTTTACTCTCGGACGTTTAATAATTCGCTTCAGCCTGTAATATTCCATTGCTAGGTATAGGCCCCTTTTCCCATGTAGAAGGATCAGAGCTTAATCCACCACGCTGCTCTAACACGGATATATTCCCTACTATGCGTAACGATCGTCTATCAGGCGTGCATGATAACAACTGGGACCGACGGCTTAACGTGCTCTCCGAGGCACGTTGGGGAGACCCACAAGGACTGCACAAACACCCAAACCACGGCAAACATCTTAATGGCCAATACGATTGTCTGTCATGTACGGGGATCGACAGCCACAACCAGTGCTGTGTCCGTTGCGCCAACGCGGCGTCTAATAATATACAAGTTTAATTACATGCGTAATACCGTACTAGACTAGTTTACCCTTCATCATTCTACACTAATTAATATTAATTATTGAAGTTGTACTTCTTTTGGCGTAGAAGGGAAAAATGGTGAGTAAATATTTACGATGCGCGCGCACACCGTTAAGAAAATAACCAACACCCTGTAGTTAGCTATTCAACGAAGAAGTTAGCAACGCGAAGTTAGTTAACCAATGAAGTATAACTTCTTACTAGCGTACATAAGTAAACACAAACATACTTTATTTGTGATGTCAACCGCGTTATATTCCTATAATAATATTGTTCCTTTTCTTCTGTCTTTTATATACACAAATAATCGAAAGTAAAAAGAATATATAAAATCGGACCCAAAATCACTATGAAAAACACCTTTTGAGGAAATGTTAGCCTCGATAATAAAAATAGATTTATATCAACATCGGGCATGTGTTAATTGAATAATAAAATATTGATCTCAAATACGAGTACTAACATAGGACTGGTGAGCGCTAGACCGGTCAGTGATGAAACCAGTATAAAGTTATTAGCACTGTAATATGAAATTTCGAGAAATGTCGCGATTTTCTTTTTTTAATATCGACTGTTTTATTAAAATCTTATAAGGGAACTTCTAGCCTAGTTTCTAGCCTATATATGCCAGCAACACTAGAAGCATTATAAGCACGTGACTGATTCTATCCTCCTGTCAACACAGCGCATCCCCAGCTAACGAGTTTTAATTTAAATTTGTTAAACAATAATATTATTCTCATTAAAATATGTTTAAGGCAAGGTAAAGAAATATCAACACGCATTTCGTTATTATATCAAAAATTTTATATGCAGTGGATTTAATTACTACATAATCGCTTCAATCTGTAATATCCCACTGCTGGTTATAGGCCTTTTTCCCCATGTAGGAGAAGGATCGGAGCCTAATTCACCACGCTGCTCCAATGCAGGTTGGCAGATATATTCCCTACTAAGAGTAACGATCGCTATCAGGTGAACATGATAACAATCGGGACCGACGGTTTAACGTGCTCTCCGAGGCACGGTGGGGAGACCCACGACGACTGCACAAACACCCAGACCACGGCAAACATCTGGCCTATACAATTAATGTTTGTCATGTGCGGGGATCGAACCCGCAATCGCCAGCGCAACAGCCACTAATTACTACATGAGCAGACATTTAATTATTTTTCAATCGTAAATCTAATCCGATTTCACATTTTTTTATCATAATCACACTTGATTGACACGGATGTAAAAACAATATCAGCCTAATACCGTTCGTATAATTTTACACCTAATTATTATAATATAATTAAACATAGTTGAAATTATTAATTTTTGCTTTTTTTTTATACATAACATATGTTCATAGTGAACAGTATTATTTTATCATTATATAAGTAATGATTGTAAGTAATTGTCAAATAGAGTTCCAGAAAAAAATTACTTTTCCATTACTTTTCCTTTATACATCTAAAGCTATATAGAAACTTAAAACTTCGTTTAAAACAATAATATAAGTAGCTGGCAGTGACCGCGAATTCGTCCGCGTGGAATTTAACAAAATAGTTACGGTCTTATTCATAAAAAAAGCTTATAGAACGATTATAACGTTCATTAGTTAAAATGCTCGATAAGCTTATAAAACGTTCGATAAAATTGTCTATTCATAACAGTTATATAAACCGTCTTTAACTAATAAGCGTCTATAAGCAAAAATGTTGCCATTACTGTGAAGTTCGCAAAAGGTTCATGTCGTACCTACAATAATTTCGTTTATGATTTTGTAACATAATATATTGTTCAGATTGTAAAAACTTACCTCTCGACGACCCCAACATCTTATTGCCGTTAAAACTTGGATTTCAGGTGATGTACCAGAACCTCTTCTATCTAAGTTGAGATCATCACGTACTAAGTCAATTATGTAAGTCGCAGTAGATTTCTTAAAGCGATAACGCTTCCGAAAGTCTTCGTCGTTCAAAGAAAACGGATCACTCCTGCTTTTGTACACTTTTCTTCGACGCGTGCTATTTTCAAGTTCAATAGCTTCAATAACATCTAAGCTGTGTAAAGCTTGCATTTTTAATAATGCAATTTTTAAAGTTATTTATTTATTACAACAAACAACTTTACAAAATAACATTGACAAACAATTTGTGTGTCAAACGCCAATTTCTTATTAATCAGCTGTTGTGAGTTCGACCATCTTGCATCTTATAGTACTGTTATAGTAGGGTCCTGCCCTCTATAACTTTGTGATAGGTTTATAGAACTGTTTAGTGTTATAATGCTGTTATGAATACAATTTTTTGCCAATGTTCTTATAGCGAGCTTATAGAACACTTTAAGTGTTCCATAACTTTTTATGAATAAGACCGTTATTGTTTAGTTCGCAGAGTAATAAAATAAAATAAAAAATCTAAAATAAAAGTAACCTAAGTAACTCCGTATTAGCTTTAGCTATCTGCCAATGAAAGTCCCGTCAAATTCGGTACAGCCGTTTCAGAGATTAGCCGTAACAAACAGACAGACAGACAAAAATTATAAAAAAAAAAATATTTTGGTGTATGTACCGTGTATAAATACATATGATTTCAGTGAAAAGCGGTTATTTTAATATTACAAACAGACACTCCAATTTTACTTATTTGTATATATTAATTAATCTGACATAGTACTGAGACACTCAGTTCACAAAATATGTAAAAAATACCTTTTCAGTCCCGGGAGACATGAAAATCCTTAAACATCGAACACTAACAAAATCCAAACAGACAAAACAGCACAACACTATTTTCGATTCACTGTTAAATCACTTTTAATCTTTTTTACGATAAACACTCACAATCACTTTCACGATACCTTTGAAACATTAAAACTTAATAAAGCGATAAAAACGTAAAAAAAATAACGTTTGTTTTAATAATCGTAGTTTTAGAGCAGAGCGCGTGAACACGTCTCGACCGCGCGAACAAGCGTCTTCGTATGAACTTCTGTACGAACATAATAGGTAGAGTTCCTTATTACGAAACTTATACTTGCGTAAAAATTACGCGTACTATTTTGTAAATATATTAGTTTTTTTTTTTTATGTCACTAGGTCGGCAACCCAGCGTACGGCTCACCTGATGGTAAGCGATTAGCGTAGCTTATAGACGCCTGCAACACCAGAAGCATCGCAAGCGCGTTGCCGACCCAATCCCCAATCCCCCCAGGATCAGCATTGTTTAGCTATGATATTCAACATCAAATATAGTACAAGAATTAGCCTATCCTATTTATACACAAGTCTACCTAAGTTTAACGTCTCCTTGCTACAATTGCTTGTTGCAAAACGATTTTGCAACTGTACGTGAATAAATTTAGTTTGTATTTAAAAAAAAAAATTAATCACTAAAGCTTATTATTATTCGGTGCAGGATTAAATAAATGATAAAGATGTGTGGACTTATTGACGCTGTATTTCATGCAAGATATCAGGAATTTTGTATTAACAGTTTATATATATATACTAGCTGACCCGGTGAACTTCGTATCGCCTAACACAAATTTTTCTCTCCGTAAGAACCATCCTCGTACTTCAAGGAATATTAAAAAAAAAGAATTAGCGAAATTGGTCCAACCGTTCTCGAGTTTTGCGCTTAGCAACACATACAGCGACTCATTTTTATATTATAGATATATAGTAACTGCGGAGTTATTGTCGGTTCTTCTCTGTAGAATCTAAATTCAACAATAACAAATTTAATTTGTAAGATGACGATATAGAGGTGCTTTTGTTATTTGAATGAAGAAAATGAATATTAAAAGTATTAATTTGATTGATTTAGTGTCCACCACACCCACTTAATATCTGTTTGAGGTGACATCCAGCCGATATTAGTACATTTTTATAATTCACTTCAGCCTATCGTAGTCCACTGCTGGACATAGGCCTCCACAAATTCGCGCCAAAAATGACGTGAAATCATGTGTGTTGCCCATAATCACCATGCTGGGCAGACGGGTTGGTGACCGCGGGGCTGGCTTTGTCGCTTCGAAGACTTTTTCTTATTAATTTACATATATATCATACATACATAAACATATATTACAGACAGACTCGGGGCGGAAATCAAACAAACAACCCCGAGAGCAGAAAGCCAATTTGCTGTAAGCTGCACCACCGGGCCAATTAATATGCCTTAGTATCAAACAATGATCGGTAGAGCATATTGCTCATGTTTACACATTGCTCGATAAACAATGAATTGCGTCTGTAGGCTTATCTGGGCTACATTGATCCCGGCCTAAGGTCAATTTATATCTTATTAAAACAAAACTTTTATTTCAATATTTCCCCGTTGGTGACTTTGGCACAAAAATATATTTTATTATATATATATATATAAATTTCGAGCCACGAGGGTACTTTTTATCTCAATTGGTAGGTGGCGCTGCTATCGGTATGTAAGCAATCAAATTCGGTAGCTGTTTTCCGGGCAGGACAACTAACTCCTTCTAAACGGCTGGACCGATTTGGTTTGAAATAATGTTCTGATCTGACACCAACCGAATGTGACCGAAATGGTCTTCCTTACAGGCCTTGATGGGCCTGTCTGGGTACGGGGTACGGGTTTTCTACCCGGGCTCTTCTACTCCGGTACTACCCACTGGTGGGTGATTTCTTTACGACCCGATGGGCCGAGCATACGCCCACTAACTGCACGTTACCCTATGGACTAATTGGGTTTCGGATCAATTGGAGGCAAGTGTTGTTATTCATTCCCCGTTGGGTCCTTGTTACGTAGTCTCCCCTGCGTCGTTCCCGTCGTCGTCCAAAATTGTATATATATTCTTGGATGGTTTGAAAACACAATTGGACCCGGTAGGTGGCGCTGCTGTCAGCAATCAAATTTGGTACTTGCTACTCAGGGTAGTACAAAATCCGCCCGACGGGTCCGCTGGTATTTTATATATAATTTTCACACATATATCTAATTATTTATTTAGTTAAAACGTTCACGGTAGTTTTACGTAGCAGTGACTAATATACGCAGAGATGACTTCGTGTTTTACTACAAACAACTGCATCATCAATTAATACGCCAGAGTTATATTTAAGTTTTAGAGTTAATCGAAAATGAAGTTTCAATCGGGAGGAAATAATTGACCAAATTTGTACCTGGCTCCCGGACCAAGTATGTGTGTAAAAAAATAAAAATAAAAAACTTTATCAAAGTGGACTATTAATCATATTGTGGCAGTAGATAGCAGGTTAGCTTATCAGATACAACTGAATTTTTATCAATCACGCCTCCTTACAATGCTGCCAACGATGGAACTACACTTCATTTCGCCTTTGACTGGACCCTTCTTTTTTCGAGAAAAGCCACAGGCTAATTTCTTTCTCAAATAAACGCGTGTGAAACAACAGACACAGCTTTTTCTTTAATAGATAACCAGGTCGGCAAACCAGCGTACGGCTCACCTGATGGTAAGCGATTACCGTAGCTTATAGATGCCTGCAACACCAGAAGTATCGCAAGCTTGTTACCGACTCTATCCCCAATGCCCACCCAGGAGCTCTGGTCACCTTACTCACCAACAGGAACACAACACTGCTTGAAAACAGTAGTGTATATTGACACAGCTGTGGTCTTCTGTGAGGTCGAGGTACTACATCAGTCGGGCTGTTCCATATTTTGAGCAGTAATTATCCTGCTGTGCCCTACCTCAATTATAATAATAAAAATAATAATAATGAATCTTTATTGAGATAAGTACAAAAGGCAGCCTTATCGCTAATGAGCGATCTCTTCCAGGCAACCTTTGGGCAGAGGAAATGGTATAATATGTAGACAGTTTAGGTGTACAGTTTTACCTAAACATATACAATATATTTATATAAAAAAATAATAATAATAAATTAAAATAAAGTATATGTACGTACATGGCATATATAAATAGAAAGTTGTAATAGACATAATAATTATAAATATGACGATTTCATCAGGAACGCTGACGTATTAATTGATAATGCAGTTGTTATGTAAGTTTTCAAAAGCACTTTCGAATCGTCATTTTACAAATCTAAATTTTATAGTGATTATTATTTTGAAAAGTGAAGCTACCAACGAATCGGAACGTAGATTCTGCCGAGAAGAATCGACAAGACTCAAGTCAAGTCGCAGTTACCCTTTTGAAAATAATATATAAACTGTGTTTTAGTACAAAATTAGTAACATCTTGCATGAAATACAGCGTCACAAGTCCACACACGAAAGATACTTTACGTCATATTCGCAAACCGACCAATAAATAACTTCAATAAATATGTAAACGTTACAAGTTCTGTCTGTAAATACTGTTATCGGACACGTTTATTAGCGACGGTAATATAATCAGATGTGTTATCAACTCTTATTTTCGGTTGCTATGTGGAGAAAACGGTTCGTTTTGCATAAAAGTTTTATTTATTTTATTTATATATATATATATATATATATATATATATATATATATATATATACGCTTTACACTCAACGGCCCCCCAATAGGATTATTTCCTGTGTGTTACCACGCTTGACGTGGTCAGTAAACTGGTGAATGTGTGACGAGAGCGTACGAAAAGTGTGATCGGGCGATGCAAACGGAGCAAGAAAGGTGCGCGAGCACACATTTTCTTTCTCTCTTTCGTAGCCAGTTACGTTTAGTATATCTAAGACACACCACACACACATCAGCCTATCGCAGTCGACTGCTGGACATAGGCCTCCAAAAGTTCGCGCCAAAAACGGAAATTAATTAAAATAAAGATTATTAATTTTCTAGAGCTCTGAAATGTTTATGGCCTATACAAATATTTCGTCATGTGCGGGGATCGAAATAACAAGTTATTCGCAGTGACCAATATGATTGAAAACGATGCGATGATGCTTCTGATGTTGCAGGCGTCTATAGGCTACAGTAATCGCTTACCATCAGGTGAGCCGTACGCTTCTTTGCCGACCTAGTTGTATAAAAAAATACGTCCCGTCTTAACTGTCAAACGCGAGAACTGTTATCGTACGCGTTATTAAATATTCGTTAACTTTGTTTTGTAATTTTCCAATTTTATGCACAATTTTCTTAAAATTTCGTTTCGTAAGAACTTATGACAAAGTATTAGAAAACTTTTAAACTTTTTAAAATAAAATGTATTTAATCAGAAGTCGTTCTCAAGATATGGATACGTATCAGTGGGACAGCCAGTGTAGTGTAGTAACACGTTAGAGCGATACAACACGAGCGTGTCGTTCAGTAACTAGTAGCCACAGGCAGACGGTGATAGCATGCGCGTGTCGTGTAGCTCTTTCTCTCTTACGCTACGTGTTAGAACGAGACAGCATCGACGTGATGTATTCGTGCATTTTCGCGTTTTTTTTTTTTTTTTTTAATTTATATATACACCTCCGACATGGGGATCGGAGTCCTTACTTAAGCTACTCGTTCATACCAGTTCTCGCACTTTCATCCTGCATACTAATTTTCTTTCTTTCATTCTTCCACATTCACACACTGGGTGGGTTCCCATCTACGCTAGTCCTAATTTCTAATTTTGTTTCTTATATTAATATGCATTTTCGCGTTAGATCGGTATAACACGAACGTGTCATGTAGTCGTGCAGCCCCGCGTCAGAGCGGGACAGCACGAGCGTATCTAGTGTTCGTGCAGCCCCGCGTGAGAGCGGGACAGCACGAGCGCGTCGTGAGCTCGTGCAGCCCGCGTCAGAGCGGGACAGCACGAGCGCGTCGTGTGTTCGTGCAGCCCCGCGTCAGAGCGGGACAGCACGAGCGCGTCGTGAGCTCGTGCAGGCCGCGTGAGAGCGGGACAGTACCTGGTAGCCGGTCCACTGCTGCAGCAGGTGGTGGTGGCAGGCGGCGCAGGCGCGCACGGTGCCCTGCGCGTCCTTGGGCCGCGAGCGCGGCGGCCGCGGGTGCTGCTCGCCGAAGATGGGGAAGTACGCCTGCTTGTTCTGCAACACGCGTAAACATTCTCCATTATTAAGGATGTGTTCTGAGTACAATCGATTTTCCGCGTCAATTAAAGATTTTGATATCTGTACGATTTTTATTTATTTTTTTTGTTTTACCCACAATTAGGAATTCTAAACAATAAACAAAATGTTTAGAATTCCTAATTGTGGGTAACACAAAAAAAAATAAAAATCGTACATATTAAAAATAGCATGGTGTCGTCTCCTGTCAAAGATTTTCATTGTAATATGAAACTTTGAATAGTTACGGGTCTCTGTAAAGAACTCACTATAGACGGCGCCACGGTTCGCTTAAACCGAAAGTAAAAATCATCATATCAAAAATTTCGCTCTAGCGGGTACATCGTTCCATAGCTTAATTGGCTAGAGCGTCGACACGGTCAGTCGGAGACGCGGGTTCGAATCCCGCTGGAGCGGTCAATTTTTGATATGATATTCAGAAATATTTTGATATCTTTCATGATTCAGGGACAAGTCTAAAAAAAAAACTTACCGCACATTTCTGCTCATAAATATAATGTTTAATTTGATATTTATACTATTCTTTTTTTTAATTGTTATACTTCTGCTATATTGTTATGATTTGCTGGAAATCTAAAACTGTTATTTAATGTCTTCTAAGGCGAGTGATGTATGCACCCGTAACTGGCATGCATACCGAACTATGTACATACATGAACGTGATATTGTAATGTTTAGTATGTTATGCTGTTGGTGTATCAGTAAATAAATAAACAGGCGCGCGGGTCAGCCGGCCTCGTCCACCGCGTTCGTGGACGTTACCCCAACGACACATTACATTTCTTTGAGTTACATAATTCAATTTTTCAAATGGTAAAAGAAAAACTGCCTTTTTACAGGGTACCTTACGTACCTTATAGTCGAGTTTTCTATATTTCAGAAAACAATTCGTTTCATTTAGGAAGGCTCTTAACTGAGGGTGGCGTTTAACTAAGGTAGGGCACAGCAGGAATTTCCTGCTAAAATATGAAGCAGCCCGACTGGGGTAGTAGTACCTCGACCTTACAAAAGATCACAGCTAAATAATACTGTTTTCAAGCAGTATTGGGTTCCTGTTGGTGAGAAAGGTGACCAGAGCTCCTGGGGGGATTGGGGATTGGGTCGGCAACGCGCTTGCGATGCTTCTGGTGTTGCAGGCGTCTATAAGCTACGGTAATCTCTTACCATCAGGTGAACCGTACGCTTGTTTGCCGACCTAGTGTATAAAAAAAAAGAAAAACGATTTTTTTTTTTTTTTGTTACCATACAGAAACCGAGCTTAACTCGGTGTAATGAAATTTCTGATTCTTGACAAGCTTAAAATTACGACAGAACAGATACAATACGCAAATATGTTATCAAAATATGCGATGTTCATCATATTATAATGAGGTGTTTGTTATTTATGTCGAGTGTCGTGTGTTCTCTACAATATACTCAAGTTACCCAATTTATCCAATACATTTCACTGTGTAGAAAGTGATAGTTAAACTAGGAAATGCAATCGGCCTGTTTATTTCAAAGCCAGCAGTTAGGTGGTTATCTGCCATCGATCGGCTTTATAAGTTCCGAGGTGGTAGTGGAACTGTGTTATCCCTTAGTCGCCTCTTACGACACCCACGGGAAGAGAGGGGGTGGCTTATATACTCGTATATTATACTATCTTTTACCCGCGGCTTTGCGCACATTTTTTTAAATAAAAAGTATCCTACATTATTTCTAATACCTCAAAAATATGAGTCCAAAATTTCATGATGATCGGTTAAGTAGTTTACACGTGAAAGCGTAACAAACAAACTTACATTCATATTTATAATATTAATAGGAATTTTTTACTACCGTAACCACACAGCAGTGTGGTGTGCAGCACATTCTATAGTATATTCGTAATATATTCTTATTTTATTTTAAATTAGACAAAAAATACTACGTTTCGCCCGCAGCTTCTATCTATAAAGACATAATCTATAATACAAAGTTAAATCTAAATCTCGAGTCAAGATCAAAATCAAACTCAAGAATTACTTTATTCAAATCACCAAGAGTTCTTTCAAATCGTCATTTTACAAATTAAAATTTTAAGGTGTTTATTATTTTTGTAGAAGTAAAGCTACCATCGATTCGATATGTAGATTCTGCAGAGAAGAATCGGCAAGAACAAATTAATAAAAAAATACTTTGAATGACATTTTCAATCCAGAATATTTTTGTGTCTTTACCATTCTAGTTAACGAGTGACACGCCCCTCTTTACCGTCGTTACGGAGTCACTTAGTGACGTGACACAAAACAAATATAGCAAATAGTCACGACTAACCTCAAATCAATGAGACGTCTATATAAATAAAATTATAGAGGCCTGCCTTTGTGCGCGTGACGGAATAACTTCCAAATATATTTCAATTAACGATTAATGTACTAAAAATGTTATTATTTTAACACTTGTTATTTATCTGTATTTAATACTACTATTGGTCGCCAAGTGATCGAAATTCGACCATAATTAATTTAAATTATAAATTTGAACATTATTAAAGTTCTGTTGTCAAATACTATACTTCTACGAGTATAATAATAATAAACAAAAAATATAAAGATATATGCGTGTGTGTGTGTGTGTGTGTCAAATAATTTGTGTAATATTTTTATGCATAATTTTAAAAAAAATATATTAGCATTCTGCACTCCTTCTCTATATAAACTATAACTGTGCGAAATTTTATACTCCTCCGTCCGCGCAATTTTCGTAAAAATGGGGTACAAAGTTATTGCTTCACGTATTATATGTATCGATAAAAAGAAAGGATTTGACTTTTTTATAATGAATAAAGACTAAAACGACTGAACTGATGTTAAATATTCTTTTACCGAATAAATATTACGTCATCATTAACTGCGGTCCCACGCGGGTGAAGCCACGTCTACACTCTCTAGTAGGAATACCTTCTCCAATTTTAAGAAACAACACGTAAGCTAAGTATATTTCGGATCTTCGCTTTCAACCTTTTTAATTTCATTCTTTGAACACATAAAACATACGCTTCAGCCTTTAATATCCCACTACTGGGCATGGGCCTCTTTCCCCATGTAGAAGAAGGATCAGAGCTTAATCCACCACGCTGCTCCAATGCGGGTTGGCGGATATATTCCCTACTATGAGTAACGATCGCTATCAGGTGTACATGATAACAACCGGGACCGACGGCTTAACGTGCTCTCCGAGGCACGGTGGGGAGACCCACAAGGACTGCACAAACACCCAGACCACGGCAAACACCTGTATGGCCAATACAAATGTTTGTCATGTGCGGGGATCGAACCCGCAACCGCCAACGCAACTGGCACAATCCATAGCTGTGACCGTTGCGCCAACGCGGCGTCAAACATAACGATGATCAAAACTGTTATCTACATTATATTGTTACCTATTGACCCGTTGCTATATTGTAGGTGTGTATGTTTGAATAAGTTTGAAACCTACAAACCGTTAAAGGAGAATGCCCACCGCAGTATGGACTTTAGTTTCGCTTTGAAAAATTTTGTGCCATGATGATATTTACCACATTTTGTAGGTTCCTTAGTGTACATTTAATTAAAAAAAACGCTGTTTCTCTAGCTCGACGGGTATAATGAAAAAAAGTCACAACAAAAGTGGTTTTCTTATCCTTCTTTCATTTTGTATTTTTATTTACATTTGAAGTTTTAACTATCTGTAAATGTTTGAATATAATCTGAATGCAAGTAAGTTAATGCTTCAGTTTGCATATACTCTAGATTATTGAAGATATTTGACACAACAGAGATATTGACTTTCCCTTATACACAGGTTGATAACTTATGCACATGTTGTTTTAGAATTTGTGTTTTTAATCATTTAACTATGACCCAAGAAACCTACAAAAATATTTCAGATAAGACAGTGAGGCAATAAATAAAAAACAACTTGTGTATACAAAATCATTTTTTTTAACAAGTAAATACTACATTGTGCTATTCTTTGTAAGATAACTGACTTTGTTTTGAAATATAATTCTATAATAATAATTGGTATGAGGGGTATTTATTTGACACCTAGCAAACAGTCTTACAATCGTTTTGTAGATTAAACAATCAACAATTGGGATTGTGTTGTGTAAAACAAACAAATACTTTCATTTTGAAATATTTTAACAATTTAAATTATTCATTTTCAAATGAGAATTCATTAAATATGTCATCTAAAAACTGGGCCGGAGCAGTAACATCATTATATCTGCCCACCCCAGGTACCACACACATAACATGGGCACAACAACCTACAGTTCTGTTGCCCACAAGACAGCTGCAGCAATAACCTGATATAGCTTCGACACTATTGGCAACATTTTCATCTTTACTTATCAACAAATATGCATAATAAGTTCTGCCACCAATATGTCGAGACTTTATTCTCCCTCTCAGTAAGAAATGATTTGTGCCCAGAATAAGAGGAATATCTTCTTCAATTTCGTTATTAATTTCTATTGTGTAAGTGCCGTTTGTTCGTACGTGCTCACCGTAATATGAAGAAGCTTGCTTGAGCTGGTATGTCCCTAATGCAAATCTTTTCAAATCAGTTATGCTAAGTCTTGGGAACTGATCTAAATGTGGGTGGTGAGCATCAATGCTTACAAACGTAGCTCTTCGCCTATTATAATTTTCAATTCTTACAGTATTAGCAAGAACATTATCTATATGTAACCTACGTACCGCAATTGCCAAATATTCTGCTGCTTCTGGTATGTCTTCAATAAGTGGGTGCAATTTATTTGTTAAGGCACAGCCGTTCCGAAAATCGATCATTAAATGCTTAGCAGCTTTATTAAAAAACTCTTGGCGAAACAGTTTGAAGTCGCGTTTTAGACGACCATTGACCACTTCAACCACCCACCTACACATTGTTACACATCTCGACTTATTTGCTTGTTGTGTCGTAAGTTGATGCTCGCCTTCTGATAAAGACTCAGGCATATGAGCTTGATAGCCATATTCTATCAGTTCAGGTATTACATCCCTGAAACCTCTATCTAAAATAAAAATATCCCCCTCTCTAAAATATCTTCTCATTTCACCATTACTATTTCTAAATTCATTACTCATAATGGTAGCATCATTCACTGTCGCTCTATATGGACCTAAACAATCAAGGATATGGCCATCACAACAAACTATCATGAACGGCTTCACCAAATTAAGATGTTTATGTAAGCTGAAGGACTCTTTTTGAAATAAATAGTTGCTACTGCTTTGTACGTACACATATGTAGCATCACATATTACAATAGCGGGTCTCATTTCTGAAGAAGGATTAGGATTCCCGAACAGTCCTTCTGGAATTGTTTTATTCCTAGCTGCAACTTCTTCCACTGTCATGTGATTAAGGCCTAAATGTAAAGGAACCATCTGTTGGCTCATGCAGTTTCTTGCCTTATTCATATTTCTTTCTAAAGTGCTTCGGGGCATTTCAAATAAAGAACTGAGCCTTTCATTGCTATCACCGGTACGCAATTTGGCCAAATAAATACTTAATGCCACACTTGCAGAAGGCACTTCATTGTGCAGACTAGGCATTTCTGCTAAAAGTTCATGGAACTGAGCAGCTGTAACTCCAAGCCAATACTGGCAGAGATTGGGTGGCATCATATTTATGTTATTGAAATCCAACGTTCTTAAATTAATTCTCTCCATCATATTCAGCATGTGATCCATCTGTGATGCAGTAAAATCCCTAATATTAGATTGTAACTGCTCCCAACAATCATTTTCTAAATGGTATCTGCAGACACGAGCAGAAGATGGAATGTATAATCTATAGCGACATAATAACATTTCCTTCACTCCAGTTGGTACCAATAAACGTTCAACATTTTCACATCCTGAAAATATACAATGTCTTGAGGTTGCTGCAACACGTGAATAAGTTTGTGATATTATTCTAGCAGTTTCTTGACGTTGTGGGACCGAAATATGTGGAAGTGGAGGCGTCACAGGTATATGTGGTGGTTCTCTATTATCAGTTTCCTCATTGAAGGCTTCAATAGGTCTATTGGCATCTTGCCGCGTTTGTTTTTGAACATTTCTCCTAGCAGCAAGCCAGCATGCAGTACAAACTCTATTCAGATGAGAAACCTGAAATTAAAATATTTGTTAAGCAATATATTTATAAAAATTACTAGAACAACTAATATTTTCTAAAAATCTTATCTTAATATGTATGGGTATGCTTTGATAATCATAAAGAGTACATTTTTCACTAAACAAGGTTGTTTAAAAAGGGTGTGAAAAGATTATTATGGGGTCGGCAATGCGTCATCAGGTGGGCTGTATGCTTGTTTATTGTTGTTGATATTAAAAAGGAGACTGAATGTAAGTTTTAAAAAATCACATATAATCATAGTAAAAAAAATACACAAAAAATAATATGTACCAAATGAGGAAATGTCCAACTAATTATAACATTCCTTTCTGGGCTGTCTGGATGTACAAGATGAGTGCGGGCCCGCAGAATAGATATACCACAAGCAAAGCACACATTTCTATGTCCAGACACGGGCGATTGGGCTGGTACACCATCGGGTACTTGTTGTAGCATTCCAAAGCACTCCAAGCATATTCTACTATTAGAAGAAACCTAGAAAGAAATTAATATTCTTAATACTTAGTTTATTTTTAGCTACTAAGCTTATTACATATAAATACCTAACTCACTGATATTAATTGGATGGATTGGAGCCCAGCATAATTATCAATGTTTTTTACTATGTCCAAAATAAATACAGCACTAAGCATGCGCCATATTGTAATATAAAGGCTTTGTAAACTCCAATTAGTAGTTTCAGTTCCCTCTTCTAATGAAATAGTTGCCTCAGTCATAAAGTCTACGAGTTTTTTAATAATTGCGAGGCTGAATAGGTTATAAAAATATGTTAATACTTTTAACTTACCGGCGTTGGTGATACCCAGACACGAAGAATATTCACCATAGGCTCTGTTGCATCTTCCACCATGCGCCAGCGCTGGTGCGCCAATCTCATAGAGCAATTGATACACCGGCGAGTAACATCCATTGTCGTAGATAGGTATAGGTTTGGTTCACAAACACACCGAAAGTAAAGAGTCTCTGTCTCAAATATATTTTCAATTTCTATAGTTCTAGGAGGAACACGAAGCTCAACTCGACAAAGAAAATAGAAAGAAAACAATAAAAAGCTCTGACACAATAACAAACGAACTTATTAGCACGAAAGTAGGTACCTACGTCAGTAACAGTAAAACGAAATAGTTACACATTTGACTTATTTGATATCTTTTAAGTGAATATCGCATTATTGCCAGTTGTAGATCGATTATTGATTAATCGATTATGATTGACAAAACACTAAAACAGGATACTTTCAGATAGATTAATCAAATAAACTCATATTATTATCAAATAAAAATTGATTTTCTTTATTATTTAACATGTTATTATGAACTGCCAATTCGATATTTTAATAAAATAAATATAAGTGTATCGATTATATTTTGGTGAGTCGATTCGCTCGTACGAAAATTGCAATACTGAAGATTCAAATGTCAATAACAAAAAATACTTGGGAATTGCGAGTAAAACGGAAATGAATAAATTACTGCTTAATATGTGGATTCTTATCCGTCGAAGTTATGGCTAAGTATTTTACAATGGCTAGTGAAAATTAAAAACTTAGTTTTTAATATTAATTTGGTTTAGGCACAACGACGTGGAAGGAGGAAACCACCTATGGGCATTCCCCTTTGTAACATGTATCGTTCGAAATTTAACAGTTTGTTTGCAGATTCATTTTGCGAATGTAGCAACTGGCTTATTCCAAACAAATTAACACTGTTACACTGGCGCCGGGTGTGTTAATTAAATAAACATATATACTTTTATGTCTAGACGTCAATCGACACGAAATTTGATGATTTAAACAAATTGAAATAAATTTATATAAGTTATAGTTAACATAACATAACACAACAATACACTTTATTGTACACCAAAACAGAAATAATACATAAGGTACAAAGGGCGGCCTTATCGCTGAAAAGCGATCTCTACTATCTAGGGGCAGAGGAGATGGTATTGTGTCGGTGTAGGTGTACAAATTGAGACATAAACGTTTGAATATATTTACTTAAACACATATACAAATAGGTACATACATACATACATACATAGTTATTGCAATTATTAACAAATTATTAAGATTCCATCCTAAAAGATACTAATCGTAGGTGTCCTGAAGGATTCTCAATATTTAAGTATCGTCGGCTTACATCAAACAATACCTTGGAATTAGAGATCGAGTCAGAAACATCACTAACATATAAAGTGAATAGCGGCGAGCTTCAATGTGAACCCTGTAAAACTCCAGTGTATATCCTTACACCGCGAACCCAGACCCGACAACCCTTCATATATTCCATACTTTACATAAAAACTCAAAGGAATCTTATGCCATTATATAATTATATTTTAAAAAAATTATCTTTATACTTCTGTTTAACATATTTTATTACAACAAAATGTTTGACGTTTAGTACATTTTAAGGATATTTTATTTGCACTAGGATTAAATTTACTTGTTTAAATGCATATAAATATACTATAGTACATTTCCCAAATAAAAGTAAAATATATATTAATAAAAGATATTATATTAAGCGTGTAGGTTTCCTTGTAACGTCAGCTGTTTGTCGGACTTGGCCTGATTGCGCGCATCTAATAATAACCGCTGCCAGCTGACCCCGCGACCCCGCTGACCCCGCGACCCCCGACCCCCCGACCTCGCGACCCACCGATAGTCACTATCTATGTTTTCTCCGACTTAGGTAATGACATGAGTATTCTTTGTGTTAAATATAATTTTTTATTGCGACTTGATAAATATTGTTTACTTTAGTAACTAGAATAAACTACTACCGCACTATAATTGTTCAGGTTAATGTTCAAAAATAGTATTATATTTTTCTTGTAATGAAACAACTTTTTCAGATTTTATCGCGGTTTTTTTTTCATATCAATTTTTTTTTCCAGATGCCTGTGTGAAGATTAGGATAAATCAAACTTAATCTTATAAAATGTAATAAATAATAAATAATAAATAAATATTTACAACATACACACACGGTCGTCTGTTCCTAAAGTAAGCAAGTTAATGCTTGTGTTATAGGACACAGCCGACTGGTATACAGCTACATATTTTTTTTTTCGATAAACATACTTAAAATACATATATAAATATATAAATAAATATTTATATTACACCCAGACTCGGGGTGGGAATCGAACCCACAACCCTCGGAGCAGAAAGCGGGGTCACTACAAACTGCGCCAACGGGCTAAATTTCTAAGAAATGTTTTTTTTTAATTTATCTTTATTTGAAAAAAAAAATGGGTTATTGCAAAATAATTTACTTTCAAATATCATATCAAATCATAAGTTAAACTAACGTAAACTAATTGCACAAACAACCAGGCAACCACGGCTAACATCTGTATGGCCAATACAAATGTTTATCATGTGCGGGGATCGAACCCGCAACCGCCAGCGCAACAGCCACAAACCAGTGCTGTGACCGCTGCGCCAACGCGTCGTCATTACTATACTGCCAGAAAAAGTTTAACTTATTTACATAACAATCATCAATTCATTCATCGTCTGCTACACGCAATTACTAGAATTTTTTCTAAAAAAAAAATAGCTACATAGAACAAAGTTAATATATTTTTAATTTAACTCTTATATATTTAATATACAATTTGAATTTCAAATCATGATAATGTTTTATTATCGACGCTATTATTTATCGTAAAGTTATCGATTCTAAAATGATTAGTATAAAGAAACTCTATTAGTAATGATACTAATCTTGATTATAAGTGGCAAAATTTACTCTTACACGCCGAATCTACTATATCGTTTGCGTATAACGTAGCTATTCATCCTGAACTACCCTTAAATTTTGGTCTAAAAATGGCCACGAGATCGTACCACGCGGGCAAAACCGCGTAATATATCTAGTATCATCCGCCAGTAGTGGCAAAGTTCTGCCGACGCGGTACAATCTCGACGAAGGTCCGGGAGCGGCGATAGCTCCTGGCCCACGATAAACTATGACTAAAAGTCTTTATCGAATCATTCTCATTATCTTATACGCTTTTATTTTTATAATTAATCAAATACGACGACGTAATCGCGACAGCGGGTAAAGGTCAGTGTGTTTGTTTGTGTATACAATTATAATTAGTAAGAAATCTAAATTCGTCGCTCCACTATGTACGAATACAAAATTAAATTTTCGAAAATTGAAATTGGCAAAATCTACTTATTCTCAAATAATCAATTAAGGTATGATTGGTTCAAGGAAATTAAGAGTCATGGTCTTTTATTCATAGCCTCGAAATTAAATGAAAACATTTATTTGGCCATGAAATGATACACACACTTAACGAAAGTCAAAAATAAGATCAATTACAAAAAAAAATCACAACAATAATAAAAGAAAGTTAAGGTAGGTATATTACAAACTTAGGTAATGTAGCCATTGTTATAAGTAACCTTAACTTGGTTTACTCAAAACTTCTAATCAAAATATCTCAACCAAAACCCAACATTTCTACTAATGTTCAACACAGTTTCCTGATATGATATCATATATCAACCCAAATATTTTCCTCACATGTTTTCTCATTATATTTCTAGAAGTTTTTTTTTTCTTATATCAAATATATTATTGTGCGTTTTATTCAATGCGACTGACGTAAATCGGAGTTAGCTGGTAAAAAACAAATAAAGTAAATATAAACATTTCGTTGATAGCCTGTGACTTCGACCCCTCTCGGAGACCGCTAACGATTTCATCGACAACAATTATCCATCAACAACAATGCGTTGTCGATTGGACGAGGTCTAAAGTTGACGATATATTGAATAAACATATCTCTTTTATTTATATAGTTTACAAGTAATGAACCGTAACTTCGTTCGTTAAGATGATGTTAGGAGACTTTTGAGGTAGAAGATACCCTTATATCGTTATTTAGATCTTGATTGATGATTGACAACTTCGATAAATAGATTTTTACCATATATTCTGCCAAATTCTGGAGAAGCCCATTTAAGGAAATAATACAACATCACGGAACAACACAGTTACAACGCTGCTCTCAAACAGTGTTCTTTCTGGGTTTTTTTTAGATTTGATTATTTGTTTAATTAGACTTAAAATTATCATTAATATTATTTAATGTTATTTGTTGTGATCAACTTGACTAACTTGTTGTGGATTAAGCTCTGATCCTTCTCCTACATGGGGAAAGAGGCCTATGCCCAGTAGTGGGATATTACAGGCTGAAGCGTAACTTGACTAACGCATTGGGTTACTGTAATTTTAGTTCTAAGTTTTTTTTAATGCATAAATATATAAATAAATAAATAAATAAATAAAAGTGTTGTGTTCCTGTAGTGAGTCAGATCTCTTGGGAGATCGGGGGTAGGGTTGGCAAAGCATTTGCAATTTTTCTGGTATTGCAGGCGTCTGTAAACTACGGTAACCGCTTACCATTGGGTGGGTTGTATGCTTGTCTGTCGACCTAGTCTTATAAAAAAAAAAGTTTATTTCAAAAGTTGTAATACTTAGCATACGTACAAGCATCCATCAATCCATTCTCATAAACAAAATTTCAACAATATTTAAAGCAGAGACATAGAAAAGTATAGACAGATCTGTTAAACTAAACGTTACGGCAGTAAAGAATATAGCCACCCCCTCTCTTCCCGTGGGTGTCGTAAGAGGCGACTAAGGGATAACAAGGTTCCACAACCACCTAGGAACTTAAGAAGCCGATCGATGGCGGGATAACCATCCAACTGCTGGCTTTGAAACACACAGGCCGAAGACGGGCAGCAGCGTCTTCGGTGCGACAAAGCCAGCCCTGCGGTCACCAACCCGCCTGCCCAGCGTGGTGACTATGGGCAACACACATGAGCTCACGTTATTTTTGGCGCGAACTTGTGGAGGCCTATGTCCAGTAGTGGACTGTGATAGACTGAAGTAATGATGAATACTGTGAAAAGTCCAATTTTGTATTCTAGCATTATTTGACTGTGATGAAGCATGTGAAAGAGAAGAAATAATTTGACTGTGACTGTGAAATTATTCTATGGTAAGGAATAGCATTTTTTTTTTCTAATTTATGTAACAATTATTTGTACAAATTTTAACCTATATCAAATATATATTTCTAAACTATATCCAAAGGTTGTCTGGTAAAAGTCGCTCTTTTAGTCTTTGTACATCTTCCTCTATTTGTACTACTTTTGTTTGTATCTGTTGATTGCTTCAGCCTGTAATATCCCACTTGTGGGCATAGGCCTCTTTCCCCACGTAGAAGAAGGATCAGAGCTTAATCTACCACGCTGCTCCAATGCGAGTTCTCGGATATATTCCCTACTATGAGTAACGATCGCAATCAGGTTGTATAGCTGTTAATTGTGTACAATAAAATATATTATTATTAATATTAATACAAATCTGTACTGATTCTCAGTCACTTAGAGCTAAAAATATTAAGTTTTTAAGCTTTAGATTGAAAATCAAATTCTACTTAATCGGTTATACCGATTCCATCTCCAAGAACCTAAAACTTAATGAATCATTCAACGTGAATGTAGCCGCGGGCAGTGGCTAGTATAGTATAATTTTAACTTATAGGTACGTAATAATTAGTTGATTTCTAAAACCGTCTTAATTGCGAGATGATGCTTATTATAAGTGTAGAGCGTCTGTTTACCATCCAACTTGTGCTGCCATCTATATTTTATTTTCATAACTAACCCCAAGCGTTTCTTTTTCTAATCAACGCTTAATAGAAATTCGAGTATTTCTTATACCCTAAAAGACTATGTAAAGATATAAATGAAATAAAAAAATATAATTTTATGCCTCGTTACAATATAAATATTTTCTATACACACAAGCGTTTTTTTAAAATGTTGAAAATTTAACTTATTAACAATATCGGTATGCAGGACATGAGTTATGTACGTATTTTGATTTTATATAATTTAATTTCGATACTGAAGCTATATGGTCTATATAGACCATGAAGAGTGAAGCTATATAGCTTCATTGTTTTAATGTCATATGTATATAAGTTGTGTAGCAAATTGATTATGGCATCGTGGCTATGAAGAGATAAACAATTAAAGGTGATCGCGCAGTAATCACGCAATCGTTCCGTCAATCATACCTGTTTCACAACAAATATTAATTTAAAAACGATTTCAACTGACTGTCACTAGTTATTTTTAACGTTATTCACTGACAGTTGAAAAGTTAATTATATATTAAAGTATATATATATATATATATATATATATATATATATATATATATATATATATGTGTGTAGCACGTAAGCAACAGCTCATGCGAAAATCATTAAAATAATTGAAAGCCTTTTACAGCTGGCAATAAAATGTTAAGTCTCCATTTCCTGGCAGCACTTTAAGCTCGGTTTGTCTAGAAAGGCTCAGCTAAATTGAAATTTAACAACAACAATTATACAATTATTGCTATAAAACTAGACCATTGTAAGAAAGGTAATCAAACCGACCGGCTAGTAGGGGTGCAATAGCAGTTAGCTTGGTTATTTGATACGCCACTTAAACTATAATAGTTAACACTTCCAACCGGTCAAATATACCCCCGGTTTTAAAATTCTTCACAAGATTTTTTAATATGAAACCTTACGTATTATTTAATGTCTTTTTCTAAATTTATGTTAGTAGCATAATCTCGATTATTTTAATACTTTTGTAACGTCATGCAACAACAACAATAAAAGCAGTCCCTACCCGTTCAGGGCTTTTGCTTCTCGACTTTCGTAACGATAGGTCGTTGTTTCATGACGAGCGCGTTGATCATTCATATATTCAAAGTAACGGCTGTTTGGTCGGTTAATTTAAATTGTAATTCTCGGCGATTATGTTCGATTAAGTTAGTGATTAAGGTTAATTTCGTGATAATTGTTATATTTGTAAAAATTAGTAATAAATAGAAGTTAAGTGTTCGGTTTTATCTTTTTTTTTTTAATAAATAAGTTTGTTTCTCCTAAAAATGTATTCAATAACACTCTTCCCCCCCCCCCTTTCCCAATATTTCTGCGTTAGTGGCGGGTAGTCTGTGTGGTGGGTAGTGTGTGTGGTGGGTAGTGTGTGTGGTGGGTAGTGTGTGTGGTAGGTAGTGTGTGTGGTGGGTAGTGTGTGTGGTGGGTAGTGTGTGTGGTAGGTAGTGTGTGTGGTAGGTAGTGTGTGTGGTAGGTAGTGTGAGTGGTAGGTAGTGTGTGTGGTAGGTAGTGTGTGTGGTAGGTAGTGTGTGTGGTAGGTAGTGTGTGTGGTAGGTGGTGTGTGTGGTAGGTGGTGTGTGTGGTAGGTAGTGTGTGTGGTAGGTGGTGTGTGTGGTAGGTGGTGTGTGTGGTAGGTGGTGTGTGTGGTAGGTTGTGTGTGTGGTAGGTAGTGTGTGTGGTAGGTGGTGTGTGTGGTAGGTGGTGTGTGTGGTAGGTGGTGTGTGTGGTAGGTTGTGTGTGTGGTAGGTAGTGTGTGTGGTAGGTAGTGTAGTGCGGGCTCGTGGCCACCCACCGCCTTGTCCTTGGGCTCCTTGGTGTGCAGGTTGTGCAGCGTGCCGCGCTTGTACTCGTCGCCGCACACGTAGCACACCTCCGTCATGCAGTTCTTGTCCGGCATCGACAGGTCGAGGATGTCGCGCTCCGAGCTCGACGTCGAGTTGCCCGAGTACACCGACACCGTCGACCTGGACACGGCACACTCAAGTCACGCACACGTCACGCACAGGTCACACGCGTCATGAGAACTCCGGCTCGCGACGACCACCGGGAATTTTTTAAGGAGACTTGTGACCTGTTTCGATTTCTGATAAACTTAACTGAGGTAGGGCACAGCAGGAATTTCCTGCTCAAAATATGGAGCAGCCCGACTGGGGTAGTACCTCGACCTTACAGAAGATCACAGCAAAATAATACTGTTTTCAAGCAGTATTGTGTTCCTGTTGGTGAGTAAGGTGACCAGAGCTCCTGGGGGGATTGGGGATTGGGTCGGTAACGCGCTTGCGATGCTTCTGGTGTTGCAGGCGTCTATAAGCTACGGTAATCTCTTACCATCAGGTGAGCCGCACGCTTGTTTGCCGACCTAGTGACATAAAAAAAAAACATAAACGCGATGCGATGCGTTACGATAAGAGAATATCAAGTAACGATTATAACTATGATATAATAATAATTAAAAACACTGAAGGCAGAGAAGCACAAACAATTTTGAGGCTGAGAATATATCTTGATACGTGTGTTTTAAAGTTGATTAAAATCCGTGCTCGCTGATAGAAAACTAATACAAACAAATTGTAGAGTCGCTTAGTAACACATAGACGTATAGTCGCAATACAATATGCTACTTAATTTTAATTTTGTAAAGGTCTCGCCTCAGGAGCAGTATACAACTACCCTCTAAATTACATATAAAAAAAAGAGGCAAAATATTAAAATACTACATACATTTCACACTATCAAATCGGCACATAAGTCAGGTCAAAGTGAAGGTCAGTCGCACAACATGGCTATGGTCGGGGAAGTCAAAAAATCAGAAGTCGAAAAGGTCACAGGAGTAGATCACAGCTAGATAATACTCATACTAATGATCTCAAGCAGTGTCGTGTTTCTGTGGTGAGTAAGGTGATCAGAGCTTTTCTGATCTGATCTGAGAATGGGTCGGGGACGCACTTGCGATGCTTCTAGTGTAACAAGCATCTATAGGCTACAGTAAATGCTTACTAACAAGTGAGCCGTAGTTTGCCGACCTAGTTGTAATTAAAAAAAAATCGAGTGTGCTTTAGATCAAGCGACTGAAGAAAACTTCTTTATTTGCACCTACAATAATATACGAAACGTAACTCTCTCTCTGTCTCTTTACTCTCTTCACTAACTTATATACCTCTCTCAACTTCCGTTCGCGTCGCTCGATCACACTTTTAGTAACGCTCTCGTCACGCATTCAACAGCTTACTCCCCAAGTCGTACGTACGTAAAGAAGTTTTACTTCAAAGTTACGAAGGTCACGGAGGTTACCTGACGGCGTCGAGGTACCCCGCGGGCTCCGAGGCGCCCGAGTGCTGCGAGCCCACGGAGATAACGGAAGGATCTCTCGCGCGAAGATCCAACACCCCCTCGTCCTCGCCACCTGCATATCGCTGGAACAGCGTCAGAACTGTTAGGGAGGGTTACTTTTACGGGTAGGGGGTCGGTTTGCCACAAGGGGTTGTAAGTTGATGGAGTATAAAATAGAGGATTTGAGGGAGGATATCTAAAGCTCCGTGTTACTGCTGGAACAGTCCAAGAATAGTTATGGTATTGCTGTTGGGGGTTGCTGTTTGAGGTGAGGAGGTTGGTGTGTGATGGGAGGTTGTAGGTTGATGGAGTACAGGACAATGACATATATATAAGGTAAGAGGATTATAGAGAGGGTATCTTAGAATCCGCGATACCGCTGGAACGAAACAAGAATACGTGGGGGCACTTCTTTGGGGAAGTTGGAGGTCGGTGTGCGATAGGGGTTCGTAGGTTGATGGAGTATACGAAATTTACATAAACATATATGGGATAAGAAGATTTAGTGAAGGTATGTAAGCCTACGCTTTTGGGGTGAGGGCACCGTTATTCCATTGAGGTTGCAGGTGGAGTATAGGACAGTTGTGTATATAGCTTATAAAAATTCTCAAGAAGATATTTACGGTTAAATATATATAATGTAAGACGTAAGCAAGTGATGTACATAGCATTCAGCCTGTAACATCCCACTGCTGGGCATAGGCCTCTTTCTCCATGTAGGAGAAGGATTGGAGCTTAAACCACCACGCTACTCCGATGCGGATTGGCGGATATATTGACTACTATGAGTAACTATTGCTATCAGGTATTTATGATAACAACCGGGACCGACGGCTTAACGTGCTCACTGGAACACGCTGGGGAGACTCACAAGGACAGACATCCAAACCAAAAGAACTATTTGTACAAATACAAATATCCATCCCGAGCGGGAATCGAACCCGCAAACCGTCGGTGTTTTAGGCGACTACTCGCACCACTACACCAGAGCGGATGTACATAGGTAAAAAGATCACAATAATAATATTAATTATTATTATTATATATTTTAATTAAAATAATGAAAATAATATACATGGCTATAACTTGATCAACTACCAGATACGGTTTCTATGGTACTAAATGAACATTGAATATCATAAGTAAAATGTCACATTTAAGCTGTGAAGAATAAAGAATGAGAAGATAGTTACATTATTAAACTTGGTATTGGTATGGTTTTCCTTCTTAGGCGAGGCGGTGCGTGGCGGGTCGGCGGGCGGTCTGGAGGCGGGGCGCGGCGCGGGCGCGGCGGGCTCTTCTCTACTCGCGCCCGCCTCCGCACCGAGCCCCAGCACCTGTGCGGCGTACTCGCCTTGAAACGACATGTCAGCACCTGAAATATTACGCATATTCATGTTTACCAACTTGATTTTAAAAAAGTTGATGTTTTCTGTTAGAACAAATCTAATGAGCATTCCGCCGTTAAACGAGAAAATTCGGGTATAGATTGTTAAATTATAATTTGTTTTTTTTTGTATTCATATTTTTATTCAAATTTTAAAAAGAGGTGTAGGTTTATATTTGGACTACATGTTCCTTTAATCTTATAGTGACTGTACGAATATTGTTGATTCTTTTTTAATTTTAATTGTCTTTTATAATGACTATTGTACCTACAATACTCGTCGACATAATGTCGATTTTTGTGTGAGAACGAACACGGTTATTTGATTTATATATGTACGTATAACGAGAACAAATTTATATCATATACTTTTAGCCAATAAATATTTAAAGGTCCATACCATAACATACGTCTTATCCACTTTTGATCCCGAAATCGACACGGAATCGAGACTTACGCAATCAGTAGAGTTCATTTTGACCTCAGTCAAACATCACGTATCAATTAGATCGACGATCGTACGTGCGTACGAATAATTACAATTTATGGAAATTCAGGCAGACTTCTTACAAGCACTAATTGACCGTTTGGTTTTAAAATAAAACTACTTAAGTAATAGCCATGAAACTCGGATGAATCGAAAATGCGTATAAGAAAGCGTGCGATAAAGAAAGGAACACATAAATGTATAGGAGAGAGTGAGAAAGAAGACTTTTCAAAACGTGTAAGCAACGCGATTTCCATGGCGCTTACGACCTTTTGCACTAGACCGTGATCACCGTCGATAGAACAAATCGCAACGGCCTACCTTCCAACGACTTTTCAGAAGTTTATCTTCTGTCGTGTGTGAATTGCACACACACTTTTTATATTTTATTTTTTCAACTACTCTAAAAAATTACGTGAATACTATTGCCGTCTATTTTTATGTTAACTTTTAACTGAAAATACAAAGTATATACATATATATTTAAAATCATATATTGATTAATTTATTATGATTCAATGGTTTTCAATGAAAATCGAAATAACTATGAGCGTGATTGATGTATGTAAATACGATATATTCATACAATATAAGAAGTATTAAAACTAAAATATTCCTTTTAATCTTCTGAAATAAACAATGTGTCTTAGAAACTAACATAAATTAGTACAATTTTAGCGCAGCGGGTATCGTGTAGTGAACGAACGCGAACCCAGTCACCCGGTGACTCAGATCGGGTCGCAACCTCGACACGGTCAGGCGAAAGCGGCCTCGATACATTTTGACGGGTGACGCAACCACGCGGCAGACGTAAAAAGAAAAGAGTAACTGCGGAGTTTCTTGCCGATTTTTCTCTGCGGAATCTATATTTCGAGTCGGTGGTGACTTCACTTTTGACTACACTTAATTAATTTAAACAAATACAATTTTAATTTGTAAAGTGATTATTCAAAGCTTTTGAATTTGAAGCCTACTAGAATAAAGTAATATTTGATTTTGCACTATACTTTACATCTCAGTCGATTTCGTCCTAAGCAGAGGTGCGTACGATATTGCTAGGAGACACCTTTATGAAGTTCGAACTGATCTCCACTTTGTAAGTGACTTTGTGAGTCCTCTAATCTTCACTTTTTCTAGCCTGGGTCTTAACACCCCCCCCCCCCCCCCCAACCAGTGCCGTTGTGAAGGCCCCTAGTACCATTACTCATTACGAAAAGTAAGGCTTACACCTCGTACTATAAATAACGGTACACTGAACACGCGTATTCGAAAATTACCTACTAAATGTATAAAAAAAAACTACCTACTAAATATAAGAAAAAAATATTATTTTATTTTAAACTTTTAGTAGCAGTAGGTTGTGACGACCGCTCTCGTGCCGTATCGGCGGCGCCTAAACACCGACGGTCGCGGGTTCGATTCCCGCTTGGAGTGGATATTTGTATTCGTACAAATATTTATTTCCGGTCTGGTTGTTAGTCCTGGTGGGTGTAGCCAACCTGCCTCGGAGAGCAATTTAAGCTGTCGGTCCCGGTTGTTATCATGTACACCTGATAGCGATTGTTACTCATTACTCATAGTAGGGAATATATCCGCCAACCCGCATTGGAGCAGCGTGGTGAATTAAGCTCTGATCCTTCTCCTGCATGGGGAAAGAGGACTATGCCCAGCAGTGGGATATTACAGGCTAAAGCGTAGGTTTCGATACCAGCGGTTACGGAATATAGTCAGTTTCTATATTGAACATTGATCAGCTTCACATACGCACTCAATACTAACTACTCACCTACAATACCCTACTCAATATTAACTACACCTCAATACACCTACACTTTTCCACAATTCAACCTACGACAACATTTGAAAGTGAATTCGTTTATTATAGGCTATTTTTTTTTACACAGGCCGTAGACGGGCAGCAGCGTCTTCGGTGCGACAAAGCCAGCCCTGCGGTCACCAACCCGCCTGCCCAGCGTGGTGACTAAGGGCAACACACGAGTTCACACCATTTTTGGCGTGAACTTGTAGAGGCCTATGTCCAACAGTGGACTGCGATAGGCTGAAATGATGAGGTTATTTTTTAAAACAGGTAAAATTTAAAATCGTGCTTAAGGAAATTTACAATACTCTCATATAAGATATGATTTGTAATTTTATAATTAATAGTCAAAAACAAAATTGTTAATGCGTCCTAACGCTTTAATCCGTTCTCTGATGACGAACATTTAATAATAAAGAACTTAAAACCTTTCGTTTCGCTCAAGATTTATGTTGAATTAAATCTCCAGTCTTGTTTGCGAGAGTGTTTGATCCGATTTTCCGAGAACGGGAATGAAAGTGCACGAGACAAAAATAGCACTCACTGTATACAGTAATCTTTCTAATATATAAAATTCTCGTGTCGCGGTGTTTGTAGTTAAACTCCTCCGAAACGGCTTGACCGATTCTCATGAAATTTTGTGTGCATATTGGGTAGGTCTGAGAATCGAACAACATCTATTTTTCATCCCCCTAAGTTATAGGGAGGGGGGATTAAGGGGGTTAATAACATATATTTCAAAACAGCGTTTGCGGGGTCAGCTAGTATATGTATACAAATGTTTGTAATATTCCTGAACAGAATCGTTTCAGATTTCAATATCAAGATGTTCAGATCTATATTTGAGTATAGCTAATATAGCCAATTAATTGATGATAATTATAGGCTTTGATACAACAGGCTATGATTCAGACGCAGTACAACTGATTAATTAGTTTTTAAACGTAATGTACCTGATGAAAAAAAATAGTGAAGAGACTGCAAATACGCTTTCTTGTACAATAAAAGAAAATGAGTAACTTAATCTAAAAATAACACAGCAATCATGAACTTTTTTTATATTGATATAATAACAACCATATTCCTACCTTGTTACGAAAAAAAATATTGGAATTTGAATTAAATGATTATTTGTATTTCCAAGAAAGCATATTTAAAATTAGTTTTTCCCGAAACTTCATCATTCAAGCACGGCATTTCTAAACTACAATCATTTCATTTTCATCTCCTACATGGGGAAAGAGGCCTATGCCCAGTAGTGGGATATTACAGGCTGAAGCGTAATCATTTCATTATAGCAAATCAAAAATTAATTTTGAAATATAAAGTTTCCATTTCCGAGGACAAAAAAAAAACATTCAATAATGGTTCCCAAACGATCGAATTACGCTACGCAATGGGTTCAAGGTAACGTATCTACTAGTCCATCGAAGACGTTATAGATCCACGTGCGCAAAAAAGCTACAATTTAAATAAGCGAGCGTAGTTCAAAGTCACGATCCAGTTCGAACCGGATCGCTCTAGTTTCGTAGCCGGTGTAAACTAGTTTTTAGCGTGTTAGGAACAGCCAGCCGGCCGATCAATCAAAACGTCCCAATTGTTTGCACACACATACGTACGTCATTAATCTGCGTTGTTTTGTTTTCGCTGTAAATGCATGTTAAAATAACGGCCGCTCTTATCTGTCCGACTTGTTCTGCACGTTTAAAATTCGGACGACGTACATACAGACATACGTACCTATAGAGAGTTGTATTCATACTTAGTCGAAGTATTAAATCGACTTGCAGATTTTGATTGTCCTTTCTCCATCAGGTTGATATGATAAACACCGGATACGAAACGTTACTCGTATTTATTTTGCCAGAAGTATCCACAATGTCAAATTCTAAAACTCAACTAACATATTTTACCGCTCTTTTCGGTGTGCAAATATTAGTTCAACACACACAACATTCATATTATTTTATACACTGTCGAGTGAACCAAATAAATCATATCAATGGAGAAATATGAATAATAATAATTAATTAATAACAAAATCCATGTCAAATTTGGTCATTCAAATAGTCATTAACGTAATATAATTTATTTAACTGAAATTCTGAAAGTATTTCCTGAAGACTACTAAGTGGTAAATCCTTACAGACCCTCGTAGTAGAGAAGTTACTCGTTCCGCAGGGGAGCAATTTGGTGGATTAAGCTCCGACTACTACATGGAAAAAGAGGCTTTTTTGAAAGTAGTATCACGCTATACTTGCAGTTATGTTCAGAAGTTTGGCTTGGAAAAGCAATATATATCAGTATTAGCTGACCCGGCAAACGTTGTGCCATATAACTTAGGGGTATGAAAAATAGATGTTGGCCGATTCTCAGACCCGATATTCACACAAAATTTCATTAAAATCGGTCCAGTCGTTTCGGAGGAGTATTGTAACTAACATTGTGACACGAGAATTTTTATAAGAAGATATATTTTATCTATTTGTTACCACTGTCAAGCGAGAGCTGAAACTTTATCGAAATCCGATAAAACAGGCATAGACATAAATACATATTCACACCCTCGGAATGTTTGTAGATCGATGAGTAGAACCCCACAAAACCACTTAACCAAGATATCACGTTCGCACCGGCATTACTAAGAAATAAGAATGTCGCTAGCGCGTATTACTGACGTCAATCGATGGAAAAGAATCAACAATAGGTATTTACTTATTTCAATTTTTAACTATTCATAAATTCAGGAAAATTTTGTTATCTTAATTATATAATCAATACTAGCTGACTCGGCAAACGTTGTCTTGCCGCAAAACACTATTTAAAAATAGGGGTTGATCGTAGAGGGTTAAAAATGTATGGTTGTATGTATTTTTCAACGCCAAATCATAATAAAATAAAAAATAAATAATTTATCTCATCATTATCATTACAGCCTTTACAGTCCACTACTGGACATAGGCCTCCACAAGTTTACGCCAAAAATAGCGTGAACTCATGTGTGTTGCCCATAGTCACCACGCTGGGCAGGCGGGTTGGTGATCGCAGGGCTGGCTTTGTCGCACCGAAGACGCTGCTGCCCGTCTTCGGCCTGTATATTTCAAAGCCAGCAGTTGGATGGTTATCCCGCCACCGGTCGGCTTTTCAAGTTCCAAGGTGGTAGCGGAACTGAGTTATCCCTTAGTCGCCTCTTACGACACCCACGGGAAGAGAGGGGGTGGCTATATTCTTTAGTACCATAGCCACACAGTACAGTAAATAATTTATCTAAAAATTAAAAAAAAAATTGGTGTGGACAACCCTTAACGTTTAGGGGGATGAAAAATAGACGTTGTTCGATTCTCAGACCTACCCAAAATGCACACAAAATTTCATGAGAATAGGTCAAGCCGTTTCGGAGGAGTTTAACTACAAACACCGCGACACGAGATTTTTATATATTAAATAAATATAAATGAATGTTTTTGTAATATTCCTGAACAGAATCGTTTCAGCTTTCAACGTCAAGATGTTTAGATCTATATTTGAGTATAGCCAATTAATCTATATAAATAAAAATGAATGTCGCTTAGCACATAACTCGAGAATGGCTCGACCAATTCAGCTAATTTATTTGTATATTCCTTAAGGCCCACGGAAGGTTTTAATACAAAACTTTTGACAGAACGAAGTCTGTCCGGGTAGCTAGTGACGAATAATTATAATATTTGAGCCACATCATGATTACTTTTATTAAATATTGTGACATACATTGTCAGTTTCATCATTCACACAGATAGTTTTAATCCTTCATAACTACCTTACGAATACGCATACGTACCCTTAAGTATTTCATGCACATTATGATAATACTTTTTATTATAAATAACGATACATATAATATAAATGTAACGGATCGCTGTCTGTACATGGAAGATACGTAGAAGATATATGTGACAAAATATTATTGGGACCTTTATCAACGCAAATGGCAGCGAAAACAATGATTGTTAGAATTTTTGTCTGTTTGTATGATTATCCGATTTAGATGTGGTTTTCACTTGTTTGTTGTGTTTGTTTCATGTCAATCGATTCATAAATAAAAAAGTTATGCCAATTCGAAGAATCACGTTGAACATGTAAATACCTAAAACGCAGACGAAATTACAGTCACAGCTAGACAATAATTTATATTAGGAATTATATCGCTAACAGCAAAAAAAAACTCCTACGAAAACATACAAGAAATTCTATCATTATGTACATTTTTTATAGAAACACAAAAAAAGCAGTCAAAATTCCATCCTTGGACAATCTTGTGTTAAGAACATTGTATACCACCCGATCGAAACCGGGATAGGTTACTAGTATATTTCATAAAATAAAATACTTTACGTTCAGAATACGAACATCGAAGCGAAACTGAGACGATAACTCGCGAACGTTACGACTCACGTCACCGGATAAAACGGATAAAACATCGGAGGAACGGAACGTGATCCTCGCCGCCCCGGGTTCCGGATATACGGATATGTTTAGAAATTTCCACAGTTTCCTCGATCCCGTGTCTTGTGAACATTCGAAACGAGTGTAGCGAAGGTTTTATTGAAAGGATACATTTCGATGTCATCAGCTATGTGCGTACCGGGCTGTTTGTAGTTATAACTATATTTTATTTCATGATATTTGCATGTGTGTGTATGTAAAATAGAATGTTTACTCGTTTCTTGTTGGTCTTTTTGCTCTAGTAACAATCGCGCTTGCAGTATTTTTTATTTATTAACTTTACATTGGATTACTTTAGTATCGATTTTTTATTGATGTCTCAAACTTTCTTTTTCATTTATTTTTATTTTTTAGCTATAGGTATATTATTATTTTATTTTTTGACTGTGGTAGGGCATAGCAGGAAATTTCCTGCTCACAATCTGGAGCAGCCTAACCTGGGGTAGAGAAAGCTACCTCGATCGACTTAAAAGAAGATCACAGCTGAATGTAAAAACCACTTCATTTTAGAAAACAATAATTTTGGAGTTTCGAATTTCCTTCAAGGGAAACGTTGCCACTCGAAGCTCCGGCAGCATTGGTCTGGCAGGTGTTAATTCGAAAGTATTCATTCGATCTGGCAACCCTAGGTATAATAATACAGGGAAAAAATCAAAACCACAAAAAATATGATTTCATATTTTGTGGGCTATTTTTTACACGTAAACATCTTGCGGTTTTTCCAGCTTCAAATTTCAACACAAAATATAACACGACCAATACTTGAGGTATCGATTAATCGATAAAAAAAAAGAATCCTTAGAATCGCTTCAACAGATATATCGCATAACAAACAAAAAATTGCCGAAGTCAAGTCGTATAAACACTTCACACTCAACGGCCCCCAGTAGGATTTTCTCCTATGTCGGGGGCCCGAAAACACACACAATACACGAGCAGAAACGCCTAGACCACGTCTGTCGTGAGCGGGCATCGAACCCGCGACCGCCAGCGCAACAGCCAGGCTGCGACCGCTGCGCCAAAGCGTTAAGAAAACATTTTGAACGTATGAAAAAAAAACACAATCACTTGTATCTATATGCCTGTCTGTGTTCATTGGTCATAATATCCACCGCAACACCGTTGCCTGGTAGAGATCGCTTTTTAGCGAAAAGTCCGCTAATTGCACAAAGCTAAGACTATGTTGTGAATCTAAATATATTGTAATTGTCTTTGGGTGTCATCACTACTTAAATTTGAATTTTACTTAACTTAACTTACGCCGAGTTGCACGAAAAGAAATTAAAATTTAAGTAGTGATTAAACTAATTTAATCGCAAGAATTGTATGAAATTCTTGTGATTGAATTAGTTTAATCTCTACTTAAATTTTAATTTTGTTTCGTGCAACTCGGCGTTACTAAACTTAACTGCCTCGCTTTCACCCGCCTTCCTCGGAAAATGGGCTATCCAACACGAGAAGTATTTTTCAAGTGGAATCGGTAGTTCCTGAGATTAGCACGTACAAACAAACAAACTTTTCAGCTTTGTAATATTAGTATAGATTATAAACTTAAACAAGACATTTAAATTGTATAGAAGATTATTACAAAGTATAAATTTCCCTTTACAAAGGAGAACCCTAAAAGATAAAAGAAAACGCGTCGATCGTCCAATGGTCGGCGTAAAGAAGCGTCCCGGGGGGCTCGTACGTGTTTATTGAAGGACATTCAGAGGCACGCCGTTGATCAAATGAGATTGTCTTTCATTTCAATAAACGAAAGAAGGTTTTATTAAAAGAAATAAAACCAAACTTAAATACGATTAAACTACTGTTAAGGTACAAAGTTATTATCAATATATTTTCATGAAATACTATAATAGAAACTAGCGACCCGCCACGGCTTCGCACGGTTGAAAAAACTATCAGTGTCTCTCTACTATACTATGCATATATTATACTACTACTACTACATGTACTTTCTCTGGAATTATTCCATTTACTAAAGAAAACTGCATCAAAATCCGTTGCGTAGATCTTAGAATACAGACATCAGCGGGAAGCGACTTTATTTTGTACTATGTAGTGATTTACAAAATTCCACTCAAATTCGATAACATCATACAAACCGAGTTCCAAACGTTTCATTTGAAGTTTAATATTAATTAAAAATAAAAACAATATTTTTTTGTTAATAAATAAAATTAATAAATAAAAATTTCTCATTAATAAAATGACATTTATAAAATTCCGAATCTCACCAAAAATAAACGATCACAATAAAAATACAAAATGAAAGCAATATTTTCAATTAAAGAAATACCGCAAAAGCGAAAGCAATTAAAAACAAACTTTTTTTTTCTAAATACACAAAACAATTTCGTTTGAAGTACTTTCAAATAATTTTTAAGCATTCCGTCAATAGAAACCTTATAAATAAACGGGTGGTTTCTCATCAGCGAGGCAGTAAATTAAAATAAACAATGAAAATTTTTAGCTCTCGTCCTACCCATCCATTGTGTGAAGGGTCTAGATGAGTAACCAATATGCTGGGCGAGGAGTTGATATGTATACGTGAAAAGATCACTTTTTCAAAAGTTAAAAAATTTCACAGAGCCTAAACACCACACAACTTATGATATTTAACATGTTTTCACTAATCAAAATATGCGGATTTTTGTATGAAACTAATTGATGACTTACTTATTCAAATATTCCATCCTATTCTTCCTCTAACAATAAATAATTAATAAACGCTTTACACTAAGCGGCCCTCAGTAGGATTTGATCCAGTGTCGAGGCTCCGAACACATATAATACATAAGCACAAACGCCCAGACCACAACAAACATCTATATGGCCTATACAAATGTCTGTCGTGAGCGAAGACCGAACACTCGTCAATATGTTATATGAAATACAAAACGATAATAACTATGCTAATTATAAAAGCTATTAATCACTAGTAGAAATACGAAGAAATACAAGTAGAGAACAACACGAAATACCGCTAATTCAAAGTCATATCTTATGTCTACCCTTGGACTAGACGATATACATTAAAAAAATATCTACATCATCCATTAATTACGTGAGCTTAGAATGGGGGGAGGGGTCCAATGAAATCTCACCAAATCTCATTTAATCTCGAGGGGGAATAATCAAAAATCTCACATCAACTTCAAAAAATATAAAATATTACAGATATTACAAAAAATATATATATTTCGAGTGTTCATTTTGCTCGCTAAAATAAATATCATAGCTATTAAAATCATTTAGTTTTTCATTGAATTTTATTTTATTTAAATAAATTAACTATAGTACAGTTTATTATTTCCCGTCAAACTATATTATATCCACGTCAAAATCAAGTAAGGGGAGAGGGGTCCAGCAGTCCACCCCCTTTGGTGAGATTTAGTGAGCAAATCTCACAAAATCTCAGTAAATCTCACAAAATCTCACCTAAGGGGGGAGGTGTCTAAACTGATAAAAAATAGCTCACGTAATTGGATGTCCCTTTAACGCACAGACTGTGCTACCCAATGCACGAATTGTCTACTGAGCGAATCCAAACACGGCTTTACATAAAACGTGAACTCGTTTAAAACAAATTATAATTTGACAATCAATACCCAAATTTCCATTTCGTTCGACGGTCGAATGATTATTTGATTGCTCCTAATTAATGAGCTACTCGGACCGGTCCACTTTTAACTTGTTTGCTCGTTCGACATCGTTACATTTATGGCTGTCTGAAAGATAAAGATTTTACGATGACTTTTAATAATAAATAATTTATATCTGAAGCGAGATCGCAATCAAAGATTTAAGAATCAATAAAACAGTTAAAAAAAAGCAATAAAAATATGAAACTTTTGCAGTAAAAAAATTACCGCAATAAATAAAGATAAAATTTCTAAACTAAGATTTAATAACAATAAGAGATGATTGTGAACGTAAAATTATGCCTAACATTCGGATTTAAGAGGAATATATATTTTTTTTGAAGTAAAACTTGTTAACACATGCTTGGCTTGAGGAGTGAGCTGGTGAATTCGCGACGAGCGTTACGAAAAGTGTGATCGGGCGAGGCGAACGGAAGTTAAGAGGGAGATATAAGTTAGATGGAGCTAAAGACGTTTTACTTTAGTCGTGTAGTCTAAAGCACACTCGTTTTTTTTTCACTACTTTTTAGTCGTAGTCGTAGTCGTTTTAAGACTCTCCTGAATTACGAAAATTTATTGAAACTGCTACGTCGATTGAAGCGTATATCATTACCCTTCAAGACTAACATTAAGGTCATGAAGATTTTTATTATCTTGAAAGTGAAGTTTCCATTGATAATAATCTATACTAATATTATAGAGGTAAAGTAGAGGTAAAACTTTGTTAGTATGTAGGGGGTAAACTTCGCAAATAATGATCCGATCCTGAACATTCTTTCACTAACAGAAAGCTACACTTATTGTTATTGTTATTGAATAAAAAAATTAGTGAAAAATAATAGTGTATGTAAATCAAGTCGGAGAAATTCGAGCGAGATGAAATCTTGACTATATATTTGCATCACAAAAATAATAATTATCACTCAACTAGTCCTAATAAATAAATAAATAAATAACAGCACATCAAACCAAAAACCATTGCGTATAATATAAATACGAACATAATGTCGTAATGAGTAAACTCGTTCGCCCGCTATCGGAATGGAATCCAACGATCTAGGTACAGTAGAACTTTATAAATAAAAAAAACCGCTCCCAACATTTCTAGCTATTACACGAGATTTACGATAACAAACGTTATTTATGTCTCCATCCGAATTAACATTTCTTCGCGAGGATATCGATAAAGTTGCGAGGAACTAAGCGGGGTACTCACTGGCGATATTGTAAAAGCGTTATGCATACGCGGCGTACCGCAGCGCGTTCACGTTTTGTGCATAACTTCAAGTACGTTGTTTACTATCGCTAGACTACGTATACACATACCATTAAAATATACAATAACTATTATGTTCTAGACCTAGACTATCATCACACTTAACTCTGATGTTCTGAGTATATTGCTAATTGATTCAGACTAACATTGAATTGCGGGGATGTTGTCTGTGATAACAACTGAAATCAACGTCTGAACGTTCTCTTCGAGGCACGGTCGGAAGACCCCATTAGTACAGACACTCAAACTGGAAACAAATATTTCTAGAAATACAAATATCTGCCCCGAGCGGGAATTCCAACCTGCGACCACCAACACTTATATACAAGTCACAGCACTACGTTTGCGACCACTACACCAGAACCATTATATACACTATTATGAGATTAGTTACTTCCAATCAACTACTTACAACCCACTTAAAATCGCTGCGTATATTCATCTAGTGTATATTCAGCTTAAGCTTGACTTAGATCGAACGTTCAGCTGTGCCATGTGCTAAAACTTATACACACACAGAGGGATAGATGCTTTTATCATAGTTTATTCGCACACAGCTGAGTGGACAATGGTATAGTTTAAACAGATGTCTGTAAGATTTTATCGTTATTCTTCGTCTAACCTTCGATAATGTATACCTTTTTGAAGTAATATAACACTGGAAGTAGTAGAAAATATTATTCAGTTTATTTTCATGTCATTGGTGTAAATAGTGTTGTTTTATTTCTTAAAAAATCTTCTATATAAATAAAAATTAATGTTGCTAACTGCATAATTCGAGAATGGTTCGACCAATTCGGCTGATTTTTTTTTTTTATATATATTCCTTAACACACGGAAGGTTTTAAAGCTAATTTTAAAAAAATCTATTAACTTTAGATAGAACGAAGTCTGTCCGGACAGCTAGTGTCAAAATAAATCGCTTCAGGCTGTAATATCCCACTACTGGGCATAGGCCTCTTTCCCCATGTAGGAGAAGGATAAGAGCTTAATCCACCACGCTGCTCCAATGCGGGTTGGCGGATATATTCCCTTCTATGAGTAACGATCGCTATCAGGTGTACATGATAATAACCGGGACCGGCGGCTTAACGTGCTCTCCGAGGCACGGTGAGGCGACCCACAAGGACAGCACAAACACCCAGACCACGGCAAACATCTGTATGACCAATACAAATCTTTGTCATGTGCAGGGATCGAACCCGCAACCGCCAGCACAACAGCCACAAACCAGTGCTGTGACCGTTGCGCCGATACGGCGTCAAAATAAATATAACGTATAAACTTAAGAACTTATCTATACATCTATACAAATTAATAAAATTGGAGTGTCTGTTTGTAATATTAAAATAACCGCTTTTTACTAAATGCATATGGTACACGTTTACACTTTTTGTCTGTCTGTTTGTTCCGACTAATCTCTGAAATGGCTGGACCGATTTTGACGGGACTTTGACTGGCAGATAACTGATGATATGGAGTAACTTAGGCTACTTTTATTTTAGTTATTTTTTGTAACTGCGAACTGAATTTTTTTTTAATTCCACGCGGACGATGTCGCGGGCACAGCTAGTTCTCTATATTATTACACCTGTTAAGTACGGAACCGTACTATCTATCATACAGTACCCTAAGCTCATCCATGAAAATGCCGAGCATGCATTTAATATCCATATTCAATAAACAACGGAAAACCGATGCAGCCCATGTCGCAACGTCCGTCCAGCCACGAGCCGCCGACGCAGCGATTTCGTCATATTTTAAATTTAATTTCATTATTAATTTTTATACAAAATTTTGTTATTCCTAATTCTCGCATCGAATAGGTTTCACCTCTCTTAATTGTAATTTTATTTTAATTAATTAAAGTATTTTTTAAGTCATTTTGGTTTTTTTTCGATCCATCGGCTGCAGTAAACGTAATTGGCGCAGTCGGTAGGATACTCGCGGGCCGGTTCGCGAGCATTAGAATTTTCTCATATCGATATTCGCGTTCGCGAGTCGCCCGGGAGGCTGTCAAGTCACGCTACGAGTATCCAGAATCTACGGAGCTGCCAAGCTGAGTGGAGAATCCAAGCATCGATTCACGAAAAAGAGCCAGAGATGAAACATATGTAAGTACACTTGAATCTTTCTCGTGTTGCTTCCTTCTATCCTAAGTCATTTTATCCTCAAGATTTTTCATCACGAAAAGCCTTGTCCCCGGGAACCTGCATCCCGTCAGGCTCGCCGTTATATAGTAGATAGTTATAGAAATATAGACAGTAAATTAGATTTTAATTTAAATATTTCATATAATTCAAACATGTCATACGATCCCGACGTTATTTTTAAGGCCTTACGCCTGGTGCCAGAGTTCGATGGTAACCCGAATATATTAACTAGGTTCATAAATATATGTGATCAAATAGTTTTGCAATATGCGAGTGCCGAGCCAGGTAGTGAATTAAGTAATTTATGTCTCTTAAACGGTATACTAAATAAAATAACAGGGTCCGCCGCGTCAACTATTAATTCCAACGGCATCCCTGACACTTGGACTGGTATAAGATCAGCATTAATTAATAATTTTTCGGATCAAAGAGATGAAACGGCTTTGTACAATGACCTCTCTTTAGCTACGCAGGGTAATAAATCCCCTCAGGAATTTTATGATCAATGTCAAACCTTGTTCAGCACTATAATGACATACGTAACGTTACATGAGAGCTTACAGACGACAATTGAAGCTAAGCGGACACTTTATAAAAAGGTTACAATGCAGGCCTTCGTACGAGGTTTAAAAGAACCCCTAGGTTCACGTATCCGTTGCATGCGCCCGGAAACTATTGAAAAGGCTTTAGAATTCGTTCAAGAAGAACTAAATGTAATTTATTTACAGCAGCGTAATGATCTTCCTAAGCATAATACTCAGAATACGTCTAAAGCTACGTCACATAACATAGTATTAAATACGCCCAGCGCTATGCGACCCGTACCTAACTGGCCCGTTCCAGTAGGACCGCGTTATTACCAGCCGGAACCCCAAGGTTTTAGATTTAACTCTCCTATCGCACAGCCCCAAGCTTTTAAGTTCAATAGTCAACAAAATCGTTTCCCTAGTCGAACCCAACAAATGTTTCGCGCACCACCACCGAATTACAACCCCCAAAGTAATGTGTTTCGCTTACCACCCCGATCAAATCCACCACAAAATTTTAATGCGAAACCAATGAGTGGAGTTCAACATTATACTCCTAAGCCTATGATATCAGGTCATGATTGGCGTAAATCTGGGAACCCACCACCAACTAATTATTTTAAAACACGCGAGGTCAATCTAAATGAATTTTATTCACCCGACTGTTCATACTATACTGACTATCCGGACTATGACTATTATACAGACCCGAATGACTACTTCAACCCCTATGATTATGCTGCCAACCCGACTTACTGTAACGATAGTTATGACAATGAAATAGTAAATGAGTTAGAATCTCAGCCAGGCCCTAGCGGTGAATCCCAACCTCAGGATTTTCAAGTAGACAAAAAATCAAAAGAGCAAGGATAGACGTTAATTTACAGACTCAACGACAGTTGCCCTATATTGAAATCTCACAGCCACCTTTAAAGTTCTTGATAGATACAGGTGCTAACCAATCGTTTATTAGCCCCGAGGCCGTACAAAATTTTTATCCTAATTATCCTTTAAATTATGACCCCTTCGAAGTTACAAACGTACATGGTATTAGTAGAAATGATTATTCCGTAACACTGCCCTGTTTTAACGAATTCAATGAAGATAATAATATAAAGTTATTCGTTTATCGTTTTCATGATTATTTCGATGGTTTAATAGGGTTAGATTTATTATCTGAGTGGCAAGCTAAAATAGATTTAAAAGATTTCAAATTAATTACACGAAATGCAACAAACTTTATTAAGGTTTACAATTCCCGTAACGTTAATTTATACGAAGATATTATCCCAGGTAGAAGTTCAAAATTAGTAAAAATACCCATTAACGCCCCGGATGGCGAAGTTTTTATTAACGAACAAGTTCTATGTAATTGCATTATTCACGAATGTCTTACAACTGTTACCGGTAGTCGCGGATTTGTAGAAATAGAAAATCCTTCACCTAACGACATCATATTTTCATTAGATCAACCCGCTTACGCTGAGATATTCAATTTTAATTGCAAACCATTAGGAAAATCAAACCGAGTAAATGAAGTATTGTCGCGATTACGTACCGATCATCTTAATGAAGAAGAAAAGGCTAACTTGTTAACACTTTGTGCTCGTTATGCAGATGTGTTTTATATAGATGGGGAGCCATTAACTTTTACTAACAAAATTAAACATCGCATACGAACGAAGGACGAAGTTCCTGTATATACTAAAAGCTATCGATATCCTTTTATTCACCGACAAGAGGTTAGAGACCAAATCTCAAAAATGTTACAACAAGGTATAATTAGACCATCAGACTCTGCATGGAGTTCACCCATATGGGTAGTCCCTAAAAAAATAGATGCATCCGGTAAACAGAAATGGCGTCTTGTAGTCGATTTTCGAAAACTTAATGAAAAAACAATAGACGACAAGTATCCTATACCGAATATTAGCGATGTCCTTGACAAGTTAGGCAAGTGTCAATATTTTACAACCCTTGATCTTGCTAGTGGATTCTATCAGGTCGAAATGGACCCTCAGGATATTTCTAAAACCGCATTTAATGTGGAACATGGCCATTTCGAGTTTCTTCGAATGCCAATGGGTTTAAAAAATTCACCATCTACATTTCAAAGAGTCATGGACAATGTCCTTAAAGGTCTTCAAAATAACATATGTCTAGTTTATTTGGACGATATAATAGTTTACAGTACATCCCTTCAGGAACATATGGAAAACCTAGAAAAAGTTTTTCAACGTCTTAAAGAATCCAACTTTAAAATACAGATGGACAAGTCCGAGTTTTTAAAACTTGAGACCGCCTATCTCGGTCATATTATTAGCGGAGAAGGTGTTAAACCTAATCCTGACAAAATCTTAGCTATTGAAAAATACCCTATACCTAGTACACCCAAGGAAATAAAACAATTCTTAGGTCTTCTTGGTTATTACAGAAAATTCATCCCTGACTTTGCCCGTATTACTAAGCCCCTCACGTTATGTTTAAAAAAAGGTAGTAAGGTAGTCCACAGTCAAGAATTTATAGAAGCTTTTAATAAGTGTAAGACTCTTTTAATTAACGACCCCATCCTTCAGTATCCAGACTTTAACAAAGAGTTCAATCTCACCACAGACGCTTCAAATGTAGCCATCGGAGCTGTATTATCTCAGGGACCCATAGGTTCTGACAAGCCTGTTTGTTACGCGTCTCGTACATTAAATGATAGCGAACTCAACTATAGTACAATAGAGAAAGAATTATTAGCAATAGTATGGGCAACGAAATACTTTAGACCTTATTTATTTGGCCGAACATTTAAAATAGTTACTGATCACAGACCATTACAGTGGATGATGAATCTAAAAGAACCTAACTCACGACTAACAAGATGGCGACTTCGACTGAGCGAATACGACTTTACGGTCATATATAAGAAAGGTAAATTTAATACCAACGCAGACGCTCTATCTCGTGTTCAAATTCACATCAGTGAAACTGACGAAATTAAATCGGTAATGGATAGTATTAGAGAGCTTGAGTCAATGATTAATAACCCATCAGAAACACCCCCATCTCAACATAGAAACTCTTCAACTGACACCGTACACACTAGTAGTGAACAACCTATATTAGAAGTCCCGATCACTGACGTTCCCCTTAACAAGTTTCACAGACAAATTTACTTTACTGTAGTTAGTGATGTAAAACGACGACCGATTATAACTAAGCCATTTGAAAACCATACGCGGATAGCTATTCAGTTGTCGAAATCTAGTTTAGAAAACGATGTTATCAATTCTATTAATGAATACGTTAACCCGAAAGTTAAAACAGCTATATTGATAGATCCTCCCTTAGAAATGTATTCGATAATACCAATTTTACAAGAAAAGTTTAAAAGCTTCTCTCTTAACCTCGTATTAAGTAAAACTGAGCTCGAAAATGTTAAAGATTATCTTCAACAACAAGACATCATTCAGAATTATCATAACGGTAAAACGAACCACCGTGGTATTAACGAATGTTACCTCGCTCTGTCTAGGAAATATTATTGGCCGAAAATGAGAGAGCAGATCACTAAATACATTAATGAATGTACTATTTGTGGTCAAAGTAAATACGACAGAAATCCCATTAAACCTCAATTTAATATAGTACCCCCTGCTACCAAGCCATTTGAAATTATCCACATGGACCTCTTTACAGTTCAAAACGAAAAATATGTCACCTTCATTGATGTCTTTACTAAATACGGTCAAGCGTATCATTTACGAGATGGAACCGCTGTTAGCATCTTACAAGCACTATTACTTTTCAGTACTCACCACGGAATACCTTTCACTATAATAACCGATAACGGTACGGAATTTACTAATCAGCTTTTTTCAGAGTTTATTCGTCTCCATAAGATAATCCATCATAAAACTTTACCTCATAGCCCTAATGATAACGGTAACATTGAACGATTTCATTCGACCCTATTAGAACACATAAGAATTCTTAAGTTACAACACAAAGATGAACCAGTAGTTAGATTAATGCCATACGCTATTATAGCATACAACAGTACTATTCACAGTTTTACAAAGTGTAGACCTTTTGATTTATTGAACGGACATTTCGATCCTAGAGATCCCGTTGACATAGATTTTACCGAAAATCTTTTGCAACAATACGCTCAGAATCATAAACAACTAATGAAACAGGTTTATGACATAATTAATGAGTCCTCACTGAGCAATAGAACAGCCTTAATTGAAAATAGAAATAAATCTCGCGAACCAGAAGTAGAATATGTTCCAGGACAACAAGTTTTTATTAAAAATCCCTTTGCTTCTCGTCAGAAAACTGCACCTCGCTACACACAAGACACAGTCTTAGCTGATTTACCAATTCATATATACACGTCAAAAAAGCGAGGCCCCGTAGCTAAGTCACGTCTAAAACGCGCCCCTAAAAATAACCGATTGTTGCAGGATTCTGCTACTGCTGACAATACACGTGACGCATCCTCAAACCATAAGACTTGAGAGCTTAGCCGATGGACCTGGACTTTTGCCCTACAAATTAGGACCGACCAGACTAATATCACATTACCACTCCTTTATACAGTATGTAAAATTGACTGATATTGAAGATAAGATAAATTCTGTACAGACACAACTTAACACTTTTAAGACCAGACTGAACAATGAAACTTACATTCTTTACGAGTACCAGATTAATTATCTTACAGACAAGCTAAACAAGGTACTAAGTCAAGTTAAATCTTTAGAACCCATTAGAGTTAAAAGAGGTCTTGTAGATAGTCTTGGATCATTAATAAAAAGTGTTACTGGTAATTTAGACTATCTTGATGCTCAAAAGTATAATGAGGCTATTCAAATATTGCAAAACAACCAGAATAAAATTATTTCCGAATTCAATAGTCATATTAGTCTTAGTAAAGAATGGATGTTACAACATAAAGGTATTTTAGATCAGTTAACTATAAATCAAGAAAAAATTAATAACACATTAGAATTTCTTATAGAAGTAAATACTCGTAGAGACAACAGTTTAGTCCAGTCTGCTCAGTTTGCCCAATTATTAGGAATTATAAGTAATAATGTAGAGGATTTAGTGCTAGAAATAATTAGATTAGAAAATATAATGGCTTTTATTCGTGCCTCCAGCACTCATCATTCTATGATAGATATAGGAGTATTAAAAACGATGCTAGATAAGTTAATAACTATATACAGTAAGGAGCAAATTCCTGATTTAGAATTACGGGAATATTATGACTTAATCAAACCAGGTTCATACTATCATGATAGAACAATAGTTATAGTTTACAAATTTCCTATAATATACATAGACAGGTATAACTTGTACAAACTATCCATCGTTCCAAATGAAAAACAACTAGCCCTTATTCCTCCCTTTCCTTATATAGCAACAAACGAAAAAGCATTCGTGTACATAGAGGCTGAATGCCCGAAGTATAGCAGGATATTATATCTCTGTGACCAAAAAATAAGTCATCAAATTCGTACAGAACCAGACTGCATTCAAGAGCTTATTACCAACCAAAATCTTAAGGAAACCTGCCACTTCACGAAGGTTATGTTGTCTGCTGTAGCAATAGATAAACTGGATGATCAACACTATGTTATTTCATTACCTAAGCCGGAGAAAGTACAGTTAGCCTGTGAGAGAAAAGAATTCAATATACTACAAGGAAGCTATTTGGCCACTATTCCCATGAACTGCCTGTTGCGAACTAAAGAATTCACCGTTATCAACGAAAATGATGAGATAAAAGGCCAGCCGCTGAAGCTATCAAGGATCCCATACAACCAAATTAACCAAACGACTACCTATACCCATACCGGTTCCAAGATGATTAGTCTAGATGATCTTCACAGCATCCAAGATAAATTGTTACTAGAAACCCCTATACAGATTGACAAGACACAATCAATTGTTTTATACCATACAACGATACCATTTTATATCTTAATTTTATGTGTATCAGTAGTTATCGTTGTATTAGTAAGCCGAAAATATAGATGTTGGCCCTTAAAATCAGAAAATGAAGAGAAGCAGCAAACGCCTAAGACACCAGTATATGAAGATGTGGATAAAGGCATCAAGAGACGAGATGAACTTCCAGCAACATTTTCTCTGAAGCTGACAAAATAGTTGCTGTTCTGCGGGTGGAGGTGTTAAGTACGGAACCGTACTATCTATCATACAGTACCCTAAGCTCATCCATGAAAATGCCGAGCATGCATTTAATATCCATATTCAATAAACAACGGAAAACCGATGCAGCCCATGTCGCAACGTCCGTCCAGCCACGAGCCGCCGACGCAGCGATTTCGTCATATTTTAAATTTAATTTCATTATTAATTTTTATACAAAATTTTGTTATTCCTAATTCTCGCATCGAATAGGTTTCACCTCTCTTAATTGTAATTTTATTTTAATTAATTAAAGTATTTTTTAAGTCATTTTGGTTTTTTTTCGATCCATCGGCTGCAGTAAACGTAATTCACCACAAAAGATAAACAAAATAAAGAAACTTTCAAAGCCCTCCTAACATTTTATCGGACGCTATTCTTAGGTATAAATTTATTATTCGTACATGGAAACTTTCGTCAAAGTTTTCTTTGATAACAGCTGTTTCTTAGTATTGACGTAAACGAATTAAGTCCCCGTATGCTGAGAGAGCTGGCTTTGAAATACACAGGCCGAAGACGAGCAGCAGCATCTTCGGTGCCACAAAGCCAGCCCTGCCGTCACCAATCCGCCTGCCCAGCGTGGTGACTATGGGCAAAACACATGAGTTCACGCCATTTTTGACGCGAAGTTGTGGAGGCCTCTGTGCAGCAGTGTAGTAGGCTGAAGTGATGATGATGAGTGTAACAAATGATTAAAAAAAGATTTTATCATTCCTAACGCTAATGAATGATTAGAGAATGCTGGAAACCTATCGTGTTGGTTGGGTAAGGAAAGTTTTAAGTAAAAAGTAGGCCTAGATCATAATGTAAAATACATTTAATATCATTAAAATTTTTAAGTAGCCACCTCCAAAAATAATATACATAATTGAATAAATGAATAATTTTATTTTTATTTTTTTTATTTTCTTTTTTATTTTTTTATTTTTTTAGACAATTATTATGATGTTGTAATTTTGTCACTTAATTGTAAATAATATGACTATGAATTGATAAACTTATGATTTGATAATGATAATTACTTATGTATGTGTGTATGTATGTATGTGTGTGTGTGTGTGTGTGTATGTGTGTGTGTGTGTGTATGTGTGTGTGTATGTATGTTTTAAATAATAATTATAATAATGTATCTTAACAGGATAACTTTGCATGTCATGTTTGCTTTAATATGGTTGTACATTTATAAATTAGTCTATGATAAAATTAATATTGTCAAGTATAATGTAAATGTAACAACTGCTAGCAAACCAATTTAAATAATAAAAAAAAAAAAAATAATAATAGATGGACTCAATACCCGCAGCGTAAATGATCATATCACAACGCTGCGCTGTGGTGCGGTAACGTCGCCCTTGTATCAGTACACGCTTAGCTTTATTACTGAGCGAGTGAGCATGTCATAAATCCTTCACGGTACCAATAAATATGGAACGGACACAGCTTTAAATATGTATTCAATTGTAATAGCATCGTATAAAAATGTTTTTGTTGAAAACAATACGAGAGACAGCGTCGAAGTTTTAAATCTTGTGCCGTTTTGACCGGTCGGCCTGAGTTTTTATTTTCATAGCAAACAAACGAAAGTATAAATGTGTTATTTTACATGTTTAAATCATTCAGAAAAAAACATCCCTAAATACATAGTCTGGCCATATAAATACCGTTACAATTAAAAATAAACAAAATATTACATTTGAATTTGGAATCTGTCATTTTTATATGATTGTTCATTGTGTTCTCATTCTCGCGCCAATATATCGGAGTGGAGTGATAAAGAGAACCCAATCGCTGTAATTGCATTATAAAAAGTAGGTATGGAGCCAAATACAATTTTTAACTCTCCATACGCTTGGTATTAGTCAAATGTTTGTGTACTGGGCTTTTAATAGTTTTTTTTTTCTTTGTAACAATAATTAGGGCTAACTATGTATATATAAAAAGTTATATCTTATAGTAAGGCTAGTGTCACAAAAAACAAGTAAAATTATGACATAATCTCATGATTCGCATTATAGCCGGCGTCCAAAATAGCAAATAAACGCTGTCATAATATGAACGAAAATATCCTATTAATTTCTGCCCGTCACATTTACAACGCAATTACGTTACAAAAGCATAATCGTGAGTGTCAATTTTAACGTCTAAAGTCACGATGAGATCAGCACAATTTCGTATTATGATTTTCGTTTGAAACTTATTTACCTACCGGGGTAATTACAAACTTGTACCAATATCACATTGCATTCAGAAACTCAACACTTTTTTTTTAATAAACTACCCTAAAACGACAGACTTTGTCTTGCGAACTGTCAAACGCGTGAAAAAGAAAAAAAGAAAGAGAAAAAAAGAAGGAGATTCTCAATTCGACTGTATTTTTTTTTATGTATGTTACATCAGAACTTTTGACCATGTGGACCGATTTCGACAATTTTTTTTTGAATCGAAAGGTGGTGTGTGTCAATTGGTCCCATTTAAATTTATTTATCTAACAACTACTTTTTGAGTTATATCTAATAATGCGTTTTTACTTGATGCTTTTTTCGTCGACCTACGTTGTATTATACCGCATAGCTTTTTACTGGATGTACCGATTTTGATGATTTTTAATTTAATCAAAAGCTGATATTTATCATGTGGGCACATTTAACTTTTATTGAGATCTGATAACTACTTTTTGAGTAATCTTTGATAACGCGTAGTTACTTGACTATTTTTTCGTCGATCTACGTTGTATTACTCATCGATGTAATTGAAGTCGGTTTTTTTTTTCGTTTGCGAGCAAACACAATTATTTAATGTCGATACCAGTTGATGATGAATGAAATGATTATACCAGTTTTTTTTAATCTGTCATTTTACAAAGTTTTGTTAGGATACAAAAAACTGAGCCAAATTGTTCAATACTGTTATTGTGTATAGTCGCTACGTTGTGTAACGCCACCTATTGTGTTGTCAAACTATTAATTGCATTTGTTGTATGTACAAATATACATTTGATAAATAGTCTGTGGCGTATCTTAAGCGTTGTTTCATTAACATAGCCAATCTCGAGTTTTAGGTACGTTATGTCACGCTTACATTGACAATTGTATTAAGTAATGTATTCTTATTTATTAAATAAATAAATAAATAAATAAAACATACGCTGTAGATTATTAATAAGAGATTGTCAGATACTATTATAACTACAGTGCGCTACGCTTTAGCCTGTAATATACCAGTGCTGGGCATAAGCCTCTTTCCCCATGTAGTATCAGAGCTTAATCCACCACGCTGCTCTAATGCGGGTTGGCGGATATATTCCTCACTATGAGAGTAATCATCGCTATCAGGTGTACATGATTACCGGGACCAACGGTTAACATGCTCGCCAAGGCACGGTGGGGAGACCCAGAAGGACGGCACAAACACCCAGACCACGGCAAACATCTGTATGACCAATACAAATGGTTTCTCATGTGCGGTATCGAGCCCGCTACTTTCAGAGATTATAGTAATTAAAAGCAAAATGAAAATATTATACAATTACTAGCTGACCCCGCAAACGTTGTTTTGCCATTATATGTTATTAACACCCTTAATCCCCCCCCTTATAACTTAGGGGTATGAAAAATAGATGTTGGCCGATTCTCAGACCTACCCGATATGCCCACAACATTTTATTAAAATCGGTCGAGCCGTTTCGGAGGAGTTCAATGTTTAACACCATGACACGAGAATTTTATATATTAGAAGATTATTTACACATTCTAATCAGTATCAATAAAATATTCATCGACTATTTACAAAGAGAACACAAAAAATCGTACCGAATCGTACTTCTTATGAATTTCTTTTGTTTAAAAATCTACTGAATTTATTTGAATAATTTTCGTTGATTTTTCAACGCACATTATACTTTTTCCATTTTTCTATACCAAAATCCAGTACGGTTCTTTATAGAGGTCAAAATGTGTAAACTCGAACGAAGTCACGAGTAAACTTAATATAGAATACAATCGTTCTCGCCCAGATCTATTCCTGTCAATAGAAGTTATTTCTATGCGCAGCGAGAGTGGAAGCCACCGTACAGAAACAATTTGAACAATAATAATGTACATCTATCATTGATAACAATATTTGGGTTACCCTTCTGAGATCGTATCAACATGTTTACATGTTTTCACAATAGTAAATACTCTATATCTCGTCAAACTTGAAACTTGACGTACTATGACGTCATATGCGTAGACATATATATGTACTTTAAATCATGCCTTTTGTATAGAGCTGTGTGGGTAATGCATACATGCATTTGTGTACGTAAACTAAATTACTTTAGTGTGCTTTAGCGACTGAAGTAAAACTTCCTAAGCAATAGGCCTGCACTGTGTCTTAGATATGCGAAACGTAACTGGCTATGAGAGAAAGAGAGAAAGAAAATGTTTGCTCGCACCTCTCTCTCTCTTCCCCGTTCGCCTCGCCCGATCACACTTTTCGTAACGCTCTCGTCACGCATTCACCAGCTTACTTCCCAAGCGTGCGTAAAGAGGTTTTACTTCAAAATAATTGAACAACGACTTCAATATACTTTCATAGTATACAAGTCCTACTTTTCACGAATGCACTGTTCGTATTTCGGTTCTTCCCCTTCCTTTCTTTGCTTTCTATATTTAGTATTACTTTCTCGTTTGGTTCAGAATTTAATTATAGTTTTTACTTTTCTTATATTTAATCAAAAATTCGTAGCGATTATGCCAAATACCTCTTATGACAGACACTACTAACAATTGTCCCGGCGGCCCCGCTAGTGCTGGCTACGGTGGCGGCCACGGTAACGGCGGGACAGGGGACCACAATCTCCGACAGAAGCCAGGCCACCACACGAAACCAACACGTTTTTAATGACATTTTTTATTGTTTTTAAAAAATTACACTTAGGTTATAAAAAATCGCACTAAGACCGATTGTAACGAAAAAATTGCCGTCAAGGCTTTAATCGTCCAATCATTTATACCATACATATAAGATTAAGGGATTTCACCAGTTGTAGATCAATTATTTATTTATATCATACATATAAGATTAGGGGATTTCCTGTTGTGGATAATTCTATTTGACGGATGATAATATCCAAAAGATAAAAGTTTTTGATGTATTTATTCTTGTTTAACACATAATACACACATTTATGAGATACACTGTATTTATGAGACATTTATATTCGCAAATATGTATCTAAAAATTGTAGTTTACTAATTAAAGTGATACAAGTCCTAAAGGCCTATTCTACCTCCCGCTGACAAAGTTTAAGCGTAACTTATTTGAAAGATAACCTTTAGTCAGAACTGGTGTACCAGGTCCTTAATATTAAAAGTTATATCTTTAAAGGTAATCCTTTTTTCCAAGTTTTTGCTACCAGTTTAATAATAGAAATAATTTCTGCACTCGTATGTTACCTGTCTCAAGACAGTTTCCTAAGAAACGAACTGAACAAGAAGTGTGTGACACATCTTTTGATTTATAGAGCTTGTGTGACACCAAATTTACTATTTTATTTATTACGTACATTCGTCATTGTATTGTTTTTTTTTATATATCTTATTTAAGTAATTCCATTCTTATATTATAAAAAGGAAAATTTTTATTTTCTTTTGTTTATAATAGATATATCATGGGTTGTCTGGAAGAAATGGCTAATTAACCATAAGTCCGCCCATTGTACTTCACTGTCTGTAACTATCTTTATGCTTTGTTTGTAATATATTTGTGGTATATACAATAAAGTATAAAATAATAATAAATAAATATATCCAAAAACTAAACGACAGATTTTAACAATTTATTCACCTAGAAAAGGCTACGTTATCACTGTAGTAACATAGGCTAGGCTATATTTTAATGGAAAAAATAAACTGAACAATCAAAATCGTTTAGTGCACGCGAATAAAGTCGATGCAGAAATCTGGTCTTCCGAAAAACTGCATATAAAACATAATTATACCTTCTTAAATTACCGCTAGCCAGTTTAAATTTCACACATAGTATTTAGACGTCTCGAACAATACAAATAAGTACAGACACTCACCAATAAAGGGTTTCCCATCGAGCCTCTTCATCCAGTAGAAGCGTTGGCTGTGAGGCTTGTTCTCCCTGTCGTACTGCTCCCACTGTTGTCGGAGGAAGGTGTAGCAGACACAGCAACATCGGACCGTGCCCTCCTCGTCGGCCTCCGGTCTATAACCAGCGGGGGGCGCGTTCACGGCCAAGAACGGGAAGTACGGCTCTGAACTCTGTTGACGAATAAGCTGGATTCAGATATTGTTGTAGACATCCAACCTACTAGTAATTAACTTTTAGTACCTGCATAGTACATACTCAGATTTTTTCGCCTCCATTTATATCTACTAATAGAACTTAGTTTCAGTTCTATGCGCCAATTCCATTGCTAAAATTATTCCAAAACGGGATATTTACCGTATTCCTTATTGATATTTCGACATTAGCTACGAATGTCTTGTTAACGAGACTGACTAAGCTCCACAGAATTAAAATAAAAAACATGTTTTTTGTAATGAAAATAAAAATTTTAAAATGTAAATATATCCCGTTTTTGAATAATATTAGCAATAAAAATAACAATGTTAAAACCTATTTCATTGTCTATATTTTTTTATATACTTTTATTAGGTTTAAAAAAAAAAGAAAGTACTAATACAGAAATTTTTTCTTAATATAAATACGTGTATGTACATGTGTACACTAGGCTCCTTGTACTTAAAAGGCAAGAGTCGGCCACTTTAAAAAAAGGTTATCAAGATTAAGTACTGTTACTTCAATTCTTAAACCCTTAACAATATTTACGTCTTTTCGCAACATCCAGTTCATTTTAACGATCGGAGTTAAATTTTAAAACTTTCAATACAGCAAAATTATTCGAATCCTGAATTTAAAAAATAATAGTAGATCTTTCTTTATTAAAATACTAGCGACTCGCTCCAGCTTCGTACGGGTGCAAAAACTATCAGATTTTCTCTACTATATTATGGATGTATTATACATATAAACATGCACTGTGTGGCTACGGTACTAAAGAATATAGCCACCCCCTCTCTTCCCGTGGGTGTCGTAAGAGACGACTAAGGGATAACACAGTTCCGCTACCACCTTGGTGGTGGGATAACCATCCAACTGCTGGCTTTGAAATACATAGGCCGAAAACGGGCAGCAGCGTCTTCGGTGCGACATAGCCAGCCCTGCGGTTACCAACCCGCCTGCCCAGCGTGGTGACTATGGGCAAAACACATGAGTTCACGTTATTTTTGGCGTAAACTTGTGGAGGCCTATGTCCAGTAGTGGACTGTAAAGGCTGTAATGATGATACATATAAACTTTCCTCTAGAATCACTCTATTTACTAAAGAAAATCCGTTGCGTAGTTTTAAAGATACAGACAGCGGGAAGCGACTTTGTTTTTGTACTATGTAGTGATGAATATTTCCGGCTGATATAAAATTCCGTTATAGAAATAACGGAAATGCACATTGCATTTAAAAATAAGTATCTTTAAGATATTTAAAAAAAAACTCGGACTACTGCCAGACGTTCTTGTACTTTTAAAAAAGTGATTCTTTTTAATAAAGTAACAAGTCTCAATTTTACACGCAGGGCACTAACTTGGCACGCTTTAGACTTTTAAAAAAATCAAATCCATTTATTCAAGCGGGCTTTAAAAACACTTTTGAATTGACATTTTACTAACTATACAAGTCTTTGGTAAATTAATTACGGTTAGTATGAAGGTTCTTCGGTGCGACAAATTAAGTTAGCTCTGCGGTCACCAACCCGCGTTTACTATAGACAACACATACGAGTTCATGCCGTTTATGGCGTGAACTTGTGGAGCCTTATATCCAGCAGTGGACTGCGATAGGTTGAAGTGAGTATGAAGCTACCACCTACACGGATTGCATATTACACTGAGAAGGATCGGCAAGATAATATTATAGAAAAAAGTGAACTTTTATAAATTTACAAAAGATAATTAAACTTCATACGTTTATCGATAAAATGATGATAACCAAATTACCACACTCACGACTCGCCCAACTCGGACGTCTGCAGTGACGCCGAGATATCCGGCGTTTCGCGTCGCATGACATGACAGTCGCAAAAAGTTTTAAGGAAGTAGTGGCAAAAGTGTAAAATACTAATTCTTAATATCTAAGATTTTCATTTTTGTGTTACCCACATTAGGAATTCTAAACATTTTGAATATCATATCAAAAATTGACCGCTCCAGCGGGGTTCGAACCCGCGTCTCCGACGTACCGTGTCGGCGCTCTAGCCAATTAAGCTATGGAACGATGCACCCGCTCGAGCGAAACTTTCGATATGATACTTTTTAATTTCGGTTTAAGCGAACCGTGGCGCCGTCTATAGTGAGCTCTTTACAGAAACCCGTAACTATTCAAAGTTTCATATTACAATGAAAATCTTTGACAGGAGACGACACCGTGCTATTTTTAATATCTAAGATTTTTATTTTTGTGTTACCCACATTAGGAATTCTAAACATTTTGAATATCATATCAAAAATTGACCGCTCCAGCGGGGTTCGAACCCGCGTCTCCGACGTACCGTGTCGGCGCTCTAGCCAATTAAGCTATGGAACGATGCACCCGCTCGAGCGAAACTTTCGATATGATACTTTTTAATTTCGGTTTAAGCGAACCGTGGCGCCGTCTATAGTGAGCTCTTTACAGAAACCCGTAACTATTCAAAGTTTCATATTACAATGAAAATCTTTGACAGGAGACGACACCGTGCTATTTTTAATATCTAAGATTTTTATTTTTGTGTTACCCACATTAGGAATTCTAAACATTTTGAATATCATATCAAAAATTGACCGCTCCAGCGGGGTTCGAACCCGCGTCTCCGACGTACCGTGTCGGCGCTCTAGCCAATTAAGCTATGGAACGATGCACCCGCTCGAGCGAAACTTTCGATATGATACTTTTTAATTTCGGTTTAAGCGAACCGTGGCGCCGTCTATAGTGAGCTCTTTACAGAAACCCGTAACTATTCAAAGTTTCATACGCCACGGTTCGCTTAAACCGAAATTAAAAAGTATCATATCGAAAGTTTCGCTCGAGCGGGTGCATCGTTCCATAGCTTAATTGGCTAGAGCGCCGACACGGTACGTCGGAGACGCGGGTTCGAACCCCGCTGGAGCGGTCAATTTTTGATATGATATTCAAAATGTTTAGAATTCCTAATGTGGGTAACACAAAAATAAAAATCTTAGATATTAAAAATAGCACGGTGTCGTCTCCTGTCAAAGATTTTCATTGTAATATGAAACTTTGAATAGTTACGGGTTTCTGTAAAGAGCTCACTATAGACGGCGCCACGGTTCGCTTAAACCGAAATTAAAAAGTATCATATCGAAAGTTTCGCTCGAGCGGGTGCATCGTTCCATAGCTTAATTGGCTAGAGCGCCGACACGGTACGTCGGAGACGCGGGTTCGAACCCCGCTGGAGCGGTCAATTTTTGATATGATATTCAAAATGTTTACTAATTCTTATATAAGCTTATTAAAATCAAAATCAAAATAGCTTCATTCAAATAGGCTTCAAAAGCACCATCGGATCGTCATTTTACAAATTAAAAATTTAATTATTGTTAAAAGTGCAATTATCGTCGATTCGGAATGTTGATTTCGTAGAGGAGAATCGTCAAGAAATAGCAGTTACTGTTTTTAAAAAACGAGCGTGCTTTAGAACCGCACGACTGGAATAAAACGTCCGCACAATAGGCCTGCACTATGTCTTAGATATACGAAACGTGACTGACTACGAAAGAAAGAGAAAGAAAATGTGTGCTCGCACCTCTCTATCTTTCTTGCTCCGTGCACCTCACTCGATCACACTTTTCGTAACGCTCTCGTCACCCCTTAACCAGCTTACTCCCCAAGTCAAGTGTGCGTAAAGAGGTTTTACTTCATGAAATAACTATGTATTGATATAGCTAAACAGCTATGACGACATATTAGCTAGTGCTACGTCTACACATTGTTACCAATGACATATAGGGATGATCTTGATCCTTGGCAAGTCGTGATAGCCTTACAAGTCATTACAGCCTATACAGTCCACTGCTGGACATAGGCCTCCACAAGTTTACGCCAAAAATTACGTGAACTCATGTGTTTTGCCCACAGTCACCACGCTGGGCAGGCGGGTTGGTGACCGCAGTACTGGCTATATCGCACCGAAGACGCTGCTGCCCGTTTTTGGCCTGTGTATTTCAAAGCCAGCAGTTGGATGGTTATCCCGCCACCGGTCGGCTTTTTAAGTTCCAAGTTGGTAGCGGAACTGTGTTATCCCTTAGTCGCCTCTTACGACACCCACGGGAAGAGAGGGGGTAGCTATATTCTTTAGTACCGTAGTCATACAGTACAGCCTTACAAATACAACACACGAAATATTTTGTCAACTACACTCGCTATTTACGCATTTCCGCGTTGACATTTCAAGTCCCACGTCAAATACGACGTATGTATGCGACAATACATGTGAAAATTTTTATGGGAAAAACGCCATTCGCATGACTATGTATGTATGGTTTTTATAATGAGAAAATAGCGACCGAGATTTGAAGTACAATATATGAATGCCTACGCGAATAGGTTTTCATGCAATAATGAATACAAACAAGCGTACCTCCTGTCTCGTATTATCATTGTTTTCGAATTTTATTTTGTTTTCTGTAACGAAGTTACGTTTTAACTGACTAAAACAACGGTATCTATATTCGAAAACGAATCGTTTCGATAACCCATTAATCTGACTTTTAAAAGTCACTCACTTCGTCACTTAAGTCAACCGTTCTGAGTTTTGAAATGAACAATATGCAATGTCAAAGTCACGCAATACGACCTCAAATCTTACCAAGTTTCGTTTAAATATATTTAGTACTTTTTTAAAAGTTATCAGACGTTGATTAGATATTCTTTCCGCTTTGTTTTCATGTCCTTTGTCCAAAATGTGTCTGAAAGAGATTGCTCTTTAGCGATATAAGACCTCCTTTTACATTCACGTACATTAATATATTTTTTTTGGTTTACAATAAAGAATATATATTTGTATTTGTAGTTTCGGCCGGACATTAATTACTTTCATACACATCCGTAAATATATCTAATATCAAAAAATCTTTTTATTTTTCAGAAAAAAAAATATAAGATATCCCAAATTTCCGTTTTAGCAGTCAGTATAAACAAGAGTATAAAGCTTATCATCAACGGAGATTACCAAACGATAAAATATTTTCGTTTATCTCGACAATTTCATACGAAGGCTTTTATTTAAGCTTGTTTCACTTAATAATAATGGACTCCGATGAATGGAATATAATTGATGGAAATATTGGGCTACATCGCAGCTACCCATTACGGACTAATAATAATAATAATATAATAATCAATTCTCAATAATTTAAAGCATTCCATATTGTACATTTTAGGTGACAAATATATAATCCCAGAATCATTATGGACCCTGTCGGACACAGCAAAGTATTACGACAAGGAGTCTTAAATCATAATAATTATTTATTTATTTGTTTTATTTCATCATCATCATTACAGCCTATACAGTCCACTGCTGGACATAGGCCTCCACAGGTTCACGTCAAAAAATAGCGCGAACTCATGTGTTTTGCCCATAGTCACCACGCTGGGCAGGCGGGTTGGTGACCGCAGGGCTGGCTTTGTCGCACCAAAGACGCTGTGTATTTCAAAGCCAGCAGTTGGATGGTTATCCCGCCACCGGTCGGCTCTTTAAGTTCCAAGGTGGCAGGGGAACTGTGTTATCCCTTAGTCGCCTCTTACGACACCCACGGGAAGAGAGGGGATGGCTAAATTCTTTAGTACCGTAGCCACACATTTGTTTTATTTATTTATTCTTTATTGTACCACATAGAGTAATTTAATACAGAATTGTAAAGAAAAAAAGTATAATGCACAATGAGGCGGCCTTATCGCTCGATAGCGATTTCTTCCAGGCAACCTTAGGGTTAGGATTAAGGGGGGAAAAATGAGTAGGTGGTGTATAATAAATGTACATCAAATAAAATAAGATACAATTAATTATATTTACGTAAACTATTTTCCTGTTATTTAGTTGAACTAAAAGAGCCTATGAAGATTTAATAGCTAGTAGAATACCGAAAAAGAATTAAATGTTAATCCACAAATATACAAAACGTCTCCAATACAGATAATTAATTTCCTGAACTGAAATAACAACCAAACTTCTAATATCATCCGAGACGCGACAGCTTTACGTGATCTCGGCACGGTGGAGACAGCCACCCACGAGGAGTTACGGACCCAGACAAAACAAATATTTGCTCAAATACGAATACGCGCTCCGAGTAGAAAAATGGAATTTTCAACAAAACAAAAACGAGTTGAGATCGTTGTGTATCTGCTAAAAGAAATATAATACGTTTCCCGTGTGTATCTCTCTTTGATGTTTAGGTAACATTCTAAATAATTTTCTTTTAAAGTCCGTGACAATACATACACGTATTTTTGGAACGAAGTTCCATACGGCATTTGGCTTGACATTTGGCTGGGCGACCGAACTGAAAAAAAAAATGTGATACTAAAACCGTAAAAAAATATATAACGGAAGTGACGTATAATCAGTCACACGACTGTATATGACGTTTGTAAAACTAAAATATTTTATAGTAAACTTTTTTTAAATTACTTATGTAATTTTATACTGTCGAAAAAAATAAATACAAAACACACACAGATATTATTATTATTTTCTTTGATTTATTTAATTTTACAGTATTTGTTATTTTCTAAAATACTAAATTTCCTAAATATTTTATGTACTTAATTAAAAACCAATCAACAAAATTAAAAAAAAAAATCAACAACTAGAAAATATAAAATTCAACATTATTTTTTCCAATTGTGTTACCTCTATACTATCCGAAGGAACATCGTTCCTACCTGGTGTCCCATGACACCACATAGTTTTTTTTTTCAATTTCAGGTGTCTATCTATCAGAGTTTGATAGATAAAACGTAAAAAAAATTGACAAAATAGTCGCAAAGTATAGTAATAACAACTAATAATATTTGTGTTTGGTCGCAAACAAAAAAAAAACAGACTTTAATTACATCAACGAGTAATACAACGTAATAAGACAAAAAAATAGTGCAATAAATACGCGCTATCAAAGATTACTCAAGAAGTAGTCATCAGATATCGATCAAATTTAAATAAGACTTACATGTCGAGCATTAGCTTTCGATTAAAGTAAGAATCATTATAATCGATACAGCCAGTGAAATGTTATGCGGTTTAATACAAAGGTCGACGAAAAAATAGTCAAGTAAAAACGCATTATTAGATATAACTCGAAAAGTAGTTAAAGACACGCAACACCTTTCAATTAAAACAAAATTCATCTAAATCGGTCCACTTAATAAAAAGTTCTGATGTACATAAAAAAAATACAATCGAATTGAGAACATCCTCCTTTTTCGGAAGTCGGTTAAAAAACGCTTGACACTCAGTATTGAGTCACAGAGTTCATGATCCAGCTACTAAAAACCAAATTTTCCCTTTTTTTGTATAACTAACTGAGGTAGGGCACAGCAGGAATTTCCTGCTCAAAATATGAAGCAGCCCGACTGGGGTAGTACCTCGACCTTACAGAAGACCACAGCTAAATAATACTATTTTCAAGCAGTATTGTGTTCCTGTTGGTGAGTAAGGTGACCAGAGCTCCTGGAGGGATAGGGGATTGGATCGGCAACGCGCTTGCGATGCTTCTGGTGTTGCAGGCGTCTATAAGCTACGGTAATCTCTTACCATCAGGTGAGCCGTACGCTTGTTTGCCGACCTAGTGATATAAAAAAAACTAAATAGTTGGCAAACAAGCGTACGGTTCACGTGATGGTAAGCGATAACCGTAGCTTATAAACTGTAACACCAGAAGCATCGGAAGCGCATTGTGAACCCTCCTCAGCACTGGCCATTTCGCTCACCGCATGAACACAACACTGCATGAAAGCAGTATTATTTAGCTGGGCTCTACTGTAAATTCGATGTACTTCTCCAGCCAGGTCGCTCCAGAATTTGAGCAGAATATATATTCCCTTCTATAAATAGGATAAAATAACATTAATCTACATGACCAATCCTCCAAATGGCAGTGACAAACTCCATAAGTTACGTATCTTCGATAAAAATAGGTCATTTGGTATAAAGCACGAGATGGCAAGGGATGTCGGATATGATCGTATGCTTCCAATTTACAACTTGGCAAACAAATATTAAAAATTTGTGTTGCAGACATTTACAAAGCTATAGACGGTTTGTTACTAATTTTTTTTTATTTTTTAGAAATCAAAGCGGATTCGATTCCCCGTGGTTGTGCCAGAATTGTCTTGTTGTTTTTTTACAATAGTTACTTACTTGAATTATACACATTTCTTATTTAAAATAATCAATCTTATATAAATGTTCAAATCCGAGCCAACTTTCTCCTTTTTCATCTTTCAAAGAAAATCTAAGGCGCTTACAGTCCACAGCAAAGCAGCTTTTCCGATTACGAATATACAACATTGGATGCGTTTTAAAGACAAAATTAAAACATAACATTCAGAAGTACCGAAAAACACGTAGCGAGGATTGAAGTGCTCCGCCCACCCCTTTCTTAAATAAACACTTGAGACTCAATAATACCTACTTACTAGGAACAAACGTAGTTAGGACTACGACTATTCTGTCGGGAAACACGTACAATGACAAACACAAACGCACAGGCCACGACAAACGTCTGGATGCCTCATTGTGACCATTGAGAGAATTCGTCCTCAAATCGTGGAAAACAGCCCAAAAAGATACATAATTAGATAAATAAAGAGGCCTATGCCTAGCAATGAGATGTTACAGGCCGAATCGATTCGATATCACTGGAACGTCTTGTCGAATTATGAACGTAAATTGAAAGACAAAAAACTAATAAAACACACGCGTGATACACGGTACAACATACTAACGCTGGTCGTCAACCAAACGAATTCATTCCCCGAGGCCGCGGCGTGTCAACGAGGAAAAATTGCCGCGGGTTCAGACGTCAAACGTTTCAAACGATCCCTCTTGCTGGACCGGCTCGATCTGGTTACGAAACTTGCGCCACGAGAAATTATATAAAAAGCCCAGCTGTGCTTCTCGGTGCTACCCATGCAAATAGCGATTTCTTGGAAATTATATGCTACTAGCTGACCCCGCAAACGTTGTTTTGCCATATATTTTATTAATTTCCTCATTTAAACATACGGGTGACCTTTGAATGAGAAGATTCTGATATAATACAATAACTTAAATATTGTGAGATATATTGAATAATATACACAGCTTTTAGCTGACCGCTTTAGCTTTATATATATATATATATATATATATATATATATATATATATATTATTGAAATAAAGTTTCGAAAACGGAAAAATACAAATATTTTCTACAACTAACATAAGGAAACATCAAGATATAAAGGGAACCGGTAAATAATAAATGATTCGAGCATCGTTACACAATCATATTTCCTGGAGACGCATTTGCCGTATTTATGAAGGAACTCGAGTACCTACCGCCCAAATTGGAAATAAAATCAAGACTCCGACTCAGTACGTATGTATCGTATAACTTGATTTCTATTCGTAAAAGCCGACGTCTGCACCGTAATTACTTAATTTTTAACCGACTTCAAAAAAAGGAGGCGGTTAGTCAATTCGATGTATGTTCGGGGATAACTTCGTCGTTTATGAACCGATTTTGATAATTCTTTTTTTGTTGGAAAGGGGATATCCCTGGTGTGGTACCATAATAAGAAAACCAGGATCTGATGATGGGATCACAGAGAAATCGACAAGAGAATCGACAATCCACATAACTTTTTTACTGGGTGTACCGATTTTGATGATTTGTTAAGTTAATCGAAAGCTGATGTTTATTATGTGGTCCCATTTAAATTTCATCGAGATCTGATTACAACATTTGGAGTAATATTTGATAATGCGTATTTACTTGACTATTTTTTCGTCTACCTACGTTGTATGGTCGATTTAATTGAAGTCGGTTTTTTTTCGTTTGCTGTGTTTGCACACAATTATAAAATTTATTTTCTCGTATATGGCTCTCGTAAAGAGGCTCATGCCCAGCTGTAGGCTGCTACAGGCTAAACCAAATAATCAATAAATATTTATTTAACACTACGCAAGTTTAATACTCCTTGGCCTATTTATTATAACCACTTGGGTGGCAAACAGTTGGCTAGCCCGTTGGCGCAGTTTGTAGTGACCCTGCTTTCAGCTCCGGGGGGTTGTGAGTTCGATTCCCACTCCGAGTCTAGGTGTAATATAAAGATTTATTTATATATTTATATATATATATATTATTTATAAGTATGTATATCGAAAAAAATATATAACTATAAAAGTCGGCTGTTACCTATAACACAAGCATTAAGTAAAGAGCATCAGTTATAAAGCTTACTTTAGGAACAGATGACCGTGTCAAAATCAAAATCAAAAACAGCTTTACTCAAATAGGCCCCAAGAGCACTTTCGAATCGTCATTTTAAAAATTAAAACTTTAAACATAAATTATTATTTTTGTAAAAGTAAAGCTACCACCGATTCGGAATGTAGATTCTGCAGAGAAGAATATGTGTATGTTGTAAATATTTATTTATTTATTTAATTTATATAGCTATAGCGATGTTACTCATAATAGGGAATATATCCGCCAACCCGCATTGGAGCAGCGTGGTGGATTAAGCTCTGATCCTTCTCCTACATGGGGAAAGAGGCCTATGCCAAGTAGTGGAATATTACAGGATGAAGCGATTATTTAATTTAAAAAAAACATGGCCTTATGACAAGCGGATAATACCGTAGCTTATGGATGCCTTCAATACCACGCGTATTGCAAATTTATCGCAGTCTCTAATCCTGACGCCTACTTACCTAAGGACCTTAGTCAACACAGGAACACAACACTGTTTGACACCAGAACTTTTCAGCTATAATTAATTGTCTGTAACTTTGCGTGACTTCTCCAGTCGAGTTGCTTCGACAGTTCTAGCAAGCTATATTTGCCCTAACCCAACTAGCTTCCTGATGCCAATTAAAGGCGACACTATGTTATTAAAAAAGAACGCCTCATTACAAAAATAATGTGCGCGGCAGCGGCCTATTTGCTGAGTGATATTACCGACAGCGAGGACTATCCACTAACCGGCCACACGGTCAAGAAGACTATGTCCTACTTTAAATTATTAAGTAAACTAATTACTAAAATAGATATGTTTTTAATTAGTTTTTTAATTTTATTTTACTAACAATTTTTATGGATCCAAGTTTTCCGAAATGAACTATTTCTACCACAGACCTGTGGATCCGGCTTCGATCGTATCGTGTACTGGTCGCTGAAGCCGGCGCCGCCGCACACGAAGCACACCCGTTCCTCGGCCGGCTGGTCGCGGGCGGGCGACGCCGGCGACTTAGCCGGCGTGGTCGGCGCGCCCCCCGACCCGGCGTTTAACGAGCTCTTTATGTACGCCTTCGCCTTTTCCATTGCGAAACTACGACAAGAATGAAAAAAAGCGTCATTAAAATGTTGAAACACCGACACCAACTTAGTTTACTTTAAACGAAAATTAAAGAAGTAAATATATTTTAGAATACACACACGGTCGTCTGTTCCTAAGGTAAGCAAAATAGTGCCTGGTTTGGATAACAGTCTACTGATATAGGCACATATTTTTTTAGCCTGTAATAAACCTACATGTAAACAATCCGATACCTATGTATTGCAAATCAACGTAGCAAAATATCTCGTGTCTTATTTTTTTTTTTTAATATACACATATCGCTACGATCATATGCAAGCGACACAATTCGCCTAATAATACCGAACCTATGAATGGCCTACATTAGAAACATCACAGGCAATTTGGCGACTCTAAATCATCGCACATACGCTACGGTTAAAATGTTTGCCTCCCTTTTTAGAAAAAAACGTACAATTACTGCGCATTAATTATATACCATTTTATAGATAAATGCATGCTCTACCGGCATCAACAACTTAAAAATTTACAATTGATTTTTTTTTGTATATGACGGCTTTTATTTTGAAACAACGTCAACGCGATTGACAGTCGGTAAATTTTTTACTTATTTAGTGCGAATTATATCGCACGGGTATTTCTAGTTATAACATTATACCAAATGGAAATATTTCATCCAATTTAAAAATTAATATTTAAAACAACAGAGCTTTCCTATAATAGAAACATTTAACTTAGGACACGATATATGATCTCAGATAGTTTCCAAAAAAAATGTTGGTCACGGACGGTAGACCAAAACAAAACTGAGTAACGTCGGGCTGAACAGAATGATCCGTCAAACTGCTATTGATAAGTCATGCCATATCTGCAGTTATGTTTTATTTATAGACTACGACCATGTTTGGATGTATTTACTTTTGATTTAGGGCCACGCTCGTCTGGATGCTTTAGTTTTTATTTCGACATAAATCCATCAATTTCCTTCACGTTATATACATAAACTATCCTCGTTTATTATTCCAAACCACTTCTGTAAATATCAAGCACATACGTACTAAGTTTCGCCTTAGCTGATATCTGCAAATTCGTCTGTTTGATAATACAAAACAAAAAAATCATTTTCTTATACTTGGGGGACCTTTCGAGGTCCCATTGTCAATTAATATAATTCGGCATTAGTTTATGGATAGGTCTCTATTCTATTACTAAGTCACAGTACTCATCACTTCAGCCTATCGCAGTCCACTACTGGACATAGGCCTCCACAAGTTCGCGCCAAAAATGGCATGAACTCATGTGTGTTGCCCTTAGTCACCACGCTGGGCAGGCGGGTTGGTGACCGCAGGGCTGGCTTTGTCGCACCGAAAACGCTGCTGCCCGTCTTCGACCAAGTACCAGTACGATGTTCTACAAATTTATAGCGAATAAGTATTAACGGCAATATTTTAACTTGGGAATAATTTTAAAAACATCTGTCAGAACACAGTTATTATAATAAAAGTTACTAACATCATAAGCGCGTCCAAATAAACAAAAGGAAAAAACCATAAAAGCTCTTCCATTTATACAAATATTAGTTTTACTTAAAATTAACATAGCCCGATAAAAACAGTCGAAAATAAATGCGTTATACACCACGATACCTGTACCCTACCCTACCGCTATACCCTGTATACCTATACCCTCACCCCAAGCATTCGTTATCTAAAAACATTTCTCAACTAATTCAACTTCAATTGATCAAGATCGCGGGGGAGAGTGTCGCTAACTTAACTAGTCTGTCGACAGGATTATTACATATTTATCTCAATTACAAAAGACCCTAAAAATTGTGACTAGCTAATGACCCCTATATTATATATTTAGCTTTAATGTTTAATATGTAATTTAAAAAAAATAATTGAAATTTAAAAAATTACTGACCTATCAATAAAAATGAATCGAAAAATTAGAACTTAACCTGAAAGAACGTTTTAAACTTCTATATATTTTGATGATAAAACATCAAGTTACAACACAAAGGAGCAATATCGGAGTTGTCAGATTACACGCGAGCGTGTAATCTCTTTATAAAATCTGCAATCCTAGTACCAAATGTTACAAACGTGAAACTTTGTAAGGATGGACGAATATATTTTTGATTGTAACGAAACATGGTACGTTGATAGTTGGATATCAAGATAATACATAATTCTACTTGATATTTTTATCCTAATGTTCCCACGGGATAGGAAATTACACGGGTAAAGCCGCGAGGCGCAGTATTACATAAAATTATAGAGGAAAACCAAGGGTAATTCGTCTTTGTCATCCAACATAAAACGTCACATCAACACGCTGTACGGTAACGACATATCCTCGTCGAACTATCGAAAGATAATCTAGATCGTTTAGTGCGATTCAATCTAAAAAATAATCAACGTTTTAAGCGGCGATAGCTTTAGTATTAATCCCGCAGTTGTCAACGGAGGGCAACGACACGATGATCGATGCGAAGATAAGACTTCGTTTATTGATTGACTGATAAGCGTACCCGTACACAAACATACACACACAAATATACTACTACACACACACACGTATACAGACCAAACATTAATCATCATACGTTATTTAGTAGGGTGAACGTTGTAGGGCATTTGTTGATCTGATGCGTAATTCTGATGAGCCCTTTAATATTGTTCAACATTGAACAGATGATTTAAAGATAATATAAAAATACTTTCTAAACGCCTCAGCCTGTAATATCCCACTACTGGGCATAGGCCTCTTTCCCCACATAGGAGAAGGATCAGAGCTTAATCCACCACGCTGCTCCAATGCGGGTTGGCGAATATATTCCCTACTATGAGTAACGATCGCTATCAGGTGTACATGATAACAACCGGGACCGACGGCTTAACGTGCTCTCCAAGACACGGTGGGGAGACCCACTAGGACTGCACAAACACCCAGACCACGGCAAACACCTGCATGGCCAATACAAATGTTTGTCATGTGCGGGGATCGAACCCGCAACCGCCAGCGCAACAGATGTAACCGTAGCGCCAACGCGGCGTCAAAAATACTTTCTATAAATGTTAATAATTAATTATTAGGGGAGTCATTCAATTGTGTTAATAATGTCACGTTCACATTTTCTTATTAGCATATTTATAACATTCATCTCATTTGATGATGATATTGATTTTTTAAGTGCTATGAACCAAATCACCTCTTCTAATTTAAACGAATTAATAGTATTTAAACCTTTAAAACTACTAACTCCAATAATAACAAGCAATCCTAACTTCAAATAGAAAAATAAACTTTGTCCAAAAACCAATTTAAATATAATCTCAAATATCAATCATCGAAATTTTATTTTCTGAACGACATCCAAATCAAAATCGATACAAATAATTCCCGCACTAAAATCCTGCAAAACCAATTTTTATTCCAAACTACCCTCCCAATTATCAAAGCACCGCGCAGACAGAGCTGTAGGTATTCGAGGGGGCAGATTAAGTCTTGTGTGCTGTCCATCGATAAACCAGCCCTTTGAAAGCCTACGCAAATTACATTTGGATATGGCACGACGGACAAATAGACAATGCTCGATATACATATGACACGTACCGCTAATTGCAGCTTTGTAGAGGGTTAGCAATGAATGCACGGAATTATGGGTCCTGCACGTTAGCAATAGATGCTATTTTCCCGTATCGGTGTTATGTCGACACGGTAGGCTTTAGATATCTAGCTTTATATAGGGCTTACAGTAGATTATTCCTTTTGTGCTGTATTTAAATTGCCGTTTACATAAATATAGTATTGTGGTCCTTATTGCGTGAGGAGTATGAAATATTACTCGCTGATAAATCGAACGGCTGAATACGGTAATCTGGTATCAGACTGTGTTGTGGAATAAAAATTACACTCAGTATCAATAATTATAAATCTCTATATAAATGTATGTAGTCTCAATTATTTAAATATTCAAATGAAGTAGTTTGAACATAAGTTGAACTTAAATCGGAACATAGATAACTAATTAAATAATTGTGTTTGCTCGCAAACGAAAAAAAAACCGACTTCAATTACATCGACAAGTAATACAACGTAGATCGACGAAAAAATAGTCAAGCAACTACGCGTTATCAAAGATTACTCAAAAAGTAGTTATCAGATCTCGATAAAATTTATATGTGACCACATGATAAACATCAGCTTTCGATTAAATTAAAAATTATCAAAATCGGTACACCCAGTAAAAAGTTATTACGGATTTTCGAGAGTTTCCCTCGATTCCTCTGGGATCCCATCATCAGATCCTAGTTTCCTTATCACGGTACCAAACTAGGGATATCCCCTTTCCAACAAAAAAAGAATTATCAAAATCGGTACATCCAGTAGAAAGTCATGCGGTATAATACAACGTAGGTCGACGAAAAAAGCGTCAAGTAAAAACACATTATTAGATATAACTCGAAAAGTAGTTGTTAGATCTCAAATAAATTTAAATGGGACCAATTGGCACACACCACCTTTCGATTAAAACAAAATTTGTCAAAATCGGTCTACCCGGTCAAAAGTTCTAATGTAACATACATAAAAAAAAAAAAAAAAATACAGTCGAATTGAGAACCTCCTCCTTTTTTGGAAGTCGGTGAACAAATTTCAAACTTTCATGGTCACTAACACTGAATTTATAGTTTACTGTCGTTTCAAGATTTTCTAACCTCAGTAAAAGTAGGTACTTTACTTAGTTAGTTTATAATGTATTGTTTTTTTGCTAATTCTTCTTTGCAGAATCTACATTCCGAATCGGTGGTGGCCATACGATGAAAAAGTGCTTGATTATTGATTTAATACAACATTAACACTTTTCAGTTATTATTGTTAATAAAATAATTTTTCGCAATTTAATTAGTTTGACATTAACATGAGATTGGAATGAAATCAAGCAAACTTTTTTTTTTTAATTAATGTAAACCTATAATCGATTCAAATTTCCGCTTCTAAATTAACAAGAGACCACAAATTAAAATAATACTACTTCTACTAAAAAAAAGGACTCATTCATTCATTTTAATTATTAAAAATCATTAATTACATAATTACTATTCGGCGGGATAAAAAATTTAAAAATAAAAACCAGACCCACGTATCAGATAAAAAAAAACCGGAAACTACTTGTTAGTGTTGTTACCTACGAATAAAATAAAATAAAAATTAAACCTCGTCCATACATCATTTTACCGTAACACTAACAAGCATGGCATGACGTTATCATACCCTAAAACCGTACTCAATTAGTATTTACATACCTACACCTCATACCTACGAAATACACATAAAAGAAATCATAAAATTCCGTCCGTACATTAAGCCTAGCCATCTTTTTTTTCATGAACACATCGATTTTTTATTGACATAATTTGTCCTAAGAATAAAGTACAAAAAAAAATATCCAATTAATTTCAGTCGTTTTGAACTTACATAAGTACTTACGTTTTTGTTATTCATTATATATTAAACACTACATAAATACTTCACATACTTTATGAATCAATTGCCCATTACATACTATTAATTTCGTAATAAATGTATACAGACTATCATACATAACATATAGTATTAGTTATAGAGATAGTTGCAAAACAGTAGGCGTTTAGTTGCGAGTATGAATGAAATCCGTTCACGCGCTAGCGAGGGCGAGGGGGCGAGCGGGACGCGGGGCGCGGGACGGGCGGATGAGGGAAACCGGTCCGGACCGGATCGAGCGACGTTACGCAACTAGAAATGGCAACATTGTTGAGCACTCAAACTCATTAAATTGATTGCTGTACAGTTGGTAGCGACGTCTTAAATGTATTTTTCTTTAATATTTTACATTTTTTTTGTGTTTACTTTCGTTCACAATGATTAAATTATTTGATATGTTCATTCTATTAATATAACTAAAATATGAGTAAACGACGTTAAAAAATAACCAAATATAAATTTATTTTTCAGAATCACAAAATGTCAGTAATTTTATAAAAATAAAAGGTTCCGATTATTTCAACGACTAAACTAAGCGTGAGAAAAGCGATAACATTTATAAGAAATGTATTCGTTAAGTTTACTTTACAGGAATAAAGCAAATTTTGGATGAAATATTTGTTTATCTTTACTTAAAGGACCCGAAACGAACCACAAACGCCATAATGATGTGCAATGATCTGCTTCCTCTCTATAGAAGATAAAGTTAAGCGTTTAATCCTTAGTTGGATGATAATTTGTTGATTAAAAGTAACCAGTATTCTAATTATTTTGATATCAACTGAGACCGGCGGCTTTACTTGCAAAACCTGTATGAATAAAATTATTTTTGATTTTGATTTAGAAAGGCAGTCAAAAGGAAGTCGTTATTTTACAAAGTTATCATTATTAATAACGTAAATTAAATCGTAAACAAAAATTGAACGCATTTTTCTGCCGACGCTACCCATCTCCGTTGACACCTTCTGTGCTAAGTGTAGTCGCTCCTTAAAATGGCAATTAAATTCTATAACTGTAAATAATTAACAATTATTGAATTAATTAAAAAATAACTCGCTAGGAATCTGTTCTATAAAAAACATAAAATAAATGTTAACGATAAATATTATAGATAAAAACTTGTACGCTGTACTTATCATGACGATCATTTAAAAAAATTATAGAAGCCACGAAAATTATAAAATATTTTTGAATAACTAATACTAGCGACCCGCCCCGGCTTCGCGCGGTTGCAAAAACTATCAGTGTTTCTCTACTATATTATGCATGTATTATATATATATATATATATATATATATATATATATATATATATATATATACTAGCTGACTCGGCAAAAGTTGTCTTGCCGCTAAACGCTATTTAAAAATAGGGGTTGGTGATAGAAGGGCGAAAATTTAGGATTATGTGTATTTTTTAACGCCAAATCATAATAAATCATAAAAAAAAATGGGTTGGACTACCCTTAACATATATTTACTAAATAAAACCGCATCAAAATCTGTTGCGTAGTTTTAAAGATCTAAGCATACAGACAGCGGGAAGAGACTTTATTTTATACTATGTAATGATTTTCGCACAGGTAGGTATTTGTATTTCTTTCCACCAGATGCGTCTTACGGTTTTACGCGCTTAATTTCCTATTCCGTGGGGTTATCGGGATAAAACTTGCCTACGTGTTATTCTGGATGGCTCTAGCTATCAACGTACCAAGTATCATAATTTCATTACATTAGTATTAAATAAATAAATTGTAGCGATATATCTTTAGAAAAACCGCGTTCTTGTGTTTCAAAAGAATTACGAAGGAACGTTTCCCCGAGTTTACAAGGAGTCCAAGCATGTGACAAATGCCAAGGTTGAAAAAGTACAGCGACACACATCTTCACCATTAGGAATTTTAAATAGATTGAATGTAGATCTTCCCAGGTTCACATTGACTTGATAGGGCCGCTACCACAGTCATCAATTTCAAATATTGCCTTAGAGCCATTGACCGATTTGTTAGATGGCCCAAGGTCGGGCCGCTCAATAATTTCTGCTGAATCGGTTTTAAAAGCATTTTATAGAACTCTATTTTTGAGATTTGGTTGCCCAGAGACCATCACCACAGACCAAGGCCTTCAATTATGCGGGATCAAGCTGAAGCACACGTGCGCTTACCATCCAGCAGCTAATGGATTGATCGAGCGCCTACATCGCACCCTGAAGGCAGCCATTATGACTTTTGAAAGATCTCGTTGGACTGACATTCTCCCAAGCATTCCTTCTTGGTATTAGATCGACGTGCAATAATGGTCTTTAATGGTTAGTAGCAGATATAGTGTTTGGTGAGGCCTTGAACGTGCCTGGTGAGTTTTTCCGTTTACCTAATAAAGATACCTCTCACTCATTAGAATTCATTCAACTTAGGCAGCATATTTCAAAAATTATGCCAACACCTGCATCGAAACACGGTAAGGTACGGTGAGAACTTTTTCATTCATAAGCACGAGAGGCGCTTTGGAATCACCGTACACGGGTCCTTTAAGAGTTTTCAGACAGACAGACAAAACTGTAACAATAGACACTGCTAGAGGAACGGTCACAGTATCAACTGACCGTGTTTAACCTGCATATATTTTGTCGGATCAGGAACCGACAGCCACGGAGCCAGGAAGTGTCCAACGGCAGTTGCCCAGCGGCCGCCGTAGTAACAAGCAAACGGAAACCAACGCCGGGCCTGTATCGTAACCAACGCGCCCGCATGTTACGATCTGCATTATTGAATAAACAAATAATTATGAGCTAGGTATAATTGAATCAAGTAAAAATGTAAAGTTCGTATTATTTTTAGCACAACTAGAGTAGCAAAATAGGCAAATATTCGCGTGGTTTCGTTTTTAACTACAGGAACACAACTACTAGGGGCCAGAATGATATAGCTTGAGATTACTTCTTTTATGGACATCCTAATAACTGTATCCCACAAGAACCCATGTCTTTAAAATGCTTTACTGTCGTGTTCATAAATATAATCGTACACCATAATATTCGCGCACGCAAAGTCACGTACAACGGCTTGTGTTTAAAAAACAAAAGCTCACATATACGAAAGCAATAAAACAATAACGAGCGCAAATAAATTACGCGGACTCATTTTAATCAGCGCTGAGATTTCTGTTGATTTTATTATCGGAAAATAAATACAAAGTTAAATAAAATACATAAGTATATAAAAAATGAAAAAATAAAAACATTCCGAAAATGAAACACGAATGGTCGTTAACCGTTTATTTTCCCCGATACGAAATATAATGGGCATCAATATTGTCGTATACATAAAAATGGAGGTGTCCAGCCCCCACACGTCGGGAGGTCGCCCCCACCGCCCGCTGGACGGGGATTTTATCATGCTCTTTCAACGCTACATACATTTTTGTTTCTTTTTTTTTTGTTTTACTTTCAGCCTGTGAAAAAATCTCTACAAATAGTTTTTTATTTTTTTCACAAACGGCAATTAGTAAAACAATTCATAATAATTTTAAAGTAAACATTTGTATAGTACTTTTTTTGAAATATGGTAACATCAAGTGTAGCTAAGTGAATCTTAACTAAACGACTCCTTATTTGCGTCTGTGAACATAAAAATTATCCCTTTTTAAATATTTATTTTTAAATATGAAATGAAGTATAAATAAAAAGGTTTTATTAAAAGAGACATTCAGGATAATTCATATTACAATAAATAAATAATGCTACGCTAATAAAAAAATGTTTAAATGCTGTTTTCGTTTGTTGTTGTTTAAGACTTGACAACACTTATGGTGTAGTTCGCGGGTTCCATTCCATCTTAGCCCGAACGCAATATTTTTTTTCAGGTCTGGATGCCGTTCCTTTTGTGTTGGCCTTTCAGTTCCGTGTCTCGAGGTCCACGTACAGTCACCAGTTATCATTCACACCTGACAACTGTCTTTACTGTAGATAGAACTCTAAAATACAACAGCGTATCTGATTACTGTAGATAGAACTCTAAAATACAACAGCGTATCTGATTTACGCTTCGACCTAGGGTTGCCAGATAGCCGGGAAATCCGGAACTGTCCCGGAATTACATGTCTTGTCCGTGTCCAGGAATTATAGTTGATTGTCCTGGATTTCGAATACTACTAGTTTTCTAACGATTTAAAAAAATATTAAATATTATTAATTTTCTTATATTTTTCAACCGACCGAATTCGTAATCCTCAAATTGTCCCGGAAATGATATGCTTGAATCTGGCAACCCTACTTCGACCACTTTCTTTTATTAGCCGAGTAACATTCACAAACAACTTAACTCCAATCCCAGTTAGTAATAAAATAAAAATAAACTCATAACTGACCGACAAAACGAATAAATCGTGATCCTTAACGTGAAATCTGATAAATTTTGTAATTACGACTTATTTATTATTTGTTTACTTGATTATTTATATTTATAACCGTCATTTCACTCACGTAGCATGAACAGACCAAAGCTGATATATATATACATACAAAAACTTCGTGTCACGGTTTTAATTTCTAAAGCATGAGTATGAAACGTCTCAACCGAATTTAATAATTACTAGCGGTCGCCCTGTGGTCGAACTTCAAACATAATCAATTTAAATTATAAGTTCGAAATATTATTAAGGTTCTGTTGTCAAAGACTATACTTCTATAATAATAAACAAAACAGTATATATGCGCGTGTGCGTGAAATACATGGCAGTGTGCGTAATGTTTTTTTATTGATTTAATGTATTATTTTAATTAAAAAAAATATATTAGCATTCTGCACTCCTCTATAAAAATATAAGTGTGCGAAATTTCATACTCCTCCGTCCGCGCAATTTTTGTAAAAAGCTGTATAAATTCAAGAAGATTATAATTATTTACAACTCATTAAAGTCAAACGTAACATCGTTGTCATATAAAACTTTAAAACAAAATACGAATACTAAAAACGATACTATAACCAATAACATCCAATTACATCAGACTCGAGTAGTTTTATCAGCAATCAATTAAAATGCTTCACATTTAAATATCAAAATTAACATACAACTTCATTCTCATAAATCACAAAATAAACGCAACGATACAAACATATTTGTATCCTAAAACACTAGACTGGAATATATAGAAATTTTATTACCGTTATGAATAATACATTAATACATATTTGAACATTATACATAATATGTGTTTTGAATATTTTAGATCGGTTGTCTCGATTACCTTTAGTACCTATATATATATATCTATATTCTGAGGAATCTTGGTGCCTCAGAATTCGCGATTGCAGCAAGATCAATCATCATTCATCTCATCATTGGAAACCGTTCATAGGAAATGTGGTGTTGGCGAAGACTACTCCAAATACCTTGGACTGCCATGAGGACGAACGAGTCAGTTTTACAAGAGCACAACATCACCAAGCGACTCTCAACTATCTGCATGGATCGGGCCCTTACCTTCTTCGGGCACATTATGCGGTCTCCTAAGCATAGTCTCGAGAAACTTATAGTGGAGGGCGAAGTTGCAGATAACCGCGCCAAGAGGAGGACATCAGCAAAATGGTCTGATGTCATCAAAAATACATCGGAAGGCAGCTTGCACCGTGCAACACATGTTGCTTACGATCGCCTTCAATGGAGGCGTATCATTCGTGGTCACGATCCTCATCATTGAGGGCACGAGGAAGCAGATATGTATATTCTTTCTTTGCGTTTCTTATACGAAAATGTAAGTTTTCCGAGGCTAGAAGCGTAATAAAAACGTAATTTAAAAATAAAACAATGATACACCTATAGAAAGAGATTTATTTACTACAAAAGTTTATGAAATTACATATTCAACAGTTTTATAACTAATTTAAATTAATTTCAATGAATATTCATAAGATGATAATCACACTCGCGAATTAAATAAAACAACTCATTCAAAATTAGCACACAGATGTAATTATATCACGAATTATAAAACAATTATGAATGAAGTAAAACAAAAAATAAAATAATATCATTCAAACTAAAAACAACGTCGTTATAACAACACGATAAATGAATTCATTGACCATATGATATTCGTTGAAAAGAAATTTGAACTTTAACATAACGGCATATGGCTCGCTCTCACACACGCATCGGTGGTAAAAATGTGGGAGGTTAATTTACTATTAAAAACTTACGCACAAAGGAAATTGTACTATAAATCTTTTGTTATAGGGTATAAATTTGTTTGTGTGGAGGGTAGTTGGATATTATTACAAGTCGTACCGCTTCCTATGATAAGGTTAAGATTGGTGCGCTTTGTGTTTATCTCGTATATCCGATAGCCCCTGACCTACGACACGGACGGAGCGTGGCGCTCGTGTCGTCAGCGCGAGGTCGAGATGACGTTACTCTGTTACAATATTAATCGGTCCTACTTTTATGCAACGGTCGAATATTCGAAAGACGAGCTAGCGCGTGAGTGTAATCGCTGTATTCGACTTGAACACAGACCGGTATTATATATTTCTAATTTTTTTATGACGTCAAGTAGTCGCGGTCATCTATACAAACATGATAAGGCTAAAGAGTTTGTTTGTTAGAATGCACTAATTAATGTCAGAAACTACTGGTTCGAATTGAAAAATTATTTTTGTGCTGTAGCCTATCTACCGAAAAAGGCTATGTTTTTCTCAAATTAACGTGTATTACCCGACCAGAAAAAAGGTCAGGCTCAACCAGATCATGTATCTGGACCGGATCAGGATATAATGAGGTATGCCAGATCCGGCAAGCTCTGTCAGGACCATGTCTGGTCCAGACAAGAATAGCCTGATGTAAAATGTAATCAAGTATGGTAAGGCATACTGGATCAGGACCCGGTCCAGTCCAGATCAAGATAGTCTGATGTAAAATATAATCAAGTATGGTAAGGCATACTGGATCAGGACCCGGTCCTGTCCAGATCAGGATAGCCTAAAAGAAATTACGTGAACTGAGCCTGAATTGCGCTATTAATGTTTATAAGCGCACTTAGTATATATACAGTTATCAGGACAGTCTAGCAGGGAATCCATTTCTACACAGTGGAGCAGTCGTAAGTAATAGGAAATAGTTAATTAATAGTTAATTATTAGAAGTTAATAAATAAAATTTAATTAATAACATTAAAATAAATAAAAATAATTAACATTTAAAGTAAAAACATAAATAAATAACACATAGGAAAAAATAAACTGAAATTAAATATCATAATAATTATGTTAATTAACATATTTATGATATCAATTCGCTTTTTTTTTTTTTGTTAAACAATTTTTTGATAAATATACATTCGTGTTTTTTAAAAGGACCGGACCGAACAGGCTGATCAGGATGAGATGAGATTTCCTGATCTGGACCCGATCAGGAAATCTCATCTCATCTCATCCTGATCAGGTCCAGACCAATCATCTGCGTTACATGCCTTATCTAGTCCTGATCAGGCATGCCCGGTCCGGTCCTTATAAGGAAGATGAAAAAATTTCTACTCGGGTAAAACCGCAGGACACTGGTGTATATACTCTAACGATTTTTTTTTTCATTTTTTTATGACAAATTGTCTATATCTACACAATTCTTAATATTATTATAGATGCGAAATTTAATTTTTAACTTTTTAATCTCTATAAACTTCTTACAATACACTTTTTAATTGGAAAGAATGGCTCATTATCATCATTATTACAGCCTATACCGTCCACTGCTGGACATAGGCCTCCACAAGTTTACGCCAAAAATAACGTGAACTCATGTGTTTTGCCCATAATCACCACGCTGGGCAGGCGGGTTGGTGACCGCAGTACTGGCTTGTCGCACCGAAGACGCTGCTGCCCGTCTTCGGCCTGTGTATTTCAAAGCCAGCAGTTGGATGGTTATCCCGCCATCGGTCGGCTTTTTAAGTTCCAAGGTGGTAGCGGAACTGTGTTATCCCTTAGTCGCCTCTTACGACACCCACGGGAAGAGAGGGGGTGGCTAAATTCTTTAGTGCCGTAGCCACACAGGCTCATTAAGTAATTAGGAATATCATGGTATGTATGAAAAGTATGTTCTACTACGACAAAATCAGGGCACCGTATCATGTTTAAGATAAAGTTCCCAAAACAAAGATAATTATGTTTCTCATACTACTTCTGTCTCATAATTCCTCTTGATTCTCGAAATAGGATTTTAAAGTAAATAGTTTAGTTTGATACTATTTCTGATCGAAATGTTACTGGTACACGTGAATTATAAATAGTATTGCACGAGATCTAAAACCGTCAGACTCAGGCTGCGCGTTGCTAGGTTAATTTAAGCAATTATTATATAAATAAAAATTAAACCTATTTTTTTTTATATCACTTACGGCTTACCTGATGGTAAGAAATTACAGAAGCATCGAAAGCGCGTTGCCGACCCAATCCCCAATCCCTCCAGGAGCTCTGGTCACCTTACTCACCAACAGGAATACAATACTGCTTGAAAACAGTATTATTTAGCTGTGGTCTTCTGTAAGGTTGAGGTACTACCCCAGTCGGGCTGCTCCATATTTTGAGCAGGAAATACCTACTGTGCCCTACCTCAGTTAAAATTAATTATTATTATACAAACAGACTACCTTCTGCTCGCGACTTCGTCCACGTGGAATAGTTACTTTGGGCTAGCTGGGGAAGCTCTAAAAAAAGCCCGATCATGAAACACTGGTGCTCCACTTCTATTGGCTTAGCGTGATGATATATAGCCTAGCCTTTCTCGATAAATGGGCTATCTTATACTGTAAGAATTTTTCAAATCGAACCAGTAGTTCCTGAGATTAGCGCGTTCAAACAAACAAACAAACAATAAAGAAAAAACTTGAAATTTATTAGTCTACAATCAATATTGAAGCCAAAACTGTTTTTTTTTTGTCGCTCTGTCTGTTTGAATTCGTTTCTTATATTTCAAATGTTTATTTCTGTGATATTTGAACAGATGGTCTAAATCGTGTCACAATGGCGACATAATGACATAAAAGTGAAACTAAATAAAAACTAGACGAACTCGACTTTTTAAACATCACATCGACACCAACAATTTATACTAAGCCAGTTCATAAAAGTAAACTTTACAATAGAGGCTTAAAACAGGTAAAAACGTGATAAAATTTAAAAAAGAAATTTAAAAAAAATAAAAAAATTTAAAAAACATTTGAAATTAAAAACACACAATCAAGTTCGCATTAAAAAAACCAACTTATTGAAAATTCGAGTTGACGTAGTATAAATTGTTGATGTCGACATATTAAATAAAAATTAAATAATATAATAAATTACATAAAAATCACTGAACATACACAATTATGTATATTTTTGGTAGGAAACGCCGAATGTATCGAATAAGCGTCCAACGCAGACCCGTCTACTGCATCCCGCCTGAACGGAAATCAATTTTAAAGGACGCGGCCGCTAAACTAGCGTTTTAGCATATTTTTAACTACATAAGTTTGAAGAGTATGTTTACGAACTAAATTTCTAATACTCAAAAATCATGGAAAAGAGTAGTGACTGTTTTCTAGAAAATTACCTGATTGATATTCTCGGCAATTCTTAATAAACTAAATCTACATTCCTAATGCAACCCTGATGCCAACCACAATCCGAGGGTAATACGAAGTCCAATACGAGGGTCCGATTCCAGAGGAGACATTCGGAATCGGTTCTAGCTTGTTATTGACTAGTTAATTAATTTATTAGAAAACATAACATGCTTTGAAAAATGACCATTTTAAGTCACCCTTGAAGCATGCTTGAATAACATAAATTTAGAATAACTGAATGCACAGCAGAAAGTTTCCTGGTTAAAATATGAAGCAGCCCGATTGGGGTAGTACCTCGACCTCACAGAAGACCACAGCTGTGTCAATATACACTACTGTTTTCAAGCAGTATTGTGTTCCTGTTGGTGAGCAAGGTGACCAGAGCTCCTGGGCATCGGGTGAGGCTGTTCGCTTGTTTGTTGACCTAGTCATATATGAAAAAAGAATAGATTGAACCACGGGGCATTTACTACAATCATAAAATTCATAAAACAATGCTGACAAATATCGATAAATTTGTAACGTGCTCAAAGCGTGAATGCCAATCGAGATATGTCACGAATTTCAGATAAATAGGTATTACTAAACGCGTTACTTGCGATCAATAATTACAAACAATCCTCAGACATTAGAACGATAAAGTTACATAACGGAATACAAATTAACAGTTATCTGTGGTCTTTTTTACTTATCATAGATCTTTTTTACTTTACAATCTAACCTGAAGGACGCCTTGTCTTGTGAATAGTCGTACAGTTGAAATAATCGCTGCATTTTCGCTATTTTTTTTTCAATTTTCTTAATATTTCATTCCATAAGAACTTTCTAGAAAGCATCAAGAAAGTAAAATATTCGACTATTAGTCAAGCCGTACTCGATTTTTTCGATTAGTAAAATACATTTAACGACTATTTCTATATTATGTAATTTTTTTTTAGACAGAACATATACACACACGGTCATCTGTTCCTAAAATAAGCAACTTTATGCTTGTGTTATAGGTAAAAGCCGACTGGGTTTATATGTTTTTCGATAAACATACATATATAAATAAATATATTTTTATTACTACTCGGGGTGGGAATCGAACCCACAACCCGGAGCAGAAAGCAGGGTCACTACAAACTGCGCTAACGGGCTAGTCAATAAAGATAAGATAAATAAACATACTTCGTTTTGTGATTAATTGTATTTGATAAAACAGACCTACACATATATAGCAGCAAATATAAACTTTAAAAAAAAGCGGCAGCAGTCACGGCTTTAATGGCCTCACGCAACGTATGTACAAACAGACAGTGGGCCTGAGCGTAGGCAGATATGGGGCTTACAAACATACAAATATATATACAGAAATCGCATGTGTACGTCCGTTCTGAGCATTAAAACAGGAATACATCAATGTCGGAGCGTCGGGACGTATACACATGTACCGACATGTATATATGTATTGTGAATCAATTTGTATAATACAAACATACGATTGTTGTATATTTGCGTCTTAATAAATTATAAATGTTTACTTAAATAAATATACAAATGTTTTTATTATTTCATCGAAACAGTAATGGAATTTAAACCAAGTTATAATAAATTATTCACGACGCAATGCTGATATAATACGCTTAAGAACTGTTATTTATAATTCCTTTGTAAGATATTAATCTTAAATAATATTTTATTAGTAATGAAAAATTTCATATTTGTGTTTAGGTCATGTAATAACGTTCTCCAAAATAAGTTTCATCATCATCATTTCAGCCTATTACAGTCCACTGCTGGACATAGGCCTCCACAAGTTCGCGCCATAAATGGGGTGAAATCATGTGTTTTGCCCATAGTCACCACGCTGGGCAGGCCGATTGGTGACCGCATGGCTGGCTTTGTCGCACCGAAGACGCTGCTGCCCATCTTCGGCCTGTGTATTTCAAAGCCAAGAGTTGGATGATTATTCCGCCACCGGTCGGCTTTTTAAGTTCCAAGGTGGTAGTAATAATAATAATAATAATAATAATAATTTATTTCAGACATATGTCCATATTTTTGTTAGTTACATTTTTTCCTAATCTATGTTAGTTCCAACAAGTGTTACAAATGACAAACAAACAAATTATACCAAGTCAAAAATCAATAAAAATAACACTCAAAATCAATATACTAAAATTCAATCAAACCCAAAATTAAAATGATCACCAAATTCAATACTAAAATTCAATCAATATTACAATAATTAAAATTAAAAAATTAAAATAAATACAAAAATTCAAAATTACAATAATAAAAAATTTAAAAAAATCAATATTAAAATTCAATCAAAATTAAAATTAAAACTAAAAACTAAAATCATAATGCAATCAATAGAAACGCTTAAGAAATAATAACTTATTCAATTTAAATTAAGTTTAAAAAATTTCAATATATTAAATTATCACAAATTATCATGGTAAAGCCAAAATCAAAAATTAAAACTAAGAATCAAGACAAAATCGAAATCGAAATCAAAATTATAATTAAATGTTAGTTACAATGATTCTTAACAACTATGTTAGTTATAAAAAAAGTAAAAGCTATCAAAATTTATTTCTTTAAGCTTCCCTCGCAGCTACGTGTGCACCATCCCAGCGTCTCCAGAGGGGACTATCTAGCTTTACAGCCAATGTGCTGAGGAGGTTATTGGAGCTGTTCATTAATCTGCGCATTGCGGACGCGGTCCGCTTGCGCATGATCGCATAGAAATCATCTATATGAGCATCCGCAAACATTGCCGACGCGCTGCAGTACCGAGGCTTCTTCAACAAAACCCTCAGCACATTGTTGTACTGTACACGCAGAGCACTATATGCTCGCCGAGTGTAATTCTCCCATAGACTACACGTGTAAAAAGACTGACAAAAGGCTTTAAATAAAATTACTTTTACTTGTGACGTACAACGAGCAAATCTACGGGCCAACATATTACCTCTAACAGACAAAGCTCTGCGCTCGCGCTCGATATCACTATCATCATCCAGGCGTTCATTCACAATATGGCCAAGGTATTTGAACTCAGATACTTGTTTTAGAGGAGTTCCACAGAGATGTATATTAGAATTGAAATTTAATGGTTTATTTTTACCTCGAAAGATTAAAATTTCACTCTTTTTAGCATTATATCTGAGTCCGTTCTCCTTAGCATATTCCTCACAGATTTTTATTAATTTTCGAAGACCACTGACCGAGGGGCTCAACAGAACCATGTCGTCCGCGTAACTAAAATTATTCATTATAACACCGTCTATCGAGCAACCAACGCCTGTTCTGCTAAGCCTCTCTGTCAGGTTGTTCATGTAAAGATTGAACAGCCTGGGTGACGTCAGCCCCCCCTGTCTCACTCCACACTCCAGTTTGTATGGATCACTAAGTGCATTACCCCACCTAACCACATTACTTTGAATGCCATACCAGTACTTCAATAGTAATATCAACTCGGGTCTTAAATGAGTTTCTGTTTTAAGCTTCTGCCATAAAATTTTATAGGACACGAGGTCAAATGCTTTAGACAGATCCAAAAAGCACGCAAAAACATGGGTTTTTCTATCGGTGTAGTACCTTACAGCTTGCTTGAGACACAGTATTGCGCTCTCAGTTGATAGTTCTGGCCTAAAGCCGAACTGCGCATCGTGTATATTGACTGCTTTACTAAGTTGTGTATCAAGCAAGCCATCAAGAACCTTCGCCATGATGGTAGCAAGAGATATCGGTCTGTAGTTGGTTCTGTCTGCCGCATCCCCCGTCCTATTTTTGATAATAGGCACGACTACTGTCACTGTCATTGCGTCTGGTAGGAAACCATGGCTAATGCAAAGATTGTATAGCATACCGAGGACTCTGGGAAGGTGCACACCAGCATGTCGAAGGTGCTCGACACTAAGGCCATCATGTCCAGGTGACTTCCCACGCTTCATGCTCATAATCGTATCGACTACTTCGCTAGTTGTAAAACGTAACAAGCACTCCCCGGTATTTATTGTGTCCCCACTGCAGGCTACGGTGCAATTGACCTCACAGGGATTCACTTTAAACTGAGTCTTAAACATATTTGCTATGTTACGGCAACCGCTAATGCCACCTACATCAGCAGGAAGACTCGGTCTTGCATTCAGTCTGTTTGTTTGCTGCCAAAATTTTCCAAAGTTCTTATTCTTATATGACGTTGCTAGTATGTCCATTTTAATCTGTTCCTCGTTGTCTTGGCACCATTTGAGTTTGTATTTAAAGGCCCTACGAGAATCCCTCATATCCTCGTAGATGGCTCCATGAGCTGGCCTTCCCGCCCATATCCAAGACTGAAAACAATAACGAGCCCTAGCATGAAGTGGCGCCACATGTTTATTCCACCCCGTGATGGACCGTTTATTTTTACACGGTGCAGCTTTATAACAATAAACCGCTGCATCCCGTAATATACCTACGATATTATCATACATATTTTCGATAGCTTTTTTATGTTCAGAGTTATTACATAATTTATTACAACAGTCTATCATTTCATAAGGACAATTAAGCAACATTAGCTTTTTATTACAATAGTCTGTATATAAATTAATCTGATCACTATCCCTGTGACCCCAGATTACTTTATTAATAGTTAAAAATTCAGTTGGCTGTAAACGAGAACGATCCAAGCTAAAACTACAGTAAATCTCCATGGGATAATGATCGGACCACGTCACATCATTCTTAATATTAATACTATCAATGTAATTCCTAGCCAAACGAGTTACAAGGCAGTGATCTAACCAACGTAAGCAGCCATGGCTATCACTCATATAAGTATAAACATTAGTACAACTTGATAATAATTCGTAATCAGCACATACCCACTTTTGATCTTCACAAAACCGACACATTTCATTAAAAAATAGTTCCCCAGGGTGCGCATTAAAGTCACCTAGAATAAAAGCCACTTCAATACCGCTGTCCTCAATAATTGCGTTAATTTCACTCATACAGTCCGTGAAGTCTGTGAGATTTTCAAAACAGTCCACTGGCATATACACAGAAAAGTACAGTATAGCTTGCTCACGAAACTGACACTTGATAGCACATAACCTCACATTGTTACATTTGACTACAGACACAGATGTAAACACATTTTTACGCCATAACAGCGCTACACCTCCATGCGGACGGCCACGCAACATGCCTCCACCCGTATCAACCGCCGACGTACCCGTAGACTCGAACTCATCATGCACAGTGCTAAGGTATGCTAGATCATATGGCATAAGCCAGGTCTCCTGTAACGCTACCACATCCGCCGAACCGCATAAACTTCTCACGCTGTTCACTGATCTTTTTATCGATTTACAATTAAAACTCACCAACTTCAAACTGTGATTTTTTTGTCTATATTTCTGTGCCATTTCTTAGGTTTTTTGCTCACGATCAACCATAGCCTTTTTACCATGTCTAAATAGAAAATATTTTCTAAAATATATACCTTCCGGCCACAACTCAGTATCCGTAAATAAATGCAATTTACTGCTAGGTATATAAAACTTAAAAGATATGTATTCCTTCGATCTTTTCGTATTAATTTTCTCGGGTTTTATAGTAATTTGAGTTTTTTCATATATATATTCCGCCACGTCGTTTTCGTTATTTTCCTTTGACACATTGTAGATAAATAAAGGTATCATACTATCAGCTGCTTTTAATTTAGTCTCCGCATTCACGCTGGCAGAACCTCTCATACCTTTAAAACGGGACGTCCTCCTACGCTTTACAACACGAACCCATTCACCTTCATTGTCATTTTGCACTCCGTTGACTGCGCTACCGAGCTCACCCTTTACAATATTGCATGCCATCACCTTCTCAGACGTCCGCGCTTGCACATTTGAACTAATTCTTAATGCATTCGAAGTGTTGCCGCGGTGGGCCTCCCGGCCGCGGTGGGCCTCCACGTGTGTCGGCTGTTGCGCAGGAGCTGAGTCGGGTGCAACAGAGATAGACTGTCCACTGTTTACCGCCACAGGGCTTGCGTGTGACGGGGACGGTTGTTCAAAAATTCGTCTACCCTCATTAATGTTCGTAGACGACTCACCTTCTAGGCCGGTCAATAGCCCCATCGGACCGCTAGCGCACTCATAGCTATCTTGCAAACCGAAACCGCCTCTATTTTTATTTACATAAGTTCCATTCTGTCTTGGTTGCATGAACGATGTACTTTCTTTGTTCTTAAAATATTCGTCTAGATCACCTTTCTTGACGTAATCATCCTGGCTCTGAAGTAGTGTATGTACTTGGTTTTGTAGTGGTAGTGGAACTGTGTTATCCGTTAGTCGCCTCTTACGACACCCACAGGAACAGAGGGGGTGGCTGTATTCTTAATGCCGTACCACACACAAAATAACTTTAACGAGTGTAAAATTGAAACCAGTTTACGGGGCTGAAAAATCAGGTAAATGTGGATTCTCTTCTTTAAGTATAATAGATATCAGTCACCCAGCCACTATAAGCCTCAGCCTGTAATATCCCACTGCTGGGTGTAGGCCTCTTTCTCCATGTGGTCATTTAATGCAACTGATTTGGAACACAGACTCTGCCGAAAAGAATAGGTAAGAAACTTTACTTAGAAGTTTACTATTTCAAGAACGTTATACTCGCGCAGCAAAAAAATCATCAAAAGCAATCTCTCATGGCGCAGACACGAAACAAATACAAAAACTCCACACTTCAGTCTATCAAAACAAAAATTCAAAAAACGCTCGAACTCTTATTTTTCGTACCGACGTCATTCAAACACAAATTGTACGCTGAAACAAGACGAACCGAAATTTAAATAAAATAAAACGGGAATTCTTATGACATTTAAAAACGTCGTAAAACTCTCGCCGAGTTTACCGAGAAAACCAATTTCGCTGGAAACCGCTCCGTTGAGAAAATATCGGTACGTACCCACTTTACAAGGGGACACGAATAAATTGAATCTTTTATATAGTAAAACTATTTACCCGTTATTTTGTTTATTTATTTATTTTGTAGGACGACCTACATTTTTTATATTTGGACGTTAAATTATTTTACCATATTTATCTCGGATTCAGACTGTAACATTCCACGGCTAGGCATAGGCCTTTTTCTCCATGTAGAAGAAGGATTGTAGCTTAAAATGTATGTTAGTAAAATGACGATTCGAAAGTGTTTAATTTTTCTATCATATATGCACACCTGATAGATCCGCCAACCCGCATCGGAGCAGCGTGGTGGATAAAGATCTGATCCTTCTACTACATGGGGTAAGAGGCTTATGCCCGGCAGTGGGATGTTACAAGCTGAAGCGCAATTTTTCGAGTTAGCGGTCGCGGTTTCGATACCAGTATTCACAACTTTAACCGAGGCAGCTATCGTACCAGGGCCGTCGAATTATCGTTTGTCGATCATAATTATCGTATAAGTCAAGTCCTGTATCGTATATCTGCACAGAAGTAGGCATGAAATTATCGCACATGTACGATAATTATCGTACGGATACGAACACTGTTCGATACCGCCCACCTGACAAATCATTCTGACCTATCTTGAGATTTACCTCATGATAAAATCTAACAGTAAGTTATGTGCAAGATAACATTGTTCTAAAATGATGAAACAAGTCTTTAACGTACAGTACAGTACATCTGGAACGCATCGTACACTCATATGAAACGCTCAGTCCGTACACAGCTTTATGTTTATAAAGGAATCACGCCAGCTCTGTTATAAAATAACCCTTAAACAGAAGGCGCACATCAAAAGCAGAACAGCCAACATGGCGACGATAAAATTCCCTCCATAAAAGCATATATCGTAAAGTTGTTTATTTTTACTATCCGACCTATTTCGCGATACTATAATATTCCGGGATCCGTACGTCGAGAGTGAAAAAAACCATTTGTCTAAAAACCGTACGAATTTTTTTATACTGTGATACACGAGTACATATACATCCAGCTCATATCTTTTTTTTAACTTTTAAGAGACGTAATTTCTCATATAAAACAATAAACACATTAATATATATATACTTATGTATTTAAACGTTTTTTTGTGCAAATGTAATATACAAACAAGACGGGGCGGAAAACAAATCAACAACCCCTGAAGCTGAAAGTAGGGTTACTGTAAACTGCGCCAATGGGTTGGTAAAATATTTATTCGTTTGAAAGGCAAATGATATTTAACCTGATAACTTGTCTTGTCTGAGTAAATACACATTTTGGTAAAGATGTACATCGGTGACTGTATTACATTTATAACATAAATATTACAATATTTACTAGCTACCCGCCCCGACTTCGCACGGGTGCAATGCTGATACTATATATAACAAAGGATACGTTAGAACCCTCTAAAATTATCAGTGTTTCTCTACCCCTATTATACATTTATTGTACATATAAACATTCCTCTTGAATCGCTCTATGTGACAAAAAACCGCATCAAAATCCGTTGCGTAGTTTTAAAGATCTAAGCATACATATATGGACAGACAGCGGGAAGCGACTTTGTTTTATACTATCTAGTGATTTGCCTTAGAAAGTTAAGGATTAAACTTTGTATTATTTTAAATATGAAAACTCACTAAAATGACTGTTAATCGAATCGCGCTTGGCGATTTTTCGTTTAAGTTTTATATCGACAATTAACATCGCCGAATTACCGGTAATAAAAGAATGTTTCTTATCGCTCCGTTCAAATCATTAAAATTATTTTATTATGAGTATTTACGTTTTATTTTTATAACTTTCCTTTCGCAGTTAGTCATTTATTACCGATAATGTTGAAATAAAGTTAGTCTACGATATTTCTATTTTTTTTTTTACGTAAAAGAAACATCACTATTACATTTTAGTTTAGGAATATATTAAAAACCATAATATTTTTGAAAGTACTTTTTTACAGTAATAGTGAACGCGTGATTTTTTCGGAGATCCAAACTAACACATAGGCTATGTTGTATTTCCAGATTAACTTAGGTAGCTCTCCGCAGGATTTATTCTACCCAAAACATGGAGCAGCCCGACTGGAGAAGTTCCTCGACCTTACAGAATATCACAGCTAAATAGTACTGTTTTCAAGCAGTATTGTGTTCCTGTTGGTGAGTACGGTGACCAGAGCTCCTGGGTGGAAGTGCTGATAGGATCGGCAACACGATTGCGATGCTTCTGGTGATGCAGACGTCTATCTAATATAATAATAATATCTTTATTTCACAAACTTAGAACTATATTACAATGATAATGTGGCAACAATATCAGAAGTAATGAGATAAGCATCTATAATCGAACAAGGCATAGCCTGTATTTCGGCTATCAGCACCATTCACTTCTAGTAATTATTATACAATAATAGGTGCCAAGAAATATATATCTCATATATTAATTTAATATATATAGATCAACTATATTAAGTATATATTTAATATACACTTAATATATAGTTGATCGTTATCGCCAAAAATAATTTATCGACATTTTAAACACAGACCACTTTGTTAGAATTGAATTCTCAAACAATTAAACACAATGGCTACAAAAAACACAGCCACTTAGTCAAAAACTTTTAATTTACATAACAATAATTTTATCAGACAAACTTCAACATTATTCGTTATGTACACACACATCCACAGGTACAAACAACAATATACTAAAGCTCTGTGCGAGAAACAAAAGCTTATGAATAAAAACGATCGCTAAATTTACCGTAACGAAATACAAAAGAGAAACGAAAAAATATTTTTGTTGAATATTTCAGAAAATATTATATTAACAAAACAGTATAATGTGTACAATTTCAGGAATGAAATACTTAGAAGTTTTTTTTAGAAGAGTCATTCACAAAAATGGATGAGGTATTCTATATTAAACCTCTAGAACTGTAATTTAAAAAATCAAGATTAATTAACAGAAAAATTCCAAAAAAAAAAATCCTATAGTAATATTTTAAGCTTAACTGTTTATACAAGTAAGAATATAATTAAAAAAAAATACAATTATTCGATTATAATTTCACTTAATATTTTTCACACTTCAGCCTATCGCGGTCCACTGCTGGAAATATGCCTTCCAAAGTTCGCGCCAGACGTTCCGGTTTTCCGTAATCCCCATCCAGTAAAATCTAAATTTCACTGTCTAAATAGCAATACTCTTCATTTTGTCCATACTAACAACGATGTAATAAATACTCTATTGAAGATAATTTAGAAATTATTGACATTGAACGCTGTAGGCCTCTTGCAGAACGTTTTTGGTAAGCTGACCTTGTGATGTGATGAAAACGTAGATAATGGAAGCGAACAAAAAATATAAGCAAATGAAAATTTATTTTTGACTAGACTATTGTTACTGTAAGTGCTAAAACGTAACACAATGCTTCAAGATTGTAATCACATTTCTGCTGTGCGAAAAGCAATATCGAAATGAAAGATAATAATATTGATAAAGCTACGAATTATGTCTACCATTTAAAAGTGTACAATCCTCCTCAATTTTCTCTGTTAAAGATATCCATATTCCTCAAAACTTCTAAATAATAAATTCAACAGACCCGATCATTTTTAAATATCTTTCCAAACCTTCAAATAAAATTGTTCTTGAAACCCAAAAAAAAAATATTGACAAAATCTTGGCTAAAACTTTGAAAGGAAGAAACAGTTGTATCGAAACCAAAAGTTTAGTCAACGTTGCCATATCTACAACGTTGTCCGCGAATTCGGGAAAGCATATTTCTCAATTTGTAATTACTTACGGTCGTTATTCGTGCCGCCGAATCGATTTTAATTTAAATGCGCGAAACAACATTTATATCATGGCTGCCTGCATCGCTACAAAATACATAACCGCGATACAATTTTATGCTCTGACCCAAATTTCAACTGCCGCAACCAAAACTACGCAGGCCCAATCTGATTGCTTATTGATTTATTTTAGACAATTGTTTTAACAGACGCGAATATTTTTGCATTCGGGCCAATAACGTTTCGTTGTTTAAATATTTCATTTTGATGAAATGAAATATTTTTATCGTTAACTGGCTTAAGTAAATACCTATAAATACATTTATTTCATATTCAAATATTTATTTTAAAGAATGTGTTGAAATCAAATTGATAAATTTGAATTGGGCGTATCTACGTTATGTATATCGTTACGTTATGTATATGCTGTCGTTATGACAGGAAATGCGCAACTTATGTTTTCGACCTACGCCAAACTATCTTTAAATGCTTACCATTTAAATCTTTTATCTTTTCAAAAAATAAACTTTCGTAAATATATACTCAAGGTAAAAAAAAGTCTGACAATCACATAAAAAGCAAACTATACATAACCACTCATTGGCATTTATTCGTTACCATGTAGGCTCGATGTTCAACCCACTTTCTCCATTATATTCGCAATCATCAATGTTATAAATTGTTCACACCTCTTGCGCTATAATTTCGAAATTCGTTTTTAAAGGTTGCCAATTGCAATCGCGATCTTGGCATTGAAATCTTCAAATTCATTGCCGACTTTTGTCTTTTAGTTTTGGCTGTTCCTGGTCTTGGTTATTTTGAATCAAAAATGCAGTATTTAGTCTCATGTTTCGTTGCGATCAGTGAAATACTTTTAACGTAAGAGTACAGACATTTGCATTAGAATAAATATAAGAAGAATAAGACTTAGATTCGGAAAATGATGGAACTGAATAGCATTAAGATTTTCAAAGAAATTCAGTTGTAATTTTAACATATTAGCGTAAATTCAAGGAAGCTGAAATCGGCACACGACCAGAACAGTTAATCCGTTTTACTATGTTAAGTTTGCGTGCAAATCATCTAATTAGCACATCCGATGGTCGTTTCGACGCGAATTATGACAGACGGTATAATGAAATAAGTCGCGAACCAATAGGCGTGGCACGTCTGTCGTGACCAATTTATAACTCACGGTCAAAAGTTCAATGACGAGCAAAATGTACTAAAACAACCGACGTTGACTGACAACTACTAACACGCCATGCAATCTGATCTTGGTCTAAATGAGTTCTTTGTATTTTTTTTTTCATACAACAAACAAGCGTACGAATCGCCTGATGGTAAGCGATTACCGTACCAGAATCATCACAAGAGCGTTGCCGACCATACTCCCTATGAGCTCTGGTCACCTAACTCACCACCACTGGAACACAACACTGCTTGAAAGCAGAGACCTAGTTGTATAAAAAGACCGTAGTATAAAAGTGAGTAAGCACTAATATGTTAAAATTCATCCTCTGAGAATCATACGTCTTCACTTCAGCCTATCGCAGTCCACTGCTGGACATAGGCCTCCCCAAGTTCGCGCCAGACATACCGGTCTGCCGCAATCCTCATCCAGCCTACACCGGTAATCTTACGTAGTAGAGAATATACGTAGGAGCTGAGTATTTCTATGCCAGTTGGTCATCTGACATTCACACCTCCCATCGATTACGCGTCCATATATATATATATATATATATAACAAAAATTAGCAAATTTTACGCCCGTTACAAACGGTTACGAGCTATATAAAAGTATTTATGCATTTATTTAGCGGCAATTTAATGCTCGATGTTTTCACATCGATGTACGCTGTCGGCTTCGGCTAGAACGTGAGCTGCCACGCCCACAGAGAACGAGATAAAAAAAACATTTCCCATTTAACTATTAATTGCGCGTGTCAGATTATTTTATATTAAGTAATGAAATAGTTAATTTATAATGTATCTATCTATATAGGAATGTATGTATGTCTATAGAGTTGTTTCACATTATTATTGTTAACGTTGCTTGTTTATTTTATTTCTTGTTTGGTGTATACTAAAGTGTAAATAAAGAAATGTAATATTTGATAATATATCATGTGGGTAGGACTATACTTTTTTGTCGTCGTCTATAAAACGAGTGTTCGGACTCGATTGGGGATTCTTGTTTGACACGTCGACCGGTGCGGAGCTCTCGGGGAAAAAGATAAGTATTATTATGTATTAGTTATGGTATACATATAATTATAATGAATAAGTACTTATGTAATAATATTAGTGATAAATTGTTACAAGATATTTAATTCATTATACGCTTCTTAAAGATAAAAGTATTTAATTTCACCGATCAGATAATAATTCTTAGATTAATAAAGTATGAATATATATTATAAATTGTTTATTATTTATATTTTACTTTCTTTTTCTTAACACGCGCAAACAAAACGCCGAGATATCGTCAATTTATTGACATTGATAAGAGCATTTTACAAGCACTGGTTAAGATCGGTGTTGTTGATAATACTGATGGTTTTGTAAAAAAAAAATATAATCTCTAGTTCAGTATTTAAGTAAATCAATGTTACACATCTTTATTTCAAACTTCCGTTTACTAATTATTGCGTAGCTAAACCTACATAACTGTCAAGAATAACATTTAAAAAAAAATATGAAGTTGTGACTATAATGTTCATTAATTACACAGGTCTACAGATAAAAGTGCTCTGTACCTTTGACCAAACCAATGGTTATGTTTTGTTGCGTTGTATCCAAATTTTCCAATTCTGCCAAAAAGGCTAAATATCGCAATAAAATGTATTTGTGCAAATGAATTCATTTTCCAACTAGCTCAAGTGTGTTTCCTAAGTATTTCAATGCACTGAACCCAAATCCGAAGTCGCTTTGGCTCGTGAGCCGTCTAAATTTAGAGTAAATTTCAAAAAACCTGCAAAAATCGTAAAGATAAAATAAAAACAAAAAAAAAGTCTAAACAGAGAAGACATTCTAAATTCTCTATAGAGGCATTAAGTACTAAATGTAATGCCTTATAAACTAGGTATAAAAAAAACTTTTCAGAGACCTCCCACTGTACTAAGAGCAAAATAATCAAATAAATAAATAAATCTATACAAATACGATAAAATTAAGGTCACCTAAACAAAAGTTTGGAGTTGTCCAATATCTTGCAGTTGTCGGATTCCAGTAAATATTTACATGTAAATATATAAGCAATTATAATATAATAATTAATAAGCAAATATATAAGCAGCAGAATTTTAAATATATAAGCGCAAATAAGTTATCAACTATAAGATACATAGGTCATAACAGTGACGCAAAAAAGGTTAACAAAGGTGTCGGCAAGTTTTACAACGATAAAATTGTGTAGGCTATGTTATAAATTAATAAAATTCTCCGTATTTAGCAACAGGCGAAAAAAGTTTAATCATTTTAGTCCTAAAGGTCTTTACCGACTTTGATATAGGAAAAGTATATTACTAGGTTTTAACGAGTTGGTCTAGCTTTTATGAACAAACTTAACCTAAATTTGCTATGATTTCCTTGAAGGAACACCGGTTCTTGTCGAAACTAAAAGGACTTAAATCTCATCTACTATTTAATTATTACTCAAAACGCATAGTTGGTTTTTCTTTTTTGCTCCATTAATCACCATTAAATAAACATGATTGTTGCTCGATGACTTCACTTTTCGTGATTCACAACGCTCATAACAAATGCCGCTTAAATACGAATATATTTTGTAATAGATGACCATAACAGAGTTAGGAACAATCAGGTTAGCAGGGCATTTAATGAAAACGAAAGTGGTTGAATGGTTTGACAACGCGCTTGCGATGCTGCGTTTTAGACAGTCAGAGGCCAAGGTAGCAACTTATCATCGGGCAGACCTGACGCTTGTTGTACAAGTTTTATAATAGATTATATTTATTTTAAATATTTGTCTATTTTTACAGTAATTATTGCCCTAACTTAACCAGCTGGACTCGTTGGTTGGTTTATCACGTACGTAAAAAAAAACGACGAAAAAATTACAATTTAGACAATAAACAGTTTCGAAACAGTTAAACACCCTCTCAAATCATTACAACAATAGTACCCCGAGGGGCCTCCTAAGCCTAACGCAATCTCCATTCGTCATGATAATCGGCCGTCAAACAGTATTGAGTACTCAGTCGACATTCTATAATCACGACTCGAGCTTATGTCTCTCGTAATCTTGTGTTAAATCGAAATTGATCACGTCACCACAATTAATTCTCATCACTGATTCCAGTTAGTTATAGAACAGATTAAGCCCGTATAGTTGACTTTAATTCGAAAATTATTATTATTATAAAGAAAAGTGATCCTCAATTTATACGCTTCAGCCTGTAATATCCCACTGATGGGCATAGGCCTCTTTCCCCATGGAGGAGAATGTCACTTAGGCAGCCAGTCAGTTCAACCTATTGCAGTTCCCCAAGTTCGCGCCAGACATTACGGGGAAAATAACGCTTCAGCCTGTAATATCCCACTACTGGGCATAGGCTTCTTTCCCCGTGTAGGAGAAGGATCAGAGCTTAATCCACCACGCTGCTCCAATGCGGGTTAGCGGATATATTCCCTACTATGAGTAACGATCGCTATCAGGTGTACATGATAACAACCGGGACCGACGGCTTAGTGCTCTCCGAGGCACGGTGGGGAGACCCACAAGCACTGCACAAAGACCCAGACCACGACAAACACCTGTATGGCCAATACAAATGTTTGTCATGTGCGGGGATCGAACCCGCAATCGCCAGCGCAACAGGTACAATCCTGGCTGTAACCGTTGCGCCAAAGCGGCGTCGGTAGGGGGAGAATGATCAGAGCTTAATCCACCACGCTGATCCTCAATTTAACTGAGTGTTATTTATTGACTTGATAATAATTAGATCAGAAATTCCACCGTCCCTCGATCTTTAAGTAAATGGTTTTATTTGATATTAATTAACCTCAATTAGCACACCGTGGTGGTGACAAAGACTTAATTATTAAAACGATATAACTCCAAATGGCCCGATCTCTCTACCATCTGTATGAATCACGTGAAGATATTATTTAAACAAATGTTCATATTTCAAGCGAGATGGCAAATGGTAATCGTGTTAAAAATAACTACTGAATAACGATCTCTATTATTTTATGTTAAGAGAGAATGAATTTAATCCACTACCTAGCCTATTATACGCAGATACACGACATTCTTACATCTTGAGAACACTATATATAGATTATACCAGACTTAAGCTGATAGATACATTAGATGATAAAGATGTGTGGACTTAATGACTTTGTATTTCATGCAAGATATTAGCAATTCTGTTATAAAGCACGGTTTATACTTTTTTAAAAAGAATAACTGCAGATGTTCTTGCCGATTCTTCTCTGCGGAATCTACATTCCGAATTGGGGTGGTAGCTTCACTTTTAAAAATAAATTCGAAAATTCTTTCGAAGCCTATTTGAATGAAGCTATTTTGATTGAGAAATCGTAAAATCCGATATCAAATGACCAAATACTTATAAAAAAAATATTGAATTTTGTTTAGAGGCTACACACAGACAAATAAAACGTAATACTCATATAAAAATGTATGTTTTGCCTATTTAATGCGATAAGATAAAGTCGGCTTAAACTACTGACACACATAATTACATGTATATACAATAGAACAATGTTTAGAGACAAACTATCTTCATGCCTTAAAACTAGTTGGGCCCCGCGGTTTTTCGCGGTTCTTCCTAAAGCATACCTAAGCTTCCTTTTTAAATAGTTTAAATCTAAATCTCTCTCTTTTCTAATTGTGTATGCCGGTAGAGCAAGCAATTATCTATAAAATGATATATAATTTATTAAATTAAACGTTTATAATTGGAAACCTAAGTTATAATAATTATAAAGTCCCAGATCCATTACTATCTCAAATGGGTACAATTTTGATCAAGATTCAATAAATAAATATTACACGTACAAAAAATAAATTATTGCAATTTGAGGAAAACCTCGTTTTAAAACATGTGGACAAAGCTATAGAATTGAAGACAACAATTTTTTATATGATAATACGTCGTAAACTTTGTAAATAAATTGTTAAAAAAGCTATATGCTGCTTATTACTATACGCGCGATAAGGCGGTCTTATCGCTAATCTTTACCATCATTACGGATTTGGAAACGTTACTATATTAATAATTATTTTCTTATATCTATTTAATTACTACTACCACACAATTTAACTCTACCTACTAAAAATTCTGTATCTATAATATATTAATCTGTATATATAAAATATCTTGTCCTGATTCACTGACTGACTGATTTACCATCGCCGAGTCCAAACTATTGAAGTTAGACGCTTGAAATTTGGTAAGTTAGATCACTTTCTTTGTGGGACACTCACTGGAAAATTTTCCTTTCGAAGGCGAAATAAACGTTGAAATTACATCCTTTTTGATATAGAGACATGAAACTTGGTTCTTGGGCTACTGATCAAAAAACTACATTAATGGACGGATATTTTTAGATATATAATTAATTTGTTCGCGAGCAACGCCGCGGGAAAAGTTTGTAATTTATATATTTAAAGTTAAAAAATTGATAACGGCGTACTTAAATTAGTTAAGTACTGACTTGAAGAGCTGAGAGGAAAACTTTCCAACACTGTACTTCTGTCTCGAGTGCTATCCGTCTTCAGATAGGTCGAGAATCTTTTGAGCTATTATTAGAAACAGATTTAGTTATATCTTTATCTTCTGACATGAACAATTCTTTTATCTATATGAACGACTGTCCCGAATTAGTTTTTTTTTTCCTTATTGTTTAGACAGCATTTGTACCTTCAAAGATTGTAAGGTATATGCTAAGCTAGTACGATATAAAACTATATACATATTTATAGCGTTTCAAATATGTTTAATCTAGCTGTTGTGACTCAACCGGAAAGAGTGAATTATTGCAGTGAAATATGTTATGCTTAAATGAGAGTAGCAAATAAAATATTGATCTTGATTTAATACCAACCTAATTACTTAAACTCTTATTTATAATATCATAAATTTTGTAACGTGTTATACGTTATATCAAATAATTTTAATTAACTTTATTCAATAATTAATTTTATTTAAGGTCAAGAAATATATATTAATACATATAAAATAATAAATAATGTTTGGTTACACGTTCTTTAAAATTGATAATTACATGATTTTGCGTTGGACAGGCAATTTATTTTGGAAGATTATAGTCAGATGGCTTTATGATATTGTAGACAGCTACGATGCCCAAACGCAGATGCTGATGAGAACACTGACAAAATATGAACAAATAACATTAAATTTCAACACTAAATTTAATCTGAAATTTATTTCACGACACACGGAACACATAAGTATTTCAAATGGCAGCCATTACGTCTTTGGAGTTTTAAAAAAGGTAGGCGGGAGTAACTGCGGTAAAATTTATTGCTGTAGACAATGTTACGTTTAAAAACATAAATATAAATGCTTATAAGATTTATGTTACAGCGGATAAAACATATGAATCGACTAAGATGGTCGTGAGTTCTAATCTTTTCTGTACTATAATTAGTTTTTAGGCTTAATAGTGTGCTTAAGTGCTCTTCGTAAACTATTTATTAAATTACTTGGTATGATTTTTATTTTAATTATTTTATTTGATATGAGTAGAAAACGAGAGTGGCAGATATAGTTACTAATCTCCTCGCTTATAGAAGAAAGTGGCTAAATCAAGTAGTGAAAAATTTAAAAGATCTTTGACTGGCCAGTTAACGCGCTGGACAGTGATCCTGCTTTCCACTCGAGAACTATCAATTCAGCTACTCTCCCAACTCCATATCTTCAATTCTGGTCAGGTTTCAACGTTCAATCGTCGAAAGTTACTTTTGTCATATTACCGTACCTATATCATGACGTGGGCGTTGGTACGTGGGTTCCCGACCACCAGGCCCCAACACAGAGTTCACAGCTACTGGGAACCGTGCAGTTTGAAACCTTTATTTATTACTTTCTATATGCTACAGTACACTAAATTTCACGTGGGATGGTGGGAAGCTGTAAAGCATCTCGCAATAACTCATACCAGTCATGCAGAAACTATAAATTACATCTCAACTGACAATTATCGAAATTGAACGTCTGCAGAAATGTAAAGTATGTCTGGGATAGCTATATGTGAATATAAAAATTCCACGCGAATGAATTCATAGGCTTAGCTTATTTACTAGATTTTATTTTTTTTTTTTTTTTTTTTTTTTTTTTTCTTTATTATTTATGGAGGGTTTCGTCAGTCTGACGATGCCACCCTCATAGGTCTTACAAAATATTCAATACTATCTACGCTTAAGAGCTACTTTCACAATTTTATACAGCATTCTGGCTTCCTCAGATAGCGGGTAAGCCAGAATACAGTTACACTTGCCAACCTCATACAAATCCACTTGCAAAACTGATCTTTCAACTTCGTTCCGAACACATTCAACCATAACGTGATATACGTCTTCTTTTAAATTACATTCGGTGCAGTTTGGCGAATTTATTTTACCAATTAGATACAAAAATCCGTTTAGAGGGATGTGTCCGGATCGAAGACGTAGGGCGGTTACAATGTCTGATCTGGATAATGTGGATTCAACAAACCACGGTGACTTAGCTATGTAAGGTTGAATGGTCTTATACCAGATACCCTTAGTCAAAGATCTCTCATCAAAGTATACATTCCACATGTCTGAACATTTGCTTTTAACAATGTGCAAACAATCAGAATACAGAGGTAGTAAAGTAAAAGGTTCGCCGTCGTTTATAGCACTCTTTGCAAGTCTATCAGCTTCCTCATTTCCAAATATGCCAATGTGAGACGGTATCCATTGAATTTTTATAATTTTATCACTGTTACTTAATGTATAAAGGTCTTTTATTATATCATATGCTACTGGGCTACATCGAAAAGTCGAGGTGCACCGAGCTAAATGATAAAGAGCACTTTTAGAATCTGTCATAATTACATATTTACCTGACCGTAATGATTTAATGTAAGAGATAGCCTCTGCAATAGCTATAAGCTCGGCAGACATGATGGACACATTCTGACTAATACTTAGTTGAACACAGCCATTTGTTTGTGGATCAAACAATGCAACACCGCTATTCATGTCTTTATCTTTTGAACCATCCGTATACACCTGATAAAAGTCACCATAATAATTATTTACATGATTTTCACAAAGTTGTCTCAACTTTAAAGTGTTATATTGATGTTTGGCTTTATTTATACAATTAATGTCAAGATACAGTGTCGAAGAAAGATCCACATAGCTAACCCATGTACACAAAGAGAACATCTCCAGTATATGACTCGAGTGAATAGGAATGTCTTTAAGATAATCATGAACCAAAAGCAGTAAGGGGTGGTTACGTCGTCTCCAATAAATGTGCGATCGAAACGTATTTAATACCTCGAGTAATTTAATAACTATATGACCAGAAAAAGATTTACATTTTAACCAGTATTTACCCGCAAGAAAGTACCTACGAATGTGTAGCGGTTGTAGATGTAGTTCCGACTCCATGACATGTATCGTCGTACTTTTTATGAATCCACCGATAATGCGCATACAGTGGTTCTGAATCTTATCTAACTTCGCGAGGTGTGTTTTACAACTATCTCCATATAACATGCTAGCGTAATCAAGTTTACTGCGAATCATAGAAATGTAAATACGTCTCAAAATTATAGGATGTACACCCCAGCTCATTCCGGCCAAAACCTTAAACACATTAATAAATTTTAAGCATTTATCTTTTATTTCATTAATGTGTTTAACCCAGCGCAATGATCTGTCAACCCATACCCCTAGGTATTTCACTCGATCAACAATTTGTAACGCGGAATTACCCACTACTAAATCACAATTGATATTTCTAAGAAAGCCCTTTTTAAAAATACAAACTTTACTTTTTATAGGTGAAATTTCCAAACCGATATTGGCAATTAACTTTTCAAAGTTGTTTAAGGCTATCTGTAGATCATTTTTACCTTCATTAATGTTATTACAAACTGTGTACATTACAAAATCATCGGCATATTGCGAAATAAAAACATTTTTGATATTTTTGCAGATACTTATCGTAACAATGTTAAAAAGGAAGGGGGATAGCGGGTCACCCTGTGCCAAACCGCGACCTGTACTTCGATAATAGTCAACGTGTAACTCTGACCGAATTTTTAAAAATCGTTCCTTTAAAAAATTCCAAAGATATTTACATATTCTAGCATCAACTCCCAATTGTTGCATAATTTTAATTAAACTTAAAACGTCAACATTATTATAGGCATTCTTGATATCTATAAATACCCCGATGCACATTTTATTCTGTATAAAACCGGTTTGTATTGTTGACACTAAAGTCGCCAAGTTATCTATTGTCGAGCGGCATCGCCTAAAGCCTGTGGTATAGCACGAGAATAGATTATTTCTCTCGGCATACCATTCTAACCGTTTAAGTAATATGTTGTGGAAAGTTTTACAAATGCAAGAAATCATAGATATGGGTCGAAGGGATTTTAATAAATGGGGGTCGCTTCCAGGTTTAGGTATAGGGGCTATAATAGTCTCGCGCCATTGTGTGGGTACATGTCCCAACACTAGTATTGTATTATATAAATTAAGTAATATTGATTTCCCATTATCAGGTAAATGTAACAACATCGAATATGAAATATTGTCACCGCCGGGTGTTGTATCTTTATGTTTTAAGCAACAATCTAACTCTTGGAGTGTAATAGGAATCCCCAAAGTCGTTTTATGATTCTGAAAAGTAGGATCACAAGGGTTTACGTAATCGGGAGTCAAACTATGCAACCATTTCCTGATCTCATCTGCACTAAAATGAGGCTTAGCACTTTTATGACCTTTTAACCACCTAACTTTTCGCCACAATTCACTTTGACTAATTCTATTATCTATTGAAGTACAAAATTCATGCCATGATTTATTTTGTGCTTGTCGTATTAGTCTCTGTGTGTCACGTATTTTAAGTTTTAGTAATGAGTAATTAGCGGGTGTTGGGTTGCGTCTGAAAGTCGAAAGGGCTAATCGTCTTTCAGCAATGTATTTAGACAGATCCGATTGCCAATATGGTTTTGGCGAAAACTTACAATGGGGATTACAATTCATTTTAATATATGGTATACTTCGATCCGCAGCCGTGTTGATAGTCTGAACAAATTGGTCATACAATTTTTGGGGGTGACTTATTCCACATGAGAATTTTTTAAATAAACCACGAAGCAGCTCTTTATATAAACACCAGTTAGCTTTTTTATAATTACGCTGCCTTGAAATAAAATCGATATTTTCTTCTATGTGTGTCGACAACTTTATAAACACATGATCGCTGCCTAACGTTTCGTTAATAGTCTGCCAGGTAAAACGCAAAGCTATATCAGTAGAAACTAACGTTATATCCGGTGACGATTTTTGAAGCTGGTTGTTTACCAACTTAATTCGTGTTGGGCATTGGTAATCATTTAAAAAAACGTATTTACTGTCCAGTAGGGCATCGTGAATTTGAGAACCCCGGGTGTCAGTTTTAAAACACCAATTAACGTGATGACCATTAAAGTCACCGATAATTAAAGATTTCTTCCCCAGGTGTCCGAAAATATGCTCCCAGTCTGCTAGATTTGTATTGACGTTCGGTGCACAATATACTGCTGTGATATATTCAATATGTTCGCAATTGAAAACTTTAATTGTAAGCATTTCTATACCCGGATTTATACTATCAAAATTATATATATTGGCCTTAATTGAGCGGTGGGCTAAGATGGCTACACCGCCGTATGAATCAAACCTATCTTTACGGTAAATATTGTAATTACTTATTTTAAAGTGACTACCTGGAACAAGCCACGTTTCACAGAGTGCAGCAATGTGGATCTTTTCTCGATATAACAGAGGTTCAAGGCTAGGTAACTTCGGACGGACACTTTGTGCGTTCCATTGTAATATATTGAGCTCGATTAGTTTACGTTGAAAATCTATTTTTGACAAAAATAATTTAAAATTGCTTTAAGTATAGGCCAGTCCGATATATTTTCTACAACAACTAAAATTACCCATTCCACACAACACTTTATTAAACTATGAATCTTTGACTGCATCGTAACTCCCTTTAAAAGTATTATATCTTGTAACCTTTGTAACAACTCACTCCATTTAACGTTTTTTTCTGCTTCATCCTTTGGGTCCATTGCCTTCGCGCTCTCTTCTTGAGTTGATGGAATCTCAAAGTCAGACCAATCTGTCTCTGACTTTTCTCTCTTCTTTTTAACAGCTATGCGACGAGGATTGGTATTTGAGCTATTATGGATAGTTGCACGTGTAACAATCTGTGCAAAGGATGGTGTCTCGGTTTTTATTTCTATATTAGGAATAGCATCTACATTTGGTTCCGGAATCACATGGTTTTCGTTGGGGTGTACATACAACGTCAAAGCACGACGATACGTACAATTAAATTCTGCCATTAGCTCTCTTAATTTTTTTTCTTTTTGAAATACAGGACAAGTTTTGACAAGTGCCATATGTTGCCCCTCACAATTAATACATTTGAAATTAACTGTGTCACAATTTGCGTGATTGCCACAACATTTTGGACACACTACTTTTCCGAATGGGCATTTCTTAACTGTGTGACCAAACCTCCAACAACGGGAGCACTGTGTCACCGGGAACACGTATGGTGCAACGTGTAAGCGCAACTGATCCACATACACGTACGGAGGACGAAATGAGCCTTTAAAACATAATCGCACTGCCTCACTAGGTTTCCAACCGTTTCCCTCTTCCCTTCTCTTAAGCCTGTGAACAGACTCAAGTTGAGCAAATTCTGAGCACTTTATGCTTTTTAGTATATCTTCCTCCGTCAGTTCTATGTCTACATCCTTTATCACCCCATAAGAGAAATTCACCTCCATAGCCCTCTGTATTCTCCACCCCCTGTCAATAAATTCTTTGCATTTTTCGAGTTTTTCTGCAGTGCATCCATTCGTAACGTCAACACGAATTTTATATGGATTAATGTATCTGACCTTTTCTACATCCAAAATGCCTTCTTCTCTAAACAATTTAGCTATTGCGAATTGCTTGGGCATTTTTTCATTCGATGAAATGTATATTTCGATAATTTCCCCTTTTTTAAGTTTTTTCTCCTTTTTCTTGATTACAGTCCATTCCTCTTCTTCTCTATCTCTCTTGTAAATACTGTGCTGCTTCTTATTCGGTTCCTGTTTTTCCATCATTCCATCCTCTTGAATACTCTCCCAGTCGTGTATCTCCTCTTGTACTATTGCCGCTGATTCTCTCATCTCACATTCATTATAACCCGAGTTCACAGTAAGACCAGGTTCATCCTCACTCTCTTGTTGAAAAATAATTTCTTCCATTACGCATCAACAAGCAGCCGGCTGGGGCTGACAAGCCCGCTCGGCGAAGTATTAACACGTACTCAAATAACTGCGCACTCACTACACTCGCACTAAACAATAACAACGCGACTGCCTCGTCCGAACGCCGAGACGAGAATGTACTAGATTTTATCTGGTCGCTTAGAACCGAATATAAAATCATCGTATCAAAAATTTCGATCTAGCGGGTACATCGTTCCATAGCTTAATTGGCTAGAGCACCGACATGGTCGCTCGGTGGTGCAGGTTCGATCCCCGCTGGAGCGGTCAATTTTCAATATGATATTAAATAATTGTGTTTGCTCGCAAACGAAAAAAAAAACCGACTTCAATTACATCGACAAGTAATACAACGTAGATCGACGAAAAATAGTCAAGCAACTACGCGTTATCAAAGATTACTCAAAAAGTAGTTATCAGATCTCGATAAAATTTGTATGTAACCACATGATAAACATCAGCTTTCGATTAAATTAAAAATTATCAAAATCGGTACACCCAGTAAAAAGTTATTGCGGATTTTCGAGAGTTTCCCTCGATTTGTCTAGGATCCCATCATCAGATCCTGGTTTCCTTATCCTATCTTATGATATCAAACAAAGGATATCCCCTTTCCAACAAAAAAAGAATTATCAAAATCGATACATCCAGTAGAAAGTTATGTGGTATAATACAACGTAGGTCGACGAAAAAAGCGTCAAGTAAAAACGCATTATTAGATATAACTCGAAAAGTAGTTGTTAGATCTCAAATAAATTTAAATGGGACCAATTGGCACACAAAACCTTTCGATTAAAACAAAATTTGTCGAAATCAGTCTACCCGGTCAAAAGTTCTGATGTAACATACATAAAAAAAAAAAAAATAATTGTGTTTGCTCGCAAACGAAAAAAAAACCGACTTCAATTACATCGAAGAGTAATACAACGTAGATCGACGAAAAAATAGTAATACTTTGTTCGTATTCCATATAACGCGACATTATAAAATTGTAGAATTATATAATGTTCTACTGTTATTTCTAACATTTTGTTAGCGATTGTAGGCAGAAATTTCATAAAAGTCCCGTCGTCGATTCGCGCGAAGCGCTGACATCGCTTATTACGGCGGGTTTTTTAGTTGAAGCGGATTTATATTGTTTATTAAAAATATGTAATGTTCATGTTTTCACACAGCTCCGATGCACGACTGGAGTGTACCCCTTCAGATCAACTGTCTAAATAGGCACAAAAAGGCTTACTAGTCTAAGAAATATATTATTACTATATCAAATTGTAAATAAATGAATGCAATAACGCCATCTATCGGAACCTAATTGCGTTATTAGAAAACGTCTGAACGCCATCTCTAACAAGGTCATTCGTTCAGTAGATTTTACTGTTCAATTTTTTCATTCCGGGGCCTTAAATGAAAATCGATTCTTAAGGAGAAAACTCCAAAAACAGTCAAGTAAATACGCCATATCAGATATAGCTCAAAAAGTTCGAGTCAAATCTCAATTATATTTAAATGGGACCACATGACAAGCACCACCTATCGATTAAAAAAAGAATCATCGATATCGGTCTACCCAGTAAAACAGTAATGAGGTTAATATAACGTTGGTCGACGTAAAATAGCCAAGTAAATACCCAGTATTAGCGATAACTCAAAAATTAAAAGCTCAAATATATTTATAACGAATAAACTGCTACTCTCTACTCTAGTGGAATATTGTAATTTGATCGATAGTAAACGAAGTAATTTCATTACATTTTGATAGATGGCGTTGTGGCAAAGTATTGAACATGACCACAGTCGTCTTAACATCGTCATGTAAATACGTGTCATCAAAGATTACTCAAAAATTGCTCATTATATCTCAATCATATTTAAAACGGACGACATGACAAGTATTAGCTTTTGATTTATACAAAAAAGATCAAAATCAGTGCACCCAGTAAAAGATATAACGTATAATACAACGTAGGGTGACGAAAAAACCGTCAAGTAAATACGCAATATTAGATATAACTCACAAATTACGAATCAAATCTCAATTAAATTTGAATGGGACCACGTGACGAATAGTAGCTTTTAATTTATATAAGAAACGTCAAAATTGGTGCACCCAGTAAAAAATTATGAGGTTATAATACAACGTAAGGTGACGAAAATAATGTCAAGTAAATACGCGTTATCAAAGATTAATCAAAAAGTAGTTATCAGATCTCGATAAAATTTATATGTGACCACATGATAAACATCAGCTTTCGATTAAAGTAAAAATTATCAAAATCGATACACCCAGTAAAAAGTTATTGCGGATTTTCAAGAGTTTCTCTCGATTTCTCTGGGATCCCATCATCAGATCCTGGTTTCCTTATCATGGTACCAAACTAGGGATATCCCTTTTCCAACAAAAAAAGAATTATCAAAATCGGTACACCCAGTAGAAAGTTATGTGGTATAATACAACGTAGGTCGACGAAAAAAGCGTCAAGTAAAAACGCATTATTAGTTATAATTAGAAAAGTAGTTCTTAGATCTCAAATAAATTTAAATGGGACCAATCGGCACACACCACCTTTCGATTAAAACAAAATTTGTCGAAATCGGTCTACCTGGTCAAAAGTTCTGATGTACATACATAAAAAAAAAAAAAAAAAAAAAAAATACAGTCGAATTGAGAACCTCCTCCTTTTTTGGAAGTCGGTTAAAAATACAGTCGAATTGAGAACCTCCTCCTTTTTTGGAAGTCGGTTAAAAATGTTTAGATTTAATCTCCTTAGAAAAATTGGAGCACGTTCACAGTACAACTGTATTTTCGTTTTGTGTGTTATTTCATAGCTTTTCACTAAACGTTTTTATTTTCATGATTATTTTGATTGAAATCTGATAAGTAGCTATCGAGTTATTCTTAATAATTCATAATCAAATCCAAATTATATAATATTCCAATGGATCGATTTGTAATAACTGCCGCTGCTGGCCATAGGCCGCCTTCCCATAGACGGAGAAAAGAAGAGAAGGCATATGGATGCGTTATAATGACTTTTGGATCATTGTGTAATTATGTATCTTTTATGATTGTGTAATTCTGCAGAGAAGAACCAAAGCGAAACTCAACAGTTACTCATTTTATTATAAAGTATATTTACATATATTTATTTATTTATATAAAATAAGATTACGAGGTCAATATTATGCATTAAAACTGAGCACAGATCGCAGCTGATTCCACGCACGTAGTCCAAGAACGCGTTGTTGCGGACGTGTGGCTACGTGCTTTCACAGTAGCCGCTTGTTCTCGACACCGATCGATTCAAGTCGTTGAATCTTTCATTTTATAATTTAATAGCTTTTAAAGATTTTTCTTCAATCACTACTTCTTTAAAAAAAAAATATTCCTCTTAAAGTGTACTCGTTAATAATACTGGCTTAGGTATAAACATACATGTGAATTATATAGCACAAGCGAACCGACTCAACTTTTACTTAAAAAGTACGTCCTCAAATAAAAAATCCAAATAGATTAGCGGAAAAATATTTTGACACTGTTATTAATTCTACGTACATACTAACAACGTGGAAAAGTTTTGAACCAGTCTACTGATAGTGTGAACAGGAAGGTATTGTTTGTGACTTTGTATCGACTTTAATACTTTAAACTTTAAACATTTTTTTAAATATAATATCAAAAATCGAGCGGCCCAGCGGGAATCGAACCTGCATCTCCGACTGACCGTGTCGGTGCTCTAGCCAATTAAGCTATGGAACGATATACTCGCTAGATCGAAATTTTTGATAGGATGATTTTATATTCGGTTCTAAGCTAAAAATGTTTAGAATTTCCTAATGTGTGGGTAACACAAAAATAAAATCGTACTTTAAACTTTAGTTGTTAGATTATTTATCAACGAATGTTGTAGACTGTAAAATAGGCTACCGATCGAAACGAAACAGTACCTGCCTTACCATTTAGGTGATATCCGCCTACCCGCATTAGAGCAGCGTGGTGGATTTAAACTCTGATCCTTCTCCTTCGTGGGGAAAGAGGCCTATGTCCAGCAGTGGGATATTACAAGCTGAAGAGAATAGACCGACAAAATATTCGATTGCTTTAAAGTTAAAATTTATTGATAAATTACAGTCCGCAGCGAACCAATTACATCCAATACTATATCTTATCCGATTTATATGTGAAGCCACAACGGTCTCTAAGTACTTAAAATTCTAAATGTTACGAGAATTAGTTTCTATTTAGGAGTCAACTGGCAATCGAACATCTGGTAGCAAAATCGCTGAGGTCAGCGTGTACATTTCACGTGTAATTATCATATATATATATATATATATATATATATATATATATATATATATATATTTAGTAAGGTATCATATATATATATATATATATATATATATATATATAAAGTTAGTAACATTTCTATAATGATGACAAAACAATTTCTTCGACACGTCGAACGATTAAACAATGCCAATATGCTTGAACGCAAATAGGAATATAAATAATCACATTTTTTACCAAGAGTTAATTTAAATAAAATTAAACGAGTGTGCAGTGTCGTGTGTGACCACACGACTGAAGTAAGACTTCTTTAGCTCCATTAGGCCTGCATTGTGTCTAAGATACACGAAACGTATCTGTGTGCAAAAGAAAAATGTGTGCTCGAACCTCTCTCTCGTATCTATGTGCAAAAAAAAATGTGTGCTCGAACCTCTCTCTCGTATCTGTGTGCAAAAAAAAAAATGTGTGCTCGAACCTCTCTCTCGTATCTGTGTGCAAAAAAAATGTGTGCTCGAACCTCTCTCTCGTATCTGTGTGCAAAAAAAATGTGTGCTCGAACCTCTCTCTCGTATCTGTGTGCAAAAAAAAATGTTTGCTCGAACCTCTCTCTCGTATCTGTGTGCAAAAAAAAATGTGTGCTCGAACCTCTCTCTTGTATCTGTGTGCAAAAAAAAAATGTGTGCTCGAACCTCTCTCTCGTCACGCATTCATCAGCTTACTCCCCCGGCCTAGCATGCATACAACGAGATATCTCTTGACGAGAGAGAGAGATTATGTCTACATCGAGTGTTTTCTCGATTACCCTAACATGCGCACTACGAGAGACAAAATTCTCTTCCGAAGACTTCGCCTTGTCGAGTAGAGAAACATTATCAACCATAATCACAACTGAATATCATTCTTATTTCTTATGTCGTAAAGTTGAATTTACAAGGTTATTGACCAATCGTGCCAAACCGGGATGAGCCAACGTTTGTATAATTTCAAACGAGTGACACATGTTTTATTTAACAATGTTCTCGGCCTTTTGGCTAAGATAAAAAGTGTATATCTAATTTAAAAAATCTAATATGGAAAATAAAACGGCGTAAATAAATGAATTTAATTATATATGTAAAACAATATGCTCGTGTTGTGCTTTATATCTTGTCGCACATTAGATAATTGTAATTCTATCACGCATGTTAAGTACGGAACCGTACTATCTATCATACAGTACCCTAAGCTCATCCATGAAAATGCCGAGCATGCATTTAATATCCATATTCAATAAACAACGGAAAACCGATGCAGCCCATGTCGCAACGTCCGTCCAGCCACGAGCCGCCGACGCAGCGATTTCGTCATATTTTAAATTTAATTTCATTATTAATTTTTATAAAAAATTTTGTCATTCCTAATTCTAGCATCGAATAGGTTTCACCTCTCTTAATTGTAATTTTATTTTAATTAATTAAAGTATTTTTTTTAAGTCATTTTGGTTTTTTTTCGATCCATCGGCTGCAGTAAACGTAATTGGCGCAGTCGGTAGGATACTCGCGGGCCGGTTCGCGAGCATTAGAATTTTCTCATATCGATATTCGCGTTCGCGAGTCGCCCGGGAGGCTGTCAAGTCACGCTACGAGTATCCAGAATCTACGGAGCTGCCAAGCTGAGTGGAGAATCCAAGCATCGATTCACGAAAAAGAGCCAGAGATGAAACATATGTAAGTACACTTGAATCTTTCTCGTGTTGCTTCCTTCTATCCTAAGTCATTTTATCCTCAAGATTTTTCATCACGAAAAGCCTTGTCCCCGGGAACCTGCATCCCGTCAGGCTCGCCGTTATATAGTAGATAGTTATAGAAATATAGACAGTAAATTAGATTTTAATTTAAATATTTCATATAATTCAAACATGTCATACGATCCCGACGTTATTTTTAAGGCCTTACGCCTGGTGCCAGAGTTCGATGGTAACCCGAATATATTAACTAGGTTCATAAATATATGTGATCAAATAGTTTTGCAATATGCGAGTGCCGAGCCAGGTAGTGAATTAAGTAATTTATGTCTCTTAAACGGTATACTAAATAAAATAACAGGGTCCGCCGCGTCAACTATTAATTCCAACGGCATCCCTGACACTTGGACTGGTATAAGATCAGCATTAATTAATAATTTTTCGGATCAAAGAGATGAAACGGCTTTGTACAATGACCTCTCTTTAGCTACGCAGGGTAATAAATCCCCTCAGGAATTTTATGATCAATGTCAAACCTTGTTCAGCACTATAATGACATACGTAACGTTACATGAGAGCTTACAGACGACAATTGAAGCTAAGCGGACACTTTATAAAAAGGTTACAATGCAGGCCTTCGTACGAGGTTTAAAAGAACCCCTAGGTTCACGTATCCGTTGCATGCGCCCGGAAACTATTGAAAAGGCTTTAGAATTCGTTCAAGAAGAACTAAATGTAATTTATTTACAGCAGCGTAATGATCTTCCTAAGCATAATACTCAGAATACGTCTAAAGCTACGTCACATAACATAGTATTAAATACGCCCAGCGCTATGCGACCCGTACCTAACTGGCCCGTTCCAGTAGGACCGCGTTATTACCAGCCGGAACCCCAAGGTTTTAGATTTAACTCTCCTATCGCACAGCCCCAAGCTTTTAAGTTCAATAGTCAACAAAATCGTTTCCCTAGTCGAACCCAACAAATGTTTCGCGCACCACCACCGAATTACAACCCCCAAAGTAATGTGTTTCGCTTACCACCCCGATCAAATCCACCACAAAATTTTAATGCGAAACCAATGAGTGGAGTTCAACATTATACTCCTAAGCCTATGATGTCAGGTCATGATTGGCGTAAATCTGGGAACCCACCACCAACTAATTATTTTAAAACACGCGAGGTCAATCTAAATGAATTTTATTCACCCGACTGTTCATACCATACTGACTATCCGGACTATGACTATTATACAGACCCGAATGACTACTTCAACCCCTATGATTATGCTGCCAACCCGACTTACTGTAACGATAGTTATGACAATGAAATAGTAAATGAGTTAGAATCTCAGCCAGGCCCTAGCGGTGAATCCCAACCTCAGGATTTTCAAGTAGACAAAAAATCAAAAGAGCAAGGATAGACGTTAATTTACAGACTCAACGACAGTTGCCCTATATTGAAATCTCACAGCCACCTTTAAAGTTCTTGATAGATACAGGTGCTAACCAATCGTTTATTAGCCCCGAGGCCGTACAAAATTTTTATCCTAATTATCCTTTAAATTATGACCCCTTCGAAGTTACAAACGTACATGGTATTAGTAGAAATGATTATTCCGTAACACTGCCCTGTTTTAACGAATTCAATGAAGATAATAATATAAAGTTATTCGTTTATCGTTTTCATGATTATTTCGATGGTTTAATAGGGTTAGATTTATTATCTGAGTGGCAAGCTAAAATAGATTTAAAAGATTTCAAATTAATTACACGAAATGCAACAAACTTTATTAAGGTTTACAATTCCCGTAACGTTAATTTATACGAAGATATTATCCCAGGTAGAAGTTCAAAATTAGTAAAAATACCCATTAACGCCCCGGATGGCGAAGTTTTTATTAACGAACAAGTTCTATGTAATTGCATTATTCACGAATGTCTTACAACTGTTACCGGTAGTCGCGGATTTGTAGAAATAGAAAATCCTTCACCTAACGACATCATATTTTCATTAGATCAACCCGCTTACGCTGAGATATTCAATTTTAATTGCAAACCATTAGGAAAATCAAACCGAGTAAATGAAGTATTGTCGCGATTACGTACCGATCATCTTAATGAAGAAGAAAAGGCTAACTTGTTAACACTTTGTGCTCGTTATGCAGATGTGTTTTATATAGATGGGGAGCCATTAACTTTTACTAACAAAATTAAACATCGCATACGAACGAAGGACGAAGTTCCTGTATATACTAAAAGCTATCGATATCCTTTTATTCACCGACAAGAGGTTAGAGACCAAATCTCAAAAATGTTACAACAAGGTATAATTAGACCATCAGACTCTGCATGGAGTTCACCCATATGGGTAGTCCCTAAAAAAATAGATGCATCCGGTAAACAGAAATGGCGTCTTGTAGTCGATTTTCGAAAACTTAATGAAAAAACAATAGACGACAAGTATCCTATACCGAATATTAGCGATGTCCTTGACAAGTTAGGCAAGTGTCAATATTTTACAACCCTTGATCTTGCTAGTGGATTCTATCAGGTCGAAATGGACCCTCAGGATATTTCTAAAACCGCATTTAATGTGGAACATGGCCATTTCGAGTTTCTTCGAATGCCAATGGGTTTAAAAAATTCACCATCTACATTTCAAAGAGTCATGGACAATGTCCTTAAAGGTCTTCAAAATAACATATGTCTAGTTTATTTGGACGATATAATAGTTTACAGTACATCCCTTCAGGAACATATGGAAAACCTAGAAAAAGTTTTTCAACGTCTTAAAGAATCCAACTTTAAAATACAGATGGACAAGTCCGAGTTTTTAAAACTTGAGACCGCCTATCTCGGTCATATTATTAGCGGAGAAGGTGTTAAACCTAATCCTGACAAAATCTTAGCTATTGAAAAATACCCTATACCTAGTACACCCAAGGAAATAAAACAATTCTTAGGTCTTCTTGGTTATTACAGAAAATTCATCCCTGACTTTGCCCGTATTACTAAGCCCCTCACGTTATGTTTAAAAAAAGGTAGTAAGGTAGTCCACAGTCAAGAATTTATAGAAGCTTTTAATAAGTGTAAGACTCTTTTAATTAACGACCCCATCCTTCAGTATCCAGACTTTAACAAAGAGTTCAATCTCACCACAGACGCTTCAAATGTAGCCATCGGAGCTGTATTATCTCAGGGACCCATAGGTTCTGACAAGCCTGTTTGTTACGCGTCTCGTACATTAAATGATAGCGAACTCAACTATAGTACAATAGAGAAAGAATTATTAGCAATAGTATGGGCAACGAAATACTTTAGACCTTATTTATTTGGCCGAACATTTAAAATAGTTACTGATCACAGACCATTACAGTGGATGATGAATCTAAAAGAACCTAACTCACGACTAACAAGATGGCGACTTCGACTGAGCGAATACGACTTTACGGTCATATATAAGAAAGGTAAATTTAATACCAACGCAGACGCTCTATCTCGTGTTCAAATTCACATCAGTGAAACTGACGAAATTAAATCGGTAATGGATAGTATTAGAGAGCTTGAGTCAATGATTAATAACCCATCAGAAACACCCCCATCTCAACATAGAAACTCTTCAACTGACACCGTACACACTAGTAATGAACAACCTATATTAGAAGTCCCGATCACTGACGTTCCCCTTAACAAGTTTCACAGACAAATTTACTTTACTGTAGTTAGTGATGTAAAACGACGACCGATTATAACTAAGCCATTTGAAAACCATACGCGGATAGCTATTCAGTTGTCGAAATCTAGTTTAGAAAACGATGTTATCAATTCTATTAATGAATACGTTAACCCGAAAGTTAAAACAGCTATATTGATAGATCCTCCCTTAGAAATGTATTCGATAATACCAATTTTACAAGAAAAGTTTAAAAGCTCCTCTCTTAACCTCGTATTAAGTAAAACTGAGCTCGAAAATGTTAAAGATTATCTTCAACAACAAGACATCATTCAGAATTATCATAACGGTAAAACGAACCACCGTGGTATTAACGAATGTTACCTCGCTCTGTCTAGGAAATATTATTGGCCGAAAATGAGAGAGCAGATCACTAAATACATTAATGAATGTACTATTTGTGGTCAAAGTAAATACGACAGAAATCCCATTAAACCTCAATTTAATATAGTACCCCCTGCTACCAAGCCATTTGAAATTATCCACATGGACCTCTTTACAGTTCAAAACGAAAAATATGTCACCTTCATTGATGTCTTTACTAAATACGGTCAAGCGTATCATTTACGAGATGGAACCGCTGTTAGCATCTTACAAGCATTATTACTTTTCAGTACTCACCACGGAATACCTTTCACTATAATAACCGATAACGGTACGGAATTTACTAATCAGCTTTTTTCAGAGTTTATTCGTCTCCATAAGATAATCCATCATAAAACTTTACCTCATAGCCCTAATGATAACGGTAACATTGAACGATTTCATTCGACCCTATTAGAACACATAAGAATTCTTAAGTTACAACACAAAGATGAACCAGTAGTTAGATTAATGCCATACGCTATTATAGCACACAACAGTACTATTCACAGTTTTACAAAGTGTAGACCTTTTGATTTATTGAACGGACATTTCGATCCTAGAGATCCCGTTGACATAGATTTTACCGAACATCTTTTGCAACAATACGCTCAGAATCATAAACAACTAATGAAACAGGTTTATGACATAATTAATGAGTCCTCACTGAGCAATAGAACAGCCTTAATTGAAAATAGAAATAAATCTCGCGAACCAGAAGTAGAATATGTTCCAGGACAACAAGTTTTTATTAAAAATCCCTTTGCTTCTCGTCAGAAAACTGCACCTCGCTACACACAAGACACAGTCTTAGCTGATTTACCAATTCATATATACACGTCAAAAAAGCGAGGCCCCGTAGCTAAGTCACGTCTAAAACGCGCCCCTAAAAATAACCGATTGTTGCAGGATTCTGCTACTGCTGACAATACACGTGACGCATCCTCAAACCATAAGACTTGAGAGCTTAGCCGATGGACCTGGACTTTTGCCCTACAAATTAGGACCGACCAGACTAATATCACATTACCACTCCTTTATACAGTATGTAAAATTGACTGATATTGAAGATAAGATAAATTCTGTACAGACACAACTTAACACTTTTAAGACCAGACTGAACAATGAAACTTACATTCTTTACGAGTACCAGATTAATTATCTTACAGACAAGCTAAACAAGGTACTAAGTCAAGTTAAATCTTTAGAACCCATTAGAGTTAAAAGAGGTCTTGTAGATAGTCTTGGATCATTAATAAAAAGTGTTACTGGTAATTTAGACTATCTTGATGCTCAAAAGTATAATGAGGCTATTCAAATATTGCAAAACAACCAGAATAAAATTATTTCCGAATTCAATAGTCATATTAGTCTTAGTAAAGAATGGATGTTACAACATAAAGGTATTTTAGATCAGTTAACTATAAATCAAGAAAAAATTAATAACACATTAGAATTTCTTATAGAAGTAAATACTCGTAGAGACAACAGTTTAGTCCAGTCTGCTCAGTTTGCCCAATTATTAGGAATTATAAGTAATAATGTAGAGGATTTAGTGCTAGAAATAATTAGATTAGAAAATATAATGGCTTTTATTCGTGCCTCCAGCACTCATCATTCTATGATAGATATAGGAGTATTAAAAACGATGCTAGATAAGTTAATAACTATATACAGTAAGGAGCAAATTCCTGATTTAGAATTACGGGAATATTATGACTTAATCAAACCAGGTTCATACTATCATGATAGAACAATAGTTATAGTTTACAAATTTCCTATAATATACATAGACAGGTATAACTTGTACAAACTATCCATCGTTCCAAATGAAAAACAACTAGCCCTTATTCCTCCCTTTCCTTATATAGCAACAAACGAAAAAGCATTCGTGTACATAGAGGCTGAATGCCCGAAGTATAGCAGGATATTATATCTCTGTGACCAAAAAATAAGTCATCAAATTCGTACAGAACCAGACTGCATTCAAGAGCTTATTATCAACCAAAATCTTAAGGAAACCTGCCACTTCACGAAGGTTATGTTGTCTGCTGTAGCAATAGATAAACTGGATGATCAACACTATGTTATTTCATTACCTAAGCCGGAGAAAGTACAGTTAGCCTGTGAGAGAAAAGAATTCAATATACTACAAGGAAGCTATTTGGCCACTATTCCCATGAACTGCCTGTTGCGAACTAAAGAATTCACCGTTATCAACGAAAATGATGAGATAAAAGGCCAGCCGCTGAAGCTATCAAGGATCCCATACAACCAAATTAACCAAACGACTACCTATACCCATACCGGTTCCAAGATGATTAGTCTAGATGATCTTCACAGCATCCAAGATAAATTGTTACTAGAAACCCCTATACAGATTGACAAGACACAATCAATTGTTTTATACCATACAACGATACCATTTTATATCTTAATTTTATGTGTATCAGTAGTTATCGTTGTATTAGTAAGCCGAAAATATAGATGTTGGCCCTTAAAATCAGAAAATGAAGAGAAGCAGCAAACGCCTAAGACACCAGTATATGAAGATATGGATAAAGGCATCAAGAGACGAGATGAACTTCCAGCAACATTTTCTCTGAAGCTGACAAAATAGTTGCTGTTCTGCGGGTGGAGGTGTTAAGTACGGAACCGTACTATCTATCATACAGTACCCTAAGCTCATCCATGAAAATGCCGAGCATGCATTTAATATCCATATTCAATAAACAACGGAAAACCGATGCAGCCCATGTCGCAACGTCCGTCCAGCCACGAGCCGCCGACGCAGCGATTTCGTCATATTTTAAATTTAATTTCATTATTAATTTTTATAAAAAATTTTGTCATTCCTAATTCTAGCATCGAATAGGTTTCACCTCTCTTAATTGTAATTTTATTTTAATTAATTAAAGTATTTTTTTTAAGTCATTTTGGTTTTTTTTCGATCCATCGGCTGCAGTAAACGTAATTCGCATTGTTTTTTTTTTTTTTTTAATTTTTAAAATTTTTTGAATTTTTGATTTTTTTTTTTTTTTTTGATTATTGATTTTACTTTTATTCTATTTAATTTTATTTTTAGTTATTGATTTTTTTAATATAATTTTGTTTTGTTTTTTATTCTGAATGTTGTCTTGTCTTGTTGTACTAACCCAATATGGACTTATACTTTGGTCTGAAATAAAGTATTATTATTATTATTATTTAGAATAAGAAGCAACAGGGCGCAAATACGTTTTTTGTGTCATTATATGGCACACTTCACTCGACTTTTCGCATTTCCCGCTCTTCGTATACCGAAATTATATAATTATAATAGGGAAACGCCATGGTATACAAAAAATAGGCACCCGGTTTTATTTATTTTTTATTTATCGTCTTTCTCGTCGATAATATTGAAGACGAGAAGTTTCTCTTCCTAAAACGACAAAATTCGACAAAATTACGATGTCATGTTAGCTTCCGTAGAGATAAATATCACAGATCACTAAAATTTAATGATTATCTCTTCTTGACGTAACGAGAAGAGTATCGCGTGCACGCATGTTAGCTACTGTAGACATAAAGAGATAATACGAGAAAAGGGGTAGACAAAATTTTGTCGTGGCGCGCATGCTAGGCCTGCTGGTCAAGCGTGCGTAGAGAAATTTTGCTTTAAAAAAAAAGAAATATCAAAATAGACTATCGTAACGAAACAAACTATTTAATTTCATTTACTTGTATGAGTAAAGATTAAAGAGACAGCATTTACAGTGCTCTAAAGATTCTAGCATCTCTAATCCCATATAAACTGCTGTTTTTGTATATTTACTGTTCACTAGCGGTCGCCCTGTGGTCTCGAAACCATAATCGAACTCGACCATAATTAATTTAAATTATAAGTTCGAACATTATTAAAGTTCTTCTGTCAAAGACTGTACTTCTATAATAATAAACAAAAGATTATATATGCGTGTGTGTCAAATACACGGTAGTGTGTGTAATGTTTTTTTTTTGTATTGATTAACTGTGTTTTTTTATGCATAATTCAAAAAAAAAAATATTAGCATTCTGAACTCCTTCTCTATAAAAACTATATGTGTGCAAAATCATACTCCTCCGTCTGTGTATTTTTCGTAAAAAGGGGTACAAAGTTTTTGCTTCCCGTATTAATATATATAAAATATAAATGACATATATATCAATCAAATGGTAACTAACCAACAGCTCGGCGTCTATGAATGAATACTGAAACGGGTTACATCGTTAAACATTGAGGCTACAGAACAAGCTTATTCACTGTTATAATATATATATGGCTATCTGTCTGAAGGGCTTTGTATGGCGTAATCTTGTGCTCTATTAACCCTTTATTAGAGCCATTATATCTTACCATGTCTGAATGGGAACTCTGAGTAATTGTCGTGTAATGTATACTCTTATTTGGATGGAATTTTTCTTTTTGATTTTGGATTTTCCATATCAAGATCTTAAAATGCATATAAAATATTACAGTCGAGTCGTGAACGAAAGCCAGTTCATTATAAATGTACGTAAATCTATGCGATGCTTCTTAAATGAACCTGTTTAGAATTTTATGTTAGGTATTAGCATAGGATCTATTTACGTTCAATCGAATTGCATAATTTAGACGGGTCTGGATTACGTTTAAGAATGTTCTAGAACTATTGTTCAATAGGCCAACACGGTTTCACTCGCTTTTACTTTTATTATTATTGTTTTGCTACTTCAAGTCAAGTGCCGTGTTAGAAAAAACAGCAAACGACAATCAATCAAAAGCATCTACATTTTTGTTAAATATTCAAATGCCTCGTGTTCTCAGACCCCAGTGGAAAGTAAATCATATATTTGGAGTCCAAAAACGCACTAAGCACGCACAAAAACGCCTACACAACGACAAACAACTACTGTGTGACTGACTGCAATAAACATTTATCGTGAGCGGAGCACAGCATGAGACCTCTGCGTTATGCCGTAGCCCATTGTTACTTCTAAGTAATTTAGGTTTAAAATCATCAAAGACAAATTTTTTAGTGTACACATAATAATGTTTGTGTTATGTAATATATATTTATGTAGAATGTACAGATCTAGCGACTTTAGCCGCTGAATCAATGGCCCGTAGCGGCACCGCGGTGCTTAATCCGTCAGTGTCGCCGTTTGATAGATCGCTCCATTCGTGATATTAACTGTACATCGGGCTCCGCTTGTAGCTCAGAGTCCACACAGATAGATAGATATAAACCTAAACTAGGCACATACCACATCTATACAAATAAAAGTGGATCGTAGATATGTTATGTGCGCGCATATTCTCCGAACGGCGGCACAATTGGATTATTCTCTTTTTATCCGTTGTCGTTAGGACAAAGTTTATGTAAAAGAAAATCGATAAGTCAACAAAGTTTATGGCGGTATGTTCGCAGGGTCAGCTCATATAAAATCATAAGTTTTACTTTCCGATTCAATCGTTACGTTAGTTTTGCTTATTACTATAGTTTTACATTTGACTCTGCCTACTAATGATAGACATAACAATTCTTTTGGATCCCGCATATCTAATACTAATATTATGAAGAAGAAATATTGGACTGTAATAAATGAATTGTTTTAAATATTAATTGTATAGAAGCTTATAACGTAAACTAAGCTTAAACCAGATACATATTGACAAATTCTTCAGGGAGCCAAAGTACATTGTTGGACATTTTCTTTCTTTATTCCTTGTGCTATCAAAAGCATATTGGAAAACATAAAAAAATAAACGTAGTCGCAGGAAACAGATAGTGTGTAATAAATTTTAATCCATAAACCTATAACAACTATACATAAAAGTAATAACTACGCAGTCGTACTGTTTGCACGCAGTCAACGCTGCACCAATATTTGCACAGGCGGTCCGCCCATTAACCGATTTACTGGGAGTCGACTGTCACGGTGCTCTAACGCATATGAACTTATATTTATTTATATTATATAATGTAATAACACATTAGCGCAGTTGAGAGCTACCTACCCTGTTTGTAGGTCCAGGTTTGGTTCTCCATAAGGTTCAATTTCCGCCCTATATCTATATGATAGGTTTTTTTTTTTTTAATCGAAAGGTGATGCGTGTCATGTGTGAAGTGTAGTAGTTATAATCCTACGCTACGTATCTATTATAAATAACTGTAATCATTATTATAGAGAGAGTAGTAATAAATCATCCTTGGAACAAGTAAGATGTGTTTAATTACATAACAACTTCCCTACATGGCGACCCTGCCAGCCGCGCATACATGGCCGCGCGTATTTAAAACTAAAATAAAATAGACGCGCCAGAAGTTATTAAATATTTATTTTTGTGATGGAAAAAAAACGTAAAACATGTGTCGGTCGTACCAGACGAAGGAAGACGTTTTTATTACGCAAAATAGTGCTGGAAATGGTAACAATGCCAGTTTTCAAAAATTGGAAGAGCATATGAACATACAAAGCATTATATCCATCGTTGTGCTGTGTATAATCGGACTGATATTCGGATACTTTGGATACAAGCAATACAGAAAATGTCATACGAGGTGGATGCGCCAAGAAATGAACCAGCAGGCCTTCAGAGGTCTGAGATTTTCTCAACGTCGTCACAGCGAGGGGCGACCAAAACCTGCTGAGTGTGCTTGCCAAAGTGTATAATAGTGCTCGTAAAGTAAAATGGTGTGTCGTGATTAAGGACAGTGAAAAGTTTCTCGATTTTATGTGACATTAAAAGTTAAAACTAAATGGCTAGTGAACTAAATAATATATATGTATAGTATAACTAAATAATATATGTAATATAAAATTAAGTTACTGTAACTCGAGATATTTGTCATGTAAAAGTTTAATAAACTTTATAGAAAATAAAATTAAAGCGTATAAAAGTTAAGAGTTAATAATCAATGAGTTTTGTATTAAGATAGAATAATATTTTTTTTTTAGTGGCAGATTTAGTTACATTATTAATATTTTAATCATTTATATTTACGAGGCGTATATTCAACTTGTAATTTTTAAGGCTACATTATTTTATCTTAAGGTGTAAAACTAATTATTGTTAAAGCGAATGTTTACATTCCGATATCCATATACGAGCGTCCTGATGCTGGAAGTATGTTTACATTCCGATATCGATTTACGAGCGTTTTGATGTCCCCTACTACGAATCTAATGGACACTTGGTATGTATTTTGACTTTATTATTTTTATGTTTGATTAATATAAGTTAATGTTTGATTTTATTTTATGTGATGGAAAATGAATTAATTCAGTGTTTAACAGATATTGAGAGTATTAAAAAGTATTTGGTCAAAAAAGGTAAATCACGTTTTTCAGGTAATATTTTGCAAAATAAATTACAAGAATCAGAAATAATTTACGAGAAAAGTAAGCAAATTATTAAATTATTTTCGGATCAAAAATATATTAAACCGGAAAAACTAGAACTTATCAATTCTACTTGGGAAAATATTAAAGATTTGTATAATAAAATTTTAGAATTGAGCATTATACCAGAGAGTGATTCTGATTCAATCATGGAGTTCGATTTAAGAACGGCTTGTAATTTAATACCTGTGATGGACAATAATGAAAATACTAGTAAAATGATCATTGACTCTGTGGAAATGTATTCGGAAATGTTGTCAGATTCTGGGAAAAAGCTATTAATAAAATTTGTCTTGAAAAGTAGGCTTTCCGAAAATGCCAAATTGAGGTTGTCTACAGAGTATTCTTCTATTAGCGCTCTTGTCAAAGATTTGAGAAAATGTTTGCTAACTAAAAAATCATTTACGGCAATTCAATCTCGATTGCAAAGTATAAATCAAGGTTGGCGTACGATAGATCAGTACGGTGCAGAAATAGAAAAATTATTCTCAGATTTGACAATATCGCAAGCAGATGGAAATACTGAAAGTTATGCTGTGTTAAAACCACTAAACGAAAAAATTGCCATAAAACGCTTTTCAGATGGTTTACGAGATTCGCGGCTGAGCACGATCATCGCAGCCCGAAATTACGAGCATTTGAACGAGGCAATTCAAGCGGCAAAGGATGAAGAGTTACATTCAGCATCGACATCCAAAGGAGAAGGAGTAATGTATTTTTCACGACGTGGGACAGAAGGTAAGCCGCAACGTCCTTATTATAATAGGCAGTTCAACGGTCGTTATCGAGGACAGCAAAAATACACAAATCCGCCAAGAAATAACGTGACGAGAGGAAACTACCCGGCAGTACCTCTTTCCGGTAATACTACTTTTAACAATGGTTATAGACGAACAACTTATCACGCAAATCGAGGACGTGGAACGAGATTTTCGCGAGTTAGTCGATCGAGTTACGGAAATACTCGTAGTAGTGGTAATCAACGCGTACTTTACGCCGAACAAGTTAATCAGAATGACGATCAACCGACACAGTCAAATAATAACATACAATTTTTTCGAGCTTAAACAAAATATTTTAACATTGAATAGTCAAACTAAATTTGTATCTTTTTATGTTGACAACAAAAAATATTTTTGGTTAATAGATACCGGAGCATCATTGTCAGTCATAAAAAAAGAAGCTATTCCAATAAACAAATCTATTTTTACTGACTATACTGTCGTAAATGGAATTGCAGGTCAGATTCAATCCACTGGGTATATTACATTACAGTTAATTCATCGAAATGAATGTGCTCGAATAGATTTCAATAACAAATTTTATGTTTTTGATTCTGTTCCATTAAAGGCAGATGGAATTCTAGGTTTAGACTTTCTGTGCAGATACGCATCAAATATCGACTTGAATAACAATGTTATAACTTTTTATAACAATGAAAGGGCTTATACATTACCATTATATGACACCATAAATTATTTGGATGATGTTTTAGTTTTACCAGCACGAAGTGAATCTATTCATTATTTGGCATTAGATTCTGAATACAAAGGTGATTACGTAATCCATTCTGAGCAGTTATCAGAAAATATTTTTCTTGCTGGAAGTATAGTGAAGGTCCATAACAACAGGGTTCCTGTTAAGATTTTAAATACCGATGACAAAGATGTTATTTTACCAATATTTCAGCCAGGTCTAAATTCACTCGATGAATACGACATTTGTCAATTCGATACTTGTTCAAAAACTTCAGAGAGAGCTAGAGATTTGTTAAATTTATTGAAATTAGATCACCTTAACGTTGAGGAAAAAGAGTCTATTACACATATATGTTCTAAATACGTAGATGTTTTCTTTTTACCAGGTGACAAACTTAGCACAACTAATATTTATGAGCAAACTATAAAACTCAAACCAAACACTAATCCCGTATATGTGAAACAATATAGATTGCCACAGTCATTGAAAAAAGAAGTTGGTAAACAAATTAATAAAATGTTAGAGAATGATATAATTGAAGAGGCCAAGAGTGAATGGTCTAGTCCCATACTCTTAGTGCCAAAGAAAACAAGTAATCAAGATAAAAAATGGCGATTAGTAGTTGACTATCGTAAACTTAACAATTGCATAGTCGATGATAAATTTCCGTTGCCCAACATAACCGACATTTTAGATTCTCTTTCTGGCTCTATCTACTTCTCTCATCTAGATTTGCATCAAGGGTATTACCAGGTTTCTTTAAATAAAGACAGTAGAAAATATACAGCTTTCACGACTAGTACAGGACAATATCAGATGAAACGTTTACCCATGGGACTCAAGACAAGTCCAAGTTCTTTCAGTCGGATCATGTCAGTGGCTCTATCTGGTTTAACATTTGAACAATGCTTTGTATATTTAGACGATTTAATTATTTTTGGTAGGAATATGGCGACACATAATAAAAATTTAACAGACGTTTTAGAAAGATTGCGTAAAGTAAATTTAAAATTGAACCCAGAGAAGTGTTATTTTCTTAAAAAAGAATTGCTTTATCTTGGTCACGTAGTATCGTCACAAGGTGTTTTACCAGACCCCGCTAAGATTCAGGTTCTTCAAAATTACCCAAAACCTACTAATACAGAGGAAGTAAAAAGATTTGTAGCATTTTGTAATTACTACAGGAAATTCATTAAAAACTTTGCTGAAATTACAAATAACCTTAATAGATTAACTCGGAAAAATGTGTCATTTGTTTGGACAAAAGAATGCGATGAATCATTTGAAAAATTGAAAAATGCTTTAACAAACCCTCCAGTATTACAATTTCCCGATTTTTCAGAAAGTAATGAATTTATTATTCAAACTGACGCGTCAGGCACAGCTATAGGTTCAGTTTTATGCAATAAAGATATGAGGCCTGTGGCATATGCTAGCAGACCTTTAAATAAATCAGAAAGAAACTACCCTACTATTCAAAAAGAACTTGTTGCCATTGTATGGGCAATCAAATATTTTAGACCCTACATTTATGGTAGAACTTTCACAATTATGACAGATCATAAACCATTAATTTATTTATTTTCATTGAAAGATCCATCAAGTAGATTGTTAAAATTTCGATTGGCGCTAGAAGAATATAACTTTAAAATTGTATATGTTCCAGGCAAAAATAACCCTGTAGCTGATGCTTTATCTCGAATTCGTATTACTTCAGATTCATTAAAAGAATTAAATAACGATATTATGATGGTTATGACAAGACAACAAAGAAAGAAGTTAGAAGAAAAAATTGAGGCACCTGTTTCTAATAAACCCATAAGCCAGTGGTCTGATCAACCAAGGGTAGTGGAGTTATTAAAAATACCAGGTGACTTCATAGAATTAACTTTTATTAGTAAAGATCAATTAGAGAATTTAAAACGAAAAAATGACGTATACGTAGAAAAGGAATGTTTTATGTTAAATAAAAATAAAAATATAATTTATATTAATCTCAACTATAGGGCACAATTTTCGCGAGACGAATTTGTGACAAAGTTAGAGAAATTTTGCAAAGAATTTGAAATAAAAGAGCTATGCATAGTAAAATGTAGAGAAAATGAATCGTTTCTCAAGGATTTATTAAAAGAGATAAGTTGTATTAAAGATTGGACCGGTCCCCGAATTTGCGTGATAAGAGGTGTTAAAAGAATTATTAATGACGAAGAAAAAAGATATATTCTAAATGACTTTCATCTACTGCCTACCAGTGGACATGCTGGAGTGCGTAGAATGACTAATAATATAAAGCGGAAATTTTACTGGCCAGGGCTAGATAACGACGTTAAATTTTTTGTAAGTAAGTGCACTACTTGTCAAAAAATGAAACAATGTAAATACATCAAGGAACCGATGGAAATAACTACCACGGCCTTGCATGCATTTGATAAAATTTTTATGGACATTGTGGGTCCTTTAGATAAGGATTTAGAAGGCAATTGCTACATATTGACGATACAATGTGAGCTGACCAAATTTGTGGAAGCTTACCCTTTAAAGAATAAAGAGACCGTAAGTATAGCTACAGAATTAGTACGTAATTTTATTTTAAGATTTGGTGTACCAAATACTATTGCAACTGATCGCGGTGCAGAATTTGTTTCTTCAACCATGGAGCAGGTATGTAAATTATTACAAATAGAAAAAATAACATCAACTGCTTATCATCACCAATCGATAGGAGCATTAGAAAATTCCCACAAAAATTTAAATGCATTTTTGCGAATACAGTGTAATGGTCAAAAAGACACATGGAGTCAGTGGCTTCCATTTTGGTGCTACACGTTTAACAACACGGTTCACACAGAGACTAAATACACGCCGTTTGAATTAGTATTTGGTAAACAAAGCAAATTACTATGTAGAGTAAGTCAATATATAGAACCTTTATATAACCCAGATGATTATTCTTTAGATTTAAAATATAGGCTACAAGTAGCACATCAGGATGCCCGTAAAAACCTAATTTTAAGTAAAGAGAAACGAAAATGTGCTTATGATAAAAATATAAACCATGTAACGTACCAAATCGGACAACTTGTTTTAGTTAAAAATGAATGTGCAAAGAAATTAGATCCTGTTTATGTTGGTCCTTATTCAGTTGTAGAAGATATGGGAGTAAATGTTAAAATTTTAAAAAATAACAAGCATGACATTGTCCATAAGAATAGGACAAAACCTTTTATTGTATAACTTAAGATTATATAAATTCACTTGTATAAGATATATTTTAATAATAATAATAATAAGATATATTTTAATATTAGTATAAAAAAATAATAATAAGCATGTTATTATAATTTTTTTTTCTCACCCCGGGAGGTGAAGTGTAGTAGTTATAATCCTACGCTACGTATCTATTATAAATAACTGTAATCATTATTATAGAGAGAGTAGTAATAAATCATCCTTGGAACAAGTAAGATGTGTTTAATTACATAACAACTTCCCTACATGTGGTCCATTTAATTTAATTTAGATCTGACCGGTACGTTTCGAGTTATCGCTGATAACGCGTATTTAGTTGAATATTTTTCGTCGATCTACGTTGTATCATACCTGGTAACTTTTCAATGGGTGTACCAATTCCGATGATTCTTGTTTTAATTGAAAGCTAGTTCTTGTCACATAGACCCATTGAAAGTTGATGGAAATCTGACAAGTACTTTTCGAGTTATATCTAATACTGCGTGTTTACTTGACTAATTTTTCGTCTACCTACGTTGTATTCGAATCGATCGATGTAATTGAAGTCGGTTTTTTTTTTACGTTTGCGAGCAAACACAATTATTTTCATAACGATATTTTTTATACAATGTTATAAGTAGTGCTGTTGTATGTATTAGCTAATAGTGGAAACTTTCCTGAATTCAATTATCGTCATCAGTTATAGTATGAAACGATATATTTCAATTGTACGTTTCCCAAATAAAAATACAATATACCTACCGTGTAATATTTGAAGAAAATATTCTTAAGAAGACTTTTTATAAAAGAAAAATAAATGAATATTTTAATATTTAATAAATATATTCATCCCATCGGTAATATTAGAAACATCTTCAACATGAAAGCGAAATATTTACGCGGGAGGGTTCTTCAAGAGACTTATCGAAAACGTAATCATGTGCCCGAACGAGATAATTAATTTGATATTCGACGTTACGAGAGTTATTGAATTTTGCTACATTATTACTCATATAATGTTATAAATATAATATGAATTATTAATTTTCATATTTTTATATATCTATACAAATAAATAAAATTGAATTGTCTGTTTGTAACATTAAACTAACCGCTTTTTACTAAATGCATATGGATGTATATACACGGTACATATACCAAAATAACATTTTTTACATTCTTTATCTGTCTATCTGTCTGTCTGTCTATTCGTTTGTCCGTCTGTTTGTTCCGGCTCATCTCTGAAACGAACGGACCGATTTTGACGAGACTTTCACTGGCAGATAGCTGATATAGTAAGGTGTAACTTAGGCTACATTTTTTTTAGAAATTTATTTATTTTATAACTCTGCGAACAGAACAATAACTTTTTTGTTAAATTCAACGCGTACGAAGTCGCGGGCACGGCTAGTATATATATATATATATGTCAACACTAGCGCCGTCATACGCAATTAGAAAGGAATTTATAAGCAACAGATGCAACGATCACGCCACCTAGCACATCGTTCGATAAGTCATCTACCCTCATTTATTATATTACTCGAGTTATTCTGACGTGTACGAAACGAACGGTGCAACCGCCGCTAAGGCAGTCTTGGATCTGGCTTGGCACGATACACTTGTTGTATCCTGCTAGTAGCTTAACCTAGACTCGTTCAATAATTAATTTGTGCAAACGAATTAATTGTTATCTATTACGATTAATTTGGCTAGGCGAGGCGTATAACTCGAGCAGTGAAGGTGAGCGTTGATGCGCATCTCAAAGGGGATCTCCTTAAACCTACACCTGGGTCGCAAGTCCTAGTCACTGCTCTGAGTTACTCCCTATGCCACACGATAGATTGGATTGGATCGTATTACAATTTTGTTATAATCATTTTAAGTACTACCTACATAGTATTGTAAAGAGTGCGAGTATAACCTACGCCCGCGCCCTGCAAACATAGAAAAGGACCTTCCAATTAGTCGAAAGACTACATATATATATATATATATATATATATATATATATATATATATATATATACAGTTTTACATTACATATCACATATGTAACAGTTAATATTTCTCTTATAAACAGGGTCTGTCTGTAAATCACTATCAGGCTATAAGTTAAGTTTGTTATTGTTTTTAATTCGTAAAAGATTTTTACAAAACATAATTGTGTTTGCTAGCAAACGAAAAAAAACGACTTAAATTACATCGACAAGTAATACAACGTAGGTAGAACCTACCATTTTCGAATATTCCCCTCGATTTCTCTGGGATGCTATCATCAGATCAGATCCTGGTTTCCTTATCATGGTACCGCCCTCGGGATATCTTTTTCGGAACAAAATCAGTAAAATCGGTTCATAAACGACAAAGCTATCCGCGAACAACATAAAAAGGTCGAATTGAGAAACGTCCTCCTTTTTTGAAGTCGGTTAAAAATATAAGAAAATTGTGCAGAAAATTAAAAAAAAAAAACAACGTGACTATTATTTAAACTTCGCACGTACGACTGATTCACAAGACAGGAAAACGTCTGCCGAATCAGATAGCGAATAAATATATTTATACAGGTCATACAAATGCGTCAGTTTAATTGAAAATTACCACACGTTTTTATTTATATGTTACAACAAAGAGTGTAGGGTGTAAGCTGTGGATTCAGTGCACCTGCCTTTAAAACACCTGGCCCTACGGCTATCTGAGCTCTCGGTGGACCCCCGCAGTTAACTATTTAATATACATTTATAATGGTCTTTTTAACGATCATTAAATATGTTTTAAATACATTTTAGTTATGCTTTCTTATGTACAACTAGGTAGATAAACAAACGTACGGCTCATCTGATGATAAGGGTTATTGTACCTATAGACGCCTGCAACACCAGAAGCATCGCAAGCGCGTTACCGACCCTACCCCCAATTCCCCAGGAGTTCTGATCACCCTAGTCACCAAAGGAACATAACAGTGCTTGAAAGCAGTATTATTTAGCTGTGATCTTCTGTAAGTTTGATGTACTTCCCCAGTCGGCCTGCACTTTGAGCAGGATACATCCTGCTGTTCTTTACCAAAAAAATTAATTAGTTTGGAAGTAATTTTGACGCTCAATGTTTTTTTTTTTTTGTTGTTTTTTAATTTCCATTAATGTCTCGAGTTTATTTTTCTTGATCATATCTTCTATCTCTTCGCATATTAATTGACATTGAAATTCAATATGTAGACGATGTCATCGAAATGGAAATGACGTGATAATAAATATATTATTTTATAAAATAAGATAACAAGTTATTTATGAAATCAAATATAGTTTTTAATTGATACAAAGTTATTTTTTAAAAAAATATTCAAAATTCGGGTTATCTCTTAAATTAATTCGAAAAATCCGGTCTTAGCGATAAACATTACGAATCCTTTGGCAAAACTATGCAAATTCAACATTTTTGAGTAAGCGGTAATATATTTGAAATTCAAGACCATATTAGTATAAGACTACAGAATAACTTTAAATTTTACATACGGATAAATCCGCCGTGCCGCACGTAAATAGACTACGAGCAATGATTCAAATAGCCCTGTTCCGGCCTAGACCGTAGTTGAATACTAACCAAGACCCGATTATGATACATTTAACACGAAGTCAAGATGACCCCCCAATGGATAATTCATGTTGATTCCACAATCCAAAAATATCATCGTTGTCTTATGAATTTTTCAAAACCCTTTAAATTTATGATTGATCTCTCGCAAAATGTTAAATAAAATATTGTAATAGCTAATTTTAAAGTCACCGGGCCTTGATTTAAATAAAAACATTATTTTGTACAGTTATAAAAATGCTCAGACGGTAGATAGGTCATGTATATGATGTCTGTAGTTGTGGCGTCATGATCATCATATTTGTTATATGACCGGTTGACAAAAAAGCTTACAGGCTAACTGTAAGCGGACGACGTAAGACCCTCACTAGGAACTCTTGCCAAATTACGTACTTAACTACAGCAACACAACAATATCTGAGAGTAGCATTATTTAGCTGTAATCTCGTGTAAATTTAAGGTACTTCCCCTGACGGGTTGCTCAAGATTTTGATTTTTTCTAGTGTATATTGTGTAGTGGGTAATAACATGATCTTCGACAAATTGTAACATACCTCAATAAATAGGCTAATTATAACTGAAAAGAATTATCAAAAACAGCTAGATCCGAAGAATACCGCGACCGAACAATTACTTCAGATTTATACGATGGATTGCGATTTAATCAGAGTCGATGCTGTTAGTAATTATTATCGATAAATCATCTATTCAGCTATTTTAAAATTAAAATTGGCGAATAGTAGAACAAAACGTAATTGAATTTTTTTTCTCCTACCTTTCCTAATGTCATCGTATTGTTTCATTCGACAGAAACAAAAGGTATTGTAATATTCAATTTGAGCGTCATGTCGAACTTGGAATTACCTTCTAAGATATTGAAAACTTTCGTTTATTTCATTTTTCTTTCAACTCTTAATAATATTGTCTTGCTAATATTATGCATAAATATTTGACAACTTTTATTTATTATTTATTTATTTTTACACTTTTAATGTACACCAAACAAGTAACGTTAGCAATAATTAGTAGAAAAATGTAAAAAAGGCAAAAGGATTATTGCTAAAAAGCAATCTCTTCTAGGCAATTTTAGGGCAAAGGAGACGATGTATTGGAGGTGTTATTGAAGGTGTTTACGATAAATTAATGAATTATTTGCTCGTGTATATAATATACTTAACGATTGCCACTAACGTAACCTTGTATTTTCTCCCTTTTTTGCTTCTTAATGTAAATTTTACTAATACTCAATTTTGCACACTTACAAACGTCTGCTCTTGTACGTCCTAAGGTTGGCTAGTAGAGAGTGCTTTTAGCATTAAGTCCGCCTTTTGTGCAATGATTTAATGTATTGTGCAATAAAGTATTAATAAATTAATTAATTAATTAATTTAAAAAAAGAATGTGCTTAGACCGCACGACAGAAGTGTAAACTTCACTGGCAATCGCAATCAAGCAATAACGCAATAAGTCCCGAGTTCACCCGATCGAGCCTTTCACCGTTCAGCAGCGAAGAGCAGCTGTCTGTATCTTTCTCGCTCGGGTACAATCGCGGTCCCGAGTTCACCCGATCGAGCCTTTCATCTCAAAGCGTGACGGATCAGCCTAACTTATTACTTACGAAAAAACGTGTTGCGCGGTGCGACAAAAGGACTTTTCATTTCAAAAATTAAAAAAAAAATTAATAACTATTTAGAATGACACAGGTAACAACCTATTATAATACAAGCCTTATAAAATGCAGGTAACGTAATTCAATCGCCTGCACCTTTATTATTTATCTATTTTGTTACAAAAAAAAAAATTGTTTACAGGCAAGAGAACAAGTCAAAAAATTAAGTCTTATGACTTAACAGTTGATTTAATTATACCATCTTAATAATATAATTTCAATGTTTACTTTATAAATTCAAACCACGGACGGTCCGCAGTTAAAGTATTACGAGCGAGTAGTGTGTCAACGACACGGAGTGAAAAACTCTAACATTATAATGTTGTTTGTTTTCGTTTTAACGTTCATCGTTTTTTTTTTTTTTTTTTGTTTTTTTTTCACTATAAAAGTGGCAAACAAGCGGACGGGCGGAGCTTTCTTTTTATACTAAATCTTTTTTTTTTTTCATTGTAAATTTCTCAATGTCTCGGTGCAACAAAGACAGCCCCGCGGTCACCAATCCGCCTGCCCAGCGTGGTGACTATTTGGCGCGAACTTACGGAAGCGTATGTCCAGCAGTGAACTAAAGTGATGTGTAAATTTTTCAAAATAGTTTACATTATATAAAATTCTAGATATCCTGGAGTCTTTGCTAGTTCGAAACAACGGTGTTACAGGTTACAGTGTCTTTAGCAGTTTTGGTCCTACAAATTAGACTTCTATCTATTTTATTATACTAAACTTGTTTTCTCTCTCGTTGTCATTCGTTACCGCGTAAAAGAACTTTCAGTTACGAGCATTAGTATTTATACCTATGCTATCTAATAGAATAAAGGATATATATTTCTTTTTAGGTTTTCACGGATAAATTGATTAAAACAATTCTTAGGTAACTTATAAAACTTACGGGAACATGGCTTACTACAAGAAACTAACTTTGAGTTAGATAAAGTTTTAATCTTAAGCTTGGTAAACTTTCAAGACTTATATATACTCTTACTAGTTTAAAATTTTCTTAAAACTAATCTGTTACTCATGGCTAGACATACCAGTACCTATGTACTTAAAAATTTAACATAATTATTCGTCACACAGCATTTAGCGGTGTCCAATTGATGCAAATTATTTCGGAAATTATATAACATACACTACTTAAAACAAAACAAAATAGTAATCCATTGATGCCACGGTGATACAGAACGAAGCGGTTGGAGGCAGTCAATAACTAATATTAAGTACCAAATTTGTAATAAAACATAATATTTTTTTTAAAGAGTAACCGCGGAGTTTCTTGCCGATTCTTCTCTGCAGAATCTACATTCCGAATCGGCGGTAGCTTCACTTTTAACAATAATTAAAATTTAAATTTTTAAGATGACAATTCGATGGTGTTTTTGAAGCCTATTTGAATAAAACCATTTTGATTATCATTGTGTCCCGTTTAAATGAAAGTATTAATAGATACGTCAACACTTTAAAAATGTATACAAAAATAGAAGCAGATAAAGAAAGATGGATAGATGGATTTATCGGTGGAAGAACAATTCCTTCCAGACAACCTTTGGGTACAAGACAGCATAGTAAAGCCTGCCTACTAGGTTAACTACCGGCTAGGTTAAATTAGTGCATAGAATAATAAAATAGAAGAGAGATAATGAAGTCTTCACCAAATTATTTCGTTTTTAAATTCAAGTAAGCACATTCTCACTCACACATCACTCACAATCACTAATTACGTTTTTTAAACAGTGTCAGTCTATCATCTGTCAACGTTACGCCAGTTTTACTCAGATAAGATATGAATATAAAACAGAAAAATTGCTAGCGGAATGGCAAGTATTTATACTATTTATTATAACTACGCAGTTGATCATACATTTTCTTGAACAATTTTCTATTTTATTTACCTTTATATAGATATTCTCCTAAAAATAGCGAACACAAAAAATATCCAATTTGGTTCAGTCATACAGAACTCATGTTCACGTTATTTTGGCGTAACTTGTCGAGGCCTATGTCCAGCAGTGGACTCTATAGGCTGTAATGATGATACAGAACTCATGCGCTTACATATAAGCGATTCGTTTTTATTCAGACCTATACTAACTGACCTGGCGAACTTTGTCCCTCCTTCTTTTGTTTTATTAAATATAATAAATTACCTACATATATCAAAATAATATACTGCCTATCTTTCAAGTTGGATAAAACTACACACGGTGTGCAAATTTGATTAAAATCGGTTAAGTAGTTTAGGAGTCCATTGGGGAAAATAGTGACACGTAATTTATATATATTAAGGTATATAATATACTTAGGCTACGAGGTTAAATAATAACGGTAAAATATAGTATAAACATTATATCCTGTTCCTCTTATTAGTGAGAATTCGGGAATGAAATTTTTTGTATAATAAAACCAGACGAGATCTGACGAGAGATGAAATTAAAAAACCAGTCTCGATGAACGACAACAAGACCAAAAACACGTACTTCGAGAGAGAAATGATTGTAAAAAATATTTTTTAAGATTAAGGATGTATTATTATATATATAAACAGTTGTTCCTGGAGTGGAGACCGCATCTTGGGAAACGCAGTGTGTGACGTCCTCCGGTACTCTGGACCGACGATATAAATAAGATTGCCGGTGTAGGCTGGATGAGGATTGCGGAAAACCGGGATGTCTGGCGCGAACTTGGAGAGGCTTATGTCCAGCAGCGGACTGCAATAGGCTGATCTGACTTGTTATAATAATGAATAAAGTAAATCATTTGTATTTTAATGTAAACATCACATTTTTACGAACAATTGTTTTTTGCTCGTAAGCGAAAAAAAGTCAAAATCAATTTACATTGACAAGTTGACAAATTAGTAAAGGTAGTTGAATAAATATTCAATTAAATACGCATTATTAGGGCCAACTCAAAAGGTACTTGTCGGATTTCGATCAAATTTAAACGAAGCCACATGACAAGAGCCAGCTTTCAAATAAAGGATCATCAAATCCCATAAAAAATACAGTCGAATTGATAACCTCCTCTTTTTGAAGTCGGTTAAAACCCTAACAAGTATCATTCGACGATGTTTGCAAAACATTTTATATTCTAAGAAGCTCAATCACGTGTGAAGTGGCTAATAGATTGGACTTCAATTTATCAACATTCCGTGATCGAATACAATGGCTCCCGGTCGACTCTACTAGAGACTAAGAAGCTGTTGAAAACTATTTATAAAGTATTTTTTTAAACCTTTTAATATGATTTTATTTAGACAAGGTGGTCGGTTAGTAGTCGAAATTCGACCATAATTAATTTCATATTATGGTTATGTTTGACATTCGGTAAAGAAAAACAATATTAATCTATAATCTATTCTCAATTTGAACACAGACTTTAAGAATATACAAAAGAGTATTTATACGTGTCTCTGTGTGTGTCTTTGTGTGTCAAATATGAGGTAGTGTCTGTAATGTATTTTTTGAAGCATGATTTTTAAAACAATATTAGCATTCTGCAAGTCTGCGTAATTTCATATTCCTCCGTCCGCGCAATTTTCGTAAAAAGGGGTACAAAGTTTTTGTTTCACGTATGAATATATAGATTATTATACATAAAGATTATGTAAACACTGGTTTCTACGGGACTTACGACGGTCATTATTTTGTACGACGATTATTATTTTGTTAAAAATTTGGCGCAATTAAAGCAGTATTACTTAATAAATTTGATTTTCAGATTCCGAAAAAAAAATGTACATTTTGACAAGTCCTAAACTGGTGTCAAAGTATACATTGCTTACACGCTGCGTACACGAGTAACGTATTTAAATAATAATTATCCTCAACTAACTGACTAGCGCCGAGTTCCACGAAAAGAAATTAAAATTTAAGTAGTGATTAAACTAATTTAATCTCAAGAATTGTATGAAATTCTTGTGATTAAATTACTTTAATCTCAACTTAAATTTTAAGTTTGTTTCGTGCAACTCGGCGTAGGCGAACTTTGTAGCGCTAAATTTTTTTTCGTGTATATAAGTATAAAGTTTTTTTTAACCAATATCGGAGTATAGGATATGTTTATTGTATGCTCTGTCAGCAACAATTATTTAAATAAATATATAATAAACAAATAATAATTGCGGCAAATCACTTTTATTACAGACTTTGTATTGAGTATGGATTTTCCAAATTACTTTCCTTTTAATTAGTTACAACATGCTGCTTTGATAATAATTTTTACATAAGATAAGACATAGATCTACTATAGGTATACTCAACAAGTATTACATACACTACAAAAACAACATGATAAAAATATCACTATATAAAGAGTCATATGTCATTCCTACCATAATAAATCTAACAAAATTGCACATTGTAAAATAAATCCTGGCAACAAAGTTTAAACTATCAATAAATCTTTATTTATGTTATTGAGAAGAAAAACTTGTTTGCTTGGAATATTTTATATAATTATTACCTACCTACTTCTATTAATACCGTTATGAAAATTCTTTCAATATAAAAACTCCTTTGATAATTGGTTTTCTCTTCTCTCTCTTGTAATGGAACTTATTCAGATGAACAATAAAGATTTGATAATTTATTATTAAACTCCTAGTGGCGTAATAGCCACAACACAGCTAAAATTGTTTTGTATTAAGTATTAGATGTCAAATTGTTGGGAGCGTTTTGAAATCAACAAAGTTTTTCATTTCTGTATTACTTACATATAACTATACACTTACATTGAATGTGGTTTAGACGAAGGCACCCCAGAACATATATTTTTTTCTTGTCCTAAATTACGATTCTCTTTGTATGATCCTCTTCCTCCTGAGATTCCACGTCCTACTGACCTAAAATCCTTATTGATGTGTGTTTTCTCCCCGTTTATTACTTCTTTATGAACTTTCATTGAAACTAACAATATAAAACTATAACGGGATGGAGATATCTAACAAAAGTTAACTATTCCAAGTATATATTTACTATTGTATTTTTATATATCTTTGTGTGTTTTTGTCTTAGGCAAGTTAACTTTTCTTTCAGGCAAATTTGTGCGGGAATTGGAACCGAACTTGTACTCCCACTATAACTCCAAATAAAGCAAAGTTTAAATACTCTGATATTGGCAAATCCGCAAGGGAGCCATTTCAAGAATAACATAACATACATTTACATTCTTAATTATTTTTCACGAACCATCAAATTTTGTTCCAGTTTTACTGCTAAAGATTCCTATCGTTCTTCTTCTTCTTCTACTTTAAAGACTATGGCTCCATCAGCTTTTCGCCGATGATTTTGCCAATGACAAGTACTAAAAGTGTATAAATCCAGAAATGGTCCGTTTTTGACAGTACAATAGTGGAATAAGCCGCTTAAATTACAGTTCCTACCATTTCCTACCGTTGTTATTATACCTATCAATAATCCTATAAAGCAATTCCTTTTCAATATAACTCAAAAATTAATATTCGAATATTATTAACTCTTCAATAGATATGATTTGTTTACAGAGTAAAACGCTACTGCATAGCATAACAATAAGTCCTAAATATGTACATACTTTCAATGACAATTTAAATATACATAGATGCGTTATGTTTATATATTCTAATCAATAGATTTTATAAATAATTCATTCCTTTAATATCAATGACTATATATATGAATTAAAGCAAAATGAAAAACAACTTTATTTGAACACACTTCAAAAGGACTTTCAAATCGTCATTTTAGACATTAAAATTTAAAGTGGTTATTATTTCTAAAATTGAAGCTACCACCGATTCGGAATGTAGATTCCGCAGAGAATAATCAGCGAGAAACTTTGCAGTAACTCTTTTGAAAATAATATATAAACTATATTTTACGACAAAATTAATAATATCTTGCATGAAATACAGCGTCACTAAGTCCACACATCTTTATCATCTATGTAATTCTGCACCGAACAATACGCTAATACTCACTTTAAGGGGTATAAGCAATAATAAATGCTATGATTCCCAGAATCACATGCGATATGATAAGCGTTAACAAAACTACAGGCAAATAAGTAAGAATGCTTTCAAATTGTAAGTGTTAACAGTTAGTATTTTTTATATTATTATTATTGATTATTTCAACAAAGTAGTTTTTTTTGTCATTCATCAAGTGTTTATAAATCAATTTCCAAGAAATAAATATTTTCATTACATTTCAATAACTTTTTTTACTATTTATACACAAATACTGATATTAATTTGCCTGTGAACAGACAACTGGCCATATGGTAACAGTTTTACTTATTCATTCTATTTTTATATCTCATTTCGCTACAATCGACACAAAATATAAATTAAAACTTTTCATGGGCATTATCACCATATCCACATTCACACAGGGGTAATTATGTACAATCCCGGCGAGAAATTTATGGGGTTAGGGGGGATGGGGGGTGGGAGGCAGTGTGGGTTTTTCATCCCCCCGGACAACTATATATAACGAGATATCGTGGTTGAAGTTTTGAGGTTAAAATTAACCTACCACCTTTAGGGTTAGAGTAATGCTTGGCTCCGGCTTAAAAAAAACACTCTAGGGGTAGGGCAGACCAAGACCACGTGGAGAGTGGGGTGCTCCGATTCGGTTTTGGGTATTTTTCGAATTTCTAAGCCTATATTCTAGCATGCAATGTTACTAATTTTATTAGAATATTATGTCTGACGCGTTAATTTTTTAAAAGTGTCTATTTGTCAGTCGTAAAAGGTCAGTTCGTATCGTATTTTGATCTTGCAGTAAAGATCGTTTTTACGTAAATTTGTTAAATAATAACGCGTGATAGTCGCAGTACGTAGCATGAGTACACTTACCGCAGCACCGGAATTAAGATAGACTTAGAAATAACAAAAATTTAACCTCCAATAAAAAAAATCTACCTATATTGTACACAATAGCCAAATATAGATAGCGGGAAAGCCAGAACAATACATAAGCTACTTTTTATTCCGACTGATCCACTGGTTCGGAAACAAAACAGATGAAACCAAAAGGTGCAGTTAGTTTTGCATATAACTAAATGTTATACTAAAACTTCCTTCATGTATTTACATAAAACTTGAGCAGTCTTTATTATCTATATTCTATATCATTAGGTACATAGAGTTTATTTCCCTTTATATACTTACATAAGAAAATATAAATATTTGTAATGATATGACACATATATCTCTGTTTTTCTTGTGTTATATAAAATGACATTAATTGATCAATACATCATTAAATGTATAGCTATACATTAGGATTTTTTTTTCTGTTATACAAATTGTATTTTAGAAATAGTAGTTATTATTTTTTGATAGAATATTATTAAGATACAAAGTATGTTTTATTTTTTTTGAAATGAAAATATACCTATATAAAGATTTCGTAAAAATATGATAATGTTTGTTTTTAGACTCAACGAAATTGATATTCAATTCTATAGAAGCTACCTTGTATGAGGTAAAATGTGTGGTATAATATTACCATTTTTAAATGAATAATGAGGTATAAAATTTTCGAAATTTCGCTATTCTACGGTCTCTATCTTCGGTATTAAGCACTCGAATAACATTTAAGCGATAACGTCGACTTTCCAATTTATATAAATAACAAAATGGAAAATACTGTCTGTCAGTATAGTTTTTAACTACAATAAAACCGACATTAAGATAGTGGAGTTTAGTTCGATAAGGTTTATGACAAAGGAACTCTGGTCTTCGAAGTATTATAGGTGCAACAATGTTAGCGACTGGGGGATAGAGGAAAAAGTACACTGCTGGCGACATGTGAACTCAACAGCTGTGAGACACGCACGACCGGCTAACCGGCGCCAGTTAAGCCACGCCACGACTGATTACCTGATATAGTCAATTAGGTTACGAACTTAACAAAGTTGTAAGCTCTGACTTATAACAACAAATTAAAAAAAATACTCACATGAAAATATCACCGGTATCATCCAATAACAAGCATAACTATAGTCGTACAACGACTCACACAGCTTAATTTATAATCACAATTCACCACTGAACATTTTATCTTACTTCCAACGAAATATTGCACATACGAATTTATTATCATCGATAACTCATAACTAATACCACGAAAACACATACACTAAATAATGTAATATTCGTAGCGTTATTATCACAATTTAGACAGGATAAAACCTAACACGAGCATATCACTTTTCTACTCGTCCTTGCATTCTCACAAATTGGCAGCCATCTTGCGTTCATGCGAATTCAGCGATGTTGCCATATTAAATGAAATAACTCCTTTCCCCAGAACCACTAATTTCTATCTTTTTATTTCTACACTTCTTAATCATACAATATTTGGAATAATTAATTACTTTTTAGTGAACGAAACGTAGTATATGTATAGACAAAATAAGCTATTTTATTGTTGCACAAGACAATATTACTATTTTACTTTTTTGAATCTCCTTAAATTAATCAAGTATTTAATAAAATGGTAACCATAGCATAGAATAGACAACTTGCTTGAAACTACAGACTGCATGGTGAATATCCATAAAGTTGTCATTGAGGACCGAAAACGTCACAATATGACAATAAATATTATATTTCATTCGCTTTTAAATTACATAAAACTGTTTTAATTTCTTTGTTACTATCTCATCTAAATAAATATGAATATCTTATCTGTCTGAAATTTTGTTCAACGTTAGATCGAAAAGCATGTCGAAAAGTTTGAGATTATTTTTTACATTACTGTAAAACGGGGTCAATAGGGATCACGGGTCAATAGGAACACCAGCATTTAAATTTTTATTAAATTAAAAACTTTCAACTTGTTAATTTTTATTTTATCATATAATAAAATATCATATCTTGGCTTCAATATCCTGAATTTAATGAACATATAAACATTAATACGAAATAATGAAAAACTGAACGCATCAACGCAACGGTTACAGCCCGTGGTCGCAGCGCTGGTTTGTGGCTGTTGCGGGTTCGATACCCGCACATGATGAACATTTGTACTGTCGTTACTCATAGTAGGGAATATATCCGCCAACCCGCATTGGAGCAGCGTGGTGAATTAAATTCTAGATTCTTCTTCTACATGGGAAAGAGGCTTAGCCGTGGAATATTACAGGCTAAAGTGTAAGAACAACTAGCTTTTTTTCTTGTCTTATCTATCTTGCTATCTATCTTATCTTATATTTTATCTTGTTATTTTGTGTACATAAATTAATTGAACCAGTGTTGTTAATCTTTCTCAAAACTTATTTAATATTTGCAAAAGCTTAATGCTTACTTCATAAAATTTGTTTAAAATTATAGATAACTAATTATACTCACCAAAATATTAGCATTAATAGTATCAATTTGTTTGATAAATGATACATCATTTGAAACCACGCTTACTTCGATTTGATACGAGGTTAAGATATAATAACAGGGTGAAGAGTAAATACTTGTGTTTTAAATTTTTAATAGGCACTTAAAGGATTTGAATTGGTATAGGCCTTTTTTTACGTGTGGAAATTCGTTACGCATCTGCCAGGGATGCGCAGCCGCCGGGCAAGCGACCGGGGTATGTGGGACTCCTGCCGGCTCCCTGGTAGTCTACCCATTAAAACCACACGGTGAACACCTTCGTGGCCCGTGCCCGGGTCGCAGGAATCCGGATTCGTCTGCAAACCCCGCATGCCTCGTCAGGCCCTTACCGTTTGGGTGGTGCGCGGCGGACACCGCGCGCGCCTACCCGACAGATTCGGTGGACGGCTGACTTCCCCAAGTGACCGCCCTCTGCCTGGCGTTTAGGGAGGAAGGCGGCGATCGTGCGCCAACCTCCAACGCCTAGTCCTTTTGCGGCAGAGGGGAAGGTCGGTAGTGTCCTCCCTCACCCGCTCCGCCGCCTCCTTCTGCAACATCACCCGCTCACAAAAGGCGAGGACGGCATGAACAGAGGCGGCAACACCCCACGTTTTGGTCAGTGCGAGTCGCATATACCCCGCGGCTCCCCCGGGCCGTGAGTTTACATCTACCTAAGGTTTTACCTCTAGGTCGACAAAAAAAGGGGGACAAAAATCATTATTATTAAACAAATCACATGAGAGTAGGAGGTATATATTTCACATGCCGTATGTCGTACTATACCGAGGAAGGTCATAAGAAGTCCTCGTGTTTTGGAATTGTTGTATCCATTTTACATTTATGCGCTTCTTGGTAGTAATATTAGACATCGTAAGCTACATTATATTTTTTCTGTTGTTGTACCTTTGCTTTAACTAGAAATAGAATCATGAAATAGATAAAAGTGCGTGCACTTATGTACGCACGTAAGAAGTTATACTTCATTGGCTATTTAGCTTCACATTGCTGACTTCTTTGTAGACTAGTTAATATCAAGGTATCGATTTTTTGTGACGGTATGCGCGGTCATCATAAAAATTTACTATCATCATTTTTCCCTAATGTGACAAAAGAAGTATTACTTCAAAAAAATTTTTTTTAATAGTAAATACGAGGGAGGGGTAAAAATTTCCAGCCTGATGAAGAAAAACAACTTTTTTCGGTTTTTTTTTCGCTTTATATTTCAACATAATCTTCATCAAGATTAATAAATTTTTCATAACAGTAATCTAATGCAGTGATATCATTATTATAGTCCGATTCATCAAGTCCTTCAAAATACTCATTTGCACCGTCGATGACTTCCTCGTTGCTCTCAAATTTTTAACTCCAAGCCACTTTATAAGGTTAGGAAACGTCAAGTGTGGTCGTTCATTTTTCGTCCTTCAAACGTTGCAATAACTCTGCGTAGTATTGGCCATTGATGTTTTTTCCCTTTTCTAGACATTCAATGAAGATAATTACTTTTGCATCCCAAAAAACAATTGCCATAACCTCATTCGCTGATAAAATTGTTTTTGCTTTCTTTGGGGTTGGTTTATTTGATCCAAGCTATTGTTTTGACTGTTGTCTATTTTCAGGAGGGTAGTGGTAAATTCCAGTTTCATCCTTAGTTATAAATCGACGCAAAAATTCGCTAGGGTTGCACTTGTACAACGACAAATTTTCGATCGAAACAGTTTTTCGGGTCAATTTTTGATCGACCGTTAGCAAACGCGGAACCCATAACGTGGGGAAAATCCATCATGGCGGGGGCGCCAGGGTTATGTCAGACTCCTACTGACTAAAAAACCACCACGTGTGAGCTGTCGTCCGCCTGGGTGGGGCGAGATGGGGTCGCGCTAGCATTCGCCACCTCGCCCCGGCAATTGCGGCACCCACCTAGCACAGAAAAAGAAAGAAAGAAAGAAAGAAAGAAAAATTAACAACGACGAATAAATTTTTTCAATCATTTCGAGAGTTGTTACCTCAACGAGGCCGTCTTAAACGTGGTTCGTCGGAAAAGCTCCTTCGACTTTTCTTAAATTCAGAAACCTACTAGATAACCATTGAATATGACGGCGAAGAGTCATTCAGTGTAGAATCCAGCTCTTTTTTAATTTGAAATGGTGTTAAGCCTTTCAAATAGAAGTATTTGATGACCGCACGCTTCTCTGATTTTTCCATTTTCACGTAAGCAATTGAAGCGTCTTGTTCAATCCTCTCTCAAATGTATACTAACAAAGTAACAGAGCCATCGACCAGAAAATTTATATTCAAGCTAGTGAGATACAGTACTATAGAATACAAGCCAAAAATTAGACCTGCTAGCGCGATCTCTAGGTCAAGCCAGAAACTTTTCATCCCGCCCTCGTAATGTAATACAATGGAAAAAATCTTAAAAATATATGTATATTGTATACTTATATTTTGTCTAATGATAAATCTATTACACAGTTTTTGAATTAAAATTATTTATGATTTAGATCATTTTATTGATTGGTTGGTTTTTTGGCTTTCAGTTGTGCATGGGGGCACGGTTGATTCCCCTTATGTCACATAGAGTGGAGAACGCACTAAGGAGATTGGTCGGTGCATAAATTATTTTATGATTTAATCTATACATAGTTTTTCACAAAAACAATTTTGAAAAATACCTGCCCTAGCGATATTTCATAGTCTCTAGTGATATATGCTCTATTTGATCAATTACCTCCAGACGAGAGATGAGAGGCTGAAAAGTTGAAAGGGAGTTATATTAGTGACTAGGGATATCTCCTTTCCAACAAAAAAAGAATTATCAAAATCGGCACATCTAGTAGAAAGTTATGCGGTATAATACAACGTAGGTCGACGAAAAAAGCGTCAAGTAAAAACGCATTATTAGATATAACTCGAAAATTTTTTTTGTCGAAATTGGTCCGTCAGTCCCAGTCAAAGTTCAGTTAGTCACATACATAAAAAATATACGGTCGAATTGAGAACCTCCTCCTTTTTTGGAAGTCGGTTAAAAATAGAAACAGAAAGAGAGATACGTGTCGTAATTTTTACACCAGTCGTGTGATAAGACACATATTGTTTTTTTTTTAACAGAATTTATACACTACTAGCTGACCCGGCGAACTTCGTATCGCCTAACACAAACTTTATCGTATGGTATTAAAGTTCAAATTGACTTTTAAGTATTATCACAAATCTCTTGTATGGGAGTATAGAAAAGTGTTGTTTTAAGACTTTTTCAGGAAATTTAATTTTTTTTTTAATTTTTCTCTCCGTAAGAACTATCCTCGTACTTCAAGGAATATTTAAAAAAAAGAATTAGCGAAATTGGTTCAACCGTTCTCGAGTTTTGCGCTTAGCAACACATTCAGCGACTCATTTTTATATTATAGATGTAAGTTTACAAAATTGTCGGGAAAAGAAACAACATATTTGGCAGTATTCTAAGTTTTATTGCATTTCACAAATAACTTACAGACCACAGGTCTTACGATTACTTTAACTTAGATATTTAAAAGTGTAACTTATCAATAACTATCAATACAAATCGTGTAATACAAATGCAATTGTTTACTTACATAAAACATATTTGGTAATGTTTATTCTATCCTTTTTTTCTATTTTTAGTATTTTTTGTGTTAAAATGAAGACGCGCGTGGCATAGATAGAATGTTAATGTTATCGCAAGTACATTTTTGAGTTGGATAGATTGATAGCGCCTTCTAAAACGAAGGAAAATTTACTTAGCTATGTAAGTATTAGGGTTTTTTTTGTTAATTTTTTTTTTATAGTCATAAAATACAGTTATTCTTAAATGCTAACAAGTAAGTACCGATAGCTGAATACGGCGGAATGTGATCAAACTTCTCAGTCGAACAACATTCCGCAGACAAATTACAAATTAAAAAATGCACATTTAACACGTCAAAAGTTCTGACTAGACAATCACACACACACATTATACTTTTATTGTCCAAAAAGGCCACTTGTGCACAATTCTGTAAATCAACGATTCCTCGCGTCCTGTCACTGTCAAATCACCTTCGCGCCAAAACGGCTAACACGTCAGAGAAAATTTTCGTTCGAAAATTTTGACGTTTTCGCTGCATTCAAGTTCCGTTTCGTTAAAGCGAAATATCGCGTATGAACCGTCGATTATTTTATTATAACGCCAGGACTTTTCTCGTATTCCACCGGTAGAAATATGTGCATTAGTTTTTCTATTTCGCCGCGGCACAGGGGACAGCGTTCACATCTGAAATAAAAGGATATTTTTATAATTTTTGATCACAAATCAATAATTTTTTTTAGCTTTAAGCCATACCAATAAAATGTGTTCTATTTATAATTGACTTAATTTTCGAAAATACATCTGGTATTTGCGATAATATTTCGTAAGTATATCGATGGAAGGAAGGGGTTTATAGGCATATATAAAATACGCGGCATTTTACTATTTTTCACCCCTTCCTCCTTTGTCAATTTAAGCTACAGTTTCAGTGACACCCTAACAAATGTTACATCACAAAAGCTAGGCTAGGCTAGCTATAAACGATTTCGTGATTGAAAACAACATTTTTAAGGCACAAAAAATTTAATTCTAGTCGTATCTTGTCACCATAAGCAAAGAACCCCCTCTTTTTGTTTAGAGTGACGAGATACGACGCCCTTATCATCGACATCTAAGCACGAGTGGTGCGCCGATGTTGAGTACCGTACACACACCTGGGGGCACAGTCGCTGCAGCAGACCACGTGGCGGCACGGCAGGAACAGCGAGTCGATGGGCGCGTCCATACACACGCGGCACGCGAACACGTCGCCGCTGTGCGAGCGCGAGCGCGCGCGCGGCTGGCGACAACAAATATTACACTTTAGTTACATTTTTTACAAAGTTAATACTATTATTTTTTTTTTTTTATCAAAATTCTTCATTAAATTTCCTCTCGACTAGGATGGCAAACAAAATGAGTAAAGAATCTACATACAATCATCTAATACTACATGTAGATTACGCTTTCGTATTTCTACTAGAGAAGAGAATAGTGATGAGCATTGCACACAGTACAGACGGTAATAGCACCGCTGGGATTTTGTTTGTATTTCAGCACGTGTCCGTGTCACAAGTCCCACATAACCACCGACTCCGTGCAGCGGAAAGCGCAAAAACATTTCCCAGCGTAAAAAAAAGCTTCTATATTGAGAAAAAGGTTTTGTACAAGTCAAATCAATCAATAATAAAAATAGAGTACAGTAGGGAGAGCTCACATTATCTAAAAGATTGCAACAAGACAGTACAGTACAGTATAAAGAAAGAGAGAGAGAGAGAAAAAGAGAGAGAGAGAAAGAAAGAGAGAGAGAGAGAGAGAAAGGGGGGGAGAGAGGGGGGAGTGAGAAAGAGAGAGGGGGGAAAGAGAGAGAGAAAGAGAGAGGGGGAGAAAGAGAGAGAGAAAGAGAGAGAGAAAGAGAGAGAGAAAGAGAGAGGGGGGAGAAAGAGAGAGAGCTCACCTCGTGTGCGGGCGCAGCGCGGCGCGGGCGCGGCTCGTGCGCGGCGCGCGCGTGCGCGTCCCTGCGCGCGCGGTCGTGCACCTCTCGGCACGTGCGCCGGATGTCGAACACGTAGCGGCGACCCAGCGTCGACGAGTCGTTGAATATCGACGCTATCGTACCCTGCAACGAACAACACTATATGAAATGCTTGCAAGAAAAAAAACTTCAGTATTTTGAGCGAATTAAGGACCAACAATATTATATGAAAGAACATTAAGATCGACCCGATTATACTGACATTGTAAATACAAAAATTTATTAAGACACAATAAAAAAAATGAACAAAGCAGTTAACCCAAACGTTTGGTGTATATTTAAAATTTAAATTATATAGTTAATATGATTTGTAACATACCACAAAAACTAATGGAATAAAATAAAATTTAACCACATATAAAATTACCATAATGAAATTTGATTTAAACGTTTGTGATTCGTCACTAAATATCGAAAATTATAACGTTCTGAGCAGTACATTTAATACTGTCGACTGAACTTTTTGAAGGCGTGACTTTACTGTATTTACATTACATATTTATGTACATATATTTAAAAATACGAATATATAGCTGAAACTTTACAAACAATGCTTAATTAAATCTTTACAAAGTGTATAATAAATGTTTATAACTTTAATATAATGTATTTAAATGTATTTTTGAAATGTATGTGGACACCGGCCATTTTTATTATTGATGACGTCATATTCCCTTTAACCTTACCACAAATGTTATTACGAATAATTTTTAATTTTATATCAACTATAAAGTTTAATTTAAACACAAATATGTGATAAATCTATTATATTCTATCTTTTATATGTACTGTAACTATAAAACTTCCGAAATTATTAACTAATTAATTTCTTATAATAGATTTAATTTGAAGAACTATTAAAGTATTTTTGAATATCATATCAAAAATTGACCGCTCCAGCGGGATTCGAACCCGCGTCTTCGACATACCGTGTCGACGCTCTAGCCAATTAAGCTATGGAACGATATACTCGCTAGAGCGAAACTTTCGATATGATGATTTTTACTTTCGGTTTAAGCGAACCGTGGCGCCGTCTATAGTGAGTTCTTTACAGAGACTCGTAACTATTCAAAGTTTCATATTACAATGAAAATCTTTGACAGGAGACGACACCATGCTATTTTTAATATGAAAAAATCGTACATATTAACTATTAAAGTAATTAAAGTCATTATAATAATTATAGTTCTAATATATTTTTAACCTTTTTTTATCATCTTTAATCCTATCCTCATTTAATTACATTAATTATATTTGTTAATTTTCATGGTAATTAAGATTTTTTTTTAATAATGTCAGTGAACAAGATTCTCATTTGGTCAATTTTTTACCAGATAATCCCAACTTCTGACATATAACGATTTCAAGTACTTTGTTATAAGAAATACCTTTTTAATGTAAATGCTTATATATCATGTTATTATGTAAGCAATACTACTTATATCAAAACCTGTAATAGTTATTTATGCTATGAAGTCACCTTTTCATACGATAATATTGTATGTAAACTGTGGATTAAAGTAACATTTAAATATTCCTATTATGTATATTACTGTTTAGATCATTTATATAAATACATACATGTATGGATAATGTTTATTCCTTTCGTATTTAGTCAACTAATTTACTTGTAATGTATTACATAAATAAACATGTGATTAAAGCGTTTAATCAGTCAGTCAGTAAGTCAGTCAGTTCAGCCCACTGCAGTCCACTGCTGGACATAAGTCTCCCCATCGCGCCAGACATCCCGTTTAATGGTGTTCTATTAATAACGCATTGAGTGTGTTGCTGTAAATATGGCGTCTTTACATATAAAAAATACATACGCCGCCATTTTGACAAAGCTGTCAAACTTTATCCGCCATTTTGATATTCAACAAAAAATATGTTAATAAATAGTTTATCTTAAAATAAATGATGCAAACCTTTAGATCTCTAATGAACTGTTCAGTGACATCCGTCCTGACTGTTTCACAGCAGTAGAAAGCGTGTTTTTCGGTTACAGCGCGGTAAAGCGCTGCGGCTTGTCCGGACGTCGCCATTTTGACGTGCATCGTTGCTTCGTGACCTTCCCCCGTGACGTAGGCCAGTTGGAAGATACGTCGCAGGGGTTGCGCTCGGTGGATAGCGGTGTAGGGAATACTGAAAAAAAAATGTTTAATTATTACTAAATATGATAATAAATTCGCTATTGACTACCTACTATTATATCAAATTCTGCTTATTGAGAGTTACAGGCTGAACCGTATGATAATACTAGATTATTTTTACGATTTATTTAAAAATTTATATCAATTACGTAAATACGTAACTGATTGGTTGAATGGCTTTTAATCGTACCAGTGCCTAATTTTTTTATTTCTTATGCAAAAATTGTTTGCTAGTTATGTCAAATATTTATCTATTTTGCCTTTATATTTATTGTAATATAATTATATTATTTATTTTCACTGTCACTTCCATAGGGACATTCAAATAAAAGCCTATGCTGCAGTTTACATTGTTCAAAATTTTATCACTTAAACACATAGTCTAATTTTGAAACTAGGTGTCAACATACATACTAACATAGTATGTTAATGTTTATGAATAAAATTTCGACTGTGTCAACAGGTAGGAAAACAATGTTATTTAAGTAAACGGATCGAAATATTTGCTATTAGTCATTTTATATTGTTAAAAATATATTTTAAATACTTTATGTGAGACAAAAGACTAAATTGTTGTGATACAATATAATTATATTACTCATATCTATTTATAGTTCTCTTTTAATTACACCAAAAAATTATAAAATTAAAAACTTAAATATTCTTTACACGGAAGAAGACACAGAGTTAGACCATTATATATATATTTTTTAATGATTTCTTATTTTTCTATTGTTTCTATTTAGTTATATTATGGTAGTGCTGTGTGGCTACGGCACTAAAGAATTTAGCCACCCCCTCTCTTCCCGTAAGTGTCGTAAGAGGCGACTAAGGGATAACAAGGTTCCACAACCACTTTGGAACTTATGAAGCCGACCGATGGCGGGATAACCATCCAACTGCTGGCTTTGAAATACACAGGCCGAAGACGGGCAGCAGCGTCTTCGGTGCGACAAAGCCAGTACTGCGGTCACCAACCCGCCTGCCCAGCGTGGTGACTATGGGCAAAACACACGAGTTCACGTTATTTTTGGCGTAAACTTGTGGAGGCCTATGTCCAGCAGTGGACTGTAAAGGCTGTAATGATGATGGTAGTGAAATGTTTAATTAACTTATGATTTAACGACGATGTCAAACAGTGACTTACTCTTCAGGTTTAGCAAGCTCATAGTAATTACAGAAAAATAATATAATGAAGTTCAATTGAGGGAACAGATTTCTAAGTGAAGTCTCGAGCTCTGGCTTGTATTGAAATAATTCGATACCTATTCGTTTCGTAGTAACTATTAAATTGAACGCACCTTTGTCTATGAATTATGACTTATGTTAGGAACTAGATACATGTTATTGTGATATTGATCATGTTACAATAACATATTTTTTATTCTTATTGGCTAAAAATACAATTGTAATAAAGATACTGAAGTTTGAGTTTATCTGTTTCGAGAAAAATATTTCGGTTTTTTTTTTTTTTGTTTTTGCACCATTAGAGGTATTTTATAGATGTACAGGTTTATGATAAGGATTAAAAATGATAAAGTCAAATATGAAAGAATATTTAAAGTTATCTATTAGAACAGGTTGTGATAAAATTGTTTTTGACTGTGACATGTAAATAAATAAATGAAATTGGTGTCTGTGTTTGTAATATTAAAATAGCCGCTTTTTACTAAATGCATACTACACGTTACATATACCGAAATAACATTTTTTACAATTTTTGTCTATCTGTCTGTATGTTCCGGCTAATCTCTGAAACGGCGGACTGATTTTGACGTGACTTTCACTGGCAGATAGCTGATGTAATAAGGAGTAACTTAGGCTACTTTTATTTTAGAAATTTGTATATTTTATAACTGCGAACAGAACAATAACTTTTTTGTTAAATTCCACGCGGACGAAGTCGTGGACACAGCTAGTTTAGACAATATTTTAAAGTTAGGAAACGAAAAAAACAAAAACGTGTGTATACAAATCCGTCCAGGGAAAGCCGCGAGAGGAAAGCTTGTAAAACAATATTTTGGCAACGCCACGTGGGATGCGTTGTTTAAGAAGTACGGTGAAAGTCAAACTGTTGAAAATGTTGCTGCGAATCATACGTAGGTGTAATGCAATTTCGCTTTTGTAATAATGATTACGAAATATAAATTCTGCCAATTTCATACATCCGAAAACTTGTTACTACTAGCTCCGTCACTATGGTAGCTAGCAACACTGACGTCAGTTAAAAGTCCGATAAGATCGTGGATAAGATGGTATTAAGTCATTAAATTTGTCGTTTATCCTTATTGATTAGTTAAAAACAATTTTATCAAATTAATTACGGTAAACGATTTAAATATTATCTACAAAAATAATATAATTATCACTTAAAAATAAATAATTATCTTTTAAAACGGTAAAGTTCACTGCACGGGTCATGTGACATTTATCATTATTTGTATAATTTAACTACGAAAATATGTGAATGATATTACGTGTGAATGAAATTATAATTATTATTATTGATATTACGTGTAGTCAGACATTTAATTCCTTGCATTTTAATGTAGGAGTCATCTATTTGGTGGGTTTTAACGAATTATTATTAATCTTCTGTTCTGGCTTTTTTTTAATACGGCTATATACTTTTTTTACAAAAGCCGCCGTTTTATTTTTTGTGTAGAAACTTAATTTAGGTCACTGGTTAGATTTTCTGTAATTTATTTTTATTTTGTAGCTGTATGACGTCTAATGATTAGAGATGTGGTATTTTCAATCATAAAAAAAACAAATTTAACCATAACTCACCTTTGCTTTTCCACACCGATCTCTTGTTCACCGTTGCAGGCCGGCCTGTACACGACGATGCCGTGCGGTCCCACACCAACACACGTGCTCAGTCTACACCCACAGCCCCCTCCACTCTGCCCACTGGCCAAACATCCTACAGTCGCCCCCCCATCAATTTCCTGCTCATCTCTCGCCCTCGGCTGCTCTTCGGCCTGCTGTCTGTGGTATAACAGGTGACTATACAGATTGTACGCGTTATTGCTCTGCGTCACTGGCTTGCAAAAGAACAATTCTTCCCCAAACGATTCCAACTTCGATATCTCCTTCAACAGTCTGTATTCAGCTTGCGACGCTTTCATTCCAGCGATTTCACAATGGTACTCGATGATTTTCTCCATGTGATCATCTGGTTTCTCGCCCTGCGGACCGATTTTATGGCATTCAGCGTACACGGGTGATGGGACATCGGGGTCGCAATCTCCGGTTTCCGCTTGAGCGATATAGGCGATGATACGCCTTGCGACTTCTTGGTCCGCTACAACCAATCTCCCCTCGATAAGATCTAATTTCGCGTGCAGGTAGAATTGATGTCGCGTTGGCTCGTTTATTAGGAGATGTGGGGGTACCCAGAATTTGACGCGGAGGTCTAGTCGCCTGCTAGGTATGCGGTGTGGGTCCATATGGTTGCGGAGGTTCAGCCATCTTCCCGGACCGGACCCGGAACAGACACGAAGGCCAAAGTAGTCGGCTTCTGCGCCTATTTCGAGTTTTTCGCACACCTGAAACACGAAAAGAAAAAGTAAAGATTCATTATCGTCAATAGATCGATTATAGAAAAAACACTTAAAAAAGTTCCCGATTGTGAAAAAAAAAATTTGTTACTATTTTTTACTTTACGTAGTTTTTCTGAATTGATTTCATAATCAACATGCAAAATTCTGCCAGCAGCTACTAATTTGTTTGATGTTTTAAACTTTTGGTGAAACTTGAGGTTGTGACAGCTAAATTAGACGTAAGTGGAACAAGGATAAATTATAGCTTATAATTACATCTGCTTTGATGGATATCCATCACGTTCTCGAAACGTCTAATTTGCGTTCACAACTTACGCTGCGGTCACACTAAGGTTAAGTTAGGAAGTTACGTTTATTACAAGTAAAAATATTGTTCCACTAAAATTTGGGATATAATATCAATGAAGTACATAGTGCCATGATGAATAGTATGCATTGTATGCCTATTTATCCATTTATCGATTACGCTTCAGCCTGTAATATCCCACTGGTGGGCATAGGCCTCTTTCATCGGAGATCATTCGGATCAGAGCTTAATCCACCACGATGCTCCAATGCAATGGGTCGGCGGATATATTCCCTACTATGAGTAACGATCGCTATCAGGTGCACATGAAAACAACCGGAACCGACGGCTTAACGTGCTCTACGAGGCACGGTGGACACCATTTATCGATTATTAGTGGTCATAGACTCACGCATACACTATAACTTTCTATTACAGGTCAGAAATTAAGTTAAGTTTAGACGCAGCTCAAGTGAAAGTGAAATAAATATATGTTTTATAAAATATCATCTTGTAACAATTTTTTTCTAATCATAAATCAAATATTTTGTTCAATAAAATACCTTATATAATTATTCTATCAATTACTGGTCGAATGTAGAGATTAGTTATTAAAATATCTAGACTTTCACTAGAGTAACTAGTACATATATATAAAGACTAGCTGAACCAACTTATTTTTTCCTGCTAATATCGATTTATTCTATACTTTGTCCTGACAATAATGAAGACAAAGAAAGTTTCAATTTGATGCAGTCATTCGGAAATTATGCATGTACATACATTTCAGCGATTCATTCCTAGATATATATATATATATATATATATATATATATATATATATATATAGGTATCAAATTTTCATTCACTTACAATGTATTTGTACAATATGGCATAGCAGTCCTATCTCAATGTTTTTATACAATAATATCTAACACTAACACCACAGTGTCTCAAGTTGCAATCATTAAGAAAACGACAAGATATTTAGGGTTGACACACATTATATTTTAATATTCCTACACAAGATTAGTACTTGAATTTAATAATAATAAGCTTAACTACAATAAACAGTTGACGACTGGTATCGATTACAAAACTTAGTTATGCAAAGGATTAAATTACAAAAAAAAATTATGTTCAGCTGTACATCCTATATGGATTATTAGTATTATTAATTATTATCATTATTTTTACATTCTAATTTATTAAGTATTCATATGATATATTATAAGTAGACATAGTTTAGTTAATAGTAAAAATTAATTACGGCCAATGGAGTCTAGAAAGACGCTATCACGTATCACGTTGTCACGTCAAAAAGCTTTTCGTTTACTACTGTAACTTGACACGTTAATATTCTACTATCGTGATAATGTGGCTGTTGTGACAGTGTTGTATTTTGTTACCGTCTATTATTACATACCCATGCTCACATACAATGTTATCGAAGACACGCGTCATTTGTTTACAGTGATAAAAACATTATAACGTTTAATTTTATAATAGGGCGTTACTCTTGATTTTACGAGCGACGAATATTGATCGTTTGATTATGTTATTCGTTACTCATTCGCTTCAAACTTGTTAGTGTGATTTTTTACGACCTACATACAATCATCCTTAATAAATGTTCTATTTTCATATAAAGAACAAACAAAGTAATAGTTGGCTTAATTAGAATAGATGCGAGTGAATTAATTTATAGTGTACTAGTTGTGGTTTTACAGGCGTTAATTTCAATACTATATAATATGGCCGCTGGCGCAGACGTGTCCTGGAGTGAAGACCGCATGTTGGCAAACGCAATGGGACGCCCTTCGGCCCGCTGGACCGGCATCACCGTAAGATTGCTGGTGGTGTCTGGATAAGGATTGCGGAAAACCGGGATGTTTAAGGCGAACTTGGGGAGGCCTGTGTCCAGCAGTAGATTGCGATATGCTTAAGTGAATAGCCTATAGCATATAGCCTTCTTCGAAAAATGGAATCTCCAACATAAAAATAATCTTTCAATTCGAGCCAGTAGGTCCTGAGATTAGCGCGTTTAAACAAACAAAGACGTAAACTCCTCAACTTTATAATAATAATATAGATAAAATAATAATAAAAAAGATCAATCCTTCGGAACTTAAACCTATTCAGTATTACCTGAATGTTATCAGTCAAATAGTTAAATAAGAAAACACAACTATATACTTCTATATATAAAGCAATAAGTCTTTATAATGTTGATCAACATTATTATTTAATAAAGGTATATAAAAGACTGTGTGATAGAATAATCCAAACAATTCATCTCAAAAATATTTATAAAAGATTTTAAGTGAGTTTACACCTCGAATAGCACACAAATACAGACGCACTAGAAACACATCTCAAATGTACATAAACAGGATGTGTTCGTATTTTAAACACTAATCTCATTTACTTTGAGCTCAAATTAGCTTGAAACACGAACGTAGCACGCTACCAACTCGTGCGCACCGTAAAGACGTGATCATATTTGCGTTGGGAGTTTGCGACTTCTTCGCAAATATTTTTTTACTTGTGTTTGTTACCTCAGTTACTATGTTTAAGTTTTATTTTAAGGTGGTTGTCTTGGAATGATTAACATGTAATTTTGTTTACATATTTAAACAATGCCTGATAGATGTGATGTAATTCGAATAAAACGCTTTCATGAAGAAAATGTCCTATTGCCCAGCAATGGAACAATGCAAATTAATGCATATACATATATTTCACGGACTTCTACTTAAATGATTTCTACATAAATTTGTTCATACATATTTTTATTTTACTATGTTCGTTCGGATTAATGGGTACCAATAGTGCCAATATAACACGTAGATTGTAGAGGCCAGAAAGGAGATTAATCGGTGCTACATAGGACTGCGTAATGGCCAAAGATCATAATATTTCACCATATTCAACAAGCGAATCATCATCCACATTTCCACAGAGAGATGAGTCATAGAGAAATGTCTCATTATCACGATTTCTAGAAGGAATTTGTTACATAATAACAGTGACGAATAATGAAGCTGATTATTTGTTCCGTTTATAATAAATTAATTAATATTCTTTATTTAATTTTCCTTATTACTTAAATTCCTTGTTAAATCTTTATGTATTTAAATGTTAGTGTTTGTTTATTTAGCGTATTTATGAATCTCGAGATTTGTCCACAACCACTACCATCTACTTAGATGTTATTAGACAAATCTTGTAACATTTTAATATATATATATTTTTTATATAAATTACAATATAATATAGTAACATATAAGTCTAATAATTTAAGTTTTATGTAAATACATAATTCAGTTCAATTCATTACTAATTCAATGTACGAATGATAAAAGTTTAAAGATTAATTTGAATTTCACAGAGCACATGTTCTTTTAAAAATCGATTTTCTATTTTGCTCCTATTGTTCTTAAATTTCCATTTTTACAATACTATAATTACATCTATTTCCTTTAACTTTGCGATTTAAGACATTATTGTCTTGAAACACTACTCATCCATTGTACATACAACCTAACACGCATATACAGTACAAGGTGTGGGCAAACAGTTATTAAGAGCACGCGGTACCGTCGTGAGCAAAATATCTATATATAAATGTTTGTACGTACGTTTGTTACGAAAGGCAACGTCAATAGCTAAAACAAGTATTTGCTATAATAATTACTATTTTTTGGTTTATTAGATCTTTATGTGAGCATTATTTTTTTAAATAATAAATTATTATTATTAAGTTACAAAACAAGACAACGGTTTCAAATCAAAATAATTATTGGAAATTAATATTTTTCTTTTAGCAGTTCTTCTATTATTTTTAGTAAAAGTAACTTTTTCGTTTATATAATTTGTTTGTAAGAATTATATTCTTAGTATTTGAATACAAAACACTAATTTGTTTGTTAGATTTAATCTTATGCCTACAGAGGTCATAAACCTCGGATGATATACGGAAATATGTATACATACACTGCTTTATTTTTTAATAACGGGCAGAGATGACAAGGGTTGGAGTATTTTCTATTTTAATATCACTCATAAGCGTCTGAGCGGATAGCGACATTCAGAAATAATATTTTTCAAAACTAATTATTTTTGAGACATATTTTTCTTATACTATACGAAGTACATAATAAGTATATACTAAGTACATAATTGCTTATATGCATGCTTTGATTATTATTTATGTTATGTAACAGTACAACATCAAAGGGTAAATTATCATGATGGGGAGCGTTATCATTATACTGATGGATCTGGTCAAAGGTACAGAGCATTTTTATTTTGCGGGCAAGTGTTATCATCAATCTTAATCATATAAAGATTTATAGTAGCGTACTTTCACCTGGTAACATGTCGGCTCATGAGCATCACTAGACCATGTGGATGTTTATATTGTCTACATCTCTATATGTATATATAACAATGAATGTTTGTCTGTACGTCCTTTATAGAATCGTAAACTATGCATTTGATCATGTCATGATCTTCAGCAGCGTTGTGCATGAGCCCATAAAGGTTTCTGAGTTGGTACCTACGACCAAAAAAAAGCGCAGCAACGCGCGCAGTGTACATCTAGTATATTATAAAAGTTAATTTATTGTATAACAAACAGCTTTACTGTTATTGTGTTTTTCTATAAGATTATTGAGTAACTAAATAAGATAGGAAATTAATAATGAATGATAAAAGTGCTAGTTATTGAGGGAGAACACAGCACTAAATCTTGCTCGACATTTGGAGCAGCCCGAGTGGGAACGTACTCGACCTTGCAGAAGATCACAGCTAAATAATACCATTCTCAAGTAGTATTGTGTTCTTGTGGTGAACAAGGTAGCCAGAGCTCCGGGATCTCGTAAGGAGATTGGGTCGGCAACACGTTTGCTGCGCTCCTGGTGTTTGCAGGCGTCCATTGGCTACAAGGCTTACCATCAGGCGGACTGTACGTCAGCATAATGGTATTAAAGAAGGTTTTCCCCTTTGCCATTTCGAAAATCTTTATGAATTGAAATTAAAACACAATTTCAATTATAATTATTTATAGCATATTTTAAAGTTACTAACGCTGTATCTTATCGGTTCTCTGTAAATATGAAAGATTTGAGGAGTAATCGACGTTATCGTTCAATAAGGATGTGATAATTGTTGAACTTTGGACGAGCTCAATGTGGTGAAGTTTCTAAGAATATTTTATTTAAGAAAAACTCCATTTAATCCTTATATATGAGTAGTTTTAGGACTACTAATTTAATATACGGTGTAATCTCAATAAATACATATATCAGTAAGTACAATGACAACTTCAGAAGCTCCATGGACCAACTTCAGAAGTAACGGCGATTACGTTATATCCTAGGATTTAAAAAGTAATTTAAAAAAATGATTAATTGAATAATAAAACATATTTAATATTGGATTATTATTACATTAGTGGATGAGTATTGCGTAAAACCGGGTTGTTTGGCGCGAACTTCGGGACAACTATGTCTAACGGTGGACGGCGATAGGCTGAAGTGATGTGGTTGTGACATATTTAATATTTAAAACCATAACTTTCATTAGACAATATATCTATCTGGCCCTACCTTTGACCTTTATACCGAGAAAAGAAGGTATCTGTTGCTTCAAGGCGACAAGATAATTCTAAATATTTTTTTTTAACTTTAGCTACAAAAATTCTAATTTCAGATTCATTGATTAGTTTTACTATTAGATAAAACACAAATAATAATCTATTTTAATAAATCGATAGATATGTATTTAAAAGTATGATAAATTTAAAACTATAAAACAATAAAAGAAGGTGTGGCGGGAGATACAAACAAAACTATTCCTTATTACGTATACAATAAAATAAATAATCTAAATTTAAACAAAAACAACCATAAAATAAGCGAGAAATAAAACTTGAATTTTAATAGGTTTTATGAAAGTAACATATCGCAGAAATATAATGATTATTACTCTATTATACTAAAGTTGTTAAACGTCAACGGCCACTATTAAAATACTTTTACTCAAATTTGCCGCCATTTTTGGAGTTTCTGATATTTCGGCGACGTTGCCATGGTTACGGACGACTAAGCCTATATCACTCTCTCCTAAGAAACAATAAACATTCACAGATAAAAAATATTTTAATCTAAAGCACTCGAGTAAAAAAAAAATAAAAAATACATCATTCTAGAACAGTTCAGTAAATTTGAAAGACCTCTAAACATTTTACAATGACTAGCCGATCCGGCGAAATTCGTACCGTATTTCAAATTTCGTGAAAAGGATTTTTTTTTAATTTCCTTTTATAGGTATAAACTTTGTCCTGACTTTTAACACTAAAATGACATCCAATTGGTTGCAGTCAGTCGAAGATACGTGCGTACAATTCGGCAATTCATTGTATTACCGTACAACTTTTCACTGGGTGTGCCGATTTTGATTTGATTTGATTCTTGTTTTAATCGAAATCTGATGCTTCTCTTATGTGTCCCATTTAAATTTCATCGAGATCTGATGACTACTTTTTGAGTAATCTATGATTTTGAATTTTTTTTTTGATTGCGTATTTACTTGAGTATTTTTTCGTCTACCTACGTTTATTACTTGTCGATGTTATTTAAGTCGGTTTTTTTGTTCGTTTGCAAGCAAACATAATTGTTATTTATATAAGGAATAGTAACTATATAACTTTGTAGAACATATTTACAACTAAATAATACATATTTGTATTAAAATGTATGTATGTTATTATAAGGCACAGCACGCATATCCTCGAAGCGAGTTCAATGACCTGTCTAATCGTAAACTAAACTGCATTGTGTAAAACTTAGGCTAGCGTACTTGACTACGTTGTGGCGTCACACGTATAAAATGAAATGAAGCACATCTCTTGTCGATTATAATTTACAAAGCAACTTAGAAAATAATAATGACATAATTAAGAGACGATTGTCTGAACGTAGATTCCTATATTCAGAAAACGATTCGTTTTCGATATGTTCAAAATGGATGACTTCGAATATGATGTAACTAATTGAAATTTCATCATCTCGTGGTTAACAATTTCATCATCTAAACATACATCTTTTTAATCATATATCATTTACACCAAAAACATAACACGTTATTACTTCTTTAGTCGAGCAATAATAATCAAATGGCCCTGCGTCGCAGACTCGACCCTCGCACCGGAACAAACCAATATAGACGTATGGCGGAGTAATTGGCTAATAGTTCGTATTAAAATGAATGTCCCTTAGTACCTACCTACGACAGCGAGGCTGGAGTCTTTTATGCGATATTTTTGCATAAATCAAATCAAAGTAGCTTTATTGAAATAGACTTCGAAAGCACCTTCGAATCGCCATCTTACCAATTAAAATTTTACTATTGTTGAATGTAAAGCTACCACCGATACGGAATTTAGATTCTGCAGACAAGAATCGGTAAGAAACTCCGCAGTTACTCATTAAAAAACAACTGTGTTTTAATACAAAATTAGTAAAATAATATTACTATTATAATAAAATATAATTACTTATATTACTGTGCCAATTTTTACATAGATGTATAATTTAGACCCCCACGTACTCCAAATACCAGCTTAACTTAGCTCGTGGCCTAGTTCCTATATTCAAAAGAATGATTCGCTTTGCTCAGACCGTTCAAATAAGAACACGAGATGTGCTAAATTTAATGTGTTTGGGAATAAAATGAACCGTTTCTTGTATATGGAATTCCCGCTTCAGTGATTCTGTATTTTAAAAGTTTTTGCTCGGTTGTGGAGCGACTTCAGACTTTTTCCAGTCAAGTAACATTGTTCAAACATTTTTATCATTAAATGTTTAATTTAACCAAAAATATACGAATCTCATAAAATATACATATTCGTTTGTTTTAATGGGCTTAAATTTAACTATACATTCTTACTCATCAGAGCGAGAATTTTTTTCAGTTTTAAGACATTGTTATGAAACACGTGCAAGTATTAGTCCATTTTTTACCCATAATAAAATCTGTGTAAGAATTTTTTCAAGTTTTTTTGCTACATTTTTTACATGTACATTGAAAATAACACGGTCAGTCTAATCCAATTAACTGATAAGATTTATCTGATTATGTTTTTTTAAAAATAGACATTATTATGTGAATCTCGATACCTATTAACCTCATTAGAATATCATAGATAACCTTTTTTAAAACCATTATAGTGACGTACAGGCCGTCTGTTGGTAAGTGGCTACCGTGAAGCCTATTGACGCCTGCTACACCAGGAGCATAGCCAACGCGTTGCCGACCCTACCCCCAATCCTTCCAGGAGCTCTGGTCCTTACTTCACCAATGGAACAGTGGCTTGAGAGCAGTGTTATTTAGCTGTGGTCTTCTGTAAGGCTGAGGTGCTTTCCTTCCTCTTCCTGTGTCAATTCTATTAGTGTTTATTGTATGTAATTTTATTAAAAGTTGTTTATTTTGTATGCAAATTTTCTTTTCCTAGAACCGTGACGGAAGTAAATAACCGTTACATTGTTTCTGTTTAATACATATTCCAGTAAATCGAATTATAAATATGTTGTTTTGTTACTACGCAGTATTAAATATACCTTGACCTGATCTTACCCAATACGTAAAATCTGTGGATATTCCATATCTTATATATTTTATGTGAAAAAAATTTTACTACATCATGATATTTACATAAATTAAACTCAACTCCGCTGATAAAAAAGTGAAGTTTATTATTATTATTATTTTTTTTTTGTTGATTAATCCATTCATAAATTGTGATGTTGATGACTGTTGCGGTAATGTGAAAATGTTATTGACTTTTTTCTTGTAATTTGTAGTTTATAATTAAATGGAAAGATTCTTGGAATACAAATGTGTTTTAGATTAGGTTATAATGTTAGTCTGGCTATTTTCATACTGTGGACACATTATAGCCTTCACCGTTCTTTAATCTTTCTTTGCGTACGAAAACATTTTACAATTGTCTAGTTATTTATATTTAGACTCCATTACGTCATTTTTCGGTAAATTTTGATGTAGCAATGTAATAACTGGACTTTGTAGATTTTGTATAAAGTTATAACTTGTATATGCATTTCGAAATAACGAGAGACCTGAAAAATCATACTTTGGAAATACTTAATGCTAATGACGTTTCATGTTAGAAAGTAACCCGTCAAGATACGAAACAGACGATGGACGAACAAAGCATTCAAAACACAACGTAAACAGTCCCAAACAAAAAGGCAAGAGAAAACGTTAAAACCAGAAGAGACCGTCCTTACACTCCAGATGTTTTCTTTACGTCTCCCTCTAACACATAGCTCCATCTCGCTCTAATCCGATCACGCTCTCAACACGCGAACGGTGCGTGATCTAAAACACTCGACAAATCGTCCAACTGATCGCTCTCAAGAGTACGACGAAGCGTCGATTTCGACTCGGTCGCCTTAAAAGTTTGACGATGATAGGATTAAAATTAATGTCTACCGAATATATTCGAGCGGGTTTCTTGGCATCTGTTGCGATCGTCAACAAATAAGACAAGGCTTTTTATATTACATCTTAATCCGTTGTGATACGAAACGTTCTTGAAGGTGATAATTTTATGATTGTTTCGATAATTAGTCGATTCAAATTAAGACAACGTTGTATTAGAATATTTTATGCTCACTGGACAATGAGAGTCGTATTATATTTTTATCTTGAACTCATGCCGTAAAAATACAGCCAATGATAAACCTTTAAAAATACAGAGGACTGGTCGAAAACAATTCTAAGATAGTCGTTCTAAGATACTTGTTAGTAGTTGGACAAGTTTCCATTTATGGAAACTTGATGTTAATCGAACAAATCATATTAATATTGTACATATGATACCTAGTGTTTGTCTTTTTTTGTATAATACTTACTTTAAAGGTGTTTTAAACTTTAAACAATCATGTGTTTTATTACAAAGGCCTAAATTTAGTTTAAGCTGTCTACATATACATCATTGTTTCTCTTATCTGTTCTGTATTGTCTTGTTTTCATTTGATGTTTCCTGGACAATGTATCTTAATATTATTGTCACAGAGTTCATAGCCTATTTTAGAGCTAAGGAAAGGGGTTATCTGTCTCCTGGAGGTGAATGCACTTACAAAATAAAACTCAAGCCCTACTTTCTCTATACAAAAATAAGCGCCCTTTAAACAGCTGTGTTTCGTTGCATGGAAATATTTTAATAAGACACTTATTTAAAATATCAGGAAATCTTTTCATTTCCAATTGACTTACACACATGATATGTACTTTTTTATTTTAAGGTACTTTTTGGGTAAAAAGTACGAAAAATACAAATATTTTTTTACTGTAAAAATAAACAGTAAAATGAAAGATTAATATGAGAAATTGAAAAAAATTTAAAAATCGAATATCCTAATGCGTAAGGGCAATAAAACTCAAATATATGAAGAATAATAAGAACAAAACATCAACAAAGGAGCCCACAAAATGTATTTGAAACCAAATATAACACACGAAGGAAAACACGAGTGTTCTGAAACACATGTAGACCAGTTACATAGTTGTGTGTGTGTCATCAAAAGCTAATAATAAAAATTAACCAGACAAAGAAACTACTGTTAAACTCTCGTGGCCGCTTGACGAAATGTGGCAATTAGGAGTTATGGAAGTTTGTGTATGAAATTCCTGATAGTGGCAAACATATGTATAGGTCATACAAATGTTCGTTTTAAGTTGTGTTATTCTGGACTCAGATTAATAATTAAAGTCAAACTGGTTGTGGTTATTATTGAATTCTATTTGAAGACTAAATTATATACATAGTTGACTTCTGTGAGATTTGCGTAATTATGACAGATTACTTACTGTTTGGTAAGCAAATCACATTTGATGGATTTTAGCATAAATAGGAAATTTGCTTCAATATAAACATCGACGATATCTGACAGATAACATTTTACAACGCATTTTTCTACACCATACTTAACATTATCTGTCCCTTTTTTGAAAATAACAATACCATTTTTTGTTATTAGATAAGGCTAATTAGACCCTAAGGCCCAGTTATACTTCCTACTGATAAACCTACCTTAATAAACGTTATCAACAACAAAACAACTTAAGTAGTATTAGTCACAAGTAACATATTTTCATGTTTACCTAAAACTTATGAAACTAGTACGTCATATACGTTTATAGTTGTATTTTTTTTCGTTACTTAGTCGTGAACGTGATATTTAAATTATTTTTTCCTGTTGAGAAACATAATTATCACAAGTTCTATTATATAATTTAAAAACGATAGCTTCGTGTTTATCAACATTTTGTTAGATCTTGTGGAACAAAACTTTATCGCTAAGGAGTTCGCTTGAAACTAATTAAAAAGATATAAAACATGGGGTTTGTTCCTAAGATAGGAATTACACTTAATGCTTGTTTTAGGTAATAGTCGGATGATATAGCTACACATATTTTTTTAAAAACTAGTGGTCACCCTTTGGTCGAATTTCCACCATAATTTATCCACAGTCTTGTTGTCAAATACATGGTAGTTTGTGTAATGTTTTATTTTATTTTATTGATTTATTTATTATGCATAATTAAAAAAAAAAAATTAGCATTCTGCACTCTCTTATAAACTATAAGTGTATCGCAATTTTTGTATAATGGAGTACAAAGTTTTTGCTTTACATATTAATATAGATACAACTTAATACTTCTGAATAAATTTACATAAAATACGTAGGTATAACATATGAGGAACCAATATTATTCACATTGAGTATATTAACATTAAAAAATTCATTTACGCAGTTACCTGGTGCTACGAAACTGCGTAGTTGTTCGATATCTACAAATATCAAATTTATTGATTTGAAAACAATCATTTTAAACATAACAATTTGTTATTCAACCTTGACATGCACATTACACATTTCTACTGTTTTCTTTTCAAGCTATATTACAAAGTTAGAGATTGTATCTATTACCTATAAGTTAAAAAAAAATCGATGTTTAGGTAATAATATGTCATTTGTTTCAAATGAAATTTTTCAATTCATTCTTTTTTAATTTATTCTTTATAAGTCCTACATATTTTAATACTTTTAAAATCATAGGCGGACCTTAAAAAGCAGCATTTTTAAAGTACTTTTCACACGAAAAGCATTTTTAAAATCGTCATTTTACAATGTCTTGATGATGCAAACCTTTGCAAGCCAGGACTAGAAATTCTGCTGAGAGGAATCAGCAAGAAACATTTAATACATACAACCTAGTATTTTACTATGTAATGCATATATACAATGAAATATTTATATTAGTATAGCTTTAAAAACGTCAGCCATAGGGGCCGGCAGGTAATGTGCCGCTTTATATGCGATGACGCCGGTTCGCAACACACTTCGCATTTAAATGAATTCGCATTTGATATGCACCAAGTTGATTGTATCGATGTCTTGAATTTCTCTTGATTTTGATACCTTTAAAAAATTCGTCACATGACTGATACTAAAATTACATGTAATACAATGAAAATCTTCTAGGAATTTACGCAAACCAATATTACTCTGGATCACTAATTTTTTTGTAATAATTTAGATACATAACATCAGAACAAGATAGAATTATATAACGTCTAGTCGACTTGAAAGGATAATTATTAATTACTTTTTTATTGATCATGGTGACATTTACAAACATTAAAAATACAAAAATAACTTCTATGGATTGTCCTTGACTGTTAATGTCGCAGTTACTTTATATGCGGGCAAATTCGACTTGTCTTCGAGCGAAAACCAGATCCGCCATTTTGTTTTGCATATATTAGGACAGTTTGATTTATAAGGATTTAGATAAATATACGATTTACGATAACCGGTTATTGCTTTTTCAATATGCAATATGGGTCAAAGCGTTTTATCTTTTAATATTTATTGTTATTTAGTAAATCCAGCCGGTGTACACAAAACCGGCTATGATAAGGCACGTGTCGCTAAAAATATTCGCGCCAATCCACCAATGAAACAAAGCGAAACAATGGGCGGTGTATTTATACACCAACAAAATTATTAGCACTGTAACATTTAAAGTTGCCCTCTTACTGGGTTATTGAGCATATATTGAAATATTTTTAAAGTTGTGTGTATAAGTGTTAAATCAAAGATAATAAAACGTTATTCAATTGTAAACAAACTAAAGAGGTTATCAACTGCCATGACAACAAACCACGTTGATATGGATACGGTACACGATAATGACAACTGCAAATGTTTGCTAAAAATTATCACGCATCATCACAATCATCGCAAGCTAATTTTATTCGTCATTTGAACAGCACAGAGGAGAAAAATCTATTTTCTAGAAAATTCGTCTTGAACACAACATTTTCAGTGTATTTTAGACAAAAAAAAATTCTAGCGACTGTATACCTACTATGTGTGGAGTTTAGAATTAGCTGTCAATGGGAAAGACAACTGCAGTTAATAAGAAAAATAAAAATATCTAATTCTGTAAAGCAACCGCCACAATTTCGTTCCAACGTTTTCCAACTTACACAAACTGGTTTCCAACTTATACAAAGTAACTTTAAGGTGTATTATACATACACTAAAATTTATGCTAAATCCCCAGATTAAATCTCTTATCAGACAGTAATTCCTACAACAATGGTCGTAACTTCTATTGCTGTTATAATTATCATCATCATTGTTAACCGACGGATGTCTACAGCTGGACATGGCTCTCCTGTAAAGTTTTCCACATTTCGCGGTCTAGCGCCACTTGCAGCTCTCGTAAAGATCCCTATATTTCTTTATTCATACCTCTCGTGTACAGGCATCAGCCGGTTACAATTTTATAATACGTGGATACGACAATCAAGAGCTTTACTTAGTCATTACTTGCTCTGTTTTGCATAAATATTGTTTCAGCAGAAAACCTTGCCATATTATCATAGTCATTCAAAATGGCCTTGTTCTCAAAAGCTACGTGACAATTTACAGCGTTTCCCTTTCAGGACAATACGTGAAGAATATCTTTGTGTTGATTATAGATATAATTACTTATTAGACTTATTTAATTTAGTACAATCGACCCGTCCCGGCATTGCACAAATAACATAATTATTATAATAATTTCAGTGACAGCCAAGGGCGCAACGTGGTTGCGGTCACGTCAAGTTAAATGGGGAACCCTGATTGATGAATTCATTTTGCTTGCGTAGTTTTCATTTTGCGATAACTCCTAAGACATTAAATTATACGTCGAGGATTAACATAATAAATATGATATATTTGAAGTATAATAATAATTTAATATAAATAATATACACACACGGTCGTCTGTTCCTATGGTAAGCAACTTAATGCTTGTTACAGGTATCAGCCGACTGTTATAACTATATATTTTTTTTATAAATATACATAGAAATAATACATATATAAATACAAATATAACACCCAGACTCAGGCGGGAATCGAACCCGCAACCCGCAAACCCGCGGCACAGAAAGCAGGACCACTACAAGCTGACCAACGGGCTAGTCAAGTCAGTATCTAACGCAATATACCTAGTTAATGCCCGTCTAAAAAGATTCTACTTGGCGATTACTTCGCCAACCGTGTAACTATTTCTTTAAAAAATCGAATGGGTATAGTATGCTTTTCGTAAAAATATGTATCTATTTATTCAATTGATTGAGTTCTGCCGTCAAGTAGTTCAGTTTTTGTTTTAAGTCATATTTTTAAGGCCCTCATTGTAAAAGCTCCTAATATCTATATACGTAATGTTTGCTTTGGAGTTTTTTTTTTAATACGTAGTCGAAATCGTGGGTATGAGTTGGTGCATGAACTTCACGTTCATTATTTTCAATGGTGTGAATGTGAAGTTCACTTATATTGCTGAGGCAAGTAAATGTTGGATAGTTTTTTATAATCACTAACCGCGGCGTTAGATGATGTCATAATACCACTTGACTTGTGAGAACCTTGGAACTTACGCAAAGACTGAAGTACGTACAAGTAAACAAAGGAATGACAGGACTGATTTCTTTTCAATTAATAACAAAACAGGTAACTCTGTTTTTAATGTAAGCTTCAGCCTGTGATATCCATGCCATGGCCATGAAGAACATATTTTTTATACGAAATACGGATCTGGAATAGGGATCGTCTTACGAAATAATATTTTATAGTAGTACTATTTATATAACTTATATATAAAATTCACGTGTCACAATGTTAGTTACAATACTCCTTCGAAACAGCTGGATCGATTTTTGATAAATTTTGTGTGTATTGTAGGGTAGGCCTGAGAATCGGTTAACATCTATTTTTTTACCCCTAAGTTATAAGGGGGGGGATTAAGGGGGTTTATAACATATATGGCAAAACAACGTTTGCGGGATCGGCTAGTAGGTATACGAGTATAAACGTTTAAACAATGTTTCTTTTATTTATTTATATATTACTTCTTGCATAAATGTAATCAAACACTTTTAAGTAGTAAAAAAAGGAAAAAAAAAACAGCAGTACAGAAATAAAATTAAACAAAAAGTAGTTTCAATGACAGCATGCAAAGGCGGTCTTATTGATTTAAGCAATCTCTTCCAGACAACACCAAACCCAATTTTTACAATGTTTCTTTTGGTTATTTTTGTTATCTGTTAAAGTTGAAATATAATAATATTGAAATATTCTAATATTGTCTTAATTACTTTATCAAGTATCATTCTCGGAGTTCGTTTTGATTGTGTGGTGTGGGTTTTAATTTTTATAAGTCTCAAATATTCAACAGTTTATATATTATAGCAATGTAATATATATATATATATATATATATATATATATATATATATATATATATATATATATATATATATATATATATATATATATATATATTGCGCACGTTGGCGTTGCCGCAGCGGTCACAGCTATGGATTGTGCCGGTTGCGCTGGCGGTTGCGGGTTCGATCCCTGCACATGACATACATTTGTATTGGCCATACCGGTGTTTGCCATGGTCTGGGTGTTTGTGCAGTCCTTGTGGGTCTCCCCACCGTGCCTCAGAGAGCACGTTAAGCCGTCGGTCCCGGTTGTTATCATGTACACCTGATAGCGATCGTTACTCATAGTAGGGAATATATCCGCCAACCCGCATTGGAGCAGCGTGGTGGATTAAGCTCTGATCCTTCTCCTACACAGGGAAAGAGGCCTATGCCCAACAGTGGGATATTACAGGCTGAAGCATATATATATTACGTAAGAAACAACACCTCTGATCTTTCAAATTTTATATTTTTTTTTATCACCATATTTTTTGCCGGAATGTATCCTTATCAGACCTTATCACAAATAGCAAAAAAAAAAAACAATTTGGTGCAGTCGTTCGCGCGTACATAAGTACATTTCGACGATTTTATTTATATAGATTAAAATTTTCTCATTAATATCATTACCTATGCATTTAAATTGCTCTATACATTTTTATTATTGTAATGTAAGAATTGTTATCGATACTGGAAAATAACTACACGGTACTTATTTAAAGCGGAACATTGAGGAAATTCTAACTAAAATACCTTTAACTATAATATTATTTATGTAACTAGACGATATATTTTTTCACTTTCTTAAAGACAACAAACAGTTTTACAATAGACTTTAATACATACTAGCTGACCTGGCTCTAACTACAAAACAATTACATGCATACAAATAAAATATAGCCTTTCTTTCAAGTTGGATCAAATTGAAAACGGCGTGCGAGAGTCCATCGTAGACAAACAATGTGGACGCGTATATTATATGCATTAAGAATTTAAGATTAGTAATTATTGTGAGACCAACATCGACTTACGACATTCTTTATTACGGTCTTATCACTTTATCTACTTTGGGCAAAGGACATGAAAATGAGTAAGTATTAAACAAAGTAGTTAAAGAAAATTGAACAGATTTATTTGGTCATTGACATTTATTTGAAGAATTGGACGCCATCCAAACGCATCAGGCCCAGAATGCGTGATACTAGCTCGTCTATTTCGTATGTTTGCCTTAGAAACAGTTATTACGTCAAGATAAATAAATCTAAAAATTGTCTAGCACCTGACTCATTTAACTTTTAAAAATTATCTTCATATGATATCGCTATAAGACTCTTTTTAAATTTCATCTTTATGGTAAACCCTTTTTTGATTGTTTCTATAGATAATACGAACATTTAATTATTTATTGTTTATATTATTATTATTATTATTATTATTATTTATTACTCGTAGTATATTAAGATAAGCTAACTTAGGCCAACATTATTTTTCTAACTATAAAAATTAGAAAGAAAATAAAAAAATATATTAATAATAATAAAAAAATTGAAAAAAAACAATCCATATAACAAGATAAAGAAAGTTAAAAACTAAAACGCGACTACGAAAAAAAATAGAACATCACTTTATGTCCTATAGAGGGCGCCGCGTTCAATATAATGTGAAGCTTAATAGCCTATAATCAGAGAACAATTAAGACGCTTCTAATGATACCTCATTTGTCTTAATGCGACAAATAGCTTGGGTGGTATTAAGGAGCAGAATAACATACATTTATACATAGACTGTTCAAATTATAGCTCTCCTTTTGGTTTTACCGTAGTCGGATGAATATAAAATTTAATAACTAAAGTACACAGCGTTTAGCTTGCCTGTTATTTAAATGATAAGATCAGATCATAAAAATATATTAAATTCTCAGTACAAATTACCATTGTGTTACTCAATTGCTATTACAAACGGATAGTCACAGACTCACAGTCCAAAGGTTAGATGAAGCAGGTTATTCGTGAAACGTAAAACCCCCACAAAACCGGTTTTGAATGGATATCTCAAACGCATGTACGTGTTTAAACTATGTTTATGTGAAAATGATTTTATTATTATATCTATTAACATACAAAAAAAATGGATTGTCTGTAAAGTTGGTCTACGGACGATAGTTTGACGTGACAACGTCGTAGCAAAACATCTCCTCGGACGCACCTAATCGAGTAGAAGAGAGTTAGATGCGGAATGGGACAATGAGCGTAACGAGACAATGAGTCATCCTTTTTCATGCATGCACCCGGCGTTTATCGATTTATTAGACGTTGTCACGTTAATAAAAGTTGCAAAAAGAATACATTTATATCAACTGGTAAAAAGAAAAGCCTTATCGCTTTTAACGATCTCTTCTAAGACACTTTTAAAGTATCTAACTTAAGCGGTTAGAGCTAGGTAGAGTACGAAGTAATTTTTTGTTTTGTTTATACGAATATTACGCTATAAAAAATATAGCAATAATAATAATAAGTCTATATGTATAAAAAAAAATAATAATTAATATCAATATTCTATTTTTGAATGTTTTTTGAATATTCAAAAGCATTTTATAAAATCAAGCGTATTAAACAATTCAAGTTATGAAGATGTGATGCGAGAAAGCCATTCTCAATTTGTAGTTCCGTTTGTCAGTGTGTGCACTGCGTTTTGTATACGCATCAGTCAAATGAGGGTATGGCTTACGTGACTGCTGAGGCGTTCGATACCTCTTTGGAGTACCACAAGGCTATAATGTGAAACCATTTTTATTGAATATCTTTCGGTGCCCTTTTTTATCTTCAATGGACTCTCATATCATCAAAAACAAGTATATATTATTTTTTTTTTTAAGAGATTATAACAATGAAACATACGTTGACTTCAATCATATTTTTAATATTATAGTGCAGATCTTAGATCCCATTTGTGATCATGGCTTTTACGCGGGAAAGTTTAATTCAATATTGTATAATTGGAAAAAAAAGATCTAACGAGGTTACGGTGCAGTCGGAATATTACTGCACGTAAACGAGACTCGTTTGATAAGTACTTTATATAATGCCAAAATTTCTTTTTTTTGTGATTTTTAGTATCATTATTTTATAATTAAAATTCTAAACTCAATTTATACAAAATTTCACACTATCTTAACATAGTTAACCTCATCACTATCGTCGGAAAATACGAATAAATCTCGGAATCACACAATATGTAATGAGTCACGAGTTATGGCAAACGTGTTACAGATAACTGTGTCGGCCTTACTAGGAAATGTACTTGGGACTAAGTCGGGAATACTTAGAGATCTTTGCGGTTATCTAGTTTGACTAGGTATTCCGTTTTAGTAAGGGATAGCACATATATCCATATGTGGGGATCATGTAACATTTTATAATGATTGAAACCTTGATAATAAAATTTCGTAGTTACTAGTCTAATTTTATCAAACGCAACACCAAGAAGTATACCATCAAAAAAAAAATATCATTGAACTGTACCTATTATTGTTTTAAAATAAATAGGTATAGTTGAAATGAATTAAAATAATCATTCGTATTAGTTATGGATTCAGTAGATTAGAGCAGTATACATGAGGAAGTTACCGATTATAAAACGTATTTAGGAACAATGGAGTCAAACAATAACTGTTGAAAATAATCTCTAAACATGATTTGATTTCATTTTAAAGGACCAATTATGGGGCCATTTTCATAAATTAGTTTTATTTTTAAACAAAGTAACCACTTGATTTATTTTGAGATAATTTATATTTAAAATAAGATATGTGATATGGATAAGTATTAGACTATAAGTCGAGTTCATATTGGGCGTCCAAAGTATAGTTCTCTATTATCACAATGCAAAGATAAAACGAAGACATTCAAAATGACTCAAAGGCCATAAATTTATAAATTAAACCGTGTCTGTATTTCAATAGACTATCGTATTGTTGAAAACAATAAGTAATAAAATTAATGATACTGTTAACATTGAATTATAAGAAAACAATAATTGGTATTTTGATAAGAGAGTCAATGTGTCGGTCATTGGTGATATCATTTAATTATTATTAATACTTATAATACTATAAATGTAGACCTTTAACAACTGTTTATTAAAAAGAAAAAGAAAACAAAAAGACAAAGATACTATTTATCATAGAATGACTTAAAGCTGATAATTTTATTGAAAAAGTTTAGAGGTTAACAAAAAAAAAGATTATTTTGCTTTTGTTAATATAGTCTAAAATTTACGAAATTATAATAATTATATTATATTTTAATTTAACGATGTAAGTATTGTTCAAATGTTGCCCTGGCGATATAAATTATACAATTTTATTATTTAAAAACAAAAATACCTACCGACAGATAAAAGGTCGTGTCGAAGATAAGGGGGCAACACGGTCATGGGAAGGGCAGGGAGAAAAATTAATGTGTAATAAATTTAATTAATTGCATGATTAATATGTGTGACATATTGTTTTAAGTTACTTGAGATCTTGAACCTTATATGTAAAACTTCTAGACGTTTTTTTTTATAATGCCAATTATAGATAATATATCTATTTTAAATTATCAAAAACGAATTTCAATGTATCAATGAATTGCTAATTGTATGATGGGTGCGTTGTGCTGTGCCTTTGTTTTTAACAATGCTTTTAACCTTTTATACTCCAACGGAGTGTAAGGTTTCTGTGTCAGTTATTTGAATCAATATTTATAGTGAATCGTTATTAGAGTATGGACACCAGAACTTTACCGTGCATTCAATGAAATAATAAGAAAACAAAACATAACAACTATTTTTAAATAGATTCTTACGAATGTAGTGTTTTTGTACGAATAATAAAAATATCTTATCTCGGATTTGATATTGAATCGATAACAGACCCTTGAACCGGATCTTTTAATGAGTTGCATAAACATATTCGTCTCTTTATGTGTGCAGGTCGAATTGTCTGGATAAAAACTCGCTAAATCCCGCATAGTAATGTTGCAATTTTATCCAATTCTGATGTATTTGAGGGACGTTTCAATGACGCTATCGATATGTATATTTTTTAAATACGATAATTGGAAATACCAAGCGCTCGAAACTTATTTTGCCAATAGTTGCCGGTACTTCCCGTTTAGAAATTCATTTACATTTACCCAAGCAGTACATACATATAATTATAATGAATAATAGTAGATAGTTTAATAAAATTTATATAGCTATTGTTAAATCATAGGTCAGAATATGTAAATTGGGAAATATTCACTTAAAAGATAATTTTATCAGTACTGTAACCTCTTACTTCATAAGACCTGATATATAATAATACATTATTTTAACTTCGATAAAATTGTGAACTTTTTTTGTTACAACATATGAAACAGACAATAGCTTGTATATAAATACTCATTTTAACAAAGAAATGTTTTTAATAGTAATAAGTTTGCAGAAGTTGAGTCAAGAGGTTTTGACACCCTTTCTGGTTATAAACAAGGCCAATACAAATATGGTGTTGGAACCATTCTAGAAATAACTCCAAGTATATTAGTGCAAGAAATAAAGTTATGAATATGTTAAAAGCTTCAGGTGTATGGTTCTTTTACCTTGTATGAGGTTTGTGTGTTTTTATTTCACGAAATGGATGTCTCGTGGTCAGATTTTCACAAAATTAGAATTTTATAAATTAAGTCCCATAAACATCCCAATATATTTCTGAAAGATTACAAATTACCAATAAACTTATGACAAAGACCGTCTAAATGTTTCAAGACCGAGGTGAGTGATACAGCGAAGTAAGCCAAGGTTTGGAAAACCGTGCTTTCGGTCACGTAGCAGCAAAACTGGTGTAAAAAAGATCTTGGTGGTTGAACAGTGGTGGGTTTCTTATTCATTGATTATTTATATTGTATAACCTAACGTGAAATAGAGGATTATGGCGATTGTCTGTAAAAGATCACTATTAGTGATAAGGCCGCCTTTGCACTTTTATGCGTTATAATATTGTTATTTTTCTTATGTAATTTTAAATGTGAAGTAGTGTTAAAATAAATGAATAGCGAATCAACCAATAACGCAGTATGGGACGTCCTCCGGCCCACTGGATCGATTATCTACGTAATATTGCCAGTGTAGGCTGCTAGTTAGCTGCTATGTCCAGCAGTTGACTGCAATAGGCTGAACTGATTGACTGCATCCACTAATAGATTACAATGCTTTCAGATCGTCTTTATTATATCTACATATTTTTTATTTATCAACTTTGTGAAAAATTGGGGGAAATCGGAATTATAACATTACATTGATGTATTTATATTTTTACACCTAGGAAATCTTTTATAAAGACTTAATTTCGTTGCAACTATTATATACTTGGATATATGTATTTAATGTTTTACTCCACGCCTGTTGCATTTCCGACTTCTACCGACGGTATTTCGTCGAGTGAAAGTAAGGGACAGTGCTCAACCTTTTGAAATAACGAAAATTTTTTTGTAAGTTAATATAATAAAGTATATAATTAGGTAACAAATTGAAATCGTATTCCTTACGGTAAAATTCCAATATAAATATCGTATTTTATTAAGCGCAGGATTTATTATTTACGGAAAGATTATTAAAAAAAAATAGTAGAATTTTGGTAAATTTTTATACAAATATATAAAAAAAATCTTGGCTTTATTTATTTAAAGCTGTGCCCCGCGGTTTCACACGTTAATTTGAGGAACACAATAACACATAGCCTTCTTCGAAAAATAGGCTATCCAACACAAAGAGAATGTTTTAATTCGAACTAGTAGTTCCCGAGATTAGCGCGTTTAAAGAAAAAAAATCAACTTTATAATATTAGTAGAGATTAATTGAATACGTAAAAATGTATTATCACAACATAATAATACCGTCCAGGAAATTCGGAACGCAACTATATATTACGTATTATCTTCCATCCATATAAAAATAAATGTTGCTAAGCGCATAACATATAAAAATAAGTGGTGACTATGGGCAACACACATGAGTTCACGCTATTTTTGGCGAAAACTTGTGGAGGCCTATGTCCAGCAGTGGACTGTATAGGCTGAAATGATGAAGCGCATAACTCGAGAATGGCTCAACCAATTCGGCTATTTCTATTTTTGTATGTTCTTTAAGGCCCACGGAAGGTTTAACTTCTGACAGAACGAAGCCTGTCCGGGCAACTAGTCCTTCATAAATCTTGTTCTATAGCAACAAAAGCCATCGATAGCAAACCAGTTTATCAATGTCTAAATATTGTACATCCGCAACCATACGAGTACAACGTGTAACGCTACCACATGGAAATAATTGCTCGATTGAATTTGTATGGACACTTTAGACTCAAATATTAGGAAACCATACTCATTTTAGTCACGTTAAGGTTTTGAATGTAGGTTTTCATAATTCCTATCTACGTAATAGTAGAGGTATATGAAACAATTATTTTCTGCTCTGCTTGACAAACCATTTGATTGATAAAGTAAATCTACTATTTGATAAATTTAGTAACAGTTATTGTTATTTCCAATTAGATCTGAATATATTTAAGACACTTAATTTTTGACGGATACAAAATATTAAAGCATTATCCAATAAATGAATTAACATTGACTCCGACACTTAATATTATACATGTGAAAGTTTTTATCGATGCTCGTTACTCAATCAACAATGTCTAATTTTAATAAAACTTGGTGCATCCATAGCTGGTGATCTAGAATAATCCAGAATCTTATATATCCTAATACAGCCTACTTTCAACTCAAAATTTTCAAAGGATAGTATGTCACATAGGTAACACGCAGCAAGACTCGTAACATAATTATCATGTATAAAAAACGTGTACATATGAAAAAAAATTCAAATGGACTTTGACCAAACAATTAAACGGTGTGTTGTGACGTCACGTACAAAGTCCACACACCTAATTGAACAATGGTGTAAGTAGGTTGTTCACACAACGTGTATAATATTCTCAAAGTTTTATACCACTAAATGCGCCTCGCGATTTCACCTGTAATTTCCGATTTTGTGGGAATATCGGGATACAAAGTAGCCTGAATGTTACTTGGGATTTCCAACTATATACGTACTAAGTATCATTGCAATCAGTTCGAAAGTTCTTGTGTGAAGTAACTGATATACATTCATCGATCCTCACCAACTTTCGTATTTCTATTAGTGGGATTTCGTTCTTTATTTCGTTTGTAGAAGTAATGAAAAAAACTCTTTGAAATCCTGATTCTACACATACATTAAATCTTATGATTTTAATATAAATTAAAATATTGGAGTATTAAAGACAATATTTAACCGACTTCAAAAAAGGAGGCGGTTACTCAATTCGACCATATATATATTTTATGTATGTTCGGGGATAACTTCGTCGTTTATGAACCGATTTTGTTGATTTTTTTTTTGTTGGAAAGGAGATATACTAAGGTTGGTACCAATACCATGATAAGGAAACCAGGATCTGATGGTGGCATCCCATAGAAATCCAAAGAACCTTCGAAAATTGTAGTGGCCACTAGTGCGTTTGTTATTTTTCTTTTTTCATCTGTTACATGTAATCGAAGTTTTTTTTTTTCGTTTGCTATAAAACACAATTATGTTAACTCATAGCTGGGTGTACCGATTTCAAAGATTCTTATTTTAAATGAAAGCTGATGCTTCTCATGTGGTCCCATTTAAATTTCATTGACATCTGATGAATACTTTTTGAGTATTCCCTAATAATGCGTATATAATTGAATATTTATTCATCTACCTACTTTGTATTACTTGTTGACAGGTTTTTTTCGTTTGCGAGCAAACATGATTATTTGAACCTACTTATTTCACAATTGTTTGAAAATACTTATGCTGATGTCATGATAACATTTTTTCTTGGTGTAATGAAAAATTGACACCTTTTTTGTTTTAAAATGCAAATGTTATATCTTTGCAATAAATCTGTGTCATGTTTTGTAATTGCGAAATTAATTTCGTTTTATTATGATATGCAACGCAGATAAAATTCGTATAACGTTGAGTAATCAAAATTAATAATTACAAATGTTTTAATTTTTTTTTTTTTTTAATGATGGTAGGTACGTAGATGGACTGATACTTTGATAATTTACGTAATTGAATTCAACTGAATACAATCGAAGTTCGTTTATTATTCTTTTAATTTAGGTTTCATTGTAATGTATTAGTCATACAAACACACATGAAAATTGTTAAGTTAAAAAAAAATAATTAATTAACCTATTTGGTGATCTTTGTTAAAAGACAAACAGTGTACTGAATAACTATGACCCGCGGTGTCACCGTTTTCTAAAAAAAAAAAAAACAATAGCCTTCCTTGGTAAATGAACCGTATTTCGTATCAGCAGTTCCCGAGATTAATGTAACACACTTCAGCTTTATAATATTAGTATAGATGACTTCACGATACAGTTTAATGTTGGAGTTTGGACTCTCCTCTCAATGTATTAAGGCCGAACCCGGGTGACGCAACGATATTTGAAGACACTTGTTTAGTTGTTTTATTTTTAACATTTATGCGAGTTAAACATGATGTTTTAATCCGTTGAATGATTATTTAGCTACCTAAATTTGAATAAATTAATCGTTTTTCCTTTACTGATACATTTTTTTTTCAATTGCTTTGTAACTGATTTATGGTAATTTTGAATTACGCTATCATAACAAATATGTAACTTACATTATATTTATAGCTGTTTGGATAATGAACACTATTTATTAATTAAACTCAATTCCGGCAATTAAAGTAATACGTTAAACGGTTATATTACTATGTTACATAGTAATAAGTCATATGGAAAGGTGATTTTTGAATACTAAACAATATTTTAATTTTGGAATTAACTGAATATTTAATTATAAATAGGTAGGATACATTACAACCAAAAAGCAACACGTACAACATTGGAAATACAAATAAAAATTGTACTTTAAAAAAACGCTCGAATGGATCACGTCGGGCGCACGTGCTAGAGAGTCACACAGCTGCTCGGCCGGGCGGACTTTGGACCCGCGCTACAATCACCGGTGTTACGACGCGGGAACCGAGAACGCCTTGCCTTGATTCACCAGCAAAGATAATTCAATTGCTACTAGGCGGTTTATTTTTACCTTTATTTCATTACGAAATATTTCGAATTTGTTCTATTTTTGCACGAAACAATCACTCCTATGAGTTATAGAAGTTAAATACAATATAGATGTAACATTTATTGGAATTATCGCGGTTAAAATTTAAAAAACTGCTTGACTTAAAGGTCGTAAGGGTTTTCGACTATTTTCATAAGAATATTAAATATTTCAGCATAGTTTGATAACTTAAGAAAACCGATTTTGTAATGCAGTTGCGTCCTTTTATAGTAGAAATTTCAAAACACGAAGTTATCAATAGAATATAGCTTATACTTATATTATTGTAATAGAGTTTTATTTTAAATCAGCCTATGTTCAAAATGAGAGCTTTATTGCTTTTTTATTAGCTAATAGGAATGTCATAAACAAACACAACAAAACATTGTTAAGTATGGCCGTATAGGCGTATAGAGTAGTCCTAAAAAATTAAGTTTAATTACTGTACCTAACTCCATTGCATTAATGTAGGTAACGGTAGGGATTTTTACGAATCTTAAAAATAGACACATACTTATCATTAAAATCGTCCTAAATCCATGAATATATTTTTACTGGAACGAAGCCAGATATCTTAAAAGTTTAGGCGCCAAATACGTTTATAACTAACATATATTAATTTTTCTCACTAACTAAAAAGTTAATTTAAGTTTCTTTTATTTAGTGAAGGTGAGGTATGACAATAATAGGTGCAAAGTCCACAAGGTATACAATAAAACGTCACGTTCTTGTTGAAAACGTGGCTTTCTTTTATATTTATAATACTTGTTATGATATTACAAATCAATTAATATACACAATTAATTATCCATATGTAATAATAACGTTTTGTTTTGATTTATGTATGTCATTTTATTATCTGTGCTTATTAGAAATGTTTGAAATTTCAATAATAACAAAAAATTATAATAATATTGATTATACAGCATTACTTACTATTGTGAACTAGATAAGAAATAATTATAAGCTAAAAAGTATAAAAGTTTTAAATTACAAAAGTTATTTATCTAATTCCTTAATTACTTAAGTTGTTGGTTATAAAATATGGTCTACTCACTTTTTCTAAGCACTGCTGTCCAATCGAGTTAGGTTCCACCTTGACTTCCAAAATCACAGAATTAGGTTGGCTGACTAACCACATATTGAAATTTTTGACGGAGAAATTTGTAAAATTTATAAAAAAAAATAATCAAAATTACTCTGTCTTCTATTTATCAAACAAACACTTGTGTTTACTTTTTATCTCACACGCGTAAAGAATTTATTTAAGAATGTCTTTCTTAATTCGCTCTGTGAAATGTTTATCGCGTATTCTTTGTGGAAGTAAAACTGTGAATACTTCCAAACGACGGCCATACTACGTTAAGTTTGCCACCGAAATGATAAAGAAACAGTGACGTGCTCGCCTAGCGACTACTGGATTTAGTTCAAAAACCTAACGGGGTGTGGGTTATATTTATTTGAACTTAACTCATTGCTTGTTAACTAAGACTACAAACGAATAGTGTCGAACAAATATACCGATGTACTTTGTCCATGTTACACAAATAATATCGTTATCGCGTTACCAGGCGAATAAACGGAGCTTCAACTATCTTGCTTCTCGCTTATTTTTAATATAATAGACAAAGACAAAAAGGTAATGACGTATTGCATATGTCATGAAAATAAAATAGTGGATACATGTCATCATTCGTTTAAATCACAGTCTTAAATAGCGTGGGATACTGTAACGTCGAAATAGAAATTATATGTATTGTTACGCACATGTTACTGTAGAATTAGGTTATTAAAATTTAAAACCCTGAAGCCCTGACCCCTGTAAAACGTGGTTTTCAAATTTGCCACGCTTTTAAATGATGTTTGGTGTGACCAGGAATATTATATAGTTTATGTAGTTATGTTCGAAATAAATATATAGTTATGTTCGAAAGTTAAACTCAACAATGTCTTAGGAATATGATAAATCAATTAATTAAAGCATTTATTATTTTAGTAATTGTTATTATATTTTTTAAGTTTATATTATTTTAAATATTTTGTATTGCTACATTGGAAAATAAATATCGAAAATAAATATGCTTACTAGTAGTACTGAAATTCCATTAAAAATTACTTCATTACACGCAAGGGATTGAACACTTAATTTCCAATAAATATTATTTAACATATGAAATTTTAACTTTATTACGATTTTAAAATATTTAAAAATATAATTTTTATGTTGATTTGTTGTTATATGCATTTAAATACAAAGATAAGTATTTTTCATTATTTAAAACGTTCCTGTTCACGCAAACAAGACGAAGCACGAGCCGCTGACAGCGCCAATTGTGACAACATAATGGAACTAAACTAATCATATGACTAGTTTTCGTCACGTCTTGCTTTGATATTGATTTGTGTCTTGGTCTCGATTCTCTTCGCATAGGTTTTGTGTGTTACATTAGAAATGGCGAGTCAGACACAGGGAATCCAACAACTCTTGGCTGCTGAGAAACGCGCGGCTGAGAAGGTTTCAGAGGCAAGGAAGCGTAAGTTAATTAATTGCGTTTTTAACTATCCGTATATTATATGAAGAACAAATTCACATATACATATCTATCTATGTATTCTAGTTTCGTTTGTCTCAGTGATGATTAAATTATGATTAATGTGCAAACTGGGACATTATTCTTAGTAATATATATGTAATTATGGACTTCTTGTATTTTTTGGTTACATCTTGATTGATACGTTCTTATCACATGATTTCACCTTGTATGGTCGAAGTTAAATTTGCAACGCCTAGAAATGATTATTCCGTTATAACTCTTACTTTTTAATAAAACATAATATAGTATATCACTGTTATTTTTACAAGATTTCATTCAAAAATCCTATTTTATATGTCCTTATTTTACTTATTTGTCATTCCTCCATTATAACTTGTTTTGTATTTGTCTCACTCAAATACTAAATTAATATAATCTATAAGATGACCTTATAAATTATGTATCTCGAAAAATGATATAATTTTGATTATATTACTTATATAAGAATCTTGTATATTCTTATAAGTGTACTCCTCAATAATAGAGTACAATTTAAGTTAATGGAAAGTAAAATATGAAAAAATAACTGAAAAAAATTAAATATTATCAGCAAATAAATGGTCAAAAATACATATAAACAGTTTATATTTCTTATATTTATTTATACTACCTTCATTATTAAGCAAATGCTCAACTACAAACTTAAATAATTCTATAGTTAATATTGTCACAATTAGACCAAGGTTTTGGCTAAAAGGGTAACTGATATACAGAGGAGATTAGAGAGTAAAACATTCAATATACCTAATTTTCTTACTTCATTAAGTTATCTACTTTACAGTTAGTCTTCCTGCCAGCTTACATGATTAAAGTGCCGAGCAATTTTGACTGTTGGCAGTTTCACAAACGGAGATAAATTGATTAAATGTTCATGTCAAAGTTTTACACATTACTATTCACAGGCAACCTAGTAATCTTATGTTTCCGCCTGTAATATCCCACTGCTGGGCAAAGGCCTCTTCTCTTATGTAGGAGAAGGTTCAGAGCTTAATCCACCACGCTGCCCCAATGCGTGTTGGTGGATTAGTAATCTTATGTTTATGCAATCAATATGACAATCATCCCTTCAACAAGATTACATAATAATAAAATTAATAATTGTTATCTGACGGGGTTGTTGGTACACTACTGCAGTGTCCTATTCCTGCTCGCGGTCTATGTATGGTTCCCGACTTAAGTATTAGTGTGATCAATAATATATAGATATTTTAGTCAGTCAGTTACTGAAAACACAAACATTACGTTGCCTTTATCAGATATTGGCAACTATGTTTATATACTAAATTTGCTATTTATTATTACAGGAAAAGCGAAACGCCTAAAGCAAGCCAAGGAGGAGGCCCAAGATGAGGTCGAGAAGTACAGACAGGAACGTGAGCGACAGTTCAAAGAGTTTGAGGCCAAGGTTTGTTGTTACTTTCTACAACCACTTCCACCACCACTTCAGCCTATCGCAGTCCACTGCTGGACATAGGCCTCCCCAAGTTCGCGCCAGACATCCCGGTCTTCCGCAATCGTCATCCAGCCGACACCGGCAATCAATCATAATCCAAATATAGTAGGGCATAACAGGGAATATCTTGACCACTTTTGGAGTAATCTTTAATAATGCGTACTTACTCAACTATTTTTTCATCTACTTATGTTGTATTACTTGTCGATGTAATTGAAGTCAATTTTTCGTTTACCAGCAAACAATTAATTATAAATGGTTTTTGTAATTAAGTACTACTCCTAATATGTCTAAACCTAATTGTCTCTATAATATTTCGAATTTCATAAGCATACAAGCCTTTTGATGCAAATGATAAAAAAAATTCAACTTGATGCTGTCTGTAACATCCCACTGCTGGGCATTGTCCTCTTTTTCCATGTAGAAGGTCGGAGCCGAATAACCATGCTGCTCCACTGGAGTTTGGCGAATAATAATCATAAAAATACCCCTCCCTGATTAGTAAACAAAACTATGGCCCAGCTGAGCCTGTTTTATTGACGAAAATTCGACTTTTGTACTCATTCAGAACCATTGAAAGCCATTAGTCCTAAAAGAGGTGAAAATACTTCTATCAGTTCGACACTATGAATAGAGTAAGAAACGGTAGAAACTGAGGAATGTTCACGTTAATATTTTAACATGTATATCTAATACTACCGTCCACTTTCGCCTTCGCTCATATGAAATCAGCAGAAACTATGTAATGGTTTCTCATTCATTTTCTGGTTCTATTGTTGACTGTGATGTTAGATAGCCTATAGCTTACCAATAGTTCCTGAGATTAGCCTTCAACCAAACTCTGCAGGTTTATGATATTAGTAGAGATAGGCAGCAAGTGCATTACAATAACATAGAGATATTTTTTATGTCACTTTACTTGTGCCAAAGACTAGTTTATTTTGAGTATATATAAAATGAAAGTTAATTTGCATTTGTGTTTGTTTTTAGCACATGGGCACAAGGGAAGGTGTTGCTGCTAAAATCGACGCAGAGACAAGGGTTAAGATTGATGAGATGAACAAAATGGTTCAAACACAACAAGAAGTGGTAAGCATGATGTTTAAATCACAATCAAAGAAAGAGCTTATATTTATTTATTTAAAAAAAATTAAGCATGTTACATATATGAGGTATGCTTCAAATAAGATTAATGAAATTTATTTCTGTTGGATGAATTTATTCTTAATGTGATTTTTTGTTTATCAAAGGTGATCAAAGACATCCTCAACTTAGTCTACGACATCAAACCGGAGCTGCACGTCAACTACCGCTTCGATTAAGAATGTTACGCATAAATTATTTACTATTCGCATATTAAATCTGCGAAAATACCGATTATAGTTCTAATTGTTATTATTATTCTGTTTATAATCTGTAGCCACTAGGGACGCGTGCAAATGTCTTAAGTGACGGTTCAATGCGCGGGAAATAAAATGCGTGGAAAACAAGATGGTTGCCATTGCTGTAAATACATGAAATAGCTTGTATTGCCAGTTATTTATATAATATTTAAACCTTCAAATATAAAAACAGCTCGATATCATTCCATTAATGTCGAAGGGTCCGCTTGAGAACACGAAAAAAAAACTTGTATTTTAAAAATTGTATGTCATTCAATGTTGTATGTTGAATAGAAATATATGGAGTTTTAAAAAGAATATTGTTTTTAATTAATCTTGTTACCGTAGTCTGTCTGTACAGTATTAAAGTATATTGGTGATTTAAAATGTTTGTTTTATTCCACTCTGTTTATCCAGTCGGGGCTTTTTATGGCCGTTTTTCTGAAAAAAAAAAACGAACGATGTAGTTTTGTATCACTATTCGACTTATAGACTTTCAAGATTACTTGTAATTTTATCTTCTTGTCACTTAATATAAGGCTTTGAAATACACAGGCCGAAGACGGGCGTAGCGTCTTCGGTGCGACAAAGCTCTGCGGTCACCAACCCGCCTGCTCAGCGTGGTGACTATGGTCAAAACACATGAGTTCACTCCATTTTTGGTGCGAACTTGTGGAGGCCTATGTCCGGCAGTGGACTGTTTTAGGCTGAACTGATGAAGTCACTTATAAGTACTTAATTATTATATGTTATAGTATTTTTCGGTAAGCTGCAACGTTCTTAGAATGTTAGTTGTCCTAAATCTATATATCGATTGTACACGATATTACACGATAAATAATTGCCAAACTGTAGCAAAGCGCTAAATTGTAAAGACAAGGAGTTCTTTGCCCACCCGTTACATAATTATAGATAGTTTAAGAAAACAAAAGTTATTGAATCGACCATTTGGTGTTCATCTATAGGATTGGCTTACCATTTTGGTATTCGAATGGAATATAAATCTGTGATCTTGCAGACACTACCATAATTAGAGGAATCTGGAAAACTAATATTGGAAAGAGACAGAAAAAGGAAATGTAAAAGTTAGGTACGTGAGAGTTATCTTCTTTTCAGCGAGTGATTCAAGCCAGGGTGCTATCGTCCCTACAGTGGAGAACACAGCTGGTTGGTCACGCATATCGCACCTCTTCGACGAAAACGACAGGATACCAACTAGCAAACCGTCCATAATCGCTGGTCCGCCAGCGTCGTGCTGTGATTATAAATAATGAAAATTAATGAACTAATATAAACTAAACTTCGTAGCTTGCACTAATTAACAGCTGCTGTCTTTAACCTTGTCAAGTTTTAGAAAAAATTGTTTGTCTGTAAAGATTTATTGACAAAAAATGTCTAAAAGGTTACTATAAAATTCGTAGTTTGATCTAGTTAGAAACTGCTCTCTTAAGATCAAGCAGATCACGTTTTTGAAAATTATCATCAGTCGTTGAGCCAAAAAATCTTTCTTTTTCTCAAGTTGAGTGGATGAGACTAAGATTAGATAATTTCTTATCTGTTATGATTTCTGAAAAAAAAAATCATTAAAAGAATAAGTCAAACATTTTGTTACTGATTCTTCTCTGCAGAGTTATTCGGAATCGGCGGTAGATACGGGCGTATTTACCCAAGGACTTACAGGGCCATGACCCGCGGCCAAGTCGAGCATTCGTATTAGGGATGTGAAAAATTAATAGATTTTTACAACAAGAGATAAAACTTAAGAAAAAGATTAGCCAACAAATTTCACTATGAACACATCCCTAATACATAAGTTGCTTTTACCTTTTCCTCTTATAGTTTATGGGGCAGCAAATTAAAATGACCCGGAGTACTGAATCTAATACGCCACCGGTGGTTGCTTCATTGCTGCGTTGGCGCAACGGTCACATAAGTGTTTGCCGTGGTCTGGGTGTTTGTGCAGTCGATGTGGGTCTCCCCACCGTGCCTCGGAGAGCACGTTAAGCCGTCGGTCCCGGTTGTTATCATGTACACCTGATAGCGATCGTTACTCATAATAGGGAATCTATCCGCCAACCCGCATTGAAGAAGCGTGGTGGATTAAATTCTGATCCTCAGTGGCGTAGCTATCATAGGGCCAGGTGGTGCAGTGCACCAGGGCCCCGGAGCTCAGGGGGCCCTCTAACCTCAGCTTTGAAAAAAAAAAAAAATAATAAAATAAAATAAATTAAAAAAAAAATCTTGCTGCTACTGTTTCATACAATTCCTGTTACTTCCGCGGCAGCAGAAAGATCTTTCAGTAAACTGAAGATTATAAAAAATTATTTGAGAAACAGCATTCGACAAGATCGCCTGCGACATTTATCGTTAATTGCAATAGAAAATGAGGCGGCATCAAACTTGGATTTGAGTGAAATTATAGACGAATTCGCAAAAATTAAAGCGCGCAAGAGATTGTGAATAGGACGGGGAATTCTGTTAAAAATCGTTTTTTCCCTTAATTAATCTCATCTGTATAATAAATATTCTATATTGTCATGTGCGTCGTTGTTTATTTATTCCCTTTTTCTTCTATTAAACACATGGATATTCTAATAGAGACGGGGTATGGATTTAGCCTACTAGGGATAAGTTCAACTCACTGCTTCCTATTCTTATTCCTATCAATAATTTTAAAGGCCAATACAAGTTCAAACAACGCGGAAAGAGGGGAGGAGGGCCCGATTCTTTCCCTATGCACCAGGGCCCTTGTCCCCCTAGCTACGCCACTGCTGATCCTTCCTACATGGGGAAAGAGGCCTATGCCCAGTAGTGGGATATTACAGGCTGAAGCAGGTAGCTTCATTTGAACTATAATTAATTTAGTAAAAAGCGATATAAGTAGTTTTTACTTAAATAAAAGTAATATCCTATTTAATTTTGATTTATACATATAACTTACATTACAAACATTCTTTGCTAAAGTTATGTATCCAGCGCAGAAATTATTTCTTGTGACAAGATCTCTGAAACATTAGAATTGTTATAAAAAATTAAAACGAATAAAGTTACGTTACGGATTTGGTAAAATTATTACACCCACCCCTAAACATTTTTTAATATCATATCAAAAATCGACCGTTCCAGCGGGGATTGACCCTCCATCTCCGACTGACCGTGTCGGTGCTCTAGCCAATTAAGCTATAGGATGATATACCCGCTAGATCGAAAGTTTTGATATGATGATTTTATATTCGGTTCTAAACGACCTCACTCCTCCCCACGGTGCCTCGGAGAGCACGTTAAGCCATCGATCTCGGTTGTTATCGTAAACACCTGCGTTACTCATAGTACTCAATATATCCGCCAACCTGCATTGGAGCAGCGTGGTGGATTAAACTCAGATCCTTCGCCTACATGGAGAAAGAGGCTTATGTCCAGCAGTAAGAAGTTTACGTGACCTACGATTGTCATCCGTGCTATGGTTACCCGTGACTATGGTGTCTTGAGTGTCGCAGATACCTATATCAAGAGGAGCATTTCAAAACGACTATCGCGGTAAGTCCCGTAAAAGTAAAAGTGTTGCAATATTTTTTCTGTTTAGTAACAGCCTTTTCTTCCATAGAGGATTAATGAGCTCTAGTAATGAGGTACTACTAATGCGATGCATTACTCCACTGTGATTGGCGTACTCTCTTTGGGACTAGAATTTATTAAGGTAACAGACTTTTGACGCACTGCAACACATTTTATTTGATTAAATTTTTTAAATTAAATTAATTGAAGTTTTTATTTACATAGCTAATGTAATGTTATTACCGTCCGTAAACTTCCTGGCAATCAGCTAAGTCGTAAACTGGTAAAACTAGTTTCTGCAGTAGCACTTGTCCACCTAAACCTCCTATACTCTAAAAACAGTAAAATGTTATAGGTAATGACTTTAATGTATCGTATATTATCATTTATCTTCTAATATATGCTATAGATATAATAGTTTGGTACACCTATACTTACCAAAACAGAACCCCATCCTAAGAAAGTAATATTGCTGTCAGTGGGAATAATTTTGTCTGTCGAATAGTCTATCTTTGCAGCTTTATCTGATTCACCGTATGATATGTTCTTATGGAGCTTCAGGACTGCAAAGTTGAATTCCAATGTGTTGGATTTGTAATTTGGGTGGAAGAAGATCTCCGTCACTCTATACAGTTCGCCGCCAGATGTTGCGTTAGAAGAACCGATACGGACGGTCAGCATCTTCACGTATTCGCGAAAGAATCGGTTGTTATATTGTCTAAAAATAGATTGAATATTTAAGAGAATGAAGAATGAGACCTTCAGAAATTAGACTTTTATAGAGTACAAAAAAGAATCGCTATTGTCCATACATAGATCATTCCAAAGGTTGGTATTCAGCATTTGGAACAACCGGGGCTATGGATGCCAATAAAGAGTAAAATTTTCACTAAAATAGAATTAAACTTAACTTTTCAATGACAGAATTCACAAGAATGTAGGTAGAGTAGTGAGTTTTTAGGTCCGATTCTCTTTGGGCAAGATAATCAACCAGCCCCCCTTTCACAGCAGAAGTAAATTTACTTTCAGCTTAAAATTTTAATTAAGGTTTTGAAAAAAAAAATTAGCTAATGCTATCTTACAATTGCAGGCAATGTGCTGCAGTTAACACCCTGTCCGATTCTATAATGGCTGCTCCACACCAAAGTTGCTTGTTAACAAGTAAAGCGGCAAGGAATGGGTATTCTTCTATTGACGCGATCTCATCCGCATTGAAGATACGACGGTAACGAAGATCTAGAGGTGGATCAATCGATGGCTTTTCTAGGAGTATAAACATTTTTAGATTTTTGTTAATATTAGAAATTAAAAACAACGCATCAGTATCTTTGTGCCACGTGTGAACGTACGAATTTGCAACGTTCAAAGAGGTTCACAAAGCACGCAGTTATGGCTTTTGTGCCAGTTAGGTGACAGTTTTTCTCGTGTTATAACGTGTTCCAAATTATGCTTATTCGGAACTAATAGACTCCCTAAGTAACAACTAGTAGCCACGTTGGAGTTTTGTAGGTATCTATTTTGTAACCTACACGTTTAATATATTAGCACATTGTGTTTAAAAGTTTATCCTTTTTTAAATTATATTATGGGCTTACTCTTGACCCCAGTCTAGCTCTAGAGCAGAGACGAGGTCGAAGATGGAGCGAGTTCACCCAGATGAAGCCTATGTTCACTCGCGCTTTAAACATATTCGGGTTGTATGAACTCGGAAATACAGACGCTGGTAGAGAATTCCACTCCTTGGGCGTGCGCATTAATAAAGATGATCTGAAGCGCTTTGTACGTATGAAGGGTATATCAATCAGGTCAGTCCGATGGACGAAAGGAGATGGCGATATGAGCTCGTGAAGCTCCAGGGCACAATCCCCAAAGTACAATCTGTAAAAGACCATTAGACTGGCAACTTTTCTTCGGTGAGCCAGAGTGTGAAGAGACTCCACCAAACTGGCGTTACCGATTAGCCGCTTAGCTCTGCATTCCACTGAGTCCAGTGTGGCGAGTTCATATTTAGCTGAGCCATCCCACAAGTGACTGCAATATTCCATGTACGACCAGACTTGAGCTTTATAAAGCGTTAGAAGCTGTCCAGGCTTGAAATATCGCCTTTAATAATAGCTTTTCGATTCTTTTAATCGTACTTACTGGTTGGTATCTTCTTTTCATTTAGGCTTCTTCTTAAAGGTAATTCTATGGTCATTCCTTCATATTGCCATTCTCTGTCGTCGAAACTTCTGCGTAGGATACGTTCTCGTTCCACTAATAATTAAATTAATTTAATTTATAAATAAAGATATTTTCATAATAAACGAGAAAAGTGATCACTGTCTAGACGAGACTCAATCGAATAGTTTTCAGTTTTTTTTTTTATATCACTAGTTCGGCAAACAAGCGTACGGTTCACTTCGTGGCACCGTAGCTTATAGACGCCTGCAACACCAGAAGCATCGCAAGCGCGTTGCCGACCCAATCCCCAATCCCCCCAGGAGCTCTAGTCACCTTACTCACCACAGGAACACAATACTGCTTGAGAGCAGTACTATTTAGCTGTGATCTTCTGTAAGGTCGAGGTACTACCCCAGTCGGGTTGCTCCAGATTTTGAGCAGGAAATTCCTGCTGTGCCCTACCTCAGTTAAAACCTAGTCTACTATTAAAGATTATAGACGACGTGACAAATTTAGATCTGTGGTCCAAGATGAAAAACTATTTTTTTTTATAATTGTCCAGATAAGTGTTTAAAGTTGCTCTATAATATCGTAGTAATCCTCAATCATGTATGTTATCAGCAAAAATAGACTTACTGTCATCTGAAGAACTTTTGATATCAATATCATTTTGTTCATGATGAGCCACAATAATTTTAACAATAGCTAGCGCTGTTAAAATCTTATAGGAATGACCCATTTGGTAGCAATATTATTCTGAAAAGTATCAGTTAAAGTTTTCTCCAAAGATAAAATACTGCAAACTATTTCAATAGTTTGCGAAATAAACCATAAAATAAAACGAACAATTTAATCGTAAACATTTTATTAGTAATTTAATATTACAAAACAGCCTAAGTCCAAGAGTTGCAATCTTAGTTACATTTTAGTGAAAGCCGTATCCCAATCCGCCCCAAAGTGGCTTAATGAGAGGTAGGATGGGGTATTTTATGACGGGTTCTATGATGGGCTTAATAGATGTCAGAATGACGGGTTTTATGATAGGAATGGACACTCCGTGGTTGATAACGCTGGACCTATGTTCTACGGCGGATGACAACACCAGGGGAGATAGGCTGTGGAAGAAATTCAACCTTCAAATAGCGCATTGATGACCACACACGTTAGATTCGTACTCTAAGCCTCTACGAGCGCTGAGCAAACCGCCTCAGCCGTATTCTCTTCACGCTTCCCTTCACTGCAAAGCGATGTTTCTTGTCAGTTTGTCAGATTAATCTTTCACCTAGACAAAATGACATATCCTCAAACGCATCAATGATTTATAATATTTTTACGTGAGCAGATATTCCATTTTGAAACATTAACAACACAAAAACATTTTGCATCAACTAGATTTATTTAATTTTAAAGTTTATTGAATCAAGCTGTTAATTTTTTTCGTGTTTCGTATTCATAATTTGTGATGAAGATAAACGGTATTTTATTGTAATGTATAATTGTATATTTACATAATTTAATTATATAAAATTAAATAGCTACTAATATTACCTAATCCACCCAAACCAGAAGGAGTTGGGTGAGCGAGAGACATGCCGATGAGCGCGAGAACGATAGCTACCTGGAAATAAAACAATTTGAAGATATCACCACTTCTACTTGTGTACGTTATCTTTATCCCTAGAACTTAGAACCACAAAGTTACATAAGTTGCAATAGCAATGCAAGAAAGTCTAAACTAAATTAAGTATTTTGTAACTAAAGATTGAGATTCTAAAAGATGATAATTGGCGGAATATTTTTATTTTATACATTATAACTATTTGAAGAATCTCCAAAATATTTTTACTTTTTTTCTCCAAGACAGTTATTATATTATTTTGAAGTACAATATTTCGATCAGTAAAACAAGCTCCGTATTCGAAAAAAATATCGTTTCACAATATAAGTTAAAAGATAAATAAAATATCTTGATATTGGTACTTTTTGACAGTTTGAGTTTAGTAATAATACTACTCGTAATATCCAGTGTAGTTTTTTGCTAAGCGACTTCAAAAAAAGAAGGAGGCGGATTCATTCATTAATTATATCATGAATATTATCGGGTAAAAATTTAACAAATCCAACAACCTTTGACGACCCGGTCGCGCAACGGTCACAGCACTGTTGCACTGGCGGTTGCGGGTTCAATGAGAAACATTTGTATTGGCCATACAGATGTTTGCCGTAGTATGGGTGTTTGTTCAGTCCTTGTGGATCTCCTCACCGTGCCTCGGAGAGCACGTTAAGCCATCGGTCCCGGTTGTACTCATAGTAGGGAACATATCCGCCAACCCACACTGGAGAAGCCTGGTGGATTAAGCTCTGATCCTTCTCCTACGTGGAGAAAGAGGCCTATGCCCAGAAGTGGTATATTACAGGCTGAAGCGTTACAACAAAGTTGCCTAACGGCAACAATACAAAATTTTTGTTTCTGCCGTGTTCGCTATTGCTATAAATATTAACGTGTACTCACAGCGCACTTCATTGTTAAACCTTTATATCCTGTTTATGAACTGAAAATAACAAAAACGATTGATTTTCACAAAAATTCGTACATCTTTATATAGACTGCGTTTGTTGGTTCACGCATGGATGAGCGTACATCCTGACAAAGTTGCATTAGTTTACGCGTTGTATTATGTTACAACGAGGGCCCTTAAAGGTAGAGACACATTTGATGTTCACTTCGCTATGAAAAATAATCTCATAAACTTTATAAAAAATATGGGCAGATGCATCTCATCATGTATGAGAATTCGGTCTGCATTTTTCCATAGGATTATTTATCTAAAATTATTTCATAGGGTTATTACATTAGAGACTGACTAGGGGAATTAAGTGGCAGACATACAAACATTCTCTCTTTTTTTCACCTAATTTTACTTAATATAATTATATATTTTTCCTTTTTTTTTGTTAATTTGTATTAGTTTTGTTATAATAGAAAACATCGCCGTGTGGCTACGGCAGTCTAGAATTTAGCCACCCCTTCTCTTGCGACTGAGGGATAAAATAGTTCCACTTTGAACTTGGAGCAGTTGAAGCCGCCTGGTGGCAGGATAATCAGCTGGATTATAAATACACAGACCGGAGATGGGCAGCAGTATCTTCGGTGTGACTAAGCCAGCTCTGCGGTCACTAACCCGCTTTCCCAGAGTGGTGAATATGTGCATTACTCCCAATTATTTCGAACATAGACACTTTGGCCCTCCGTTCCCGGCAGTCCCACTATTCCCTGTTATCTCCGATGGGGGCTGGGTCGGGAGTGCAGAGAACCGTGATGATTGGCGCGTACTTAGGGAGACATATGTCCAGCAGTGGACTGCGATTTGTAAACTCTAATATATTTTTAAGTTTGTGAAAAAAAAAATGGCGGTACGACGGTTTGCTAGCAGATTTTAACAAATAATAACAATGTATTATACCACTTCAGTAACCGTGTAGTTAGGATGGTGTGGATACATCTTTAACTTAGAAACTGCTACTAGTGTTCAAAGAAATCTGAGTCATTGATACGTGTACTAGTTAACAAGTAATTATAAACTTACGGGCCACACAGTTTCATTGTATTGTAAGTCTAGAAAAATATAGAACAATGTAGACAAAAAAACAATCTGGCACGTTCTACTAATTATATATTTATATTTATTTATTTAATACATGACATACAAAGCCACAAACACGTTGCACAATTACATATCAAAATGGAAATGAAGAAAATAAAACTTAGAAAGATTAGACATGATTTTTAACCGACTTCCAAAAAAGGAGGAGTAGTTCGACTGTATTTTTTTTTATGTATGTTACATCAGAACTTTTGATCGTGACGACCGATTTCGACAAATTTTATTTTAATCGAAAGGTGGTGTGTGCCAATTGGTCTAGACTAGTTTTCGAGTTATATCTAATAATGCGTTTTTACTTGACGCTTTTTTCGTCGACCTACGTTGTATTACACCGCATAACTTTCTACTGGATGTACCGATTTTGATATTTCTTTTTTTGTTAGAAAAGAGATATTTCTAGTTTGGTACCATGATAAAGAAACCAGGATCTGATGATGGGATCCCAGAGAAATCGAGGGAAACACTCGAAAATTCGCAATAACTTTTTACTGGGTGTACCGATTTTGATAATTTTTAATTTTATCGAAAGTGGATATTTATCGTGTGTTTAAATTTTATCGAGATCTGATAACTAATTTTTGAGTAATCTTTGATAACGCGTAGTTACTTGACTATTTTTCGTCGATCTACGTTGTATTACTCGTCGATGTAATTGAAGTCGGTTTTTTTTTCGTTTGCGAGCAAACACAATTATATAGTACAAAGTCAAAAAGAACTCCTTTATCGTTCACCTAAGGCTTATCATTAGAAACGGTATGGTAATATTTGTTTGCAAAATAGGGTTTTCGACGATTACTGGTCTTCATTTATTTACACCATTATAAGTAAAATCTCATATAAGTTATAGGTAAGATTCCTTTATGAATTTATTAAGTAAAAAAAAAATACATTGAGGTACAGTAAAAATAAAATGCATGCTCCTTAATTTCATGCATAATTTATTTGAAGACGATAAATTATAAGTAAAATATATATTCTACTTTGACGGAGTCATATATCAAACACGTAACTAAATTAATTCCTTTTATTCGTAGTAGATTACTGAAAGAGAAATTAACACAAATAATTAGAGCACAATAATTTTTTATTATTGTACACACATTCACTTGCAAGAAATCGAATAAATATATCATTTAATGAGTTAGGGCACAGCCTATATAATTTAAGCAAAATATTTTGCTTAAATTATCATCATCATTACAGCCTATACAGTCCACTGCTGGACATAGGCCTCCACAAGTTTACGCCAAAAATAACGTGAACTTATGTGTTTTGCCCATAATCACCACGCTGGGCAGGCGGGTTGGTGACCGCAGTACTGGCTTTGTCGCACCGAAGACGCTGCTGCCCGTCTTCGGCCTGTGTATTTCAAAGCCAGCAGTTGGATGGTTATCCCGCCATCGGTCGGCTTCTTAAGTTCCAAGGTGGTTGTGGAACCTTGTAATCCCTTAGTCGCCTCTTACGACACCCACGGGAAGAGAGGGGGTGGCTAAATTCTTTAGTGCCTTAGCCACACAGCACTTAATTATATATTTCGTTTAATATTATTACTACTGTTTTCAACTGAGGTACGGCACAGCAGGAAATTTCCTGCTCAAATTATGGAGCAGCCCGACTGGGGTAGTACCTCGACCTTACAGATCACAGCTAAATATTACTGGTCTCAAGTAATTTTGTGTTCATGTGGTGAGTAAGGTGGCCTGTGCATCAGGGGATTGTCAGGGGTAGTTCAACAGGTAAGATATCCTCTTCCCATCTGGCGTGCCGCAGGCTTGTTTAACACACTTATGGTATAAAAATAGTTTAGATGATAAACCACACCTTCCACTTGTCGTTATCGTAGTCCCATTTAGAGGAGATGCCGTCAATGGGATTCACGTGCAGTTCCAACATTCTGCGCAACTGTGCCTTCTGCGATGACTTGGAGAACGAGCTAGGTAGTGGCTCGAACACTAAATCAAATAACAATGAAACCAATAAAATAGTAAGTCCGACACAACCGTTCTAACAGGTATTTGTATTTGCACAAATTTTTGTCTACGGTCTAGGTATATGTTCCTGGTGGGTCTCCCTAACGTGCATCGGAGAGCGTGAAAAGCTATTGGCTCCGGTTGTTATCATAGATATCTATAGCGATCATAACTCGTGTTATGGAAAATATGCGCCCACATGCGTTGGAATTACGTCATGATTGATTTAGCTGAAATCCTTGTTAAGACTTTTGCTCAACAGTTGGACATTTATGGGCTGATTCAGTGATGTCAAGTTATTATTGAGCTCTTTCATCAATTTCGAAGACGCAGTAACATTAAGACTTCCACTTCATAATACTGACCAACATTAGTAAAATATATGATAAAAAAACTAATTTACCATAATAATGACAGAACATAGACGCCCAGAAGCCAAAAGATACTACAATAAAGACCCAGCCCATGATGAATTTCCATTGTCCAGTTGGCGCTTTGAATTCTGCGAAGGTTTGGCAGAAGGAAGCGCGGTACAACGCTTTTTTCTCCTCACAGCACAACATTCTCCAGTCACCTCTCTCCTTTTCTCTGAGAGCCTAAGAAAAAGTTTTGTAGAAGATTTTGAATATATCATTAACTACACAATCAAACATAAGTTATCATTTACATGACTGAAGTTTAGGCAATGGTAGTGTGGAAATTAATATATATATAAAAATAAAAAATTGGTTGTCTGTAAAGTTGGTTTACGGACGATAGTTTAACATGACAACATCATAACTTAAGAGCCATTTCACAAAAATCGGACACAATCCGCGAAATTGTAATATTTTGACGTCGTTAATGTCAGTGTTGGATGCAATAATGTAATTTATATTCTTGAAATATAATAGAGCAACCTTTGTTGTAGTCCATAGTCAGATCAGAATTTTGATTTATATTATGTGTATAAAATTATTAAGCTTTTCATCAGCCTCCTCCCTGGGTAAACGGTCGCAATGTATACTTTGAAGTCCTACTTTTCAATAACCTCTACGTTGAAACCATTTTAAAAAAATATCATAATATGTGGAATATAATTTTGTTGTCCACTATCATAGATTTTTATTCCATTTGTATCTCTATTAAACGATAAAAAAAATTTAAAGTTACGAATATTTTCCAAATAAGTACAATTTTAAAAGCGATATTTCTCTTAGAAAACTAAGAAATTTTAACGAACTATCTTCATCAAAGTAAACTTACATCATGAAGGAATACAAAAAAAATAACTAAAAGATGTAATTATTTTTAATACATTTTATATTAAATAATAAAAAGATAGTATATATTGCCACGCATCAAGCCCGGTAAATCAGTCGAGCGCTAGCGCTCTTAGAGGTAAGGTCCACGCCAAATTCTGCGCAGCCGTCTCTTTCGCTCACACGCGCCAAGCGCCCGTTGTTATAGCGGATAAAACGCATTTGATACTTTCATAATAAAATATAAATAAAATAAACATATTACGAAAATGACTGTAAAATAATATAATGATAATTTCTGTAAACAAATGTATAATTTAATTTTCTTTTCTCACACTATCAATACAAATAGGCATTTCAATCTGTTTGCCTTGTTATTTGTTAATTAATATGTTTGTCGGTGTCGATGTCATTAAATGCTTTTTTATTCATATCGTAAATATTAGATTCATTCGTAAACTGAAAAAACTAAATCAATTTAAAAAAATTGTTTCATAAAATTGATTTTTTTAATTTTATTTTAAATTTATTGACTGTTGTTATATAACATACTTGAAATTTTTAACAAATTAATTATGTAAAAAACATTTTATACCATAGTTATAATTTTTATTATACATCAGAAAATGATCACGATGGTCTTTTGGTTGTCACACTATACGTACTAGCACAAAGATCGCGCGGCTCGTACGACTCGCGCGATGCGACCAAATTTACCTAAACTTGCAGAGCGCAAAATTGTGAAATGGCTCTTAATTGTGTTTGCTCGCAAACGAAAAAAAAACCGACTTCAATTACATCGACAAGTAATACAACGTAGATCGACGAAAAAATAGTCAAGCAACTACGCGTTATCAAAGATTACTCAAAAAGTAGTTATCAGATCTCGATAAAATTTATATGTGACTACATGATAGACATCAGCTTTCGATTAAATTAAAAAATATCAAAATCGGTACACCCAGTAAAAAGTTATTGCGGATTTTCGAGAGTTTCCCTCGATTTCTCTGGGATCCCATCCCATCCCATCATCAGATCCTAGTTTCCTTATCATGGTACCAAACTAGGGATATCCCCTTTCCAACAAAAAAAGAATTATCAAAATCGGTACATCCAGTAGAAAGTTTTGCGGTTATAATACAACGTAGGTCGACGAAAAAAGCGTCAAGTAAAAACGCATCATTAGATATAACTCGAAAAGTAGTTGTTAGATCTCAAATAAATTTAAATGGGACCAATTGGTACACACCACCTTTCGATTAAAACAAAATTTGTCGAAATCGGTCTACCCGGTCAAACGTTCTGATGTAACATACATTAAAACAACAGTCGAATTGAGAACCTCCTCCTTTTTTGGAAGTCGGTTAAAACATCTCCTCGGACGCATACCAATACCAATCGAGTAGATAGATAGATGCGGCGTAAGCGTACAATGAGCGTTACGCTCCAATGAGTAATTTTTTTCGTTCATAATAGCCGACGTTCATCGATTTATTAGACGTTGCCACGTCAAATATAAATAATAAAACGACCTTACAATAGGTAACTATTTTTTTTTTAGTACGATTAAGTTAATTCGATCAAATCCAAAACTTATATAACTGTTCGTATAAATAGGCCTAACAAACAGTTTACTGTTACAATTTATTTTCTTACTTACACACACTTCTCTTGTGTTTTCCTTAAATCTCACTGCTGGGAACGGAAAAAGTGCATCGTCCTTGTAATTCGCAGAACCATTTATTCCATGACCTACAATGTCTCTGCAGCCGATCCTAGAGAAGCCGTATACCGTTCTGATAGTTTGCAATCTTGGAATGAAGCTGATTCTAGTTGTTAATATTGGGAGCATTTCGTCTTATATTTTGTTTTAACGATTGTAGGCACTGATTTAAATGACGTTATCTTTTTAAAGTTATTAAAAATTTTTTTGCTCTAAAATATAATGAAATGAGGTTTTGTTTAATAAATTTGTACAAATTATACTCAATAAACAAAAAAAGCTTAAACTACAGCACAGTACTATTTTTAAAGGTTTATTTTTTTAAAGATAATGAACGGTTGGAATACAACTCTTAATATAACTCTATACTGGTAATGTTCTGATTTACCCTATTGATTTAAAGAGGTTAATTTCAAAGACAACTTCAGAACTCAGTTTCTTCTCGGGATAGACTTACGTTTTACATTTACTGTCTTTATCAGAATAGCTTATCTTACGATTAATATATGTAAAACTATACAAATATTGTTATATCGAATATTCATACGCATTATATTTTCAATTGTCAAAGTCTCGTTGATTATGTGCCTGATTGCTTATTTGATCTACAAAGTCATTTGGAGTAAGATTATTTATATTTTGGAGAAATTCATTTAGAAATTCTAGAAATTCTCTTGAATCAGAATAGTTCTTTGGGTTCTTTACTGTTTCATTGTTTTCGAGGGATGTTTTACTAAAATCAAATTTTTGTTCAAACTTTCTATGTAGAGTTGTGTTTTTTACTTCTGCTAGTGTAGATTTTAAAATATTATCCACTACTGTATTTACATTTTCTAAAGAAGTAACGCTTAGTAAAAGATTATCATCAACATGGATAATATTCTTTATTATTTTATTGAGCTTCGAATCTGAATTTTTAAATTTAGTTTTCGTCTCGTCGCATATGTCTGTAATCATTTCGTATATCTGTAAATTTATATCAAAAATATTTTTCAATTTATAAAATATCTTCAACTTGTTTTGTGTGTGTTCAGAGTTTTGATAAATGCTTTTAAGTCCTAGAGATGAAAATAGTTTATTTGTTATATATTGAACGTTTTCATTTGTGTTATGTAAAACGTTATTATGCAGATTCTTTCTGTAAATATTATTATTTTCAACACTTTTAAAGAAAACGAAAATTATTAAGGACTTCAATACATTGTTATACATATTACTAAAAACACCTATTTTTAACTATATACTCCTAAGCTACTTACAAATTTATTTGATTACTAAGCTATAAACAGAAATGTAAAAAATATTTTATAGCATATGAGCTTATAAAATTTTGAGACGAAAATCAAATATTTTCAATGATATTATTATTGAATATATTAACATTTGTAAAGAAGACCATCGAAAATCATTCCATCATATACATCGATTCATATGTTTTATTTCAATTTTTTCATTTTCGGTTGCATAATAGTAATATACTTTGATTTTGTTCAAACTCTTTTAAAACTAGCAGTTGATAATAAAGATAGGTTAACTACAGAAACCAAAATTTACAACACAATCAAGAAACTATTTAGTACACTTAACATTGATGAAGAAAAACTAACTCTCAACGAATACAACATTTTAAATAAGTATTTTATATCGTTTACTTTGGAAGGTAATAAAAATTTAAACAAAATAGTTAAACTGACAAAAGTGAATAATTATACAGAAGCAAGTTTAGTTGATATTATAAATACTGTACTTGGAGAAGATGATATCGAAACAGAGAAAATTGAAACAGATGATATTGATATAAATGTTGTGGAATTTATACATACGTTTTTAACCGACCTTCAACTATTAACAAAGGAGTTTGACGTTGATAATGTTTATTTAAACGTAAATCCGGATGTCCTTAAGCATCTTAAATATCCTGATGGAAAAATAATGGATAATACAAAGAAGATAGATTTAAGTTTGAATAAATCTGAAGATAATAATGGTACTAGTGACGATTTGATTGATTCGTAGTGGATAGAAATTTGTTATAAGTATTTAAGGATTTCTATTTTACTAGAGCCCAGTGGACGGAGGATATACAAAGGTGAAAGAACGAAAATAAAACACTTCCCATTCATGGCAACAATACAAATATTCAATGATTTTCATTGCGCTGGATCTATAATAAAGTCCGATCTTATTATAACAGCGTCTTCGTGTTTGCAACTGTAAGTATGAGTAGTGACAAATACAAAAGAAAGACTAGGAATCGATAAAACAAAATCTATACGCTTCAGCCTGTAATATTCCACTACTGGGCATATGCCTCTTTCCCCATGTAGGAGAAGGATCAGATCTTAATCCACCACGCTGCTCCAATGCGGGTTGATGGATATATTCCCTACTATGAGTAACGATCGCTATCAGGTGTACATGATAAAAACCGGGACCGACGGCTTAACGTGCTCTGACTAACGCCGCATTGGCGCAACGGTTACAGCCATGGATTGTATATGTTGCGCTGGCGGTTGCGGGTTCGATCCCCGCACATGACAAACATTTGTATTGGCCATACAGGTGTTTGCCGTGGTCTGGGTTTTTGTGCAGTCCTTGTGGGTCTCCCCGCCGTACCTCGGAGAAAATCTATACAAATAAATAAAATTGGAGCGTTGGTTTGTAATATTAAAATAATCGCTTTTCACTAAATACACATGGATGTATTTTCACTAAATACACAGTACATATACCAAAATATTATTTTTTACACTTTTTGTCTGTCTGTCTGTCTTTTAGTTCCGGCTCATCTCTGAAACGGCTGGACAGATTTTAACGAGACTTTCACTGGCAGATAGCTGATGTAGGAAGGAGTAACTTAGGTTACTTTTATTTTAGAAATTTATTTATTTTATAACTCTGTGACCTGAACAATAACTTTTTTGTTAAATTTCACGCGGACGAAGTTGCGGGCACAGCTAGTATAACTATAAGATTCTTACTTTATATACTCGCGGAATAATTTGGGCCAGCAGTAGCAAATAGGTTTTTATATTTATCGTTCATTGTACCGCGACGAAACAAAATAACATTACAGAGAAAGTATAAATAGAAATAGAAAGATACTCGTAAAAGAATAAATTTATAAATGAACTCTAGAGAACAGGTGCAGAAAAAACAGTGAACAGTTAAATGAAAAAGATATGTGGCCTAATGTAAAATTATCTTCAACCAATATTGCAATTTCAAATGAAAGATTCTTATAGTTTTTGTTTTTTCAGCGCTTGGAACAATCGTCTATTTCGCGAAAACCCAGCGTTCCTTTCAGTTCGTGTTGGTAGTAGTTTTTACAGCGGAGGTGGAGAAGTTATCGCTGTCATTGAGGTTTACTTCCACCCTGGATACAACCCTAAGACTTTAAAGAACAATATTTGCCTACTCCGCCTTGCAAGACAAATAAAATTCAGACGAAAAGCGAGAAAGGTCAAGAAAATAGATTTCGACAGACACGATTCGAATCTTCCTTACAATACTCCAGGAATTACAGTCGTCGGTTGGGGTGCAAAAGAGGTTAGGTCGTAATTTGTAAACTTACATTATTTTTATTTAGATCATAAAGCTCGTAGCTACACATATAGAGTCTCTGTATTACTTTGAATATTGTTAGTTTATAATCTCTTGAGAAGATCTGAAGATCACGAAAGCATACTTGCCCTCAAGTAGCTTTGTGTTTCTGTGGTGATCGAGTATAGTCAGAATATATATAAATATATATATATATATATATATATATATATATATATATATATATATATATATATATATATATATATATATATATATATATATATTTAAACATTTTTGAATATCATATCAAAAATTGACCGCTCCAGTGGGGTCGAACCCCGTATCATATTTTTTTTTTGTTTGTAATTTCACGATTTTCAATGTATATTAACATGAATTACTTTAGATTATTTTTAAAAGAATAAAAATTTTAGAAGAAAATAAATAACAATATAATAATACGAGCTTAGGGCCATTTCAATATTTACCAAATTAGTAACTAATAACGTCAACAATTTATTATGTGGTATTTTAAGAAATATTTTTATAATTTATCTGTTTATGGTTTTAGCATAGCCCAGTTGTTGGCAATCCTTGGAAAAATATAATATCCTATGCTGTACTCGATGTTTATCCGCTAAGAGACTGTCAGGATATTTATTCAAGGTACAGCTTAAAAAGTAAACCACACACACACACACGTACAGAGGAGTGTTTTTTTTTATATTTGGGTACTTTTATTATGAAGAGAGAGTAGATTATAAAGTATATAGGTAATAATTACATATATTTTTTTGCAGAGAATACGTGACCATGAAAAATTTCTGTGCCGGTTTTTTATCAAGGGGTGGAGGAGCCTGCAATGTTTGTGATTATTTTCTAACTCATTAAATCTATATAAAATATTTAGACATCGTGCTGAGCTACAGAGACAATAAAATTCAACATGAGTTAAATAAATTAAGTACTTTAAATTCTTGTCAATAAATAATAATAATAATAATTACAAAACTTATAACTATTCCTTATATTACTTATACTAACTATAACTATATGTTTATGTAAATATATGTACAATATTTAAAAAACATAATTTTTTAAGTCCTATTTCTATTATTTACAAGTACAGCAATTTCTTTGCAAAACTGCAGGAACAGTTTTCTGCTATTTTCTTCTTCTAATAGTTTTGGTAATATATTTTTGCTCAGTTTTATTCCCAATTGACACTCGACACGCAGTCTCTCGTAAGCCAGGGCTGGGCAGTCCAGGAGGACGTGGAGGACAGATTCCGAACACTCAGGGTCGCAGACGCACGATGGACTCTCCTTGCACTTGAAGCGGTACAAGTACTCGGAGAATCCGCCGTGCCCCGTCAACACCTGAGTGACAAACCTGTCCATCTTTATTTTACCTATGATCCTGTGTGCGGCCGTCGCGTCAGGGAAGAAGACCCTGGTGACGCCAGCCGTTTCGCCGGCCCGATACCGCTGGTTCCATTCATCAAGCGACTGCATGCGAATGCTCCGCTTGATGAACGAAACCGGGCAGCTGTCGTAGTCAAACGCGCGTTTGGACTTCAGCGCAGCCTCCTTGGCCAGATGGTCGGCACGCTCGTTCCCCTCTAGCCCTGCGTGGGCTTTGATCCAGAACAATTCTATATGTTTGTCCTGGAGCAGAGCCCTTCGCAGGTGTTCCCTCGCCTCTACGGCCAGGGGATGGAGGGCTTTTGGATTCTTGAGTGTGAGCAGTGCCGACAGGGAGTCAGAGTATATCCCGACTGATCCGGCCAAGTTGTCTGCGGCCATCCGCGCCGCCCGGCATATCGCCAAGAGTTCCGCCTGGTACACCGTGCAATAGGACGGCAAAGCAAGCTTGAGGGTTCTAGCTTCGGCGGCGCCAGTCCATACGGACAGGGCCGCCCCCACCTTGCCCTCAATCTTGCTGCCGTCCGTAAAGATGTTAACTTCGTGTTCGCTATTTGCAATGAACTGTTCTCGGTCGACCAGGCACTTGAACTCGAGATCTGTCTGTCTGTCTGTCTTTTTTTTTTTTTTTTTTTTTTTTTTTTTATCCCTACGCCTCCGAGTTTTATGTTTCGGAGTCCTTATTCACAATAGGTATAATTTACATCTAGGTCTCTTTTATCATACCTCTCGCTTTTAATCCATTGCACTGTCATTCCGCATTCCAGTTTCTTCTTTTATCCATCCGCATTCATTCATTGTGGGGTATTTCCCCTCATCAAATTAAATTATCATTTCTACTTAGTTTATTCTATTTCAGTATGTAGCGCTAAGCTAAGTGGAGCGGGGAGGGAGCTAATATATTTTATTTTATTATTTAATCTGGTACATTTTCTACAGTTAGTTATTTAAATTATATTTTTACAGTTACCCTTATGACTATAAAACTAAATCTAAATTTACAAAATTAACTTACGAGCTATTCCTTATATTATATCTATCCTTCGCTTTTATGTTGACCTAAATATTATGTACAATATTTACACAACATAATTTTCTAATTTTTGTTTCTATTATTTACCTTTATTGCGGCATTTTTACAAAACTGCAGGAACAGCTCTCTAGCATTTGTATTTTCTAGTAACTTTGGCAAGGTATTTTTGCTCAATTTTGCTGTCTGTCTGTCTGTCTGTCTGTCTGTCTGTCTGTCTGTCTGTCTGTCTGTCTGTCTGTCTGTCTGTCTGTCTGTCTGTCTGTCTGTCTGTCTGTCTGTCTGTCTGTCTGTCTGTCTGTCTGTCTGTCTGTCTGTCTGTCTGTCTGTCTGTCTGTCTGTCTGTCTGTCTGTCTGTCTGTCTGTCTGTCTGTCTGTCTGTCTGTCTGTCTGTCTGTCTGTCTGTCTGTCTGTCTGTCTGTCTGTCTGTCTGTCTGTCTGTCTGTCTGTCTGTCTGTCTGTCTGTCTGTCTGTCTGTCTGTCTGTCTGTCTGTCTGTCTGTCTGTCTGTCTGTCTGTCTGTCTGTCTGTCTGTCTGTCTGTCTGTCTGTCTGTCTGTCTGTCTGTCTGTCTGTCTGTCTGTCTGTCTGTCTGTCTGTCTGTCTGTCTGTCTGTCTGTCTGTCTGTCTGTCTGTCTGTCTGTCTGTCTGTCTGTCTGTCTGTCTGTCTGTCTGTCTGTCTGTCTGTCTGTCTGTCTGTCTGTCTGTCTGTCTGTCTGTCTGTCTGTCTGTCTGTCTGTCTGTCTGTCTGTCTGTCTGTCTGTCTGTCTGTCTGTCTGTCTGTCTGTCTGTCTGTCTGTCTGTCTGTCTGTCTGTCTGTCTGTCTGTCTGTCTGTCTGTCTGTCTGTCTGTCTGTCTGTCTGTCTGTCTGTCTGTCTGTCTGTCTGTCTGTCTGTCTGTCTGTCTGTCTGTCTGTCTGTCTGTCTGTCTGTCTGTCTGTCTGTCTGTCTGTCTGTCTGTCTGTCTGTCTGTCTGTCTGTCTGTCTGTCTGTCTGTCTGTCTGTCTGTCTGTCTGTCTGTCTGTCTGTCTGTCTGTCTGTCTGTCTGTCTGTCTGTCTGTCTGTCTGTGTGTCTGTCTGTCTGTCTGTCTGTCTGTCTGTCTGTCTGTCTGTCTGTCTGTCTGTCTGTCTGTCTGTCTGTCTGTCTGTCTGTCTGTCTGTCTGTCTGTCTGTCTGTCTGTCTGTCTGTCTGTCTGTCTGTCTGTCTGTCTGTCTGTCTGTCTGTCTGTCTGTCTGTCTGTCTGTCTGTCTGTCTGTCTGTCTGTCTGTCTGTCTGTCTGTCTGTCTGTCTGTCTGTCTGTCTGTCTGTCTGTCTGTCTGTCTGTCTGTCTGTCTGTCTGTCTGTCTGTCATTAACACTCACAAGTCTGACCTTTTTTTAAAAAAAAAGTGGCACGGTATTATTTGTATTCGGACTCTGCACAGGTTTGTGTCACCCCTGTTTGCAATAACAATACAAACGTTACTATCTTAATACCTTTTTTTTAAATATCTAATGCAATCATTTCATTCTTTAATTTTAGCGTGACGTTGGGGGACCTGGTATAGTAGACGGAAAACTGATGGGTGTGATAAGCTTTGGGTCTCCTGTTTGTGGTATGCCCGATAGCCCAACAGTTTTTACTAAGCTTGGCTATTATACTGACTGGATTGAAGAAATTATAGAGCAGGTAAATGTAATCGTAACGTTGACAGCCTATAGACTTTTTGATTTTGTACTATCTCACTATAATTTACTGCACTGTTATATATATATATATATACAATATCTTCCGACATTCGAACATTATTTTACGATATTTTCCACTAATACTGAACACTAAGCAGAATGTCTCGAAAAGCTTTGATAAAGATTCAAAGATTTGATGAAAACAACGAATTTATAAGATTCAGTCAATTTTTAATTTTTCTTACCAGGATGTTCCGGTTTCAAAGAAGAGAACAACTCTTAAACCAACCTTTAATTACGAATTTATAACACAAACACAACCAAAACTTACTACATTTAAAATAGCGCCGATAACTGATAAAACAATGACTCCAATACCCATTAATCAAATCGACAGTCTCCGAGTAATCGATGAGAAGGTCTTTAAAGAGTTTCTAGAAACTATGTTCAATAGTAAAGAAGTAAAGGATTACAGAGACATTATTAAAGACGATGACGCTTTAACTGTTAACAAAAATGATAAAAATTATCGTAATGAAGAGAATTTAGATGAAACTGATTCTGTCACAGAGGCACAATATATTGAAGGTCCACATACACAGATACTGGATGTATCAGATAATGAAAATGGTAGAAGCAGTTTAAATGCGGCATACACTGTATTGGATAAAGATAATAACCCATATACTGACGAGTTTGAGAAGAAAATGTCTAAAATAATAAATAACGTAGATTTAGAGAGAATAATTAAAGAAGAAGTCGAATATTCGTCACACGCAGTAAATGATAAGAAAAAATATGTTTCGAAAATAAATGGACAAAATGAAAGCATTAACGAATATTTGTCGGAAAATGAAAATTACTTTCAAATGAGTAATGAAGAGAAAGCGAAAGATAAAGACAATGAAGGTTTGAATATTCCAGATGATATTTTTGAAGATTTGACTAGAGCTAAGGAGAATGAAACGGGTGTTTTGCCTGAAAGCGTTCTATATCAATTATTGTCTGAAGTTATTAGAGATGAAGTTGAAAATATAAATATTAATACTTGTGTTGTTTTTTTCTCTTTTGTGAATCTAAAATATGTAAGTTTAAAAAGTAAACCTTTTAATTTTAAAGTAACATTAATGGTTATTATAATTTTATTAAAGGGTCTTTTTATTATTAGTCACTAGTATATTTAAAAAACTAGTACGTTAGAAAATGAACTCCAAAAAATTTAAACATTTTTTTTTGTAACATTATATAATATAACCAAATACCCTTTACTTTCCTTCCTTTACCTTCAAAGAGTTTACCTTCCATTAAAAAGACCTATTAATATGGTATTGTTATAATATTGACATATACAATTTCGTTATTAAAACATATATTTAGCTTTCTTGTGCAAGACTAAGTATATTAAATTTTTAATGGTCTATAGCAAAAACGTTTTTTTTGCATTACTAAATTATTAAGAGTAAAACCCAGTGTAGTAATAAAACGCAATGTAGATTATCTATGCGCATTGCGCAAATTCCAATGTCTAATTGTCTATTCAATTTTTCGCTAGAGGTCGCAGTTCCTTTCAGCAAAATAGTTTAGGGTGGTGTTACGACAAATTAAGGTAAATATATTTTTTAGAAATAGCAAAAATATTTTTTCTTTTAAATGAAGCGAATAGGAACTTTATTGTTTGACCTTAAAGTTTTTAATGAAACATTTACTATCCGCGGTAAGTACAAATGATTTATTATACGTACATGTCATACAAATTCTAAATTCAAATTAAAACTCACTAAACAAGTCTAATGTTTTAATTTTGTTATCTTTTTTTGAGTAAGATTTAATGAGTTGCCATAGAAACTGTTTTAAGGAAATAACTTTTGGCTTAGAAGAAAATTTCTCGTTATGTAACTAGCGATCGATGGACATAACCTAGTAATTTTATCAATATTTTTATCAATAAATCTAGTTCTCACTGTCAGAACATTGTATGGAATAAAGTCAGCTTAAAAAAAAACTTCAATTCCTTTATTATTAGATTTTTTCAATTTAATATTAGTAATGTTAAATTAGATGAATACAACCATAACTTAATAGCCAATTAGAAATATGCGCACGTCAATTATTCATGTTAGAAAATTCCCAAATGTTTAATATAATTACGAAAATTACGCGGATACACTAGATAAATAAGTGCAGAATGCTTATATTTTTTAAAATTATGCATAAAAAGTACATAAAATCAATAAAAAACACATACTACCATGTATATGACACACACGCATATTATACAGTTTTGTTGATTGTCAGTCTGTAGTCAAATTGAATAATTTAAAGAAAGTTCTTTATTTTCATTATTTTTTGGTTCTTTTCAATTAAAATTTTTAATTACAGTCAAATTTCGAGCTCTGGGCGACCACTAGTTATAAGTTAATAGTTGTTATTCTTTGGCATTATATGCTTATGCTTTATTGATGTAATTTAAAATGTATCATATGAACAAAGTAAAAAAAAATATTATTTGAAACAAACATAAAATAAAATAAAAAATAAAAGTTGTAAAAGTAATAATAATAATAAAATTTTCCTATAGCAAAATGTTCTTACATCATAAAGCCTAGAAACAATATAAGAATTAAGTTACAGATCTGATATATATATGGATATACGGATCTATGAGTAATATTTTATATTATCGTATAGGTTTGGAGATATTGAATTTTGATAGATCCATTAATTAGTTATAAGATTAAAAATTTAGAAATTATCACACTAAGAAGAACTAAAAAATACAATAGAACTTGTAGACTCATTTTACATCACCCCACCCTCATTCAAAATGAATTCAGATATTCAATAGTTTATTATTATTAATTTTGTTACTTTATAATATGCCTAAAAAATACATAAGAGAAAATTTTCTAAATTTTTGGCACATTTAAAAAAATTGTTTGTTTTCCAGTCAATAATGAACACAACAAGAATAATCCAATTTGATATAGTTGTTCAGAAGTAATGCACATAAATTCATATTGGCAATTCATTTTTATATAAAAAAATATCTTTTAGGAATCAACAATTATAATCATTTCTACATTTGAAATTATATAATCTTATGTTATAAATTATAACATTTGCCTACTTTTGCATATACATTTATTGTGAACTAGCGGACCCGGCAGACGTTGTCTTGCCCGGAAAACAGCTACCAAATTTGATAGCTTAAATACCGATAGCAGCGCCACCTACCGGGTCCATTTGAGATAACTACCCTATCTCCCAAGTTAGACCAAATTACAGATGCTTACAAAATTTGATAAAAATTGATTCAGTAGTTTCGGAGCTACATACAGATAGCAGCACCACCTACTGGGTCCTATTGAGATAAAAACTACCATATCTTCCTATTCATATCTATTTGATATATATATATGTGTATGTATATGTGTATGTATGTGTGTATGTGTATGTATGTATATGTATGTGTGTATGTATATGTGTATATATGTGTATGTATATTTACGTATTATATGTATATATTATGTATGTACACCTCCATGCCGTCTAATTCTTTAGTCATGTCCTTTTCATGCTAGAGGTTGTCTGGAAGAGATCGCTCTTTTAGCGATAAGACCGCCTTTTGTACATGTCTATATTTTCTTTTACGGTGTAAAATTTTTCTCTGATAGTGTACAATAAAGAGTATTTGTATTGTATTGTATCTTCCAAGTTAGACAAAATTACAGATGCTTACAAAACTTGATAAAAATTGGTTTTGTAGTTTCGGAGTTACAGACCGATAGCAGCGCCACCTACCGGATCCGATTGAGATAAAAACTCCCCTTTCTCCCAAGTTGGACCAAATTTTAGATGCGTACAAAATTTGATAAAAATTGATTCAGTAGTTTCGGAGCTACATACAGATAGCAGCGCTACCTATCGGGTCCAATTGAGATAAAAACTACCATATCTTCCAAGTCAGACAAAATTACAGATGCTTACAAAACTTGATAAAAATTGGTTTTGTAGTTTCAGAGCTACATACAGATAGCAGCGCCACCTACCGGGTCCAATTGAGATAAAAACTACCATATCTTCCAAGTCAGACAAAATTACAGATGCTTACAAAACTTGATAAAAATTTATTTTGTAGTTTCGGAGCTACATACAGATAGCAGCGCCACCTACCAGGTCCGATTGAGATAAAACTACCCTATCTCCCAAGTCGGACCAAATTATAGATGCGTACAAAATTTGATAAAAATTGGTTCAGTAGTTTCGGAGTTACATACCAATAGCAGCGCCACCTATCGGGTCCAATTGAGATAAAAAATACCCTATCTCCCAAGTTGGACCAAATTACAGATGCTTAAAAAATTTGATAAAAATTGGTTCAGTTGTTTCGGAGTTACATACATTTAAAATTTTTATTGTTAACGCTCACCCGCGCAATCCTTATTGGGGATGAGTTATCCTAAAATTCGCTCATTGATCATTTCTACATCACATAAAGGAAATTCGTACCAAATTACCAAAAACGGGAATTTTCCATTGTTAACGCCCCCGCAAGAACATTATAAGTAATGTGAAATAGCTAGTTAATATCATTTTTACTGTATGTAAAATTAAATTAAAATGCGGTCTACAATTAAGATCAATTTAATCATTAATAGCTTACGTAAAATGCGCCCTAATATATTACTTAACATGAACTTTATTGAATACCAATAAAGTTCAAATTGACTCTATATTTTAGTTAGAAAACGTTTTTGTGGGAAAAGAAAAGGCATGTTTTTAGGGTTTTCCTGGAAATTATTCGAATTTTTCTCGCCGTAAAAACCATTCTTGGACTTCAATGAACATTTAAAAGAAAGAATTGGTAAAATTAGTCTAGGCGTTGTTGAGTTATGCGCTTACCAACACATTTTGCGATTCATTTTTATATATAAGAGATATATATATAGTTATTATATATTTAGTTCAAATTGACTTTTAACTATTATCACAAATCTTTTCTATAGGAGTAAAGAAAAGTGTTGTTTTTAGACTTTTTCAGGAAATTTAAATTTTTTTTTTTAGAATTTTTCTCTCCGTAAGAACCATCCTCGTACTTCAATGAACATTTTAAAAAAAGAATTAGCGAAATCGGTCCAACCGTTCTCGAGTTTTGCGCTTAGCAACACATTCAGCGACTCATTTTTATATTATAGACTAGCTGACCCGGCGAACTTCGTATCGCCTAACACAAACTTTATCGTATGGTATTAAAGTTCAAATTGACTTTTAAGTATTATCACAAATCTTTTGTATGGGAGTATAGAAACGTGTTGTTTTTAGACTTTTTCAGGAAATTTAAATTTTTTTTTTGAATTTTTCTCTCCGTAAGAACCATCCTCGTACTTCAAGGAATATTTTAAAAAAAGAATTAGCGAAATCGGTCCAACCGTTCTCGAGTTTTGCGCTTAGCAACACATTCAGCGACTCATTTTTATATTATAGATATAGCAGAAAAAACATAAAGCAGTCTATCTAGACAAATGCCTCAACTGAATAGAAGTTCAGAGCTAATAAATAGTTCCTATGAGGAGTAAGGTTGCCAGAGCTCCTAGGTACCGTCTAGGGGATGTAGGGTTCGTTATATGCCTATGATGTTCCTTCTGTTACAGGTATATAGGCTATGCTCACCATCAGGTAGACCATAATGCTTGTTGTCACCCTAGTGGTATAAAAATATATTATATATATAAATATATGTACATAACTATACATATTAGTTAAATATTTTGGTTTAACATCTTTTTAACCAGCTTAGAGTTGTAGGAAGTTCTCAATGCTACATTTTTTTAAAGTGTGTTGTTACCTTTACATTTAAAGCTTTTAACAGAGTGTACAGATTTTGATGATTCTTTTTTTAATCAAAAGTGTGCTTGTTATGTTGTCAGGCAACAATTAAATTTGATCAAGATTTGACGAGTACTTTTAGACTCGTTCCTAAATGTGCGTATTTAATTGAATATTTATTTAACTACCTACATATTAGTGGTAATTTTTTTTTTTTTATAATCAATTTTATTTATACAAAATATTATACATATTTACAAATTGAAGTCGGTTTTTTTTTGTTTATGAGCAATCTCAATTATTTTTGTTACATCATAATTATAGTAGATTGAATAAATTATTATTTATACAAACGAAAAATAAATAATATTTGTCTAGATTTTAAAGGTTTTCTGTTATCTTATGGTTATAGAATAATGGTTTTAATGATTTTCTGTTATCTTATGGTTACAGAATAATGGCAAATCTTCTCCTGCGTCGCGCGCTGCTTGATGCAATCCGCGTGCCAGCTGGAACCCGCTCCGTCAGTGAACTTGCCAAGGTAATGAACAAGATTTAACTCAAATACAAGAAATAATATTTATTACTAGCTGACTCGGCAAACGTCTTGCCGCTAAACGTTTTTTAAAAATAGGGGTTGGTGGTAAAAGGGTGAAAATTTAGGGTTGTATGTATTTTTCAACACCAAATCATAATAAAACAAAAAATAAATAATTTATCTAAAACTAAAAAATTTAAATTTTTGGGGTGGACTACCCTTAACATTCAGGGGGATGAAAAATAGATGTTCGATTCTCAGACCTACCCAATATGCACACAAAATTTCATTAGAATCGGTCAAGCCGTTTCAGAGGAGTTTAACAAACACCGCGACACGAGAATTTTATATATTAGATTAACTATAAAATTAGCATAAGTAGTGGTTAAATTTTTTATAAATTGTAAAATGACAAAAAAAAAAACTGCAACACAGTATAAATTTTTTTGATGAAGCGTTGGCGCAGCGGTCACTTGATATTGCTCTTGACGTCGCGGGCTCGAAAAAGTGTTTGTCGTCGACTGGGTTTGTGCTTGTTTATTGTGTGTTTTTTGATCTCCGACACAGGAGTAAATCCAAGTGGAGGCTGTGCAAGTGTTTATTTTTTGTAATTTAATAAAACGGCAAATAAGTTTACCACTCCCTATATGGTAAGCAATTACCGCAGCCTATAGACGCCTGCAACATCAGAAGCATTGCAAGCGCGTTGCCGACCCTACCCCCAATCCCCCCAGAAACTCTGGTCACCTTACAAAAAAGATTAGAATAACTTTACAATTTCCTAAATTTCTCCAGGTGGGCAACAGGGAGTGGGTGGGCTACGGCTACAACGGTCAGCCCAACTACGCTGACAGGCCCGACTTCCCCCTCCCAGCTGTCAGATTCCGCCCGGACACACCCGATATTAAGGTATGATTAAAATAAACTGTTTTTGCCTTAAATAATATAGCTGTTTTTAGTTGTGTAAAATCCAATTAGTAATTAAATTGGTAACGTGTGGTAGATACTTATAAATGTAACAATATATCTAAAAGAATAATCTTTTACAACAATTCTTCTTGAGGGCTTTTAAATGTTTTATCATCATTGTCATCATCACTTCAGCCTATCGCAGTCCACTGCTGGACATAGGCCTCCACAAGTTCGTGCCAAAAATGACGTTAACTCATGTGTTTTGCCTATAGTCACCATGCTGGACAGGCGGAGTGGTGACCGCGGGTCTGGTTTTGTCGCACCGAAGACGCTGCTGCCCGTATTCGGCCTGTGTATTAATTATGTGTATAGTTTTAAATTCCAAGGTGGTAGTGGAACTGTGTTATCCCTTAGTCGCCTCTTGCGACACCCACGATAAGAAAGGGGGTGGCTATATTCTTTAATGCTGTAACCACACAGCATAATAGTTTATATTAAAGATAATTAATTTAATAACTAAAGCCAAGTATTAATTTCTAGATTATATTAATGACTAGCTGTGCCCGCAACTTCGTCTGCGTGGAGTTTAACAAAAAAAGTTGTTATTCAGTTCGCATAAAATAAATAAATTAAACAGTTAGTTAAAAGTTTTTGGTCAGCATTTTATCCTGTCGATTGAATAATTTGAAAATTAATAAAAGATCCGTTAAAGATCATCGGAGCATCACTACATATATATTAGTTCTTTAAATTGAAGTTGTGTTATAAATAAACAAATATAAATCCACAGGCCCTCCGCGAAAAGGAAAAGGGAGACTGGCGCAAGTTAACTCTGGAAGAGAAGAAAGCCCTGTACCGTGCATCTTTCTGTCAAACCTTTGCAGAATTCCAGGCCCCCACTGGAGAGTGGAAGGGCGCCTTCGGCTGGGCTCTCTGCATTGCCTCTCTCTCTGTGTGGATCTACATGGCCATGAAGATGTTCGGTAATAAATTACATTAATTTGAGGAAAAAATGTATTTAGGGTATTTTTTCCATTCTTTCTTATACAACTATGTTGACAAGCAAGCGTAGGGCTCAACTGATGAAACCATCGCATGCGTGTTTCCGGCCGTACCCGTGAATTACAGCGCCACCTAAACTCGCACATGCTTATTATTATAATCTTCAATTTAATAGGATTTTGGGGGGCCATCAAAAAATTACACGTTAATGGGGGTCGCCGAAGTGTGACACTGTGTGACAAAGGGTGAGGAGTCCAAATTTTTGTGACATCACATTTTATTATGTAATTGTTCGTATTAAAACGTTATATTTAAACTACATATCTATTAACAATTAACTGAAATTATTAATTGTTTTGTTGGCATTGTCAATTGAAAAATAATTTGTAGATGTAAAACTGCAAAATATGTGATGTCACTCTACATCTCATAAATGTGACCAGTTGTGACAAGGACTGGGAAAGGGATCAAAAATCGTGAAATTCGTGTGACGTAATTTATGAATAGGTCCTTAAGATCGATGCCTTATTTATGGTAATAATACTAATAATCAATTTCCAGTGTACAGTCCACTGCCTGACTCCTTCAGCGAGGAGAGCCAGAAGGCTCAGCTGAAGCGTATGCTAGACTTGAAGGTGAACCCGGTGGACGGACTGTCCTCCAAGTGGGACTACGAGAACAACCGCTGGAAGTAAACTGTGAGTCCTATACTATACATATTTTACTTATTAGCTGTGCCCTGTGGTTTAACCCGCGTTAATTTGAGGGAAAAAACATACTAATATATTATACACCCATGGCTTCCTCGGTAAGTAGACAATCCAAGACAAAAAGAATTATTTTTTAATTTAAATAGTACTTCCTGAGAAAAGTGCATACAAACAAACAAACTTTAGTTTTATATATATTTTCACATTCTAAGCAATGTACCTAATAAATGTATCCAAAAACCCCCAATTCCACAATGTATCACTACTATATTGAAAATTATATATTTGTTAATATATGTATTAAAATTTTCATTACAGGTTGACCGTTTGGTGCTTGGCAAACAACGGTACACTAGCGGTAGAGTAGACTTGTTATATAAGTGAATGATATCTGTAAGATAATAAAATATATGTGATTCCAAACGAATGTTGTTTTATTTGAATACCGATTTTATGATATCTATTATTTAACTTGCAATGTTTGTATGTTGTAATTACAAATCTGTGCCTCCTGTGACAAGTGATACAAGTCAAAATCATCATTTTACAGGAGAGCAAAAACAAGATTTCAAAACATTTTTGTGAGATACCTGAGAATTTAAATATATAAAAAATCAATTGCTGTTCGATAGTCTCGCTGAAACTCGAGAACGGCTGAACGGATTTATCTTGGTCTTGAAATGTTCGTGGAGATCTAGGGAGGGTTTAAAAGGTGAGAAAAATTCGAAAAATTTCCGAGAAAACCCTGAAAACCGCCCTTTTGTTTTTTCCATATAAACGTTTTCTAACGGAAATGTAGAGTCAATTTGAACTTTATTGCTATTCAATAAAATTCATATTAAATAATATATTAAGGCGCATTTTACGTAAGTTATTAATGATTAAATTGATCTTAATCGTAGACCGCATTTTAATTTAATTTACATACAATAAAAATGGTATTAACTAGCTATTTCACATTACTTAATATATTCTTGCAGGGGCGTTAACAATGGAAAATGTCCGTTTTTAAACTATAGCTCCTATCGACTCCAAATTTGGTACGAATCTCCTATATATGTAACATAGAAATGATCAATGAGCGGATTTTAGGATAACTCATCCCCAATAAAGATTTCGGGGTTGGGCGTTAATGAAAATTTTAAAATGTATGTAACTCAATTTTTGTAAGCATCTGTAATTTGGTCTAACTTGGAAGATATGGTAGTTTTTATCTCAATTGAACCCGTTAGGTGGCGCTGCTGTCGGTATGTAAGCTGTTTTCCGGGCAGGACAACGTCTGCCGGGTCCACTAGTATTTTAATAAAATGACGTTAAAATTTTTATTTAAGTACGGTTTTTTTTTGTAAATACAGGAATTCCCGGATAAAAAGCCAGACAGACAAACATTTTAAAATCAATTGTTTGTGATGTAGTATCGTGTATATAACTAAATACACTTGAACAAACACGGTTATTATGAAATTACAGACAGATACTTTAATTTTATTTATATGTATGTATAGATAAATTTCTAGAAATATTTATTACAAAAAAAAACAAAGTACAACATTTTGTATAAAAAAAAAACAAAATATTTTTAAAACTACATTTACAAAACTGAAATTACACAATCATTTTAAAATTTATATAGAAATATAAGAATCTTTTTTTCATATATACATATAGTACCTATAACAAAAATAATATTATTAACACAGCTTTAGAAAAGAAATTTTAATATTTTTTATTTCATGTAAATTACTATACCAATGCTTTATACATTACTACATGACAAAAGTTATATATATTTTATCAAATGTTGCTGACTGAAAATAAATTGACAAAAATAATTAAGAAATGTTCGGAATAAATTCCTATTTTTTTTTGTCTTAATTGTTGCTAAATAATTTGTATGTTAAACATGAACAACCTTCGTGTAACACTATTTTAAGTTCCTAACAGAGTATCAAACAGGGACCTTTTTTTGAGAGCCTGTTTAAACAGTTGTGGATAACGCTATTTGAGAGATGACAGTATCCTGCAGCTAAAAAGTTTATGATGTATTTTGTTGTACTATTGTTAATAAATCATTAAAATAGTTTTAATTTATATAGTTACAATAAAAATATTAAGAGCAGTTTAGTTTTTTACATTTTTACCAACATACACATGTTTCACAGTGCAGAATAATAAAATTAAAAGAAAAAAATATATAAATAAGAATTCATATAATGAGAAGACTTCGAAAAATTCTAAGCTTTTCCTGGCTTGCACTATTTAGTTTTTAATAACAATCAACGCTGTTACTACTCACAATTTTACCAGAATTAGTACTCCTATTGTTAGTACTAGTTTTTTTTTAATTTTTTGTAATTAAGTTGTGCTTCTAGAAGTCTCCTAGTATAAAATTACATTTTTATTTAATTTAATAAATAATATAATTGTCCATGATTAAGTATCAATAGGAACACCTATAGTCATTGGTTTGACTTCAGAGAACAGACAACAATTCTCATCAATCCATTGCACCATCTCACTTGCTTTAGCCACGAAACATTGCAATACAAATAAGCAGTCACTCTCAGCACGATGGGCGTCCACCGCTGCTTGCTTACATATCATCTCATATACATTCTGAAGTTTATACTTCCCTTTTGGATTTGTGCCTTTACTCCACGGAAAACTTCTACGGACTTTGGAAATGGAATGTGGTCGTGGGTTTCTGATCATTTGACGTTTTGGTGTCGTTTCATTTATTGATTGCATAGACTTTGGTTCAATATCGGTCAACATTGTATCATCAGTATTTCTTTCAGATGTATGAGTGCCATTTTCTTTGGTAACACTTGAGTCTACATTTTCATTTTTTTCTATAATATTAATAAAACCATAAAAGACATCGGCACAGAGAAGATCACTAGAAAAGCTAACACTGAGCTTTGTTAAGTGATTTTTCAATATTGGGAAGTCAAAACGATTTCCATTATAAGCTATAAGGCACACGGGTTTCTCCAAAACGTTGAGGAAAGTATTTATCATAGCAAAAGTTTCTACGTTAAACCTAGGTTCATATTCCAGGAGGAAATTGCATAGGCCGGTCACGTCGGTACAGCTCGGCGCCACTGGCCTCCCCGGGTTGAAGCAGAGCGTCAGCTTGTGCTGGACTCGGGGCGTAGCGCCCGAGCCGGTCGCGAGCACATGATCTCTTTTAACAGCCACTAAACTCAATTCTGTTATTCTAGTCCTGTTATACTCTTCTCTCGGTAGACCGGTGGTTTCTAGATCAATAATGACATATGTAGCAATCTTTACCATCGTACGCCGACTTACTAGGGTGCGGAGGTCAATAAACTGAATTAACTAATGTAGAATACATCTGCAAATTTCAAACTAAACAACATTCTTATATCGGATCAGTTTATTATTGAAAGAGAATGTGATAAGTTTTACACGATAAATAAAGCGTACAAGTTCATACACATTATTTTATACAAGTTAGGCCTTTCATTATTACTATATCAATATAGTTATCATTTTAATTCATAAATAAAGTATTTAATTATCTATTAATGTGTATTTTGTAACTATTATAGTTACTATAGTCAAGTATAGTCATCAACTCATCACTCATCACGTTTTGACATTTGTCATAGGGATATAAATAGTGAAGTAACCATACGACTCGGCATTCGATACTTACGATATATCGATTCAAGTTTGTTATGTATTTGATCGATTTGATTATGTAATGTAAAGTGCATTGGATTAAAATTTTGATTAGAAAATTAAACTAAAACTTTAATAATATAGATAAATTGAAATTATACACTGGTACAAAAAATCGATTTCTCTTTAATCTATTTTTTATATTGTTTTCTAATGCCTACGTCAATTTCTCTCATTATAATGAACCATGGTTGTTGTAAAGTATTCGGAACGTCAGGCATGTAAAAAACCTGACAAACCGTGATAAAATCTGAAAAAGTTGCTTAATTATTTTTTTTAGTTACAATAATATTCACATAATTACAAAAACTACTTTTTAAAAATCTTTGATACCGCGTATTTAGTTGACTATTTTTACGCTTATCTACGTTGTGTTACTTGTCAATGTAATTGAAGTCGGTTTTTTTTCGTTTGCGAGGACACAATTATTTTCAGTAGAGATCACTACACAATATTTAATTACTATTAAAATCCAATAATGCTGGTGAAATTTAGTAATTAGTTAGTTACAAATCATCATCATCACAGCAGCCTTTCGCAGTCAATTACTGGACATAGGCCTCCCCAAGTTCACGCCAAAACTGGCGTGAACTCATGTGTTTTGCCCACTGCTGGTTTTGAAATACACAGGCCGAAGACTGGCAGCAGCGTCTTCGGTGCGACAAAGCCAGCCCTGCAGTCACCAACCCGCCTGCCCAGCGTGGTGACTATGCTGATTAAGTAAATTTAAATTTAAATTTTGGGAATTAATGTCACGTCGCTGCTTCCCAACTCCCAGTGATTTGAGGAAATTCCAAACTCGGGCAGAGTCATTTTCCTCAATAACAGACTTATAGATATGGCGTCGATTTTCATCCCTACACACCCTGTTACAGCGATTCCGAGCTTTCCTGTACTTCTCACGATTTGTTTCATTGGGATCGAGTCTATATTTAGCTTTGGCTATATTCCTTTTCTTCTGTAGGCGCTTAACTTCGTCAGTCAACCATGGAGCCGGTAGATGTTTTAATCGCACTGGACGAATAGGGGCATGCTTGTCATAAAGTTGAGTTATTAGGGAATTAAAACAGTTTATCTTTTCATCAATTAATGAATCATCAAGCACTCCGGACCAGTCAATATTTGAAACATCCACGGCTAAACTTTCAAAGTCAATTCCACTGAAATTGCGCCTCATAAGAATTTTACGTTTAGCTTTAGGAGGTCTTAATTTATAAGATAAAAAGAGAAGGTCATGGTAGGAAAAGGCAGTAGCAACACATTGACCAAATTTTTCGATATGAGAAATAGAAGAGACAAGAATTAAGTCGAGAAGAGAAGGCAAGCAGTTAGGAAATGCGTGAGTCGCAGATAGTGGCAATATATGTAAATTAGCTGCCTGTACTATAGATGTGAAGCGAGAAGTTCGAGAGTCATTTTTAAAAAGGCAAGTATTAAAGTCACCCATAATAATTGTGTGTTAGAACGAAGGAGAAAACTTTTCAAGAAGATCTTCAAAAGACATAAAATAGTCAATGGTGAGGCTAGGATTATAAAAAACACCAAGAAGAAGCTTAGTATTGGAGAGAAGGACTTCGATAAAAAGGTATTCTGCTCCAGGACTATTATGTTGTTGCGAAAAATCAATAACACTAAAAGGAATATGAGATCGTAAATAAATAGCAACACCTCCGCCAGGTCGGCTCAAACGGTCATTCCGAATCAAGTGAAAACCTGGTAAGCAGAATGATGTTGAAGGGAGGCATGGTTTCAGCCAGGACTCTGAGACTAAAATAGCATGCAAGTTTTTATTTTGAAAGGAGGCCAACATGTCAGGAAAATGAGCGGGTATACTCTGGGCATTAATGTGAATCAGGTTAAAATGTTTTGAAGCGTCACAAAACTGTGCATCTAAGTCATCACTGAGTGAGGGTAGACTGAGAAAACTGTCATCGCTATCTGTTTCATTAGTATATATTAAATAATAAAATGTGTTTGAATCAGAAACAAGTTTCATGCAAAGAGAAAATGAAAGAACTCCCGAAAAACAAAAAATAATGGTAATATTTTCATCTTGTAGTTTATGTCTGTTCTTGCGAATAGTAAGTAGGTAGACCTGGTTAAAATTATAATACGGAATTGAACACTCTGTGTGTATTTATTGACATAAATTCTTTATCCTCGTTTAAGTGTCCTAAATTTTTTCTATCTTGATATCTCCTTAGGATAAAAATAATAAACTGCTATATTAACTAGGTACTATATAGCTATTGTTTATAGGTTTAATATTTTATAGTTTAACCTTAATGTAGGTATGTTTGTTAATTTTTCTTTTAACAATAATTATATATGACTTCCATTGCCATTGCTAAAATAAATAACTAACGGAATTATAAAAATTGTCTAGACCTAAACATAGATATAGTAAAAAAAAGTAGATAATGCGCGGCCTTTGTTGTTAGTGAAGCCAAAAAACTCGGCTCCTTCAAGTAAATACACGCGCTCACGCACACATATGCATCAAACTACGCTCATTTTCGTTAGTATGTCACGAGGCTTCATACAGTAACTTTGCTTATAAAATGCCGTCTTGTGTGATTAATTGGTGCAAAAACAATACCAAAATAAACAAAAAATCTGAAGGAATATCGTTTCACACGTAAGTACATATAAAACTTTAAATTTATTGTTATTCCAAAATAATATTGAGGTTATTCGGAACTTATAATTTCAATGTCACGAAATGACGTACTACGGGAGTGTTGCCAGTAGTTCTTTTTTTCAATACCCCAAAATGTGGGTAAGTAAATTGTACGCAATCAGAAAAATATTTAAGTAAAAAGTAGACATAGTTATTGTTTTTTTTTTCTCGTGTTATTTTATGTTACATAAAATGAAAATAAAAAAATCAAAATATATTTATGAATTATTAACTCGTTTGTTTTATGTTTTAGTCAATTTAATACGATTAGTGATTGAAAAATATTTGAACATAAGACTACATCATATTAGTAAAATGCAAACAATGACGATGACTCTGAGTTCTAAGCGACAAAAATTTAAAAAACTTATACAACATAAAGGATTCTAGGTTTAAGAAAAATAGTTAAAAAAAAACCGACTGCAAACTGAAAAGAGATAAACAGAGGGGATAGGAAGTGTCCATTCATACGATTATCTTACGAATATTTTTTTTTATTATTCTACCGATTTTTTGTTGTATTTTTAGTAAATTTATTTAAAACTATAAACAGGTTTTTATTTTCACATACCCATTTTACCTATATTAAATTAATTGTTTAATAAAAATTTTAGGGACTTTTTTTAAAAGGTGTCAACACTTCACTCACTCACACATCTTTAAAAAAGTGGCTTCAGTTTTCTGTTCTAGGTGCGTTATCTACCTTTTTTTACTTGATCTATGGACCTAAAAGACATAAAATTTTGTAGAACGGCAGCACTGCAGCTATTAAAAATCCGAGATTGTACAGTTTAGAGCGAAAGATTCGAATCCAGCTATCAATAAAAAAAAATTAAAAAAAAAACCCGAGAAGTCTGAAGTGAATGACATTGACATTATTTTTATTTACATTTTACAAAACATTTTATACTAAATAACAAAATAAAGAAGAATACTAACATAAAAATGATACGAATCTTTGATAATATCTAATATTCTGATTACGCTTATTGTGTAGGCATCACGCGTTTATACTTTTTAACTTAAGTACCATATTAGATAGAAACTTAGTATTCGAGTAATGATTATTGTTATTAAGTGCATGAATCATCAGCATGTTGGGAAGTATGGGTATGTAATAGTGTATTATCATTTTATAGTCTTGTTTCGGTTGCGTCAGTCGGGCGCGTTACGATGGTTGTGATTGCAACGTACGTTTTTATTGATCTCGAAACTACCGGTTTACCAGAGGAGGAGAACAATTGTACTAGAATAACAGAGTTGAGTTTAGTGGCTATTAAAAGAAATCATGTGCTCGCGACCCGCCCGGGCGCTACGCCCCGAGTGCAGCATAAGCTGACGCTCTGCTTCAACCCGGGGAGACCTGTGGCGCCGAGCTGTACCGACGTGACCGGCCTTTGCAATTTCCTACTGGAATACGAACCAAGGTTTAACGTAGAAACTTTTACTATGATAAATACTTTCCTCACCGTTTTGGAGAAACCCGTGTGCCTTATAGCTCATAATGGACATCGTTTTGACTTTCCAATATTGAAAAATCATTTAACAAAGCACGGATTAAGTCTCGCTAACGATCTTCTTTGCGCAGACTGTTTACATGGTTTCTATGATGTAATGGAGGGTAATATGAGTCCAAATTTAAATATAAAAGAAAATCATTCTAGCGGGGATGATACATTTGATGAAAATGACAATAAATTAGAAATGTTTGAATCAGAAACAAGTTTCATGCAAAGAGAAAATGAAAGAACTCCAGAAAAACAAAAATTTTCATTGAATAGGAACAATGTAAAATCAATTTCACATGTACGTAGACAGCTCTTCTGGAATAAGGGACCCAGTCCAAAAAAGAAATACAAACTTTCCCAAATATATGAAAGATTGTTTAACGAGCCAGCGGTGGGCACTCATCATGCTGAAAACGACTGTGAAATTGCATTAAAATGTTTTGTTGTACTTGTAAATGATATGGTGAAGTGGTTTGATCAAAATGCCTGCTTCTTTTCTGAAGTCAGACCTATGACCGCTGGTGTCCCTCTTGGTAGATAAACAAAAAAAAGTCAGGATAGTATATTTTTAAGATACAAAAAAAAAATATGTAAAGAAGTGAATACTTACTATTGTACGTAATACTTTATAATTAATTTTCATACTTTATTTTCATGTTATTAATATTTTCTCTAGTGATAGGGGTTGTCTGTAAGAGATCACTAAGTTTGCACTTTTATAACTTGAATATTGTTATTTTGTTAACCAACTTCCAATTTCAAAAGTTCTAAAAAATTATGATATATATAATTCTTTTTTGCTTTCAAATTCCACTATATTTATGTGATATTTCTATTTTAAAATGTAAATCTAAAATTTATAATTTATTAATTGAGTAGAAATAGGTCCTAATGACTGATTCTAACTCCTGTTGTTAATGTATATTAGTAAGTTATGTGCAAGATAAACTGATAAAACCGGACCTTAATGTGATTTTAAATGTGCAATAATAAATAAATATCTATTAATAAATATAATGCACACACACGATCGTCTGTTCTTATGGTAAGCAACTTAATGCTTGTGTTACAGGTAACAGCTGACTGTTATAACTATATCTTTTTTTGATAAATATACATAGAAATAATACATATATAAATATATAAATATTACACTACTCAGGCGAGAATCAAACCCGCAACTCGCCTAACAGAAAGCAGGGCCACTACAAACTGCGCCACCGGGCTAGTCAAATAATGTTTTATATAAAGAAATTATTTTGTCACAACCTTAAAGTCAACCGATCAGATATTGTGCTGTGATGAATAATAGAATATACATATCGACTTTATCAAAATTGTTAATAATAAAATTAGCTAAATTTACATTTTACAAAAAATTAGTAATATTGATATTATCATTTATTAATTGATATTTGAGACCTAAATTTTATTATCAACGTGTACTTAAAATTAGAAATATATTTTTTATTGATATATTTTTATAAACATACACATAATGTATACATTATAATATGGTGCTTAAAAATTGCAAGGTGCTATAAAAATAGAGGGGACGTACTTTCAAGCAATGAGTTTCATAATAAATAAATTCATTCAAATTTCATAATAAATATAGTCATTAAGTTTGTAATTTGATGTTTTATGAGTCATATTTAATATATAATTTTTTTTTAGTGACCTTTTCCTTTTTATTTTGTTTAAAATATGTCTGTGCTAATTGACTGAATTATTTAATAAAAAAAAAAAACCAAAAATTTAAATAATTACTAAAAAATATATTTTGACAAATAAATAAAATAAATATTAAATTATACAAGATGTAAATTTGTAGTGTGTAAATTTGTGTAATTGTTATGTGAGTTTTTATTAAATTTTATTTTTCTATAAATGTATTATTTGAAATAAAAATATTATTACTATGTAAATGGTGTTTTATTTATTAACTAGCTGACCCGGCGAACTTCGTATCGCCTAACACAAACTTTATCGTATGGTATTAAAGTTCAAATTGACTTTTAAGTATTATCACAAATCTTTTGTATGGGAGTATAGAAAAGTGTTGTTTTTAGACTTTTTCAGGAAATTTAAATTTTTTTTTAGAATTTTTTTCTCCGTAAGAACCATCCTCGTACTTCAAGGAATATTTTAAAAAAAGAATTAGCGAAATCGGTCCAACCGTTCTCGAGTTTTGCGCTTAGCAACACATTCAGCGACTCATTTTTATATTATAGACTAGCTTGTCTTGACAGAATGTTGTCTTGTGAACTGTTAAAGGTGTAAAAGTTTAAATAATTGTTACACTTTCGTGTGTTCCCCACGAAACAATGACAAAGTTCTTTGTTGACGTTTTACGTTTTAACCGACATCAAAAAAGGGAAAGGTTTTTAATTAGCTCTAGAACTACTGGAACAAATTGAAAAAAATATTGTTATATATAGCCCATTTATCGAGAAAGGCTAGGCTGTATTTTATTTTAGTAATTTTTTCCCCAAATGAAAGCGTAAAATATAGAATAATACACCAGTACTTACTGTTTATTCAAGTAGTTCTTCAGGTTAATTGGTTATAACAATGTAAAGCTTTTACTGTAGTGATACTAATAGCAAGTGTCCTTTTATGTTTTGATTTTAGATTTCAATTGTTTTAGTTATTTATTAGAATTAGTATAGTTTATTATTTAGAATTAATTAATTGAATAGAACATAGCATCATACAATTTTTTAACCGGCTTCAAAAAAGAAGGAGGTTTCTCAATTCGACCGTATATATTATGTGTGTTCGCGGATAACTTCGTCGCTTGTGAACCGATTTTGATGATCTTTTTTTGTTGGAAAGGAGATATCCCAAGGGTGGTACCATGAAAAGGAAATCCATGATCTGATGATGGCATCCCAGAGAAAACGAGGGGAACCTTCGAAAATCGTAGGAGTGTCGATGTAATTGAAGTCAATTTTCTTTCGTTTGCCAGTACCTAAACACAATTATTTTAATGATTTTTTATATTTCAGGCCTGCTTGTTCTCACTGGTGTGCTATGGGGTTGCACGAACCCGTTTATCAAACAAGGCACGAAAGGCTTGCGTAAAGTTCACGCGGATTCCTTGCTCGGCCAAGCATATGCGGAAGTAACCTTCCTCTTGGGGAATTGGAGGGTAATTTAACAATTATCTTGTAATAATAATAATAATAATACTCTTATTTTTAACCGACTTCCAAAAAAGGAGGAGCTTCTCAATTCGACTGTATTTTTTTATGTATGTTACTTCAGAACTTTTGACTGGGTGGATTGATTTCGACAATTTTTTTTAATCCATAGGTGGTGTATGTCATTTGGTCCCATTTAAATTTATTTGAAATCTAACAACTACTTTTTGAGTTTTATCCAATAATGCGTTTTTACTTGACTATTTTTTCGTCGACTTACGTTGTATTATACCGCATAACTTTTTACTGGATGTACCGATTTTGATGATTTATAATTTAATCAAAAGCTGATGTTTAATATGTGGTCACATTTAAATTTCATCGAGATCTGATAATTACTTTTTGAGTAATCTTTGATAACACATATTTACTTGACTATTTTTTCGTCGACCTACGTTGTATTAATTGTCGATGTAATTGCAGTCGGTTTTTTTTCGTTTGAAACAGATACTGCAGTTAGGAAGTGAACAAATAATTGGTGTGCGAATTAGAATAAATTGCAATAAAGTACATGTGGATAATACCTATATAATAATAAACTTACTAAGTTGAAGATATTAGGTATATTTATTTAAAAAAAAATCTTTATATTCTAAACTCTATATTCTATATTAGATAATCTTAGTTTGTTTGTTTGTTAACTTGAATGCGATAATTTCATGAACTACTGGTCCGATTTGAAAAATTATTTCAGTGTTATATAGCCCATTTATCAAGGAAGGCTAAAGGCTATATAATAATTTAGTACCTCTTTTCTCTTAAATTAACTTTGGTAAAACCACAGGGCATATCTAGTTGCAAGCAGAGCTGGGCACCGTTAATCAAATGGTTAGCTTCGTTAATCGCTATTCCGCTAATACAAAAATTAGTTTCGTTAAACGTTAAAACGCTACATTTTAGAAGATTTAACGCAAGTTAAAGTTAATCGTTAATCGTTAACGTATGACTAAAAAAGCATTATATTAATTGCTGATTATTTAATACCGATAAAGAATGAAGTATAAAAGCAAATTTTTTAATTTGCTTAATGGAAGTTCTCCCTAGTATGTAAAATATTATTGTAAGCTCTAGTTAAAGAAATAAACTTTATTTTATTTTTTATTTATTTATTATTTTTATAAAACAATAAAATACAGAATGCAAATTTAATTAAATCAATTGATTGATTTAACTAAATTTGCATTCTGTATTTGCAGTTGAACGTCTTTTTTCAACTAAATTTAGCTGTCCGGCACTATGTGCATGTTCCCTTTCATGAACATCAACATATTAAAATTTTCATCAGAAAGAGATGCTCTTTTCGGTGCTAAAATATCTTTTCCCGTTGAAAAAAGACGTTCAACTGCTGCGCTTGAAGGTATTGCCGTGTTATATTTGATAAAAAGATTAATCAAAATCTGGTCTCCAAAGAATGCAGCGTCGTCAAGTGAGTCCTTGGATGGTGCATCTAGCCACATTTTGACTATGCTTTGAGCTTTTGTCTTCAAAGAGTTCTGCCTCGTTGGCCTTTCCTTGCACTGGGTAGTTACCGACTTAAAAGTCTTCCTCGTTATCACTACTCCCTCCATTACTTCCTCCGCCACTAACACTGTCCTTGGAGTTTTCCTAAAAATTATTCAGAAAAATAAACAATTATTCCATACAAAATTCCGCCCTACAGAGCAGTTTCTTGGCGGACTAATTTAGAAAAAAAAATTACCTGCACTTCTTGTCGTAAAGCCTCTTCTACTTTACTTTCCATGGATTTTTTACGGCATTCACCCTACCGCTGTCGTAAGTTTCAAGCCAAATTAATCTAAACTTTGGGTGAAACCCAGCAGCAAGTTGGCAATGCTCGTCATTGAGCAGTGGGCCAAACCTTTTTTCAATGCCATTGATTAAGGCATTGGCTAAGGCTATGCAGTGTATAAGCCCCTTGGTCTTGATGTGTTTTAATTTAAGAATTGTTGCTGCTATTGTCGGCAGTAGCGACCCGAGATAGGCTTGGGCTTCTCCTTGGATTTGATCCAGGGCAATAGCGACAGGTGCCATAACCTGTGAAAAAGAAGTTAAATTTAAAAGTTACTTACTTAGTTAAGTTTGTAATGATAAGTTTTTTTGTGGATTTCTGAATTTTTTTATGGCTCTATTTACTCAGTTCATCGGGTACATTAACCCCCTTGCGGATGTATATACCCTTTCTGTTACACCCTGTATAGTGTAGTTATAAAGAGCCTCTTTATAATATAGTTTAGAAACTGTAGAGTGTAGATGAATAAACCAACCAAATAAAAATAAGTATGGACAAACAGAATACTTACGTATTTTAATTACTTACTTAATCAGGTGCTGCTTCAATTGAGCGTGTTCGTCAGCAATACGTCTGCCCAAAGATCTTCTTGACATTGTGTTTTTGCTGGGGTTTAATGTTTTTTATCAACATATCAAATGTTTCGCTTTCGACAACATGTAACGGAATCATGTTAGAAATAAAAAAGTTTACTATACATTTGTCCACTTTGGTTTGAGATACACCACTACCGGTAGATGCAATACCGAAAGATTCTCCAATGCTCCTCTGACGGATTTTTTTACCTGGATTACTGGTACTTGCAGCGCTATCATCGTCATTTTTATTTTCAGCTTCAACGATTTTCCTCTTAGGCTTGCCCCGATTAGATCCCGCCCTGATAATCTCTTCAAACCGTATGTATTGGGACTCGTGAACTCTCCTCACGTGTTGTTTTAAATTGTTGAGGCTCGATGCATTTTAGGCAAGCATCTTTTACACACAAAGAGTATTTGTTGTCCCGATTTGGATACAAAATCAACATACGAATTATAAAAGCGACAGCCGAAGGTTGCAAAAAAAAGCAAAGATTTATTTAAAATTAAATTTATTACTACTAAATTATAATTAATTAATTACACGTGACAGTTGTTCAATGTTAGAAACAAGAGTGACTTAAAATTAAAGATCGCTCAGTCGGAGCATCGGGTTGTTTTGGTTTCTTCGTGTTGGGTCGCCACACACGGTGCCCAGGTGCGATGCTCAGGTGCGATGCCACGGTGGGAAAGTTTTGTAACAACCTCCGGCTACCGATGCGAGACGTGGGAATGTTTCGAAGAAAACTCCGGTCAGCAAATCCCGACATAGAGCGTTTCGTAACACCTCCCCCCGTAGTTCAGTGACTATTGAAAACCTTCGGTTGAGATGGTCGCTGAGATGGTTCTAGGATCCACTTTTACTACTCGTTGGTCTACGGATCTTAGGTCCGACATCGCATATGCTGCATCAGGAACATTACCCTTACTTCTTTTGGAATTACTTCTGGTATTGACATTTCGTATTCGTAGTCGTCGGCTTGCTACGACGGCGAAGAGTGCTACGATACTCAATAGTAGTATTATGTAGACTGGAATCGTAGTATGATATAGTGATGGGTCAATGGCTTGTTCCAGATGAATTGGAGTCTGTGTGGAGATCTTCGTGTGGATTGCATGAAGATTTTTCAGATCAACGGAGTTTAAGATGAAACGTGGGTATTCTTGATTCTTCGGCTCTTTATACTGAGGCATTTCCATGATCTTCACAGGATGTCCTTCGATGTGCTCGTTAGTGTTAGCTATAGTAAATTCTGGTGTTTTTAGATAACAGTTAAATGGGATGGTAGCTAAGTAACTTCCTTGTAGCGTCCTGTACAATTCTTGGCCGCAGGTTATTTTGACTTTGGTTGGCTTCGGGAAACATAGTGTATAGTGTTTGTCGTCTAGTTGTTCAAGGGCTTCTTTCTTCAATGATACTGAAGTTGGATTGCAGAATTCGTGCAGTTGCTGTTTGTTGATCAGATGCTGGATACAGTCGGGATCACTTTTGATTTTATACTTTGATTGTGCTTCGCAGAGAAACCATGAGTTTACCTTCGGGCATTCAGCCTCCATGTACATATAATCTGTTCCAGAAGTTGCTATGTAAGGTAAGGGTGGTACAAGGACTTTATTATTTTTATTAGGGATAATAGCTAATTTGTATAGATCAAAATTGGATGGGTAGGTAATCGGCACCTTAATAACTATAATTATCTGATTATCTGCGTAAAAATAACCTAATTTAATTATATCATAGAAATCTCTAAAATCTACGTTAATGACCTCATCTTTAGGATACAAGGCCTTCAACTTACTTAATATACTTTTTACTTCTCTAACATTCAATACGGAATGTGGCGTACCCGATGTACGAATAAAAGCTAATATATTTTCTAACCTATATAATTCTTGAGATAAATCATCGACGTTATCTCCTAAAATAATAAGATGTTGCGCCAAATGAGCGTATTTAATTGAGTTGTTGTCCCTATTCGTATATTTAGTCATAATGTCCTTAAGAACCAAATTTATTTTCTCTTGATTTTTCGCTAAATTATCAATTGCCTTGGAACTATGAAGGATCCAATCCTTATCAAGTGTTATATGGTTATTGATTTCAGATTCTAATTTTTGTTCGTTATTTTGTAGTACTTTAATTGCATTATTATATTTAATAGCGTCAGTATAATCGAGATTGCCGGAAATCGATTTAATTACAGATCCGAGTCCATCGATGAGACCTCTTTTATTACGATTTGGCTTAAAGCTTAATAATTGCTCGTATATCTCATTTAATTTAGTGTGTAAATGATCAATATGTGGATCATATAAAGATTGCGTTATATTATTTAATTGAGGCCTAATTTCAAGTAATTGAATTTTAACTAACTTAATTTGTATGGAGATATTATTCAGATCAATATTGTTTAAGAAGGAGTGATAATGAGCTACGATTTTCGTGGATCCTAATCTAAAAGGAAGGATTCCAGGTCCGTCGTCCAAGGAGTCAATCGTTATGTCTTGTCCTTTGGTCAGTTGAAGCAGGATCGGTAGAAATAGTGTCCTGTAACAATTTCGAGTCTTTAGGACTTCTTTTCAGGCGAGATTTAGCGACGGCGCCACGTTTCTTTTTAGTAAAAATATGGATGGGAAGGTCGGCAAGAACAGTGTCCTGAGTATAGCGTGGTGTCAGTTTTTGTCGGTTAGCTAATGGGTTTCGAATAAAAACTTGTTGGTCGGGGTGATACTCTTTTTCAGGCTCGCGGTCTTTGTTTCTATTCTCAGTTAATTCGGTCCTATTATGTAAGGCTGTTTCATTAATTATTTCGTATACATTAGTCATTCGTTTTCTATGTTCTAACAAGTATTGTTGTAGGAGGTGTTCTGTCAAGTCGATGTCTAGTGGGTCACGTGGGTCAAAATGTCCTGTTATTAAGTCTATAGGTCTACATTTAGTGAAGCTGTGAATGGAGCTATTGTATGCAAGTATTGCGTAGGGCATTAGATTTATAATCGGTTCATTAGTTTTCTCAATTTTCAGGATCCTAAGATGCTCCAGAATGGTTGAGTGGAATCTTTCTACTATTCCATTATCATTCGGAGTGTGAGCAAGAATTTTGTGATGCTGGATTTTATGGAGACGTGTGAATTCGGAAAATAGCTGGTTTGAGAATTCTGGACCTTGATCCGTAACTATTGTTAAGGGGACGCCATGATGGGTACAAAACTTAAGTAACGACTGAACTACACTTAAGGCTGTGCTATCTCTAAGATAGTACGCTTGAGCATATTTCGAAAAAGCATCAACTAGAGAAAGGTATTTTTCATTTTGAACAGTAAAGAGATCGAGATGAAGTATCTCGAATGGTTTACTAGGAGGGGGTACTATGGAAAATCTTTGCTTAATAGGGTGACGATCGTATTTTGCACATCCGCAGACATTGCATTCATTAATATATTTTGTAATATGTTCTTTCATCTTAGGCCAGTAGAACTTGGACGATAGAGCTAAGAAACATTCATTAATGCCACGATGGTTAGTTTTACCTTCGTGATATTTTTGTATGATTTCTTGTTGGTTTAAATAATCTTTGATATTTTCTAATTCAACTTTAGTTAATACTAATTTCATAGCGGAGCTTTTGAATTTACTTTGAATGATAGGAATTATTTTATACATAGCTAAAGGAGGATGAATGATCAAACCAGTCTGGACTTTCGGGTTTACATATTCCTTAATGGCATTGACAACATCTTCCTCAAGGTTTGACTCTGATAGTTGAATAGTCGTTTTTGTGTGTGTCTCAAAAGGTTTTGTCACCGTCGGTCGCTTTTTAATGTCTCCTACTAAAATAAAACATATCTGTATATTAAATTTATTCAGTGGGTCGTCTGAGATGGGGATCTCGAGTATTGGGTTTTCATTACTAGTGTGGGCTGTTGCTGTACTAGATCCACTTAATGATGGTGGTCTCTCGGAAGGATTAACCATAATAGAACTGGTATCTTCGTTGTTAATTTCGATACGGGATAAAGCATCGGCGTTAACGTTATACTTGCCTTGCTTATAAACTGTAGTGAAATTATACTCGCTTAATTTTAGCCTCCAGCGCGTTAATCTAGAATTTGGTTCTTTTAAATTCATAACCCATTGCAATGGCTTATGATCTGTAACTATCTTAAATTTTCTTCCGAATAAGTAAGGCCGAAAATATTTCGTAGCCCATACTATTGCTAAAAGTTCTTTCTCAATGGTACTGTAGTTAATTTCACTAGAGTTTAAGGTACGTGACGCGTAGGCGATTGGCTTATCACTGCCTATAGTGCCCTGGGAAAGTACAGCACCAATCGCGAAATTCGAGGCATCTGTAGTCAGTATGAAGTCTTTGTCAAAGTCGGGGTATTGCAATATAGGGTCATTTGTCAAGAGTTTTTTTACAAGTCTCGAAACAGTCTACATAATTTATATCATTAGGTGTTATCTTTGAGCCTTTCTTTAAGCATTGAGTCATAGGCTTTGTTATTTTGGCGAAATCAGGAATAAATTTTCTATAATAACCTAATAATCCTAGAAATCGTTTTATTTCAGTGGCTGTTTTTGGCAAGGGAAACTTTTTGATAGCCGCGATCTTGTCAGGGTTTGGTTTAATTCCATCTTTACTGATTATATGGCCTAAATATGCAGTTTCTAATTTTAAAAATTCCGACTTATCTAATTGAATCTTGAAGTTAGATTCTCGTAACCTTTTAAAAACCTTTTCCAAATTCACCAGATGCTCTTGCAATGAAACGCTAAATACTATGATATCGTCAAGATAAACAAGACATATTACGTTTTGGAGATCTCTAAGGACATTATCCATAACTCGTTGGAATGTGGACGGAGAATTTTTAAGTCCCATAGGCATTCTTAAAAATTCAAAATGCCCATGTTCTACGTTAAATGCCGTTTTCGGAATGTCGTCAGGGTTCATCTCGACTTGGTAAAAGCCGCTAGCAAGATCTAAAGTGGTAAAGTAATGACAGTTACCAAGCTTATCAAGGACATCGGATATATTAGGAATAGGGTATTTATCGTCAATGGTTTTTTCGTTGATTTTTCTAAAGTCTACGACTATGCGCCATTTAGTTTTTCCCGACGCATCGGCCTTCTTAGGAACCACCCAGATAGGTGAGCTCCAAGCTGATTGTGACGGTCGTATTATACCCTGATCTAGCATCTTAGTTATTTGATCTTGTACCTCTTGTCTATGAATGAATGGATATCGATAAGATTTAGTGTAAACCGGAACCTCATCGGTTGTACGTATACTATGTTTAATTTTGTTAGTGAAAGTCAAGGGTTCACCTTCGATATAGAAAACATCTGCATAACGAGCGCAAAGGGACTCTAAATTTACGCGTTCTTCAGGATTTAAATGGTCGGTACGAAGGCGAGATAAAACTTCCGATACGCGATCGCGTGATTGTTCGGTGCGCGTGCACTTGATATTAAATATTTCCGCACTGACGGGCTTGTCCATTGAAAAAATTACGTCATGTTTAGTCGGGTTACTAACTTCTACAAAGCAACGATTATTAGTAACCGTGGTTACACAATAATTAATATGACAATTAGAAATAATTTGCTCCGGAATATACGCATCACCATCTTGAAAATTTACCGGTATTCTAATTAGCTTAGACGAGTTTGCGGGTATTATTTCCTCGTATAGATTACAATTACGTGAGTCGTACATAAGTAACGGAATTTTAGACTGTCTTGTAACGAGCATTTTATTTTTTAAATCAATACTAGATTCTAATTTCTCTAATAAATCATAACCAATTAATCCGTCAAAATAATCATGGAATTTATAAATGAATAAAGTAATATCGTTGCTTTCGTTAAATTCCGTAAAACAAGGTACAGTTATTGAATAATCATTTCGCGTAGTGGCATGAATATTAGTTACTTCGAAAGGATCGTAGTTGCACGGTAAATGAGAAAAATACTTTTCTACGGCTAGCGGACTGATAAAAGACTGGTTGGCACCGGTATCGATAAGAAATTTAAGGGGTGGATTAGCTATTTGAATGTAGGGTAATTGACGTTGCGTATGTAGATTAATTTCTATTTTGGTTTTTCTGATTTTGTAATAATCTGAAAATCCTCATTATTGTTTGTAGCGTTTTCGTCATTAGGTTCGTCTTGCGGGGGTAGCTCTTCGGGGTAGCAAGGATAGTAAGAACTGTCGGTAAATTCAGGTTGATCATAAAAGTCTGGTTCGTATTGATAATAGTCGTAGCAGTCATAGTAAGGTTGGTATTGTTCAGCCTGATCGTAAAATTCATTGAAATTTACCTCGCGAGACTTAAAATAGTTAGATGGGGGTGGATTTCCGTTTCTAGTCCAGTTGTAAGGTGTCTGTGAGGGGAACGGCTTAGATACGTAGTGGCTAACGCCACTCATAGGAGTAGCCTTGGTGTTCGCGTTATTATAGTTATACCCTGGATTTTTAGGTGGTAATCTAAATACGTTACTTTGTGGTCTATAGTTAGGCGGGGGTGCAGCGAAAATTTGTTGAGTGCGCGTAGGACCACTGAAATGAGGCGGTTGGGGCTTCCAACTCGGCATTGGCCTCGGTGGCTGTTGTACGTTAAAAGTTCGAGAGGGTCCAGCGGGGGTATTAAATTGCCTTGACGGACCGGGCATACTAAAAGGCTTTGAAGGATTAAAACCGAATGTGCGCGGGGGTGCTATAGGCATTTGCGGTAGAAAGCTATTAGAAAATTTTGGTTGATGATTAAATGAAGACGTAGACTGCAACTTTCTCTCAGGAAGGTGATCGTTGCGCTGCTGTAAATACAACGTATTCATCTCGTCGTTGACGTATTCAAGGGCATCTTCGATAGTTTCAGGTCGCATACATCTTATGCGAGCTCCTAGAGGGTCGCGGAGACCGCGAAGGTACGATCTAAGGGTTAACTTTTTATACAAGGTTCGTTTTGCTTCAATAGTAGTTGGTATGGTTTCGTGTAAGCTAACGTAAGTCATTATAACACTAAAAAGATTTTGGCATTGTTCGTAAAACTCTTGAGGTGTTGCTGAACCTTGTGTAAGAAGTGACAGGTCGTTATAAAGCGAAGCCTCATCGCGCTGGTCTGCAAAATTATTCACAAGAGCACTTCGTATTCCTGACCAGTTTACCGGAACTCCGTTGGAGTTTATTGTACGGGCCGCGGGGCCTATTATTTTATTTAAAATACCGTTAATTATAGCTATATTACCGAGCTCGTATCCGGGTTCAGCTTTCATATACTGCGCTACTATTGCATCGCAAAGATTAATAAATCGCGTAAGCACGGCGGAATTCCCGTCGAAGTCGGGAATGAGTCTGAGAACCTTATAGATTTGTTCTACGTGGGTGTCGGATACTCTAGCACTGTGAATATTTTCGGGTGTTTGCGACTCCATGATCGTATCTAAACCTCTATGCAAATCTAATACTAAAAACCTATTCGTATTTTTTAACCTAGGTGACCGAGATTGCCGTGAATGGAAAATCTTGGTAAGTAATTGTGGAAACACTAGGAATAAGAAAGGAGAGCAACTCTAGTAAGATCTAGGTACTCACATATGCATCTTTGGTTTCTTTGCGTAGATCGATTTCTTGATCTCCTCCGGACTGCAGCTTCCGTAGATTCTGGACCGCCGTTAGAACGTGATCGATTCACTGACTCTACTTTACAGCGATCCTACCGACTGCGCCAATTATAAAAGCGACAGCCGAAGGTTGCAAAAAAAAGCAAAGATTTATTTAAAATTAAATTTATTACTACTAAATTATAATTAATTAATTACACGTGACAGTTGTTCAATGTTAGAAACAAGAGTGACTTAAAATTAAAGATCGCTCAGTCGGAGCATCGGGTTGTTTTGGTTCTTCGTGTTGGGTCGCCACACACGGTGCCCAGGTGCGATGCTCAGGTGCGATGCCACGGTGGGAAAGTTTTGTAACAACCTCCGGCTACCGATGCGAGACGTGGGAATGTTTCGAAGAAAACTCCGGTCAGCAAATCCCGACATAGAGCGTTTCGTAACATACTCACTCAAATGTGGCCATGGATTTTCTTCAGTCTCACTGGAATCTGAATCCATGATATTTTTTTAATGATCACACACTTTATAAACTTACACCACACCAACTGCACTGCTCATATAAATACGCAATTTAGCAGGAAAAGACAAGAAAACAAAACAAACACTCGTTAGCTCTTGACCGTAACCGCCGATAATAAGTAATGAAACCAAAACAAAAACAATGTGAAGTGAATTTCATACAGCGCAGTTTTCCCGCTCGCACGCGCCACACCTAAGCTATATTTGTTTCACTCACACCGCGGCACGCGCTCCGCGCTGCAAGTGCCGGCGCGCTCGACCAAACTTGTCGAAACCTGTTTTTCCCGCCGCGCGCGGTGCGTACTTCCATTGGGTTAACTGTTAACGGGTCCGTTAACCATTTTATAAGTTAGCTTAAAAGTTAATCCGTTACTCGAAGTGTTAGCTTCGTTAATTAACTGTTAACGGATTAACGAGTTAATGCCCAGCTCTGGTTGCAAGTATATGTGTACTTACAATTATCTCAATAAATTCATTATTAGACCAACATTCATTGTGTTTGTATTACTTTATTGACCTTCCCTCAAATGTCATCTCCTACTCAACTATAAACTGTATACAATACAACCCTTAATTTTCATTTAATTTTTTTTCTTCATTTCAAAATCGTTGAAAAAGGTAAAAAGTAAATCATGAACATAGAACCTCTTTTCTCAGTGATGAATAAAACTGACACGATATGTTAGTTAACGTACCCATACTACGTGATCCGTTTAGAGGATTCTTCAAAAATACCACGCTTGGTCACTGGGGCGGAAGGGTCTTAGGTTTTCATCGCGTAGTCAATATCCTCTAGAAAAATCTTACACTTGTTTGAACTAATATCAAATATTATGTGCAGCGCTTAGCGCTTTAAACTCACAGATGAAAATATATTATTTTAACTTTCTATTTGCAAAAAAATATTTAAAAGTATGTTTCTGAATTGCTACACGATAACTGGAGGGGGGGGTTAGCAAATACTACGGGTAAATTACGTAAAGAATGGTTCACCTAGTTCGTTGCCCTGGGTCAATAAAAAAAAATTACTTTTTTTTTGATTTTCATATAAGGACCCCGGTATGAAAAAAATATAAAGAGTAAAATCTATTGAACGGATGACCTCGTTACGTTTCTCGTAACGCCATCTATCGGAACCTAATAATGTTATGATAGATGTTATTTGATTCGTTTATTTACCATTTGATATGGTATTAATTTTTTTGTTAGATTAGTAGGCCTTTTTTGTGCCTATTTAGACAGTCGATCTGAAGGAGTAGATACACTACAATCGTATTTTTTCATTTTTACAGTACGTAGTACCTTGGTTAGTCAACCAGCTGGGATCGCTGGTGTATTTGTTTGCAATTCAACGCGTACCACTATCTCTCGCCATGCCGGCTGCCAATAGTCTAGCGTTCGCGTTCACGGCTTTAACGGGCTCCCTTGTCGGCACTGAGAGGCCATTAGACCAAGGTATGTTGTACTGAACTGCTGGAAATTTCGGGTTTTCTTCCATTAAGAAGACGTGGACACCATGCCGTTGCTTTGTGATTATGTGTCTGTCTGTGACGAATATGTGTCTGAGAATTCCTTCTAAATCATTTCCTTGCGATGTTTTCTGTAGACAAAAATCTCTCAAAGTCCTTGTTAAGAGCTCTATAAAGGCATATATGGATTAGGGTTAGAGCTTAACCCGCCACAGGGCTCTTCTTCGGTGAAAGAAGAAGAAGAGTGGTGAAGCGATTTGGTGGATACTTTCCCTGATTAAGGCAATGATTGTAAGCAGGTGCTTATAATAATAACCAGCAACTGAGGTAGGGCACAGCAGTAATTTCCTGCTTAAAATATGGAGCAGTCCGACTGGGGTAGTACCTCGACTTTACAGAAGACCACAGCTAAATAATACTGTTTTCAAGCAGTATTGTGTTCCTGTTGGTGAGTAAGGTGACCAGAGCTCCTGGGGGGGATTGGGGATTGGGTCGGCAACGCGCTTGCGATGCTTCTGGTGTTGCAGGTGTCTATAAGCTACGGTAATCTCTTACCATCAGGTGAGCCGTACGCTTGTTTGCCGAATTAGTGAAATAAAAAAAAAAAAAAAAACCGAAGGAACCGTTGCATCCTATTGGAGACATGGTGACGAGACATAACGACAGACAAACAACCACTTTTTTATCCCTTTTTTAAATATCTGCTTAAATAGGTAAACCTATGAAACGACACCATCGAGGCGGGAATTGAACCCACGACCGTCAGTTTCGCCTGCGGTTCCGCGTCGAATGTCTGTCTGTGCATCGTAGCTCTCGAACGGGTGGACCGATTTTAATGCAGTTTTATCACGTGAAAGTTAATTATCTTGTGATGATTATTAACTATGCTTATTAAAAATAAACGAAATGATCACGCTCGTATTATTGATGAAGCTAAGCAGGGATTTTCCATTAAAATGGGGAATTAATGCGGAAGTACCTCAAAAATTGTTTTTTTTTTTTTTTTCAGGATCCATCTTCGGGATCATGTTGATAGGCGTCGGTACTGCTCTGTGCTGTTGGGATAAAACGGAACTTTGATATTTAATGTCATTTTTGTAAAAATAAATAAAGAAATAATGTTCATGTTGTAGAAAATTGTATATGTCAGTAATGTAAATTATTGCTTTAAATAATGTTACTATTTATGGGAATAAAAATAAAAGATATTTAATATATTATATTATAAGACAATAATGTAGGTATTGTGTTTAACTTCATTTGATGCCCCCTATATGTTCTTTCGTTGTTCTTAGGATTATGGATGTTCTGTATATCCAGTAAGTCAGCTTTTTCAGTAAATTTATCTTTTTGTCGGAGAGGTTCCAAATTTGGAAGGCATATTTTAATAAAAGTCTTATGTGCGTTTTATATTATGAACACTCCGGTTGTCGTCACTTGAAAGGATCTCCTGAAAAATCATATTTAGTAAGGGGGGCCAACTTAAGGATGAACATTTGTTAAATTAATTATAAATAAATAAAAAACAATTTTTACATTCGAAAAACAACGAACAAACGACGAACAAATAATTAAAAAAAAAAAAAAAAAAATACACAAAAGCACCGGAGACGTTACGGAAGATATTTCAATATACTTACGAATAGATTTTTCAAAAATGATAGTCAACAATTATATTGTTTTTACGATCGAAATGGCGGACTAATCATCAATAATGGTCGAACAAACAATAATTAATTGATTAAAAGGCGAACAAATAATTTTTACATTCGAACAATAAAGAACAAACGACGAACATAATTAAAAAATCGAAACAAGGGGTCCAAATTCAGTGAGCCAGTATTCGTGTACACAATAATGAACCCAAACCTTAGTTGTCTTTTCTGCCACTGGCTGCGCTAGAATATAGGATGTACCGATGCTTTTATAATTATTACATGTATTGCCTCGCGAATGTTGAATTAATTTAAATATAAAATGTACTGTGTGGCTACGGTACTAAAGAATATAGCCACCCCCTCTCTTCCTGTGGGTGTCGTAAGAGGCGACTAAGCGATAACACAGTTCCGCTACCACCTCGGAACTTAAAAAGCCGACCGGTGGCGGGATAACCATCCAGCTGCGGCTTTGAAATACACAGGCCGAAGACGGGCAGCAGCGTCTTCGGTGCGACAAGGCCAGTCCTGCAGTCACCAACCCGCCTGCCCAGCGTGATGACTATAGGCAAAACACTTGAGTTCACGTTATTTTTGGCGTAAACTTGTGGAGGCCTATGTCCAGCAGTGGACTGTATAGGCTGTAATAGTGTAATAGTGTAAGTCGCTCGACTGATCCGCATATTGTATGCGGGCGAGCGGCCTGTGTTGGTAAACAAATCGAGTCAACACGAACGATAATATTTGTAATTTTTAAGTTTAAAAAAGGTTTAAAAGAAGTATACAAGTAATAATGTGATTAAAAAATACTTACGTATGAAAGGTAACGCCATGTTTTAGTAAATTTGACGTGGCAGATCTTTTTTTGCAGTAAAAAACAGAACAATTTGGTATTTTTTGAAGGACGTTGATTCAATCGCGCAACTAGATTTAGTCTAGTGATCAGTGCGGCGGCAACTAGTTTTATTGTTTGCATATGGCCATTTGGCCTTATACCTTGACAGAGGGGAACGCCTGTACATGGCTACTCCCCTCCGTGTTGCTCTTTGTTTTTCTGTAAGTATTACTATACTCCATAGATTATACACTTATATACTGTTATAACTATACTCTGTGTTAGTATCTCACTGTTTACATCGCGATGACGAATGTTAAAACGGGCCTATTATGACTAAGTGATAGTGATAGTGAAAGCCATTATTTTTAAATTTTATATAGTTCTAATTTGTTTTATATATATTAGTTAAATTATGTAAATTTTATAATGAAACAGTTATAATAAGTAAACAAAATCGCGATGTTATATCCGATTGAAACAATATAGTTTGTGGTTATAGAAGTTATTCGTTATCACATTACATACTTTAATACCGGCTTACTTCAGTAACTTATATCAATTATTGTTTATAATATTCAAAATGAATATTGAAACATTCGTATTCTTTGATTTAGAAACAACAGGTTTACCAAGTAAAGAGAATCCTGCTAAAATTACGGAACTCTCGTTTTTATGTGTATCACGTCGTGATATAGAAAGATCGGATCTTAAAAAGTTGCCTCCTGTCAGTAAATTATCCCTTCTATTTAACCCACAGAAAGAGATAGTACCACAGGTTGTCAGATTGACGGGCTTATCAAAGAGTATTCTGTCGAATCAACCTATTTTCGGTGATAAAATAAAATGTATTAACAGTTTTCTAGAGCTACCGAAGCCTGTCTGCTTGGTAGCGCACAATGGTGATCGATTTGATTATAAAATTATAAAAAGTGAATATAAGAACGAGAATACACACTTACCAGTGGATCTACTTTGTGTGGATTCATTAAAAGCTTTTAAGGACATCTTTGAAAATGTTAATTTTCATTCAGAAAGCTTAAACAATAGAGCTGCCTCTGACAGAAGCAACACAGAAGTAGATGATTCATTGTGGCCGGATTTAGATGTGACTCCAGAGGATTGGAAGGAAATTGACGATTTAATTGAATCATTTTCAACGTTAACGCCGAAGGCTAAAATTAAAAAGACGAAACAAAAAATGAGTTATACTTTAGCTAATATTTATAAAACATTGTTAAAAAAGGAACCGATCGGTTCCCATAGAGCTGAAGCTGATTGTGTGATGCTTTTGGAATGTATAATAGCCACAAAGGCTCATTTTTTGAAATGGGCAGACAATAATTGTAAACTTTTAAGCTCAATTTAAAACTGCAACTAAGTAATAAATGTTATGTATTAGATTATTGGCCATTTTCAATAATCTATCTATGTATATATTTCTTTCAATAATCTGTGGCTACTAGGGATAGGTTTTTAATATAATTTATAAAGAGCTTACATCAAAATTAAGTAAAGTAAGCAAATTGAGAATAGAATATTAAAACTGGGCATATGTAAACCAAATTGTTTAAAATATTTTTAATGTTTCTTTCTATTGTAATACATTTTTTTACTTTCCTTATTATTATCTAAACCTTTTAAAAATATTTTTATGTTAAAAGGTGGTTCTTGTAAAACTGACACTACTAAGTCTAAATGATTATATTATGGAACTTATTTTTTTATAATAATGTACATATCACCTATATAATTTATATATAATGGTATATGTGAACTTTGTGATAAAACTATTGTAAGCCTTCAATGAAAAGTGCAAAAATTATCATAGATTGCGTTAGTATAGAAATGGTAAGCCATTTTGTGTTTTAAACCTCTATATAAATATGTCTTTATTTACATGACCATTATATAAATACTATACATGCACTGTTATTGATTCATTTTTAACCAACTTCAAAAAGGATGGTTATTAATTTGTATCTTTTGTTTTCTCTAAATTGTATACTTAGGATTTCATATCAGGCTTGCTTCACTGGTTATTTATAAAGCTTCAGATATACATACAATGGTATCCAATTAAGTCTGTTAGACATTTTTTAATCAAAAGTCCATATTTGTAACTTGCTAATCTAAATGTTGTTTTGTATTAGTTTGGGTTACACTTATATGCAAGATAAGTTTTATCAGACCCATTGAAACAGGCTTCAGTAATTATATTATGATAGTTATGACCACGAAAAATCATAATTTTAAGTTTTTAGGCTTAAGAACAAATCATGGTTAATCATCATAAATGGTTTATGATTATGGTTGTAATGTTCAACCTGCTGTATTATTCAGATTCTAATATATTTTAAGATTTATTTTTTATCTATACCTATTGTAAATTAAAAATCAATATATGCTGTGACTTTTACATTTTATTAATTAATAAAAATATTTACTTATTAGCAATTTTGTTTTTGATTATAGCTGTAGAATCAGTCAGTCTGTTGTAGAATATTTAAAAGAAATTAAAGTGAGATAAAAGGAAAAAAAAAAAACAATTTTTAATTTTTTTTTATATTCTTAGAATTTTATACATAATAAATTACTCGTATATCATAATTATACATTATAAAATATGGTTGTTTAAAATGTGACAAAGAATACCGCCTAAACCAATCACAACAATTTTTATTATTTAAATGAAATATATCGCTCATTTGCGACAAGATAGACATTTCTCAAAATTTATGATTTTTTAGTTAACAATACAGTTGTGTAGGAATAAATGCGCTCAATTTACTGTAAGAACGTCATTTCTCTAAGCTGTCCAGTAAGACAGAGAGCGCAGATATTCGCGTTTGTGCCGTCATAGTATTGTCCCTTTCGTTTCGGCGACTTGGGACAACATCGACATTATTTTAGCAGCGTTGCAAAAGCTACCGATTTATCGGTAGATCTACCGATTTTGGCCCTTGTCTACCGATATACCGATTTAGCAGTACAATCTACCGAATTTTTAAATTTTCAACTAATGTAAAATAATTTTCTAGAAAAAAGGTAAAATAATATTCTTAATACGGTAACACTAAAAGAAAACGGTAACACAAAGTCAATGCGCGGGGACTTCCCGAAATTCTTCCGCGGTGTGTTAAAACAAATTGTACTAACACGTCATATAATAGAGTTTAGAGATAACTTTCTTCGGGTTTGTGTCTTGAATTAGGTATAGGACTAGTGATGGATTATTTTTGGATTATATCGATGGATTAGGATTAGTATTCGGATTCATTATTGACATGGGAAGATTCAATTCGCATTTAACAAATTAAATGTAGTTGCGAAATTTTGTGAAGTGTTAAGCGAATTTATCGCTAATTTATACTTCTTTCACGGCAATATGCTATTCTATCGCACCCACGGGAAATCGGGAATACTAATAATCTGTTTCATTATTAGTAAATTAGCAGCATAGATAAAGTAAAAAAAATAGGTAACGCACCTAGAACAGAAAACTGAAGCCATTTTTTAAAGATGTGTGAGTGAGTGAAGTGTTGACACTTTTTAAAAAAAGTCCTAAAATTTTTATTAAACAATTAATTTAATATAGGTAAAATGGGTATGTGAAAATAAAAACCTGTTTATAGTTTTAAATATATTTACTCCTTTTTTCGATTCAAATTGTTACATAAATCTATTGTAGCCGTGTTTTGATTTATTTAATTATATAAATCATGTCAATGAAAACTTGCGTTTTTAAGTAATTGATGATTTCTCTGAGGGGCAAGTTCCTGCTTTAAAGACATCTAACTCTTTGCTGTAATAAATTGATTTTATTTTTACATTTTTTTTAAATTAAGTTCCTTTTTTTTTAACTTTTCTCTTAGTTTATGTTTTCTAGGTGTATCAAAGATTGAATCTTGGTTAACGACTGATTTAGACTCATCCGGTAGGTCCTAGAACAAAAAATATAACATTAAAATACGTAGTAGTAAGCAGTATGTACTTGATGGTACTCTGCGAAGTCCACGTTTTGTACCGTACATGTCAGCTTTATCAAAATGGTTTGAACAAACAAACTAGATGAGGATGGCTGTCGTTGTAGTTCATTTCGGCTCAGTCGTAAATCAGCTACCCATTCATCTCCTATTTAAATATTCGTTGAGTTAAAAATTCATATTTAACTTGACTTCAATTTAGGAAAAACATAAAAATCACACGATGAAAAAAAAAAACAATAATGTTGTCCACTTTCTACATAATTATTTTTCAATGATTGCCTACAATTTACTTACCCGCATTTTGGGCTAATGGAAATAAAAATTACTGGTAACACTCCCTCGGTACGTCATTTCGGGTCATCGAAATTATGTTCCGAATAACCTCAATATTATTTTGGAATAACAAGAAATATAAAGTTTTCTATGTACTTACGTGTGAAACGATATTTCTTCAGACTTTTTATTCACTTTGGTATTGTTTTTGCACCATTTAATTACATAAGAACGGCATTTTGAAGGCAATGTTACTGTACGAGGGCCCGTGAGATACTAACGAAAATGAGCGTAGTTTGATGCATATGTGTGCGTGAGCGCGTGTGTTTACTTGAAGGAGCCGAGTTTTGTGGCTTCAGTAACAACAAAGACCGCGCATTATCTACCTTTTTTTACTTGATCTATGTTTAGCAGTTGCTGCGAAGAATGAAATTATGCAATTATTATCTTTGATTTGTTTGTATTTATGATGCTTGTATGGACTACTTCTATAATTAATGTTTCTTAGTGATAAAACGTATTGCTTTTGAGTACTTTCTTTTTCTGTAATGTAAAATAATTATAATTATAAATGGAACAAAAATTTGCACGCCGTTTAAGGTAGATTATATGAGACATTGTAACTAATAACACCTTATGTATTAACTATATTAATGCAAATAAAGAATTTGATTTAATTTAACGGAACAAATTTAAATAAAGGAACGCATTATTGACTTAAAATACTTTTGTTTTACTCCGAGTAAAAATCTACCGATTTCTACCGATTTTTCGGAGCCAAATATACCGATTTTTTATTTTACACTTTTGCAACACTGTATTTTAGTGGTGTTGTAACAGTGCGAGCGGCAGGTTGTACTTGTGCTCTTCAGTAGGGCGACACTTTTTTTGCTATACTTTGTATACCAAACTTGAATTTTTATATAAATTGGCAAAATTGTACGTCAAAATGAAAAAATTTAAACGTCGGAAACGTCGTAATTGTCAAATTTTGACTCGAACAATTATTTCCTAACCGCCATATTATATTGCAACCACCGAGTAACCACGCCCGGAATTTTGGATTTTTAGTTTTTTCTGCATATATATTTTCTGAGCCCTAATACTTTATTGTGAGAATATTATTCGTCGCTTCTAGGGATTTACTATGGGTTTGTATTTGAACCTGAATCATTGGTCTTTTTGGTCGAACGAAGTAATTTTGCTTTTGAAAATAAGTTCTTAATATCTATATCAACAGAAAATAATAGTATTTTATAGTTATACCTATATTTTTATTACTTATACTATATTTTTCTGTTTTCATTCCTTTAGAAAATACAGTGAAACATAATGTAAGATATCATAAATGTACTATTTGTGGTCTAAAGAGGACCCCTGGACTGGAGCCAATGTATTTTTGAAGAAGTTTCCACTTGATCCAGATCGGTTAGTGTAAATATTACTATGCTCTGTGGTGTTAACAATAGAACAATACAATATTTAAATAAATTCTACTTATAATCTTTATAACAGTAAATAGCTAACTGTAGTAATAAAGTAACATTAAAGTATTATACATACTTAAGTATACTAGAAAACTAGTTTTAGACTATGTAAAATTTAAACTTTTAATTTAAATTGACGATTAAAATTCTACTCTCAGGTGTCATTCTTGGGTCAAAGCAGTTGGGAATGAAGACTGCTTACATACCCGTTAAAAAATTGCATGAAATTAAATATTTGTGTGGATATCACTTTGAAAAAAAGTATTTTAATACAAAGGGCAATAGATTAATTAAAAATACTATTCCAACATTAAATTTGCCACAATCATTGGATGTCTTCTAGTCTTTTGGTAGATTTTCCTTTATATGGTGAAGAAAAAGAAAAATCTCAAGTCTTGAAAGGTACATTTTTTTTTATATGTTTATGATAATTATAAATTACATGATTAACATAATTATGAAAATATTTATTTTTTCTCAATGTTCTTGTTTAGCTATTTGTCTAGCCTTATTTCTGGTTCATAATATGCTAATTGATGTTTATGATAAATTCTTTTTTATTTTCTAGTTTTCAAGATATAACAAATTCAGAGAATGTGCAATGCAATGAAAATATTTTATCTAAAAGTGAGTAAACTACTTTATTATATTATATTTATTTATGTTGTTAGAAGTAACAAGTGTTTTTAAGAGGTACAGCATCTTGTTAGTTCATGTTTGGTTATGTAATATATTTTTAATGATGGATAAAATTAAGATTTTTATTGTTAATTAAATGAACTTACTTATAATTTTAATAACTTGCTGTTGCAAGTCTTATACATTTTTAATAAGTGACAAAAAGTTTTCTTGAAAACAATGTCTTGTTGTTTCAAGGACTGTCTTACTAAGTATGTACTGGAAATTTAAAAAAAAAAATAAAGATGAGATTATATAAAAGCCATACAAATGTTCACAATTGTACTGTATAGAAAAAGATAATTTTTAAATATATTTTGTACTGATAATGGCAGTACAATCTCAGTTGTAATAAATATCATATAATAGATTATTGTTAGTCAATGTTCTAAAAAATCATCTGACATATATTTAATTTATTATTTATACATTTACCTAGATAATATTGGCCCTTAGATATCAGATATCTAAGGCTGATTGATATACATATCGCTGATAAAATGAGAGATATATGTAAAACACTTTCTGAGAATCTTTAATATCTTTTAACACATATATGCAACGATTCACAACATATGATACAAATGATCCAATGCAGTATAAGATTTTTAGTTTTATTTTTCTATAAAATGATTATGAATAACACCTTCGGAAAATAATCATTTTCATCTTCTATATAACAAGATAAGTAATCATTAACTTTAATTTTAAAATAAAAATAATTTCATATCAAATCTATACTATTAGTATAAAGCTGAAAAGTTTGTTTTCTTGAACGCGCTAATCTCTGGACTTACTGGACCAATTTGAATTTTTTTTCAGTATTTGATAGCCCATTTATCAAGGAAGGCACTTCATATAGGCTATATATTATCTCGCAAAGACCAATAAGAGTGGACCACCAATGAAGAATGTTTCAAAATCGGATTTTTTCCTTCTGAGACCTTCCCCAGCTAGCCCAAAGTAACTATTCCACGTGGACAAAGTTGCGGGTAGAAGCTAGTAGAAAATAAAATTCAGATAATTTAAGAGTGAGTAAATAATGGAAAATGTAAAAAAAAAATAACAAGTAATAGATACTAGATATATTTAGATATTGTACTACTATTTTTCAGATGCTGAATACAGCTTTCTACTTCGCAGCCACCACAAGGACTTACTTTTGAAAAAACACTAGGTAAGAATAACAAATGAAAATTTCACATTTTTGATTACATAAAACATTAACAAGTAACATGTCTACTATAAGCATATGGCTAACTAGCATTTAATTTTATGACACAAGTTCACTTTCTTATATAAAATATTTCTCTAACTGTATATGTTACTACATAGATAATTATAAGCAACTAAAACATTTTTATGTATTAATTTTTTTTTTTAATGTTTATTTGTCTCAAAATTGAATTTTATACATTATTATATAATATTTTATTGTTATAATATTTCAAGTAAATTGAAGAAAAAGGGAAAAAAAAATAATTACATTCAATGATTCCAATTGTACCATGCAATGGGCATTCCTTTGTCGTATACTTGTGTTATTATTTAAAGCAAAATTAAATACATATTAAACTGTAATGATCACTAATAAAATATATCAATATTAGCGTTGTTTAATATTGAAATAAAAATAATAAATGTATCTTAATATAATAAAAGCAATAAATTATTTTATAATATTATATTTAAGTAAAAATTTATGAAATTAAAGGAATAGATCACATTATACATAATATTGTATACTTTCAACAAAAAAATGTATATATAATAACAGGACTTTTTTTAAATTTCAGATTCTACATTAACTGAACATGAGAAGATCCTGCTGAGTCATTTGACTCAAACTAAATTAAGCTTAAAGCGTTTGGCAGTCGAAATGCGAACTGTGAGGAAGACACAAATAAATTGTTTGTAGCTTATAACGATATTAGCAGGGTCCGCACTGACATGCCTAATAGAAATAATAATGATGACATTCAAGTTGTTGATGAGATATTTTATCCTGTTTTGTCTTTGCCCAATGAAATCGATTTCTTTTTATATGAAAATGATTTATGTAACTTTTTGGAGCAGCCAGTAGTATATGTTAGTGGTTATTTAGCTGCAAAATTATTAGATAGAACGAAATGTCAGAAATGTAAAGATTCGTTAAAAGTTGATAAACCAGTAGACGACTTAAACAATTATATTAGTTTTAAAGAATGTTGGAAAGATTCGAGCTCATTGTGCTTTCCTTCTAAACCTTTATGTCATTTTGTAAACAAGAGCCAAATTCATTTCAAAGCTATTATATCTCAGGACTTACAAATTAAAAATATAAAGCAGTAGACTAGTTTGCAATTAAGTAATGAGCATTTTATAGAAAAAAACAAATCAATTAATTCATAATCTTTGTTTATTATTCATTAGAAAATCATGTAAAGACAAAAATATATAGATATATTAGAATAATGTGATCAAGACAAAGCTTAGATAACAATTTTTAAGATTCTTGTTGAATATTTATATTTATATTGTCAGTACTATAAAACAATGTTTGTAGAAAACATACATATTGGCAGTTCTTCTTGACATCTAATGTCTTTGCAATGTTTTTTGTTTTCCAAGTTTTTATATGTGTATATTTTAGCTTAGAAACAAAAAAAAAATTCCGCTGCGGCTTCGCATACATAGATTACGTGATTTTCGCTATTTCGTTTTCTCCCATAATCCGCTGTTCGTTTATCCACATACCATTAAATGGCGTACATGGAATTGTAGCATCCCGTGAAAGAATTTTTAAAATCGGTAGTACTTTATGGAATTACCTACTACAAACATTTAATAATACAAAAATAAGAATTTAGAAGATTACTCTAAATATGTTCTTATTATGTTTGTAAATCATTATGTTTTTTATCTGTATGCCTAGGATCATTATATAACGCTTTTCAGAATTGTTTTTACTTAGATAATATCTGTGTATATATGTTATGTTTGTTATTTACTGTATGTCGGATCGTTACATATGTAACGTTTAAAAATTTTAGATTTTTGTGAATATGTTATGGGTCAAATTCATCGTCTTGGTTGTTATTGATTGATAATTACTGTTTTGCAAGATCATTTCATTTGTATCACTTTTTAAGAGTTGATTTTTTTTGTGACTATGCTACGTTAAGTGTTAAATCATGTTGTTTGTTCATTTTTGATAATTACTATTTGTTACTATTTAAGTTGTTTTGTTAATATTTTTTTTTTATGCTTTAAAATCATCTTTTTTGTTATTGACTGACAATTACTATTAGAAACTATTTAATTTGTTTTGTAAATGTTTGTTATGCTTTTAAATCATCTTTTTTGTTATTGTTACTTACTGTTCCACGGGTTGCAGGTTCGATTCCCGCCTGAGATTGAATGTACTACGTGTATTTATATATTAATATATATATATATTATTTCTGTTTATTTATTTCAAAAAATGTACAGTCAGTTGTTACCTGTAACACAAGCATTAAGTTGCTTAACATAGGAATATATGACTGTGTGTATGTTATAAGATAATAATAATAATAATAATAATACACTTTATTGTACACCAAAAACAGAAATAATACATATCAAAGAAAAAGAAAAAAAAAAAAAAGATATTTATTTATTTATATTTATTTATTTTCATTTGTTTTATAAAGAAGTTTATGTTATGTTTGTAAATCATCTATGTTATAAGATTTATATTATATTTATTCATATTTATTGATTTTAATTTGTTTTATAAATAAGTTTATGTTATGCTTGTAAATCATCTATGTTATAAGATATTATATTATATTTATTTATTTTAATTTGTTTTGTAAATAAGTTTATGCTTGTAAATTATCTATGTTATAAGATATTATATTTATTTATTTTGATTTGATTTATAAAGAAGTTTATGTTATGTTTGTAAATCATCTATGTTATAATTAAATATTAATTAATATCTTAATAATTAAGAATTTGTTATGTTAACATGTTTTTTATGTTTTAAATCATTTTGTTTGTTATTGTTTGATAATTAATAGTTGTTATTATTTCATTTGTTTTGTAAAAGTGTTTGTTATTGTTTGATAATTACTACTTAATTTGTTTTGTAATGGTGGATTAAGCTCCGATCCTTCTCCTACTTGAAGAAAGAGGCCTAGAATGTGCTGAGAGCTGTGGGATGTATCGCAGTATGTTTACGAAAATATAAAATTTGTTTGTTAGCTGTTGTGATCGACATGCCTTCAATAATGTAACTTTTTTTGTATAACAACTTTAAATTTGAAAAGACTACCGAGAGTTTTGTCCGGCTTTTTTTCCTCTCGGCCTACACTAGGAACATTAGGTTAAATAATTTGTTGTAATATTTATTTTATAAAGCCGATGACATAATAGATAGGTGATGTCTACCGAGACACTAGTGATCAGGGCAAAATAATAATTATGTTTGTAATGTTTAATTGTAACAATTACCTTCATTTTTGTTTAAAATGTAGATTTTTTTCGCTGGTTAAGTGTAGTAGTACCAAGAAATTTAGTAGTAGTGTAGTATATACCAAGAAGTTTTAAATATACATTATATATATATATACAAAAAACCTTTTATTTTAAATAAAATTTATAAAATTAAGAACCCTGTGCTCAAAAAGTATCGATAATTTTATCGACTAATTTATCGACCTTTTCCCACACTATTATCGATTTCCGGTAGGATAACAGTAACAACACTATGCTTCATTATTACCAATTTAACGAAAAAAATAGAGCTCAACCACAAAGTTGGTACTTGAAGTATAGCAAAACCTTGAACCCGGAGCTCGACCGTGTCTATGGAGTGACACCTCTTTACTTATATACTCTTTGGTGCTCTTGAAGAACGTCATTTTTTACGTAATAACGTTATTGCCGGTAAGTTAATGAAAATGATTTTAATACAATTTACAAGAATAATGTGTTTAGTATAAATAAGTCGTTAGTGCTGATTATATTTCAATAATTCAGTATACGCATATTTCGTGTTATGACGATATCGCTGAGAAAATTAACAACCATTGGAGTATTATAACGAGTTATGACGTTTTTGTTAACAAAGAAAAAAATTAATTAATATTTCAAAAAAATATATCTACACTTATGCCATTACAATTTAAAATAATTTGCATTATTTATGGTAAAACTTAGCAACATTTTGTAATAAAACGTTTTAGAAGATAATTCGAGACACGTTTTCTTATTTATGTATTAATTTTATAGCACTTTTCTTGCATATTTTTTAGTCGACAATGGTGTTTCCACATACCTCAAGAGGCAAAAGAATTTTGGCATTGATTGACAAGCATAATAATTCACCCATTGAAGAGGTTACGCCTAATGATACCAGTATGTGCTTTTGGTTTCTTTTGTAATTATATTTGTTCTTCGCGTATCTATTATAAAACTAACCTATTACTTTTCAGGCGATGAAAAAGCTAACCAAACATCATACGAGGTGAAAAGTTTACCTAGTGAGAGTAGTTCTTCTTGCAGCTCGTCACCTAATTCAAATTCATCAGCTGATTCAGACTCATCAGATGAAACGTTTATTGAAGGTTAGTGTTTTGTTATGTTACTGTAGTGAATTGCATTTGCTTACGAAGATCTAAAATTAAATACTTATTATGTTTACATTTATTTTGCAGATAGTGATGATTCTGTCAAAGATCCGATGTATATTCCACCTGAGCAACTTTTTCAGCAGAAACGTGCTGAGTTCATAGAGACAATTGAGTGTTCAACTCCATTACCATCTACTTCAACGGCAGATAGACTCATAACTCTTTCTGAACCCCCTCCTCTCCCTTACCAGCGTAGTCCTGAGTCGCTAGTTGAACAGAGAAATAAGAATTACACTGCAACTAATTTCGATAGCGTAAACCCATTGTCATCAACTTCAATAGAAAATAGTATCAAAGCTTCATCTCCTGCAAGTCCGAAGGCAAAAAAAGGAAGAAAACGCAAAAGGAATGAAGAAAATTGGAAGAGAAATGTAAACAAAATGCTGCGAAATACTGGTAAAGCTTATAAAAGTGCTAGCAATAAAATAAAAGAAGAAAGAAAAATTAAAGAACCGTGCGGAGATAAATGTCGTTTACAATGTAAATCTAAACTATCTGAAGATGAAAGGATGTTATTATTTAAGAACTACTGGGCGTTAGGTGATAACAAAAAACAATGGGAATACATTTCAAAGAGTATGTCAATCATTACACCAAAATATCGTTACATTCGTGAAGGAGGAATAAGAAAACCTCGTAATAAGAATCACGCATTTCATTTTAAGTTACCCGATAAATCAGTGAGAGTTTGTAAAATATTCTTTAAGAACACCTTAGGTATTAATGACCGGCCAATTCGCACCGTTTTAGAAAAAGAAGATCAAGTGGCAAATTGTCTATTGGCTGATGACAAGCGCGGTAAACACGACAAACATCCGCGGGTTGACGAAGCAATCAAAAATGGCATTCGTGAATACATAGATGCGATACCAAAAATCGAGTCTCACTATACAAGATCCAATACAAGCAGAGTTTTCATAGATGGAAGTAAAAATATAGCCGACATTCACAAAGACTATGTGGCAATTCAACAAAAAAAAAATTTACCTTTCGGCAATTATGTCCTTTTTTACAAAATATTTACTCAAGAATTTAATATATCTTTTTTTAGCCCAAAAAAGGATATGTGTGATGTGTGTGCTGCCTTTGAAAACTCTGATAATAAAGAAAACCTAAAAGAAGAACATGATAAACATCTGAAGGAAAAAGAACTATGTCGCGCAGAGAAGGCAAAAGACAAATTAAATGAAAATATTGTAACAGCGGTCTATGATCTTCAGGCTGTATTTCAATGCCCCAAAGGTGATGTATCAGTCTTTTATTATAAATGTAAGTTAAATGTATTTAATTTTACAATTTGCGATTTAAAAACAAACAAAGTAGAATGTTTTGTTTGGGACGAGTCCAGTGCTAATAGAGGTGTGAATGACTTAGGAACTTGCGTATACAAGTATCTAGAACAGATTTCGTTACTCAATAGTGATAAGAGTCTTGACATTGTCTTTTACTCAGACAATTGCGCAGGCCAGCAAAAAAACAAGACAATTATTGCAATATATTTATTCGCATTACAAAAGTTCCCTAACCTCCAAACGATTACACATAAATATCTTATAAAAGGGCATACCCAAAACGAGGGTGATGCAGCTCATTCACTAATAGAAAGACAAGTAAAAAAACTGCTAAAAGCTGGACCAATGTACACACCAGAAGCCTTTATCGGTGCTATAAAAATGGCTAGAAAAAACCCTGAACCATTTCATGTGAATGAGATGTGCACAGAAGATTTTGTTGATTGGAAAGATGCATGCACCCAAATGGGAGTCAATTTGACGAAGGACGAAGAAGGAAATTCAGTTAAGATTGGAAATATAAAAATTTTGAAGATTGAAAAGGATAACCCACGCATATTATTTTACAAGAACTCTTACGGAGAAGAAGAATTTAAAAAAGCAGAAATTATCAGAAAGAAGAAAAGGATTGACGTAAACGTCAAGAAAGCTTATGATTGTAAACCAGGCATATCGGACAGAAAAAAAGCAGATTTGTTAGATTTATTAAATAAAAACTTAATTCCACAGTTCTATGCCCGGTTTTACAATTCTTTGTAGAGTTTAGGGCAATATTATGATTCTAACAGTATTTTAATAGTTGTTTTGAATTATTTCTAATTATAATTGTTAATACTTATTTTATGATAACCACTGTTTCTTTTTATAAAGATTTTAATATGACTGTGTTGTAGTTCACTTTTGATTAATATATTAATAAAGTTTTTTCAATATCATATTTTGTTAATATTACTTTAAGTTTACCTCAAATTTAAAGTTATTTTTGAGTGTAATGTCATAAGTCTAAATATTACAAAAATATTTATATATTTATCAGCAACAACGACATAAGTATTACCCTGCTGCGGAAAAAATAGCACAGTATGTTTTGTGCGCTTTCTACGTAAGATTAAATATTTTAACAAAAAACTATACTAACCACACTACATTTTTGTCTAAATAAGTAACATAAAAAATCAATAATTAAGGTATAATTTTAACTTGAAACTATAAAATTGCTCTCCTGTAAAATGATGTTTTTTAAGAAATGTCGTCCTTGTTGCAAATGAGCGATATATATATATATATTATAAGTATACACTTTTATAAAGGTAGAAAAAATGTTTCAATAATGAAGTAATGACTAACCACTAACTATATTTTGGTAATGTATATGAAATGGGTCCTTAAATTCTAGACATTATAAACGTAATAAATACCAGCTAGTATTACTACAACTAATGACAAAATAGGAACCCAATATTTCTGTAACATGTTACGATCATCTCTATTTAAGACAACTTTTTTCTCTTTGTATTTCTTCTTTTTTCCACTCAGTTTCCATTCGTATTCTTCTAATTCTTTACGATTTCTCTCTTCCTCTAACTCTTTCAATCTCTTTTCTTCTTTTTCTCTTTCTAATTTTGCTGCTAACTTTTTAGCGTTACAACTTTCATCACATTTAACAGATACATCGCCCTTTCGAATAGAGTTGCAAGGTGCTTCTTTCTTCAAATTACCACAAGGGCAGTGAATTTTAGTCTTCTTAATACAAGTCTGGTTCTGCCCACAAGGCCCAGAGTGACATAAATTTTTACAACGGTGACCGCAGTCTAGATTTCTTGAGCATTGCTGTTTACAACTGAGCATTTCGTCTGTTGCTGTCGAAAGTTCACGACAACGCATATAAAGATCTGTTATACCGCAATAGCACGGCACTCGCTCTAACACATCACACGGAGGACAAGGGCCCGGGTGGCAGCCTCGTTTTGCACATTTGTGAGTACATTTTGCTGGACGGATAACTGAACACTCTCTGTTACACGATTTGCAAGTGTAAGGCACGTTTGGGTAGTCAGGATCATACTGATACAAGTGGCATAGCAGTTCACATGAATGGTTACCGCAAGCCAGTGGTCGCCCGCACTCTCTACCGCAAGGTCGTCGACAAGCTTTATGACAAGGTTGTCTGTCTGTTTCATGTTCCCCAAAACATGTGACTGTTACAGGGGTTTCACATGGTGGGCAATCGATGGCTACTATTTTAGACTTTGGCGGTTGAGCTTCCCATGGTGTAGCCGGTTTTTCCACCTGTTTAAATACGACCAAAACATACTCATGGCACACTGCTTTGCAGTTATGGCTGCATTTTTCATATGTCCTATTACAAATAGCTTTGCACGGTGGACAGTCACCAAAATGACACGTGTGTTTATTTTCATCTACGTGACCACATTTATACTTAATTTTGCAAGGGAGATTACATTTAGGTGGTTTTGTGTGCTTTTCTCTACCGCATGGTACGGTTACAAAGGTTTCCTTGCAACGGCATGTAACTTTTGACTCTAAGGGACAAGGATAGCAAGGGCCATGATGGCAGACTGTAGTACATTTGTGTCTACCGCACTGTAGAGGTTTATCACACACCTTTTCACACGGTGGACAGTTTCCGTTGCAACATTTTCTTCCACATCCATGTTTACCGCACATCCTAGTGCCTCTACATTTTGTTTCACATCTAAACTCTTTACTACATGGCAGTGATCTAGTGTGTGTTGCACAGTGACACTTCTTTTCAATCAAAACTTGGCAGGGTGGACACGGCCCTTTATGGCATTTCGCTGGGCAATTGTGCTCACAGTCTTCATGTTTTTTACCACAAGTACCTACGCAGGTCTCAATGGAATCAGGACACTGGATGAAACGCTGGTTGGCTCCACAGGGACAAGACATAATTCCCGAGTTAGGACAAGTCCCACAGCTACCTGTATGACATATTTTTACACATTTATGATACCCACAAGAAAACATCTTATCACATTGCTTCTTACACTGCCATTTTAAATCGTTACATGGTCGTTTAGTCTTCTCAGCACCACATTGACAAGACTGGAGGCTTGAATAATTGCAAGGGGGGCAATCTCCTAAGTGGCATGTGTTTTCACATGTATGCGATTTACAAGGTAACAATTTTTTGCACTGTTGCATACAAGACCATTTACCGGAACTGCACCTTACTTTCTTATGTTCTTTGCCACAGTAACAAACTCCGTTTACTGTCTGAGGGCATGGAGGGCAAGGGCCGGGATGGCAGAGTAGAAGACATTTATGTAAACAGTTGTTTCCGGTGGATAACCTCTTGCCGCACACCTCTCCGCAAGTGTGGGGTATTAACCAAGGATGGTAAGGAGGGTCGTCAGTCTTACCGCAAAAACAACGATATTTCCGAGGTATTTCCTCCTTACTGTACGATTGTCGACATTTCGGACAGCACCATTCGATTTTTTTCGGCTTAAACACAGCAATGGGACCATGATTTTCTTCACTGCGTAGACTTATACTATCGTTTGACCACTTTTGTATACACGAAAGATGAAAATATGAGAAGCAATGGTCACAAGTCCAGATTGCATCTGCACGTTTGATGGATCCGATGCAAATTAAACATGTCACAGACCGTCCGCTTATCGCTTCTTCTAGAAGATTCTTCGTTCTATTCAGCATCTGCTTGTCACCACCCCCACGCCAGTAGCTCTGGAAAACTCCGTCCAAAACATTTTGGTCGAATGGTTCGTCGTCTTCGGAAGAAGACACTTCTTTCATAACTTGCAAATGTTTTTGGACATTTTGCTGCAATTTTGCAGCGGCGTCGCGATATCTTCTAGCCATGGTTGCTTTTACACCGTTTCTATGTCAAATAAAGTTTATTAAAATTGTACATTTTGAATTTTTGTAATATTAATTACTATTCCTGTTGGAGAAAACTCCAAGTCGGCAATTTCGGAATGACGTAGCGTTGACACATGGTTGACACAAAGTTGACATGCTACGGACAATGTGGAAGTATTGACAGTTTTCATAGACATGCCGACCGCTGGGTAACATCAACAATTTGTCGCTTGCGCCTTGGTCACTCATGTACTCCAGTGCATTTAGCAAAAATTAGGGTGCGTGATCACTCACTGTGCGAATGTGGCCTCGACGAAGGTTCAGCATCCCATATCCTTTTCAACTGTCCCAAACTCCTTCACCCTATTTATGATGTCCTTCCCCCTGAAATCCCCCGTCCTGTAAATATTGTTTGCTTATTGATGCTTGTATTTAGTCCTCATTGTACATTCTTGTGTAGATATATCAAACGTAATAGAATTAAATTGTAAATAAATTAGGTGATTGTTCTATTATTTAATTGTTTATAGTGTAGATGTAAATAAATTATTAAAATATTCTTGTTTATGTATATAGTATATTTAGTGCTTGTGTTGTTTTAGGTTCATAGTTTGATATATAATACCTACTATTTTGGCAGTCTTCAAAATTCTACTGAGGTTGCTACCTCTAATTCACCGACCAATCTCCGTCGTGTCTTCTCCATCTTACGTGACATTGGCGAAATCATCTGTGCTATTCGGCACTAGTGAAAGCCATTAATTCTAAATTCATTCAAGTATTGACAGTTGGGAACTGATCGAAGTTGCTATCATCTAATATATTTTACAAAAAAAAAAACAAAAGTAAAATCGCGTATTTAAATTTTAAACAATATTTCGTAAAAGAAACTGATTGTGTGTCTAGTGTACTTACATCAGTATATTCTAAATGAAATAAAAGTATATCATTAAAAAAAAAATTAATAAAAGCGTGATTTCTTTTATGTAATTAATCTTTCGAGCTTTTAAATACGTTTCACTCCGGGTGCATGCCCTATGGAAAAAATCTCATAAAACATGGACAAATATAGACCAGATTCTCATACAGGGATATGAGAGTCTATGAGATCTGATATCTGGCTTTAGGGGACTTCTCCACCGACTCTTGGAGAAAACGTAGATATCTTTTGTCACAAAAAGATAGTTATTGTTTCTGATATATAAATTATTTACTAACCAGCATTAGACAGAGCTAAGAAGAGTAAAAAAAATTCAAAACCGGTTATTCAGTGGTTCAGAAATAAACTCGTATAATCCTGTAAACAAACACAAAAAAAATCTATTTATAATATCACTAGCCCCGCGATTTCACCTACCTCAATTAGAGGTAAAAATGCACTTAAATACAATATAGCCTTCCTCGGTAAATGAAACACTAGATCCTGAGATAAGTGCGGTAAAACAAACAAAAACCTCAGCTTTATATATTGTATAGATATAAATATAGAGACTCAATAATACCAATTTGTTAACTTTAGGGAAACCTGTTATTGGCTATATTATTTGTTATATGCTTTATGATAAGAATAGTATGTTATAAGCTGTTGGTTTTCAGAATAAATTAAAAAAAAATCAAAAATAAAGTAATAGAAAACACCGGCGATTGCGCGTTTGATTCCCGCTCGCGATGGATATATTTCTATTTGTACAAATATTTCTTTCCGGACTGGTTATCTGTTCTTGTGGGTCTCTCTACTATGTCTCGGAGAGCATGTTAAGCAGTCGGTCCCAGTTGTTATTATAGACACCTAATAGCGATCGTTACTCTTAATAGAGAATATTTCCGCCAACTCGCAGTGGAGCAGTGTGGTGGAGAAAGCTTCGACCCTTCACCTATACCTGGAGAAAAAGGCTTAAGTCTCCCATGTTTCAGGCTGAATCCTATCTTAATAACTTATACCATAGTCTTAATTATAATTAATTTGGGATGTTAATTGGCCAATGAAGCTTCCGTTAAAAAAAGTCCAGAATATTATTAGAATTTGTTTATTATTTATTATTACATTCATACCGTGTATTCTACTTGCTAACTCTTGCTTACGTAAAAACATTAGATATTATTTATAGAGATCTTAAAAGCAAAATATTTTTATAGGCACATATATATATTTAATTCTCTTTTATTAGTAAAATAGAACCATACTTTTGTTACATTATTTAAAAATAAAAATATTCTTATGCTAAAAATTGGTAACACTTTTGTTGCAAATGGCACACCTTTAAAAATATGTTTTCGTGTAAAGGAAATATATATTTAATTATATTAGTTTATAATTTTATTTAAGTGTCTCAATATAAATTGCATTCATAGGGTAAACAATTTTATTTAAAATCATTAAAAATAACATAATTATTAATATCTGTCAAGATACGTTAGTTATATAATTGTTATCTGTTGATAATTATCATAAACACAATAAGATTTTGATAACTTATATAAAGTATTTTAAAATATATTTTGATAAAAGTAAAGATAATCATCAAAGAGATGTAAGTATTATTATCGGACACGCGTGTTTTCTTGCTTTTTATTTTTATTGGACAGTTTGAACCAGCCAGCTTTCTTGTCTTTTGGTATAGATACAGATCGCGCCACTCGTTCTCGGTCGTCCCTATTCAATATTTCGCTCGACTGACTCTTCTTTCCATTACTCTTCCGCGACATAGTGCTTTGTGAGATATCGTTCTCCTTACCTCTCTTCTCGCGTCTGTAGAGCGTCGTGCTCGAACTTGTCAAGCGGTTGTTTTGGCTGTTTGGCCGTCGACTGAGCGTCGTTTGGCTGTACGATTTATTCTTTTGCAATGTTGCCGGTCTGTCATCTGTCGAGATTTTATTAGTCGCTTTTTTGAATCGTTCGCTTTCTTTTTGTTTTGTTTTTTTCGGTTTCTGAGCGTAGTGTACGTCGTACTGGTCGTTGTAATGGCGCGGCGTCCACGGAGCGAAGAGAGAGAAGCTCTTGGTCGAGCTCCGAACTTGTATGTTAGAGGACATGACGGATGAGACGTCATCTCGTGAACGGTTCCTTGTTAAACGGTCCGGGTCTGGGATATCTCCAACTGAAAATGTTAATTCAATTATTACTTTCCTAAATTCAATTAAAGACACGATATTTTAATGAAACGAGTTCAAGTATTTGCTAGTAATTCGACATATGCGTTTTTTAGCGTTGAATTTTGATTTTTATCAGGCTTTTTTACCTTAAAGATAACGTAGTTTTTCATAGTTTTGTTATCTTTAACATAAAGACTATAGTTATAAAATATTTATATTATAAAATGAAGATTGAAGAGAGCTTTTGAAATCAACTGAATAAAATGATTCCTATAATTTCGTGCGCTTTGTGTTTAAAAATATCGTATTGCAACATCCAAGATTAGTCAATAAAAAAATAGTTATCTAGAAAGAAAGAATTATTATCTTATTCATAAATAGTAATTGAGCATCTTTTTACCAGTGGTAGCATGTAAATACACAATGCTGCGTTGTGACTGCTGGCTCGAGTCGCCCTCTGTACTGCTTTCTCCAGAATTAGTGACGGGTGTTCTACGACGGGGTCTGAAATTAATTTATAAATTGCTCTTTGTATAATGATAGCAATGACCCCTTCCAAAAAAAGCCCTTTCCAAACGTCGCGGAGGCCATGGCCTCTAATTATACATAATAGTAAATAAACGCCTAGCACTCAATGGTCCCATTGGGATTTGGTCTTGTGTCGCGGTCCGGAAACAGATATAATACACTCAGACCACAGCAAAAATCTGTATGACATAAAAATGTTTGCCATGAGGATTGAACCCGAGATCATATATCATATCTGTTCTGTCTTATCTGTTTGATAACTATAAGATATTGAACTTATAGAAAAAATTGAGTGTGCTTTAGACCACACGCCTGAAATAAAACTTACGAAACGTAACTCTCTTTCTTTCTATTTTCACTAACTTATATCTCCTCTCAACTTCCGTTCGTCTCAGCCGGTCACACTTTTCGTAACGCTCTCGTCACGCATTCACCAGCTTACTCCCCGAGTCAAGTGTGCATAAAGAAATTTTACTTCAAAAAGTTATTCACAATTATTTAATGGAATAGAGTCGATCTACATTATTCATGGAAAGTTAATCTCGCTAGAGACGTAACACTATTGTAGGAAATCAATTTAATGAAATTACTATCGCGTTTTCCGCACTGCAAGAAAGTCTCGCACTATAGATATATCCCCACTAGTTCCTATCCTGCCTGCTCCACTACATTTCTTCACTCTATTTTAAGGGATTGATAATATTTCAGGAACGGTAATAGGTCACTCATCATCATCATCATCACTTCAGTTATGAGGGGGTGGCTATATTCTAACTACCGTAACAAAACAGCACACGGTAATAGGTAATTCATAAAAAGTCATACAAATGTCTTAAAAAATATACTTACTTGATAGTGCTTATTTCCTGTTTGCTGCTCCTCAATTCAGAGCTGCCCCTGTCGTCGATCCTGCCGTGTCGTCTCACATCAGCCTTGCTACCCTTCAGAGTCTTAGAACTGCTATGACTCCTCGATCTATCATAAGGACTTATCGGCGGTTTCGTAGCCATCTTCTTCCCGAACTGACTCTCAGTTTCAGAGTTACTTTGAATTTCGGAGATATTTTTCAAGTTTCTCTTGTAATATTCCTTTGTTTTCGGTGATTCGCTTTTACCTTCTCTGTGTAGGTTGGAAAGGGAGTAGCTTTTGTTGGATAGCTCGCTATGATCGGGTTCATCCAGACCTGTGCTCGAGTTCGACACGGTCTTTCGTAGTGTGCTATGGTTTTTCGAATGGCTCTTATTTTTGGCGACAGTGCGTTTGACGTTCGAATCTGATTCTAGATCGGTATCGCCAAAGAATCGGAGATTCTTTGCCGGCGAATTTAAAGGTTTTGCTGGCTTTGACCAGCCTCGGCGACTAGATTCATCTTCTGTGGTTATTACGCTTTCTTTCTCAACCTGGAAATGTGAGAATATACTTCTTAATTAATGTCAGTTGGGTTTATCTTTTTAATATTGACTTATTCTTACTACGCTGGACGTGGGTCTCTTGGTTTTCCAGGACCTTAAGGTCTAACGTCACATAGGTTCTACAGTTGTAAAGTATATAACCAATTTATTTACGCATAATAAAAATCCTATGTTGGGCCTACACAATTACTTCCATTTGTGTGATTTTTTAGTAAATAAGTTTAAAATTTTTGTATATGTAGTTTAGATATATTATATTTCAATTGTATCCGTTCGGTATTTATAATATAATATTTTGCTATACGAACTTATGATCGCCTTCATATAAAAAAAGAAATTTTGATTATAAGAAAATTGTCCCCAAAGACCATCTAATAATCTTTAGCAGAACTATAACAAATCTCGTTACTTTTACAATATATATAGCTAT